>NC_136596.1:25930139-26593889 GCF_910589615.1 Taurulus bubalis
ATTACAGCAGCATTGCTCACAAGTGAATAAAAGATAAAAATCAAGTAACATAAATAAACAGTAATAGAAAACAATAAAAAACAGTAAAGAAGAATATTAAATATACAGACTGAATTTAAAACAAGTATATAAAGTACTTAAACGTATTGCACGTGTTGGATATTGCACCAGGTGAATGGTTAAAGTGTTCAGAAGTGTCCAAATTCAAAGTGTTCAAAGTGATCAAAGGGTCAAAGTGTTCGTGGTCTACTGAGAGCTCTCATAGTGACACTATCAACTCAACGAGGAGAGCTACAGTTTTCCACCCTTTGTGGATTTCTGCTTTTGGAAATGTAGCTGGTTTGCAACACCAGCGTCGAGGAAAAAGCTCATGTTTTTGAGAGGCATCTCTAAAGCAGGAAGTCCCCTAGCTACCATCTGTTCTTCCTCCAGTCACTGCCACCACCACTGACGCTGCTTTCTCAGTCCGTGTAGCAACACGGAACAAACGCTTCACTTCACTACATCTGCCATCAACACTGATGGGACATCTCACAAGATGGCCAATTTTAGCTAAAAACTATTTAAAAGTAACAAATGTAAATTAATTATATGAATGACAAGTCTACAGGGTATGCAATTTATAAAAAAAAGATATATACATATTTTCCTTACGTACAGTATATGTGATAATATTAATACGTGCGAAATTAATATAAAGAACGACCTGAATGTAAATTAGAGTGGGGTTGAGATCTGGAAGCTGACAGTGATGTCCTCACTTTTTTCAGGTGGCCTGTAAAACCATGCTGACTGGACCTGATCTGCTCACCAGCCTCAGGAACACTGTAGGTAAAGGAAACCTCTACTGCGTCTCCAGCAGCTGACTCTTTAGTGTGCAGAACAAGCTGCTCCACATGGCCATTAGCACAAAGGGATGAATAGCATGTCAGGGACATCTTGGTTTCTGACACTAGTGGACAGTTTGGAAGTAAACGATCAGATGTATTTCATGTCAGCGGACGCTGGAGGTCAGCTTCAGATTCCGTATTTAAAAGTTTACTTGCAATATTGAGTATAGAATAAATGGAAGTGAATGGAAAAAGGCATTTATTTTGCCTTAAACCTAATATAAGGTCACTGATCTCTGGCAGATACACTAGAAAGCTCCATAACCTCCAGTGAAGTGTGTAACTTCTGTCCACCATCCTATCCTGCAGGGATTGTGTACAACTCTACCGGGCTGCTGCCCTGTTTTGACCTCTACAGCCTGTATGTGGAGTGTGCCGACCCCACTGGCTGTGGACTGGGTCTGAACAGCCTGGCCTGGGACTACCAGGTACTCAACAAGCCCCAACATCAGCCAAATGTTTAGAGTTGGTGCAGACTCTACACCAACCAATGTATCAAATCATGTCACATCTGCATACCAATATACATTTAGTCTTGGTACAAACACATTCATACATTTATGACTGTGGCTCAGAAGATTGACGGTTTGATCCCCGGCTCCTCTAGTCCATGTGTACTTGGGCAAGAACCTTAACCCTAAATTGCTCCCGCAAGCTGTGCCGGCAGTTTGTGAATGGGTATGAATGGTTAGAGTGGCACCTTGCATGGTAACCCCTGCCATCAGTGTATGGATTTGTGTGAATGATGACGTGTTAAAATGTTTTGAGTGGTCGGAAGACTAGAAAAGAGATATACAAGTATACCGTAATTTACCATGTACGCTCCTCCACCCACCATAGGACATGTCAGTTTGCTGATGACTTCTGCTACTGTACCCACACCAAATCAATTCCACTGGCTGCCAAACAATTCCAAACATGCAGCACATCAATAGACACCTGGTCTAACATCAGATAATTAAACTCAACCTCACCAAAACTCAGTTCGTCCCAACTCAAAGCCATAATTAACCACACTGCACTAACCCTGGCCAAGGAGTCATATCTTCATCCTGGAAAAACAAGTCAACCACAGACTCAATCCCCTCAAAACACTCAGCAGACAAACACAGGGCATCACCTGAAATCATCTCAAGGTTCACCAAACATACGTCAGATCAGTCTTTGAATACGCAGCACTCAGCAATTCAAGAGACTGCAAACCATCCAAAACATAGCGAAAGTAATAGCATACAGACTCCCACAGTACATCACCAATTACATCCACAGTTTGTCTAGACATCATCCTTCACATGCATACAGAAAACCATTTACAACCCGTTCCCGACAGAGAGGTTACATTACAGATTCAGGTTTGACTCGCAGGGACCGGTGCTGCCTGGACGTGCGGTCAAAGTGGAGAACTACCTCACTTCAACTTGAGTACAGGAGATCGTTTCATTATTACATGAATGAGAATAACCTACACAGACATTTGTAATTGAATGTTCTCACTTGATGAAATTGACAAATGATAGTTATCCCTCAGAAACAAAAGACGCTTCACTCTGACTTGTGGTATGTGTATGACGTGTCTGCAGGCGTGCACAGAGATTGATCTGTGCTACGAGAGCAACAATGTGACGGACATGTTTCCCCCCATGGCCTTCACCGAGACAGACCGCCAGCTCTACTGTGCCAAACGTTGGGGTGTGGTTCCACGACCTGACTGGCTCAAAACCCAGTTCTGGGGTGACGGTGAGCTCCAGAGAGGCTTGTGCTGCTGCAGACTCACTAGACATGTTTGTAACACCTGGACTAGTGGTGAATTGAGGCATGTGGTCACTTTTCCCAATATATTGTTATTCAGATGTAGCAGTTACAGGAGAGACTGATGAAAGTAACAATAACAAGATGAGAACAAACAGAATGAATAGATAGAAGAAAATATTATAAATACAGAAATCACAGGAAGTGAGATGTCTCATACAAAGATAAAGAGCCACTACTACTGAGGACAAGAGGCACAGACTAACTAAAGGGATGGTCGGAATGGGAGAGAATCAAATATTGAACAATGCCTGTGACGGTCAGATGTCATCAGTGTTTTGTTTGAAATGAGTGTTCACCAGTGTTTCTAATGAGCTCTCCCCTTGTGTTCAGCCCTCTCCACTGCCAGCAACATCATCTTCTCCAACGGAGATCTAGACCCATGGGCAAACGGAGGGGTAAGAGACTGAACCGAGCGAGCGCACTTTGAACTATGAAGCCACTGCTTTCAGTCTGAGTCAATCAGCTCTCTGCCGTTTAGGTGCGCAAGTCTTTGAGCTCAACATTGATAGCCATCAACATTTCTGGAGGAGCCCATCATCTGGATCTGAGGTACAGCAAGCTGTTGGTGTCCTTCACGTTTCATTTATTCTTTTAAGTCCAAGTCTAAGTCTGACATCATGTATCCGTTGTATGCAGAGGATCTAATGATGCTGATCCAGAGTCAGTAATCAGGGCCAGGAAGACGGAAGCAGAGCTCATCACACAGTGGGTGAAGATGGAGCGGACCAGATTACAGCGGTCACTTTAAAGCACAGTTCACCTTCAGTGTGTGGAACTGGACCACAGAGGTGGACTCACTCGCCCACCTGTCCAGTCCTGTCTGCAGACTATGTGGGTGTACAACATGTAGCGTGTTCAAGGATGCTGTACGGATACAGATTGTCAAGCCCTGAGGCAAGTTTGTAATTTGTGATTTTGGGCTATACAAAATAAATTTAACATGAACGTTAGTCTGTGCATTACAAACACAGCAGGAATGGCGGAAAATCCAAATGAATCATGGAGATTTACAGGAAAAAAATGAAAGATTAGGTGCATCATGTTTCCAAATGCCACATAGGCAAAAGCATTACATAGAACACGGTTCATAAACATTTTGTTTTGTCCAACAGCCCAAAAACCAAAATGTTTCTGTTACAATCGCTTTCTATTCTCAGTGAAGAAGCTGGAACCAATGAATGTTGAAATGGTTTAGAACATGTTTCTCACTGGCTTCATGGAACAGTCGACACAGTTTTACTGTTTAATAAAATCTCTTTATTTTTTTTTTACAGTTTTATCAAATGAAAGGAAATCAAGCGTTGACAATACATTTTCTATGTTTAAAATAAAATTATTAAAAAAACATTGAACCACTACATAATGACATTTGTATAGTGTGTACTGCTTGGTGGCTGCAAAGATAGAAGTGAATCCATCAATGACTTCAAAAGCCAAACCGGTGAAATAGTTATAAAAGCACTGAGAATCGGTCCTTGGTTTTTCCTGACAGGTGGCTTTGGAGGAATGGCTTCTCATCGTTATGTATCAAACACCAGGGCTGATTATGGTTTCAGCTTTTCTTTGGCTCAGGAATTACACTAAACGACATCCAGGTAGAGATTAGTAGCATGTTCACAGTTGCTTTGAGGGAATGCTGGAAAAATACAAATGTTGTTCTTCAGTAAATATGATGATCCCAATGACCATATACTGTAGTGAAGCAGCAACGTGTGTAGATGGAACAAAGAGCTTGAAAGGATAGAAATGGACACAAAGTTGTCTTTTGAATGTTGTCTGAAGCAACATTTCAGGCACACGTAAAACACCACAGAGGAAAAAATACAAGATGGGTTTGGTCTCGATAAAAATTCATAAAGTTCTATAACTCAACAAATACAAGTAGAATTATGATGTAAACTAGTAATATTTACAGGAATGACTGCATGCTGCAGCTACTACACACTACAAATGCTTCCTGCGTTCTACCTTTCATTAGTGTGCTTCATTTCTATTGAAATGATCCTCGCACCTGAGCAAGGAAGATGAAGGATGAAATGTAACATTCAGTAAAAAGAGCAGCTGTTTTAATCATCGATGCCATCTTTATCAAACAAAAGCTTCACAGTTCATGAATGCATCTGCTTCCTGCTGGAATCAGACCAAAGTCAGATGTTGCATTCATGTTATATGGAATAAACAACGGCTTGGGAGAGGTGGGGTCATTTCCCATCAGGCCCCTGTGTGGCGTTTATGAACAGCAGCTCTGCCTAGTCAGCCAGTTAGTCAGTCAGTGAACACCGCTCACAATGATCAGATGCACTTATTTAGGATTCAAGTCTGGAATTAAAGCCATGCGACCAGAAAGAGGGGCGAGAAGAAGAGAGAACGTAAGGAGCAGGAGATATGGACTAAATCCAGCATCACAGTGTTTGTCATGTTCTATTGGGACGTTCACATTTATCGTCATATTGGACATTTTTGATCTGTTTGGAAATCCAGCAGCAGTCAGACAAAAGTGACAGTTACCGCAGTATACATGGCAAGCAGATAACTCAAAGTACACTTTTGAGGTACTGGTTACTTTTCAGATTACGATGTAAAACAGTGAATATGATGCATTGATACAAAACCCGCCCACCAATATTTGTACATTAAAAAGGATTATAAGTGTCTTAAATGGCAGATTTTGGATTTTAATGAATGGCTTAATGTAGTAATTTACAAAGACATATATAATCATGTGGGGTTGCCAGGAAGGTTGGCAGACTGGGTTGACATATCCTCTTTTATATATGGAGCCATAGCACTTTGAATACATTTATCTTATGATGCTTCTGAACTTGTGTGAATTCTGCCTCCAGCACTGGTTACCAGTATGACAAGTTGATTCATCCTCATATCATCCAACCCTGGAATACATGTCACTGCATCAGTAAATATTGCTCTTGTTATCCATCATGTTGCAGCGTGAAGGCTTTCTATGCAATGTTTTCTGCTTGACCGGAAGAGGTTGAGTGGGGTTTTTATGTAGAGAGTCACGTTTCCTGGATGTCATGAATGCAGCATGGGACGTTAGAAGGCTCTGGCTTTATTTCAAGCATCTGAGAGTCGTTCTAGCCAGAGTACTGAGTGACAATATCACAAACAGCTTTTTTCTCACATCCCTGTAAGAATCACAGCCATGAACAAAGGGGTCAGCAGGTCAGGTTGGAGGGGCAGCAAGTGGTTCAGACGGCTGGCGGCTCACTGGGAACGTTTTGCTACAAAAGGTCTGCTGTCCAGATACTAGCTTTATGTCACACAGCTGGAAGCCTAAATCATGAGCAGCTGTAATCTGAAAGGATCAGTTTTCAAACCCCTCATCATCATGAGATTAAGACATTTTGATTCAAGTCACAATCGGGTTGTTCTTTGAAGCTGACGGGAGATCAGGAGGACAGAAACCTTCCTCTGCCTCTCTTCCAGAGTCTAAGCAACCAGAACAACCAGTCAAATAAATAAACAAACAAACAAACAAACAACAACAAGGCCACAAAGTGAACTGGGCTCTCGTCGTTTTCTGTGGTGTTTAGCACCTAGCAAACACTTAATCAGTAAAAGGAGGCTTATCCCAGCTGTGGTCTGCATTAAGGGTTTTTGTTTTAACAACTACCAGTCACAGAGGCAGAAGGATTATCTTGGTGTTAGACCAAGCCTGAGATGTTTGTTGTGTTTACATGTGCACTTTTGAATTCTTGTGTGCGTGTGTGTCACACAGCAGAGGGCCATATAGGCAGAGGATGAGCCTCTGTGTTGAAGACATACTGGTCTAGGCTGATGAGGTTGGGATCGTCAGAGAAGAGCAGGTACAGATATTTCAGGGTCTCTCCCAGGAAGAAGCTCTCCATCTTGTCTCGGGGGCTTGGGTAGTCCGGGTCACGGACGTTATTGATGGAGGTGTAGCCTCCAGAGAAAACCTGAAGGGAAACACAGGGGTTTGTCCACATTACCACAGCCAGTCAATGCATTTTAGATACTAACCACCATTAGTGTTTGTTTATCGACACCTAAGATGTGATGGGAATACAAATAAATTACAGTTGTTGAGATGCATTGCTGGCATTTTGTCCCATGTTGGGTTCTGCTTGTTCTCCTCCATCCTTCTCGATTGAAGCTCATGGACAGTAATCATGGCCTTCACCCCATCACAGCCTCTGCTGCACAACAGACACAAGGCCGCCAACCTTAACCTCACCTGAGAGTGCTTTCAACAAGTGGTAGTGGTGTTCAAAGCTGTCCCTGCTGTATAACACCCCTTTTAAAAATCATTGGCTTAAACGTCACCAGCCGACAGCCCACTGAGTGTTCTTTCAGTGGGGGCTGTAGTGTAGTGGTGCAGACGACTGTTCGGACACAAACAACGCACTTCTTTTGTGTGATCTTGTGATGTCTGCCGTGCAAAATAAGGTGAATGAGGCTGTGTAACATGAACCAATGACGACAGATGTTACCAAACCATATCATGTCATCAGACAGCTGATATGACAGATCTTTTACTTAATTTCATTCGGCAAGATCAGTGAGGAGAACCTTCATTTGACTGACCTTGGTGTACTTGTTAAAGTTTTGGAGAATCTCACAGCCCCAGTCCTGGTACTTGTGGTCATTGGTGAACCTGTACAGGTAGAAGAGACTCTCCACTGTCTCCGGTCGTAGGAGGTTGTGTCTGTCTGCGAGCTATCATCATAGTGAATACAAGAAGGGACACACAGTCATTTAAGAACCACCTTTGCAGAATTGTTTACCGTCACATTAAGCAGATTTTCTGCATTTCTACTGTAGAACACTCCCCCTAACCTCCTCAGACATTATGCATGTGATCAGTGGGAAGGCTGGCTCACATTTATTTTCTTCTACAGACATCGAGGCAATGCCGCACAAGATTCCGACTGTTTGCAAAATAATGCAGAAGAGGACACGGTCTGTATCCACACCGTCTCTCCCTACCTTTACGTCGATGTCTCTGGTGCTGCCCTGATACATGTTGAAGTGGACAATCTCTGGACTGAGGCCGGTCTCCATCTGGATGTACATCTGGTAGCAGGTCTCCATCAGCTGTTTGGCCAGATCCATGTGATCAGCAGGCAGGCCGTTGTGGGCACCGAGAGCTAGAGTGCCCGGCAGAAAACACACTAGATGGTCCTAAAAAAACCCAGTGGCCAAAAGTTACCAGACAGCTAGATACAGTCCACTATAGTATGTTTCTGCTGAGTGAAGCCAATGCTGCCGGTCTCTGCACGCGCAGTGAGAGTTTGGCATCCTTGTGTTTTTTGTTTTGAATGTTTGAATCGTTTGAGAACAACTTTGTTGGAACAAAGTGGACAAACTCCAGGGAAATGTTGGTTTTCAGAAGGACTTCAGAGACTGCTGCATCATTGCCTTCACTGAGACATGGCACAGCTACGGGAACAAGTTGGGCTTAAGTGTCTTGCCCAAGGACACATTGACATGGACTAACAGAGACAGGGATCGAACCGCCGATCCTCTGATTGAAGGATGACACTGCTCCACCACTGAGCCAGTCGCCCAGTGTCTGTTTTCAACTTTCTTGATGTTGTCCGACAGCTTTTGTTTTGATGACTCAGCTCATTGTCCATCACCTTGTGACCCAGTCATCTGATACAGGCTCACTGATCACGACTTATGCAGATTAAAATCAGTCCGATGACGCCAGCTCGTTACGCCTACCTGTGATTTGAATGTCTTTGTCCTGCTTATTAGCTTTGGTATTGATTTGACTTTTTGGGTTTATGTGGTGAAGGAGGTTGTGTTCATGATGTCATATTGAATGGTGATGCGACTGTTATGCAGTTTGTAGGCTATAGATGAATATGTTCGAAAATACATTTGGCACCACCCTCCATCCCAGAACACCACACTAGTTAGCCTTTAACTTCCCTTTTTGGACACTTAAGACAAACATTACAGTCTTTCAACAAGACATAGTTAATTAATGTATCTGCCGACTGTCCACACAAATTGGCCCGAGACTGGAACAGACTTGGACCAACTTGGTCAACAGGAAGGAGCGTTCAAATTGATTTTCTTTTGACAGGAAAATGCAGTTATAAGATTACAGAACAGCAGGAAAACCTTGATTACTGACCATTTTAGGGCTGAACTGTCCATGTGAGATCTCGCCAACAAAGGTGAGGCCATTAGGTGTAGACTTCTGCAACAGGTTCTTCTTTACACCCTCTATTGCCTGCAGATAGTCCTCCAAGAGTCTAAAAACACACAGACACGGAATGACACTTCAAAAAAAAACTTCTGTGTTGAACAATATCTGCAAAATGAACACACAGTGACAGTCGACAGGGCGTAGAGTTTAAAACGCAACTCTTGAGACTTGAATGCAATCAACTAGAAATGACCGTGTGAATACTTTACTACGGTACTTTACAGGGAGACATTGTGGAAGTTAAAAGTGTGGATCTGGTATGCGCTGCCTTTGTCAAGTGTTGTCGTTTCAGATATGTAAGTGCAACACAACCGGTTCTGCCCAATGTGATTTGATAAGGAGGCTGATGTCACATATGACTAAACATAAACACAACTGTAATGTAGACTTCAAATAAACTTGAATTATTATTATTTTTTTTAAAATAATAAATAATACCCATGAAGTATGAATGGTTGAGTTTCAAGCTGAAAGTATGTATGATAAGACTTGAAAATGCATGAAAAGATGTGGGAATTTGAAATTCAAATTTTATTTAAATTTCCAAATATATTTTTATTTTGTGTACCTGAATATATCTTGATGGATTCTGGACTGATTCAGTAGATCGCAGCCTTAACACTCATAATCCACCTTCATAACATTGTCTAACTGTACATTAACAACCAAAAACCAAAAGGAACAACTAAAATAACATCTTGCATCAAAGGAATCATTTTATATAGGTCATTTCTAGGTGTGTAACTTTAATTTAAGACAGACCGGTCCAGTAATCTATACATGCTCCCTGGTGTAGAGCACTGCAGCAGCGCCCGTCCCTTGCAATCTTTAGCAAGCATCCGTGGGGCTGAACACGTCGTCTTTATTATCGACAAATTCTAACGAGCCTGAACACGGCAGACTGTGTGCAGAACGAGAATCCTCAACCAGAGTACTACATGGAGAAGAATGCATATCTAGCTTCCCCAGGGCTCCAGATGTATAGAACATAGGTTGTGAACATAGGTTGTGAATTCATCCAGAAATCACACAGTTTCCTATGCAATATACAATAAAGATTGTTTATCCCAAAACAGATATGAAGCAGATTATTGTTCTAGTAATACTTATTGCCTGAAGCTTGACCATCACATATATTTGATGGTCAGTACATTATCAAATCTTCCGTTGACTGCCATTTTGAATCCAATGTACATGCCAACAAATATAGGTCAAAAACCCAGTAGTGATTTAAAAAAAGAAAAAAAGAAATTCCAACAGATGACTCAGACATTCAAAGCTGCTTGATCTAAGTCTATGCCCTGGAGTGCTTATGAGTGTCTGGAGGGGATTGATGTTCCACTTTTGTAATCTTTCGTCAGTCCTACTGTCAAAGTAACCAAATGCTGCCAGTGCTGAAAGAAAATACAGTTATATCTCTACATAAGACACTTGATGATAGTGTATTTTATATGAAGTCTAATATTGGTCCATTTGAAATGAAACTATTCTAGTAGAGATGCACCTGTCCTCCACACACCTCTTGAAAACCCCTTCCTCAGAATGTTGTATGCGGATTTCAGTTCAGTATTCAACACGATCTCCCCCACAATACCGATTGGTAAACCTAGACGCCTAGAGTGTAGTACCAGAATGCGGTTCGTGATGAAGTCCTAACATCTAGTTGCAGGCAGCCACACCTTCTTTACTCTATTGTTGAGCACTGGAGCACCCAAGGGCTGTGTGCTCAGACCCTTCCTGTTCATGCTGTACAGCCATGACCTCACACATGAAGAGAGCTCTGTTGTGAAGTTTTCAGAAGACACTAAAGTCATCTGCCATATTACAAACAACGATGAGACTTAATATAGAGAGGAAATCAACAGCCTTCAGAGTGGAGCTCAGAGAACAACCTGCTGCTCAACGTCAGTAACACCAAGGAGCTGATTGGTGATTTTTGAGAAAAGGAGGCGAAGACACACACCCTGTCTACATCAATGGAGCTGAGATGGAGCAAGTTAACAGCTTTAAGTTCCTGAGAATCAGCATCACAAACTACTGACATGGTCCTCACATCTCCATCCTGGAGAAGAAAGCTCATAAACAGCCGTTTCATAAGGGACATTAAATGAAGAACCCACTTGTTCAGTGCTTGTGCATGTACATGTATGTATCTGGACATAAGACAACCAGTCAGGATTTTGTGGGCAGTCTAGATCAGACAAAATGTGATTCAACAAAACATTCAGATTTGACTCATCTTCCTCTTTCCCATGCAGGCTCGTGAGAAAATATTCCATTGAGAATTCCCTTTGAAAAGTACATCATATTTTCAGACTGGGCTTTTTCGGCAAAGGGGCTAAAAAGCCAGGCGCTACAACGGAATGTTTCAGACCGTGGGTATTCATATCACAGACCAGATATCCAAATGTAAAGTGCTTTTTTTTTTAACTTTAAGGCATATTCTAGCAGAAACCCAAAATACAAAGATGAACCTGAAACTGAGCAAGATATATCCCATTTGAGGAAAATTCAAAATTCCCATGCCAAGTTGTTGTTAACTTTTAAAGAGGAGCAATAGAAAGCATCCTGACTGGAAACATTACAAACTGGAATGGGATGTGCATTGTTGAGGATTGGGATATGTAAAATACGAGTTCTTTCCTTTTGAGTTCTTTTTCTGAGTTCTTTCATCTTCATAAATCTTTAATATGCATTAAACTATAAATGCTTTGAGTAAAACATCACGCTGCATTAAACTATAAATGCTTTGAGTAAAACATCATGCTGCATTAATACGCTGTAGTATACATTTCTGTTTTTATATGACATTTATATATGACAAAGGCATATGGAAGAGACACGTCTAAATATGGTCATAGCAGATGGTATCCGGCTGCTTTGCAGCTGTTGTTTTGCAAACTTATGCAGCTGTAACCGCAAACACGCTTTTGAGCACATTGTGACCACAGGCACCTGCTACTCGGGAAATCACCATGTCTCAAAAGACACAGAACCTTTCTGGCACTATAAATACCGTGACAGTTCCTCTTGGGCTCTGTCCCTGAGATGGAACCACTCTATTTAAGAATAGAAATAAGAAACAAGAAATAAGACATCACGCTTCGGGCATTTCAGGGCCCTTTGAAGTATTACCTTTCAAATGGTGACATACAGAGTGTGGACACAGAGTTTCTTAAGTCTGACTCACTGGTTCTCCGTCTTGCCTCCCTGGATCCACTGCTTCAGCAGGTATTCATAGTAGCTGTCTGCTCTGGCTCCCAGTGTGTAGATGCCTTGATGGGTGAACTGTCCGTTGTTTGTGTTGATAAACATGGGCACGAGACCATCCAGCTTCCCGTCCAGCGCGTGGACCTGTTTCATAACCTCAGCAACCGCAGCCTAGAAAACCAAGGTCAAAAGGTCAGATGAATTAAACCAAGGCTTTTATGACATTTATTAAGTGACTCAAAATAGCTTCACCTGCAGGCTTGGGCGGTATCAATGAGTTACATTATACCAGGGGATTTAATATAGAACAACAAAACTCTACACACTGTTCTCTTCACTTGCTTTCTATTTAATTATTTATTTCCATCATATTGTTGGCTTATGTGCAAAGATATATTTATGGTACTTGATTGGTCCACGTGGGTTTACTAACCTAATTAAGATGTGCTTTCCAATCTTTGAAAGTAATCTGATGATGGTCAACTGACCAAAAACGTCAATTAATAAAAAGTAAGTGAAGAAGACTGTGCAGGAGTTTTTTTTATTTTTTATGATATCGTCGACCAAATGTTGTAGCACAAATGAACAGAAAATGTAATAAGAGCGTCTGCCGTTTAACCACAGCGATTATACACAACATAAACTACGGTAGATACATCGGATATTCACAGTACCGTTAAACAGTTAGTCAACAGTCAAGTCTGCAGCATCACTTCTCTCTCTCTATTAGTATTGAAAGCCCAGCTCCATGTCACCAACTTAAAATTTTTGTATTTTTAAAGATGTTTTTCCCCAAGGCTTCCCTCCAAACAGGCTTTAAAGTATGACAACACATCTATTCCTTCTCCCTTATTGAGACATTCTGGATCTGGCCTCATTTCACATTTGTGCTAGGTTGAGCATACTGCTCATCAACTATCAGAATGGTTAGTGTTGTTAGCATCTTTATTTGTTTATCTTGTGCGACTGTGACTCGGTGGTAGAGCAGTCCTTCAATCAGAGGAGGATCAGCGGTTCGATCCCCGCCTCCGCTAGTCCATGTCGATGTGTCCTTGGGCTCTGCATGCAAATCAACCCCAGCCACTCATGCTCACATGTTCTGGTCATGCAGCAAAATCACTGGAATACTGGCTTAGAATCTTTTCATTGAAGTTACTGTGAGCAACTTTAAACTGGTTACAGGTCTTATTCTAATACTGATGACTCTTATGCAACTTACAAATCAGACAATCAGTGAGAAGATTGTCTGATTATTCTGGTGAAATCAGATGAAATCATGCAGATTTCAGCAGAGACCAGTTCACCGTGGACCGCTGTCGCATGCGACCTGCAGTCATAATGCGACCTGCAGTGGTTACTCAAAAAGTAAAAGCGATAGATGATGAGGAGGTGTGGTCTGATTAGAGGGTGTGAACCATTTTTCTATTTCATGACAGACTAGTCTCAAACAGTCGACTCTTTGAATTGGCTTTACAAAGACTACAGGTATACATGGATCGTGGTTTTATCTGGGCCCTGGTCCTGTCCGACACCTCCTGCTGAATATCATCAATATTATTAGTTTTTAGTATTGTCAAAACCAATACAGTTTTTATTATCATTATTCTAATATATCCACTGTTGGTAGTTGTTACTTTTTCCTCATGCCTACTACTCTCATTATATGAATAATTTCTGTCATATGCATTGAAGCTGCTGTAACTCTGTTATGTTAAAGGTTTTTTTGGGAGAGTTTTTACTGAACTGATGTGAGGTCCTGGGAGTTTATATTTGGGGCTATACTAAATACATTTCATTTCCACCTGCAACATCCCTGCTTTCTATGTCTATTTTTGGTCTCATCTCCTTTGAGACACATACTGACACTAAGTTAGGTTAGTAAAATGACAAATGGAAAGCTGAGCACCTCTTTCTGAGCAGAGCCTGGATGAACTTGTTGTATGTCATGGTCACTTACCTGGTACTGTGGCTCCTGTGTGAGGCGGCTGAGCTCTCTGAACTCCAGCTGGATGCTCGTTACCTCAGCCACAGTGCTATCGGAGGTCCAACGAGGAGGGTGGGCTGTGCCTCTCCCAATGTTCACATCAGAGTAGGGGATCTTGGACGGAGTGTTGAAAGCTGGCATCAACCTGGAGCCAATGTCCTTCTATAGAGAAATAATGCATATTACATGCAGGCATTTGCAGCTAAAAGGCAATGAATAATCACAAATGAAAGTGTACCATGACGGACTTAAATATATTAATGAATTGACCTGTAAATTAGTTTTTTTAAACATTATTGTGGTGCAAATCTTTGCCATGTGTACGTAGTTTGCTTAAGTGAATGTTCGTAATAAAAAGCCAGTAATGGCAAACCAATATCGGTTTAATGTTAAAAAAATATGCTTAATGTAGCATTTCTGCAGATGAAACCATTAGTCAATTAACAGAAGATGAATCTGCAAAAGTACCAATAAAAGTGTTAAAATATTTTTCCCAATCACAAACACCTAAATCATTTTCATGTTGCATCTTATCAAATGTCAAGATTCAGTGTCTTATATATGATGCGACTTACTACCTTTGGGTTTGATAATTAAAATAAACATTTGTTGCAGTATTTATTCCTACATTAAAAAATAAAAAAAATAAAATCTACACATTGTTAGAAAAGAGGTAAACAAACTAGTAAAGTAAACAAAGAGACCATTTCACACTACAATTAACATTGTATGCTCCCCAGTCCAATTTGGAGGCTAATATGCTAGAACGCCTTGAAACAGGAGATTAGTTGCAGTTTGTTATTTTCAGAGTTTTTAATAATGGTATTGATGAGTGAAATGCTCATTTAACAGTTGCCTTTCATCACTTGAATCCACATCAGCAGAGTCACAAGCAGGTATTGGAAGCTGGGATCTAAAGCAACTGGGTTTATATGCATTATCATTCCACTATATTGTTATCATTATTATTCTACTATATCCACTGTTGTTATTTTTGGTAGTTGTAACTTTTTAATCATGCCTACTACTTTCATTATATTAATCATTTCTTTCATATGCATTGAATGTGCTGTAACTCTGTTATGTTGTTCATTCTGGTCACATGACATCTATTGCTTCTGTCCATCCTGATAGAGGGATCCTCCTCTGTTGCTCTCCTGAAGCTTTCCTCCCTTTTTCTCCCCATGAAAGTTTTTTGGGGGGTGTTTGGTGATGACACACAAGCTTCAAAGCTGTTGTATCTCACTAAAAGCAAAGTTCCATTCTTCATGTTTCACAACTTTGATTTGAATGTAGACCGTTTATTTTCTATTCGACAGCCTGGGTAACACCTACAGGTGGATGGTGAGGACTCAGGATCGAGATGCTCAAAACACAGGCTAAACATTTGTGAGGTATACATCTGTGTCTGCACACTGAGGGTGCTGCTATCTGCATTATTCAGTGTACTTAAGCTTGCAGTTGAGAAACGAGTGCATGTGTTGACTCACAGCTTTGTCCAGGAACAGGGTGTCTCCAGTCAGATGGTAGGTACTCAGTAGGCCTCCAAGAATGCGGATGGTGCTTTCAAATAGGTTGACATCTACACTCTTGTTAAATGTGAGCTCTGTGGCCACCCATGACTTTGCTTCTTCAAATTCTGAAAAATACAAAATAAATACAGTGCCATTTCTAAATGAAGCAATACAATTTGAAATAATTTCATCAATCCATATAGAAAAGGGCAGTTGAGATGATTTTCTTCTCATTTTTAAAAAGAATTTCCATTTTACCCATAAGGATGCACAAAAACTCATAAAATTCAAGATTATTTTGCTCCTTGGGAAACGAAAACTCATGATATTCAACTGTCTCTTTCAATCAAATATGTTACTTAGTACACAATTACATAGTTGTTAAGGATATAACACAGAATTTATTCTGTGTTATATCCTTAAAAACTATCATTAAACATTGTAATTGATTAAGGCGCTAGCACGAAAACAGTTGAGAACCACTGTTTTACAGCAATAAGCAGTCAGGAGGTAAAAAGTAAAAGTTGGAAGGCACAAAAGGTCAGTCTACCTTTTTTTAGCCCCATGATCCACATGGTATCCAGGGCGTCGATTAGCGTCAAACCCAGGCCGAACCACTCATTGTAGGACTTGGAGAGGGGCCTCAGCTCATCATGGCCCCAAGCAAAGTCTTTATAACCCTTCCATGAATGTAGGAAAGCTTCCAGCACCAATTCCAGGCAGCTAGCTTCAGGAACACAATACACACAAGATGTGACTCAGACACACTAAAATGTTATAATGATATTTTAAAGTGGATATTCAAATTAATGATCACACTCAAACACAGTCATGCGTTCTAAATACTATGATAGAATTGTTTTTATTTAGTTAAACACAGAAAGTTGTGAATAAAACAGCACATACCTGACTTGTTTGATAATTGTCCTGTTTGGTTGGCAGGTGAATTCTCCTTATTTTCCCCATCCCTGGTGCCTTCTGTGGCCTGCTCAGTGTCGATCACTGCCCCATGCCAGCTGAAAGTCACCCAGGATTAAGAAATAACACAAATAAGTAAACAAAAATAACTTTAGTTGAGTCAGGTGATCACACTGCAAGTCTCACCTGATAACTCCCTCCTCTTCTTTCTTGCCGGCAGCTGCCATGTCCTCAACCACTGTGTCTGAAGCATTTCCCTTCTTCTGAAGACGATTCTGAAGAACGGGCAGTCCTCTCTTCTTGGATAATTTCCTCTGTGACAAATGGGCAACATTAACAACCTTTTAAAACAATTAAATGAATGATGCTTCAAGCAATCGGTCACTGATCCTTATTGGACGATATTCGCGCCAACAGTTTGATTGGTGGTGATGCTAGCTGGCTAACACCTCCTGTTGAGTTGGGTTTCCCCTTTCATCAATCAATAGGGCAAGAAGTCACAATAAAAGTAGAAACAGTAAGAACGTAGTCCGTTTGAACTGTTTTAATGTCCAGTCTTCTACCCCACAGCCAGCGCTGATGGAAAACCCTGTTCATAGTTCGTTTTAGAATATGGGGTAGTGGTGCACTTCAGCCTTTTGTGGCCAAAATTAGTATTACAACATAAAAATGATTCTGACAACTTTCATTTCCCCTGACAACTTTCTTTCTCCGCTTGTTTTTCCAGATGAAAAAAATTAATAGTTAAATAAGGAACTTATTTTATTATTAAGTTTTAACACAGTTAAGAAAACAATTTAGACCAAAACTTTTTTTTTTTTTTTTTTTTAAATAGATCACCTGAGCAAGCGGGTGCCTTATGTACCAAGGCTGAGTTCCTACTTATGGTGCTTTGCTGGTGTCGTGCCCTCTCCCTCCCTTTCTAGTCTATCCATTCTATCTATCGAAGAAAGGGGAAATAAAGACCCTAAAATCAGAAAAGAAGATTGATCAAATTATTTGTGTTCTCACTTCCCTCTCGGATCTTTCGTTTAAAAAATATTTAAAAAAAAAGGAATCAGAAAAGGAACATGTTCCACACTTGGTGCTGCACTCCCTTTTATAAACCATGTGCTACCCTTTAAAGAAAACAAGCAGAGGAATATAAACCTGGGAGGTTTGTTCTGGTAGTGGTGGTTGGCCTTGTTTGACAGGCTCAGGCAACATATGAGGAATAACGGTCATCAGGACGCTGTTACCGTCTTGGACTCCATCTGAATGGCCTCAAAACAGACAAAAAGATTGAGTATCAAATTATTACAGTAGTGCAGTAACATCGTTCAAGGGGGGCAGGCTGGCCTAATGATTACGATCAGAACCCCACAAAGTGATGAATGGTCAATATGCACCTTTAACAAAGACTATTCTATTCTGTTGGCATTTAACAACTCAACTACTAAGTGGTTCTGACAGCATGCCAGTGGATGAGGCTCATGACATGACTGACAGATAATTCTTCTACTTCTAAGCTTTCTACTGCAAACCAAGTCTACTAATGGGTACAAATAAAGTAGACAAACCAAACCAGTTTTGGGATTTCAGGGATATTATTTTTTTATTAGGAATATTATTATTATTTTAATTAGTTGTATTATATAGTGACTTTGTTGTTGTAAACATTACTGTTGCTGCTCTAAAAATAATATCCAATTCAACCGTGCATCTGAATTCATTTAAATAGATAGATATCAAAAATAAATGTAGTAATGAAAAATAAATGATAAAGATATGGATAAAGAAGCGAACCGATAACTACTCAATCAATAAGATAAGCAGTATGGAGGTGGAAGGATAACCATCTCTAACAATGGGAAATGTTTAATGTTTAATGTGCCTTACCTCTGAGGTGCTCAGTCACAGCAGGATAGGAAGCAATTCCACAGATAAACAGGATGACGAGGATAAGGCTCCGCTGCAGCCTGGACAGCTGCTTCCATTTCTGTAGACACACAGAAGAGAGGAAGATGGAGAATAACTTCTATACAGCTCATGCATAGTTTATATTGTTAAAAATGAGCAGACTTATTCTAGCCCAAACAAGCAATCAACAGGTCTCATCACTCAAATTGAATGAATTTGAGGTATAATGCTATAAGTTTTGAACAGAACATTAAATGAAGAGCTCCTGTAGTGTTTTGATCATGTGAGGTACAGAACACCTAATAACTGAATTATTTTGGGCTTTCTAATAACATACCTTGATCCTCAGTGAAGCCAGTGACAGTTAAACACTATGCTCTGTTGATGTACCACCGTTTTTCCTTTCTGTGTGGTAATGCAATACCAGACATGGTACTGTTATTATGTATGAGAGTTGTTGGTGGGTTCTAAAAAATGCAATATTTCCTTCTATTTGTCTAATAGATGGACTAACAAATAAACATACATTCTAAATTATATTTATAGCCGCCTCATACTCAATACTTTTGCAGCCATTGTCACTGCATTGTCACTTTTCTTGTATGACCCAACCCTTAGATTATATTTTAAGTACACTTTCATCATAAGCACCCAACCCTGCATTACAGCACAAAAAAGGTTGAGGAAGACGCACTCTTCAGATCCACAATATATTTTTCCATTTGTTGGCAAATATATAAGCAAATAAATCCAGCACGGGCAATACACGAGAGTGGTGTTCTCATCAGGTCTTAGGAAAGTGGGGAAACAAGAGCACTTGAAGACGAGAGGAGAAGGAGAAACGCTCTTGTGAGGAGCTCATAGATGCGACTCACCCTCCAGCAGGACTGCCTCCTCCATTGCTTCCTGTTATTGTAACTTCCACCACCTTGTCCAGCTAAGCTTATAGATATATAGTCCTGTCGAGATGGTGGGTGCATGTCTGTTACCTAAACCCTGGAGGAGAGATTATAGAGTAGTGTGAGAGGAGAGCTGAGCTGGATGGAGATGATGTGGTGTTGTCCCGGGTCCAAGCGAGCTCGGGGGACAAGATGCAGCTAGCAAGTGAGCCTGGCTGCTAAATAGAGGTGTGCTTGGGATATGACTATATATTAACACAATATAGTCAGATATGGAGAGGAGAGTTTCGCACTGTTTTAACAGCATTTGCAGAGAAAACCGTTCTTAGGTTTTCACGCTTACGTAAATTGCTGTAACCGTGATTCTCAGCAACACAAGCATATATGTTGGTGGTTTGTAAAGCACAGCTAGCTATAAAGCTATCATCCAGTCTGCTAACGCGACCAAAGCCAGGTGTTAATCAACAGGCTTATTTAATCGATAGCGTTAACCTAGCCAAATGTAAACTGGTTATCGATATACACAGTTTATTCACTCGATATAACTTGTGCAGGGGGTACTAGCTTACTAAAGAACCGTAACAACATACTAACGTTATTTGACATTTTCACACAAGTGGTAAACACCGGTGTAACGTAAGCCCCCCCCGCCGTAGCGGCTAACGTTACTTTGCCTACACGTCACTGGCTTGAAGTAATGTTTTGGCGGATGTACAGCCCAACTTTAGACCGAGGTATAGCTTGAGGCCTACCACAACTGAAGCACCATTGTTAACAGCTGAGCATCCTTTCTAAGTAACGTTACAACATAAACATTATTTTAAAGATAAAACGGTGTTTTTTGCTGGGGACGTCCGGGGAAAAACAATTGAACTGATATTACGTTACCTTGTAAACCGTCTATGCTTGTGTTGTATCCAGCGTTAACGTTACATTAGATGTACGACCAGTCCAACCAGTAGCTTAACGTTAACAGCAGGCAAACTGCGGTTATGTCGACGTTAATGAAACAGCCGCAGGAGTCTCCGCATGTGTTTAACACTTTACCGATACTATTACCGGAATCCGTTAGTCTTAGTTTGATACCTGTTTCATAGACCAGGAAAAACAATCCTCCTCAACATCATTCACTTGTAGCTGAGGATGTCTTGCTCACTGACCACACATCTGATTCAGGTGCACCAATGCTGCCTTCAGGGACCTCGAAATATCCTAAACACCACGTTGTACTAGTTTACAGGTGCTTTGAACTATGCATATGTTTTAAAATAAAACATAAAACATCCCTTTCTTTTTAGTTATTCAGATTATAATGCGAGACACATTTCTAATTTGTGATTTTGGGCTATACAAGTAAACTGAATTGAATTAAATCATGTTTATATATTTAACAGTTATGAATTCTTCAGATCCAAATATTGTGACATATTGGGATACATTTGTACCATTTCCACAAATAATAAATGAACAATATGAAACGAAATCAATTTAAATGAATTCATATGTATGTCCATAATTCCAGCAGCATTGTTGTAGGTAATTACTTTTAGTGAGTAAAATTATAAAATCATTTCTAAAAGTCTGAAACAATGAGCTCCTTTTAGTTCTTCAGAGGGCTTCCCATGTTAAAAACTACAAAATCCAGCTGTTTGAAGAAATGGCTGAGCTTTAAATGAAAGTATATATTGTCAGTTGTTTTTAAAGATTTACATCCTCAGTAGAAACCAATGGATCTGGATCTGGGAGCCACAGACGAGTAGAAAAGTCAGAAAGTATTGAGAGACACACCAACACCGTTTAAATTATTGTCTCCATTAACACACATGGACACAAATGCATGGGGAAATAGGGTCCAAGTTGAAACGTAGCAAAGCTACATTTGAACTGATCCACTTAAAATTATTTTGTAACCAAACTATAGCCTGAGAAAGCCTGGATTATTTTAAGCGTATTATGTTTTCCTTTTTTAGACCGAACAGGTTGAGATTTGGAAGGAGGAGAGAGCGCAAACCTTGGCTTCTACAGATATGACTCAGCCTGGGAATATTGGGCCCCCGTTCAACCAGTTGAGCTCCCTGGTGCCTCACATTTTTTTAGGCTGATACAGATGTCCATATTTGAGACCTTCAAACATCCACGACGATACGTTGGCTGATGTTTACTGTGTCTTTTAACATTTTATGTTGATTCCCTTACATGTGGATAAGTATGCAACACGCTGGGAATACACTGCGGTCAAGTGAGCCCACATACGCCGAGTGAGCCGCAGTTGCAATTCTAGATGCACCTCTATTCAAGGTGTTACGGTACGGGGGCCAGCTCAATGTCACAATATTCAAACAGCTATGAAAACAGTTCCATAGACTTGTACATAAATATTCCACTGAAGGCTTGTTCAGAGGGACCTCTGCTATGCTCATGTGCATGGCCTCAAAATATTACTGTACAATTTTGGAGAAAGGTGAATTCAAAGTCTGCTTAAATTCCATAATGATATTCGAAATTTCACAATATTCAAACAGCTAGAGAAACAGATCCTTAGATTTGTATATTGAAATTCTACTGCAGTCTTGTTCAGAGGGACCTCTGCTATGTCCATGTGCATGGCCTTTGGGATACAATTGGACAACATTGTTGAGGAACGACAAAACATTGCACTTGAATTACTCCGCGCATCAGGTGTGTGACAGCTTTTCTTCATATTAATTTATATTGTGATATTGTACTACAAAAGATGCAACATTTCTATAATTCTTTTCATTAGTTTTTGACATCGAAACACAGTGTGCCATGTGTTCGGCAAAAAAGCCACCCACTCCGAGGCCTCCAGTCACTGAATGGGTAATGTGTTGTTTTAATTCATTTGATTTGTGGACCTAAGTTTTAGTTTGGGCATTTTGAAGATTTAACTGACAGTGGACAGGAAATGAGGGGGTAGAGAGAGAATTGGAACGTTATGTAACAAAAGTCACCATCCAGAGCCATATAAATAATCGCGGTTCACCCCTCCGCCATTGGGACACCCTTTGTTTTAATCTTGGAAATGCAAACAAAATTGTTTATTTTGTTAAAAAATTCGAGGAATGTGTGTATTAAAAAAATTAAAAAAACATTGGACAAATAGACTTCATTGTCCATCCGAGCCACTCGGATATGTCCATTTATTTGCATTTGTACCATGGCAGCTGTAAAATTCAAATAGTACCTTTGCTATAGTTGATTGTCAGTCAATCAAAATAACATTTTACAAGCGATGAACATGACAATAAAATTAAATATTTGTTTAGAAAATTAAAAATTGCAAATAGATGCTATTTGCGTTTGGGGTGAATTCATGTTTTAATGAAATTCAATTGTTTAATTTTTTCTTTTTCAGATTCAGTGTGATGCTATAACAGGTGGTTTCATGCCGACTGCCTGCAGATAAACAAAACAAAACTAGAACTGATCAAAATTTTTTATTGGAAATGCATTTTGTGCAAATAAATCAACAAACATTGTTTCTTGTGGTTTTGGGGCTCTTTTTAGATATAGTCCGGTCCTTTTGGGGGTTTTCCATGTGTCTCGTGTCTCCTGTTGGTCTCTGTTACGTGTGTGTTTGTGTGTGCCGTGGGCGTGGCTTACAGCACCTGGGCTCATCTCCACACCAGCACATCATCTACAGCACCTGTCATCTCATCAAATCCTTCCTGTTAAATACCCCTGGCTTCCAGCTCTCCAGTTGCCAGATTATTTCACCATTTCAATTAGTATGTTGACTCTGGGCCTCTTTTAGTCCTCTCAACGATTTAGACTACTGTTACGTCCCCTTTCCCGTCTAGGGGATAAGGGGGGAACGAACACAGGTCAGTCCAAAGAATAAAGGAAACAAAGTCAGAAAATAGGAGTAACGAAGAAACAATATTTATTCGACACTGGCGGTTCACAACACACAAAGAAAAGGTTCTGTCACGTGGGAGAGATTGGGGACAGCTTGTGGTCGTGCCAAACAAACAGAAATCAAAAAAACAAAACTAGGCCTAGCGCTCTACCTCTGGAAAATAAACAAACAAAATGGCTTCTCTAACTTCTCTACAAAAGAGTGGTCAAAACATATACAGAGGGAGCACCGACCAATAACCTAGTGTTTCTAGACACAAAGTACCTACGTGTCTGCACCAGTGTACATGGTACCCCAAACTTACCTACTGCCCTCAACCTCTCACCACAAACCTTCCACCTAGCAGTGTCAGTGTGCATTCAGTAGTGACCAAACAAAATCCGCCCCGAACTCTTCCGACCTCCTCCTTTTAAAAATGGCCGACCGTCTCGCCGATTGGCCTACACAGGTGGCAACAATTAGCCAATAGGAACCTGTGGGGGAAAACAAGAGGGGAGGGGAAAACACAACACTGACACGTAACACTACGCTTATGCTTTACATTGTTTTTGACTGTTACTAACTCCTGTTCCCTGTGCCCAGGATTCCGTGCCTGCATTCCTGCCCAGCCGCCCCGTCACTTCACCGCTCAACATGCATTCAACTCCTGCTATACCCAAATCACCTGTGTTTAGTAAATGAAGTCCATTCCGTCACCCTACCTTGACGTCCCTGTGTCTGCGCTTGGGCCCAGCCAAAGCCGAACCCTAACAATATAACTATTAATATTAATGTATCTTTATACAAAATGACTAAACAGACAAACGCTTCCATTAAGTGTCGATTCTCAATTTCGACGATCAATTCGATAATGTCTACGTAATATTATATGACGTCTTAATGGGCATAGCAGAGGTCCCCCTGAACAGTACTGCAGTGGAATTTCAATATACAATCTAAGGATCAGTTTCTATAGCTGTTTGAATATTGGGGAATTATGAATATCATTCTGAAATTTAAGCAGGCTTTGAATTAAATTTTCTCCAAAACTGTACAGTAATATTTGGATGCCATGTACATGGACATAGCAGAGGTCATCCTGAACAAGACTGCAGTGGAATTTTGATATACAAGTCTATGGAACTGTTTTTATAGCTGTTTGAATATTGTGAAATTATGAATATCATTATGCAATTTAAGCTGACTTTGAATTCAATTTTCTCCAAAACTGTACAGTAATATTTGGAGGCCATGCACATGGACATAGTAGAGGTCCCTCTGAACAAGACTGTAGTGGAATATCGATATACAAACCTTAGGATCTGTTTTTATAGCTGTTTGAATATTGTGAAATTATGAAATTTAGGCAGACTTTGAATTCACTTTTCTCAAAAACTGCACAGTAATATTTGGAGTCCATGCACATGGGCATAGCAGAGGTCCCCCTGAACAAGCCTGCAGTGGAATATGTATGTACAAGTCTAAGGATCTGTTTTTAGAGCTGTTTGAATATTGTGACATGGAGCTGGCCCCCGTACCGTAAGACCTTAAATAGAGGTGCATTTAGAATTGCAACTGCGGCTCACTCGGCGGATGTGGGCTCACTTGACCGCAGTTGGGAATACCATGACAGTGGAAAAGCAAACTTGTCAGAGTGGACAAACTATGTAATAGAGACAACTCAATCATATTATCAATCAATAAATACCGCTACCGATATACTGTTTTTTGTGTTTTTTTCCCACAAACGTCGGACCATCAGACGCCATCGTGTTTGGGTTCATAATATATATTATGTGTACACGGCTCGACTCCAGGAACAGTGTCTGAATGACGGCCGCTACATCAGGTGGACCAGCAGCAGTTTGAGTCAGCAACGGCAGGACGGCAGTGATGACGGGCAGAGCCTCTCAACGCTGAATGGCTTACGCCATGCAATTTTTTTTTGCCCGAGTTGAAATATTTCAATTCACGCGAATGAGACGAATATTTCGCAACGCGCCATTCGTGCCGCCCGGCGGAAATTTGCATCATTCGCGTCTGTGCATTGACTCTGCATGTAATCTACTCGCGCGAATAATTCGCATTTGGTGTGAACGCAGCATTACTTACATCCACTTCAGAGAGAACAGGGGCTCAGCTGAGCATCATTAGAGCAACCTCTACTTTTTTGTTTATCACTCATTTTATTTATGTATGATTTCGCTGGTATTGAAACAAAAAGGAAAAAATATAATCTATCCAAATAATTACTTTTATAGTCATTTACAACAAGCGGCTAAAAAAATTAAAATAAATCATGCTTTTTAATATAATTTAAAACTATTTATCAAAACGTTTTTGAATACAAGTCAAATAATATCTCCACTAGTTTGTTGTCGGTAGGTGCCATAAGCTGCCAGTGCCAATAGTTGTCACAGGAGTGCCATAACTAGTCGGAGACTTGCCATCAAATGTCAGAGCGGTGCCACCACTAGGGGTCAGACTATTCCACATGTCAGAGAAGTGCCAGTAGTTGTCACAGGAGTGGCACGACTAGTTAGCGACTTTGCCACAAACTTGCCACAGTCCTGACACCTGACTGACGCTTTCACACGCTTGCCACTGTGGTGCCAGTGCCACAAGGAGGAGCTCGGCCTTTCTGCTATTTGGGGACAGCTTCGGGCTCAGCAAGGCATTAAGGAAATAATCAAATGTTATTTCCGGACCAGGGTGGTGACAGGTGGCATGGATATTTCAGCACAACGTGAGAGGATAATATATAGTATTGTGTGTTATTTTAACTTCACAATGCTACTCCATTCAAGAAGATACCGTTCCATTATTTCTTTTATGTTTCAATGATACTCTTTAGTCTTGAAATTTTTTTTTTTTATTTCTATTTTTTAAATGATTATCCTTAATAATGAATTTATGTAGGTGTATCTTACCTGTGTATCTTATCTGTCTGCTGACAACTCCATTTGTCTCCACACACAGGCAGCACGTCCACAACAAATCCAAGTCACGTAATATTAAAATAAACCAACAAAAACTTGTTGACTAACATTACATTCACAAGGTGATGGACTGGTGTAATGAACTCACTGTGGAGCTAGCAAGACTTCATACGGTAACTATATCATTTTACAACAAAACCGGTACTATTAAACCAAAATTCAGTGATATCTAAATGAATGCAAAAGAGCCAAATCAGTTAAGATAATATAGTATATTTAAATTGATTCAAAGATATGAGTTACGGATTTGTTCGCATGATGTGTGTACTTTAATTGTATTCTGCTTCAGTTCCTCTCTCTTGATAGCTGGCCTAATTGTTTGAATGATTCTCACCTGGTGACCAGCTTACTGATGACTATTATAACTATTTCTTCTTTTCTTCCAACTATTAATGCCAGCCTACTGATGGGCAACGATCCAAAAGAGCGTTATCACAGCAAACATCTTGGCTTGCCAGCATGCAAAATTCCAGCCTGAATAAAATATGACCATTTTACTTTATTTACGGTCTGTGCTTACTGCAAAGGATAATTTGACCACAGTAAAATTAAATTGAAAGAGAAAATGGCAAATAAACTCTTGTCGTATTTTAGTAATCAGTAATTTGGATACAAATAAACCCCAACAGATATTGGTTACCACAGACAATTTGACTTATATGTTGGAGACCAGCTGGTGAGCATAGAGGAGCATTTAGCAGCTATTTCTCTCAGAAGTTGCTGGACAGATTTAGCACTGAACTCCGAATGAAAGTCTTCTGAATGTATAGGTTTGTTTGCTGCTTTAACATGACGGTTAAATAAAAGACAATAAACATTCAAATAGTTCAATAGTTTAACAAAACAATCTTACCTCAAGGTCTACTTACTAGCTTCTTTTTCTGAAGCTTTCCAACACTTTATGGTCTTTATGGTTTAAACAAGACTCAGAACAGCAGGTTAAACATACACAGTGTACCACAGCTATAATCACTCAAATCATCCAGCTAATCAGAGGCATATTTATTTAATTCTTATTTATTTCAAGGAACTTTGCTTCATACAAAATGTTTAATGTAGAAACAACTGCAGAATTCAAAGTCTGGCCAAGAAACATAACATCAAGCAAACAAACAATTCACTGAATCCCAAGACCCTAATAAAGGAATGTTCCAGCTCTGCTGCACTGGGTGGAACTGTAAACAATGTTCAATACTGTTTTTAATCCCACAGTTTATATCAAATATTAAAATATCAACAACAAAACAACACATGGTATCTAAAAGTACTAAGTTTTTTACATGCACATACATTGTCAGAACATGCAAACATTTGTATTTCTTCTGTAAAAGCAACATCTGCACTGTCTATGGTATGCAGAAATAAAGCAACATGATTGCTCCTGTTTGGTGGCCGATTGGTCCAGACTTGGGCGCAGGTATGTTTCCTTTCACTTAATACAGAGGCCGCATAGTTAAAGAAGATACCAATATATATATATTTTTTTTTTACACAGTTTGAGTCTTTAAGTCAAACTGTCTTTTGAGATAAATAATCACTTTGACAGCATTCAAGGTTGATCTATAAAAAGCCTTTTCTTGTACTAACAGGACACACCCCGTCCCACTTTTGACCCATGGAATCTCCATTTGATATTGTCATGTTATGCATGCAAATATATGTGAAACGTTGCTGTGATCCTAAATATCCGGTCTGCCTTTGCACATTGTGCTTTTTTTTATGTGCTTTTTTGTTTGCATGTTTTTTTCATTGCATTTTCTATAAAACATTTGGTCAAAATAATGCTGAAGCCTGACTGAAGAGACCAGCATGATAAGCTACAGAATAGATGGAGATATGGGTTTTCAGGTTGCATAGCACTACTCTCTTGTCTTGAGCTTGTGTCTGGGGCGACTGTGGTTCAGTGGTGAGCAGGGTGGTCCTTCAGTCAGAGGATCGGTTGTTCGATCCCCAAATCCGCTCGCCCATGTCGATGTGTCCTTGGGCAAGACACTTAACCCCAAATTGCTCCCGTTGCTATGCCTACGGTGTATGAATGTGTGTATGAATATTAGCTACTCCTGAAGGGCAGGTGGCACCTTAGCGCCTCCCATCAGTGTATGAATGGGTGAATGATGACAAATAGTGTGAAAGCACTTTGAGTGGTCGGAAGACTAGAAAAGCGCTATACAAGTACAGGTCCATTTAGTGTTTGTCACTGTGATCTCCTGCTACCCACAGCGGGGTCAAGGTCTCAAGAAATCTTCCACTACCTTAGAGCCAATCAGCTGCTGCTAGCTTCAAGTCTTTCCCTCAGGTTGCAGAATGCTGTGATGTAAAAGAACAGCAATATATCAACATATCACAAAAGACAATCTGATGCTGATGCCACTCATGTGTGTCAAGCAAGTTAAATATAACAAATATTGTTTATAAATAAATCCGGCTACAGCCGAGTACAGTTTCAGGCATCAACAGTCCTCCTGTGCTCCGAGACAGCTGGAGAATGTCCTCCTATGAATTGGTAGCAGAGATCAATGGGGCAGCAGGGCAGGTTTGAGTCAGTCGGACCATTTGAAGGAAAAATCCACTCTCCAGTAACGTCAGATCCACTTCTGACCATTGTTAGATATCGATCACATTCCAGGTGTTGTTTTGGGAGCCAATTCCAAGAATATGGACAAAGCTAATAATGCTACTGTATTGTAGTTTGTTTTCTGTTACTGTGGATGTAGCAGTTAGTCACGCTCCCGCTGCCAAACTCTATGGAGCTGCTGGAAATATATTTGCATGACATTACAACATCTATTTTTTTTGCCAGTTATCCATGAGTTTAAAAAAATGAAACACCACACCATGAAACAACAACCTGGAGCCATAAATACAAAATGTATCCACAACAGCTGATGCTTACTAGTGCTACGTCTTATCCAAATATACCCACACATTTAGAACAATGACCATAAAATGATACTGGACCACCATTTGCTACTTGGATTAAATCACAGTGAACCGTAGTGATGTGTCCTTTCGTGTCGAGGCTTCGATGCGCGTGTCGAGTAATCCAGGTAGATTTTGGTGAAGCGCGTATCGAGGCTTGTGTCAATGACGTATGTGGTGATGTTCGAAGCCTCGCAAGCCGGCCGTACCACGTGACTGATTCAGAAAATGGTTTGTGGGTTTGCCGTGCGATTTGAAAAATAAGGGGCAGCGAAACTCAATATATTTCCCCCCTTCCTCTCTGTACCCAGCTTCATCTGTGCCTGTGAAAGGGTGTTTTATAAAGCACGTGAAATAGTCTCAAAAAGCCCAGCACTGTGGAAAAGTTCTTATTTTTACTTAAAAAAAAACACACAGTCACATCACAACCCTCTCCCAATTTGTTTCGAGTTTTTTTTCCGTTATATCATAAAGATAGACACAATATTGATAAGTTAATAATTGATGTATTGGCGTCACAAACATAATTTATTCAATTTAAAGCTTCACACACAATAGCCATGGTGTCGTTATGATCACTCTGCCTGTTTTACATGTAGTGTCCACTTGGTGGCGCAGTAGAGCAGATGAAGCCTCATGAAGCGTCGGCCCATGAGCGAACCAATTGGATGGAAAGCTTCAATGCTTCAGGAAGCTTCATCTCGCCATCACTCGTGAACACACCCTTGAACTCCTTCAGACCAGCGCTAACCAACACACACTCTGCAGAGTTAAACAATACAGGACCTCGCAAGACTCACATCGTTACCAAAACCCAGGTCTATCTGAACATGCACAATGTGTTACTGGCATTAACGTAACTGGATTGATATATTTATGCAGGTTACATAGTTGTTACATTATCGCATAGTGTTTTCATAATGTTGATTCTTGTTCCTCCACCCACACATGATTTTATGGTTTATCAAAAACAAGAAAAATAATCAACTTTCATAAGATCCTTTTTCCATTCCTGTCTTTTAAGTTTTGAGTTCTCTGCTACTAATAATACTTGCATATATGGAATGAGCTACATACGGAATTAACCAAACCTCTACTCAAGTGTGGATGCATTAGAAAACAGTTGACGTTGCACCTTTTCTACAGTATATCTAAAAGGATAGGCACTTTGTCTTAAAACATCCCCAAAAAAGTCTGTAAGAAACATTAGAGCAGTTCACAAAAAACACATCTTTGTTTTTTATGTCATATAAAAAAATGCACACAATGAAAAGAGAACAACTACGAGGACATTCTTTCCCCTACTATGCGTTGCTTCTCTCTTGAAGCGTGCAAACAGCTTGAACAGGCACAACATTCAACACTGCTTGTGTGACAGCCTTTCATCTGTTCGACTGACACTAAGGGAATGTCATCAAGGATTAGGCATTATCATGGAATGATAGAGAACACAGCTGTTCATACAGTGGCATGTCTTAGAGGTTTTCCAAAATTGTAATACATCATTTCACTGGACTACTGACCCATTTATTTGTCCCATTTCAATCCTTTTCTGTTTAAACTACCATACTGACTCTGAAACGTTCTTCTAACCATCAGTAACTAACTTCACTTACAGCTTAAACAGGCATGTTATACTGTACGTTGTGCTCTTGGCTGTGTTAATTAATAATGTGGAAGAAGGCGAAATGTTAACCAGCTGATACAGAGCACAACTCACATTGAGTATATATATATACATATGTATATATATTAGGTTTTAAAGAGTTAGAATGTAACGTTAAAGCTGCACTAATCATCATTTTTATATGTACAATGGAAAAATTAGATAGGTGTAATTTTACAGGTGTGACAAATCCACTGAGAACTATCACCAACTTTGCAGTTGTCCTTAGCCTAAGGAGTGTCTTAGCAACTTTCAGCTTCATTTTTTGTTTATTTAACAACACAAAATTTCACAGTTTAGATTTGGTCACCACTCTCATTAACCGGGTTCCCAGCAGCAGCAGGCAGCTGTTTTCTGTGAAAAAGCTTTGCAAATAGCAGACAGACATAGTCAGAAACTAGCTGGTGAACTTAGTGGAGCATTTAGCAGCTAAAGAGACAGATGTTGTTGGTGGAGACCGAACCAGAACTAAAAAGTGACTCCTACACTGCTTCAAAAACGTATGGGCAAAGCAGGTCAGGCAAAACGGCGGGGTGCGCCTGTGGAGCGGGGTGCGACGATCATGTCAGATTAAGGAAAAAAATGGTTAAAGCTCCCTCTCTGTAGCCGACATGAAACTATCGGAACACGAGATATGAATTCCCCCTCACATACTCCATAGCTCTCTCACAGCCCAACAAGTCAGTGGTAAAGCAGTAAAGCTTCTTGCTTGATTTGATTGGCTGCCAGGGACATTGACTAGCATTGTGAGTTGGCGCCTGGCGGTGAAAAGTTTATAATATTTAAACCTTTATGCAAATCTCGGGGGTGTGATCTAGGCCTGAAGCTGATCAACTTGATAATGTGCTAATATGTCAATGCTGTATTAACTGGTTGGTGTGCTACCCCTGAATGGCATAATTGTTTTTATTAATGCAGCTTTAAGCTTTCAAAAATTAGTAAAATTAAGCCATATGGTTAGATGCACCATCTCCCCTGAAGAATGTTCAGAGCAAAGCAGCATGTGCGGTGCAAGAGCCTTATTTTTTGCTTTAATATGAATAAAGCTTCACTGCTCAGTAATCAGAAACAAATGACCCTGAAGAGAAACTGTTATGTATGAACTGTATCTGAATGGTTCCCCTGGAATACAGACACACAGCAGTCTGGTAGTTTATCTTCATCAAACATTTCTTAGCATCTTCCCTTTTCTAGCAACATTAGGAGAGTTTGTCATCTTAATGTGTATGTAATATAATGCTGTTTGAGGGTTAATATGGTGGTGTCAACCAAACACTGAAGTCAAAGCAAATTTAGGAAACTACTGTAAGACATATATTATTATATATTATATATAGATGTTGGCAAAAAGGTCTACTGTTGTCTTTCATAATGCTACGTGCCCCTAAAGATGACATTTTTTGTTCATGTTCAAATATTACCCACTTCAAGCTTTTCCCTGTTTAGATGTTAGATCTCCAAGTCAGGATTAAAAATACAGCATTAACACACACACACACACACACACACACACACACACACACACACACTGACGCTGTAAACTAAAACCTTCAAAGAAGATGATAAAACTCATCACAATTCCTCAAAAATGCATTAAAAAGGTTGGTTTAAAGCCATGCTAGCACCATTCGTCCTCCTCTGCCTCCTGGTAATACCTGTGTGCCGTTACGCCAGAGCCTGCGCTGGTGCTTCCCCCAAAGCGGAAGTGGTACCCGTTGGGCACCCCAAGGTTCTGCTGCGGAGCAGGAAGCAGGGTTCCCATCATGCGAGGCAGTGCGGTCCGAGATGAGAGACCGGCACGGGGGCTGGGTGTCAGTGACCCCGCATCCTGAAAGACGTCCAGCTGTTCCCTGAGGCTGCCGTAGAGGCTGCCCAGAGCATCGCCACGGCTCCTGCCGAGGAAGGGCTCGGAGCTGATGCGAGTGACGGGGCAGGGGAAGTGGCGGGTACTGTGCCGGAGGGCGTCGTGCTCCGACCGGCCGCGGCTCAGCCGGCCAGGACTCAGAGAGGCCTGGCTGGACGCAAAGTGCACAGGGGATGGATTGTCAGTCTTGTAGGCCACCCCAGGCCGCGGGGAGACGGGGGTCTGAGGGAGCTGCCGGCGTCCGCGGCTTGGCGTGCTAGAAGGGGAACTCAGTGCCACTGGGCTGCCTTTAACCCAACCACTGCCCTAGATGAAAATTGGACAAGCAATTTGAAACGATGAGGAAATGATGTAAGGAATGAAAGGAGAAAGGAAGAGGACAGAAGGAGGAAAGGAAATAAACCAACATGTAATATGTGATGACATGAAAGATCATGAAGAACAAATGAGACCGAGAAGACAGAATGAAAGAACAAGCACTAATGGAGAGATAACGACACACAAAATGGATGGAGAATGATGAAAAGAGAAATTGGGAAAAGAAGTGAAAGGCCATGAGAGGCTGCAGTAAAGGCAGACAGAGGAGACAGTAGTAGTAAGAGCATGCAGAGGGACAGAGTACTATCCCTATTAGAGCACTATCTCTACCATGCTGCATCAGCCATCTGCATGTTCACTGTGTTGATACAATGAGCTTGTAATCAGCTGGTCAATGTGGTCACCTCTGTTGTGATATAGTTTAGTTTAGAGTTGATGGATTTATAAACATGTTCATGGATCTCTGAGGCCTCTAGTTTCATGGTGGTAAATACATTCTGCTGCCTGTGGTAATCCTGATAACACTGTTCAGCTTTGGCCGTCTGTGACAGACAAACAGACAACTGGCAGACTAACCTCTTCACAGTTATCTGGAAATCACCTGGACACAATGTTTTACTGACTTAATATGAGAGAAGGATCATATTATAAAATGATCATTTCAAACTGATGTCAAGCTGATGAAAATCAGAGGATAAAGAAAACTTTCTGAACTTGGACACTTCTGACCACTTGACTTTTTAATTCATTCACCTGGTGCAATATCCAATACGTGCAATACGTTTAGGTACTTTTTATATACTTTTTATTACATTTTTTATTCAGTCTGTATATTTAACATTCTTCTTTACTGTTTTATTTTGTTCTATTACTGGTTTACTGTTTATTTATATTACTTGATTTATCTTCTATTTACTTGTGACCAATGCTGCTCTAATCCTGTATGTTCCCCACTGCGGGACTAATAAAGGATTATTTTATCTTGTCTTATTTTAGATATGTGGAGAATGTTAAACTAACTGTAAAGTTGCATCAGAGTTGCTAGCTTACAATATTATCTGCCACTGCAAGCATTTAACAGCCAGTTGTTGATGTTGGGTTTTGGTTGCTTTCATTATTTTCTTTTCTGTTTGTGTATCAAATTGCCTTGTTGTATATTTGTTTTGGGAAAGGGAAGCGAGGGGAGGGGGGCTGTAATGTATACCCTGACCATTTGGTTGTCTGATATGTTAACCTTTCACTCCTTATTTGTGAGGTCTATTGTACATTAAGTCTTGTTTTGTAATTTCTATAAATAAATCATATATAAAAAAAGAGTCGCTGGCTTTACTTTGCTTTTAAGTTGCTGTAGAAATATTATCTGAATACTAAACAGATGTTAAAATTACGGGCTAAGTGAACCAATGTTTCTCTTTTCCTTTTTTTTTAAGCCTAAGGCAGTGTTGTTATACTTTTTATATACGTTTTCAGCGGTGGATTAATCCACATATGGTGCTCTACTCAGTATTGGGTTAGTGTGGGGTTGATTAAAAATAATTTACAGTGTGTGTGTGTGTGTGTGTGTGTGTGTGTGTGTTTATATCTGTCTTTAATTCTATGGTACAAATGAAAAAGTATTACATCTTTTGTTCTTTTGTTTTAATGACTTAACTGTTATTGATTATTCAATGAAAAATACATTTAGTTCAGCTGGACAAATACATAACTGAATATTCAATAACACGTGAACTACACATTTTTAAGATGATTCATGGATGTGAGGGGTTAACTGAAGTGTTACTGTTAAACTGCAATGAGGTCCATCACATCAGCTATAAGCTCATTATCTTGAATTATTTCTCTATATTTAGTTTAGTTACCGTTGGCTTTGCAAATACTGTTCTTCTAGCAATACATGTCACCCTACCATGCCATTATGACACTAGAGGCCTCAACCTCAAATGATTGATCAGGTTCCACACAGGTCTAAATTAATATTGATCTCATTCCTATTATGAGCAGCAGCAGCAGTGCTCTTTGATCTGGAATGAGTTTTCTATATGATAGAAAATAGTATTCAAAGATAGTGAACACTGTCAGATGTACTCATTACAAACCCTTTGAAAACCCCTGGTTTATTCACCTGGTGTAATGCCTCGTCTGTCCCTACTCTACATGCCTGTGCCCTCCCACCTGCTTGTTGCTGGTTTCCTGCCCCTCGCTGGGGGAGGCGGCATAGCTGGCGGTGGCAGATTTGGTGTGGCAGTGTTCCCGGCTGCAGTAGCGGTCGCAGGAGTAGTAGCGCTGCTTGTCCGCTGAGGAATGGTGTTTCCTGTCGTGGGAACGTCCGCGGTCGTGGCCTCGATCTCTGGAGGCAGCCGGGTCAGACGCTGGCTCTCCTGCTGCACCTGCAGAGGAGGACCATATGATGTTTCTGTATTCTAGATAATATGAGAGACCTGGCTGACTTTGGATCATTACGGCTTTGAGTGCCAGTAATCTTGTAAAGGCCTATTTTTCGGCTCAGTAAGAAACAAAGGATAGATGTTCATTATGCACAGCAGGCATTCTGCCTTTGTTTTAAAGGTCTTAAGCTAAGCGAAAGTGTCCCGCTCTGCACGGGTGTGTTTGTAAGTGCTGACTAACCAGCAGAGCTAGGTGGTTGTCCACCCAAAGGTGTATCCAACGACCTCTGCCTCTTCTCCCTGTCTTTATCTCTGTCTCGGCGATGGTGGCAGCGGTGGTGGTGGTGGTGGTGGTGATGATGGTGGTGGTGGGGCCGGTCCTGGCTGGGTTTCTCCAGGATGTAGTCCCTCAGGTTGACCTCCTGGGGTCGCTGTGGGGCCACAGTGGAGACTGAGCGCGTCATTGGACTGGCATCAGGAACAGTCTGAGGTAGAGAGACATGAGAGGCTCACTGACAATCATGTCTGACAAAAGGTTTTCATCCAGCAATCCTACAGATCCAGCTTCCTACAATGACTACAACTGCTCCTTGTTTATCACTGACAGCACACACAGTTCTCACTCGTCCAGCCTCATGCATTTCTACTCCCCATCCATCCACCAGATGCCCTCAGACTTTCCCATCAATCATGAGTCTCATTACCCTGCTCACCTGTTTCCATTTCAACAGCCTTGCAGTGTATGTTCAGTGATTCTCTACCAGATGGTCAGTGATGCTTATGCCTTTGCTTTCAAGACGCTTAAACCTGTTCCTGAAGCGCCCGTCCTGGATTTGTTTCTCATCCTGTTGCCCCAAAAGTCTGCCTGACATCCAGCTTGATCACCCTACCTCTTGACTTGTGTTGGTGTTGTGCTTGCTGACTCAGTGTCAGAGCTTACTGGGACAATTGATGAAACTGAGCCATTGTTAACTAAATGAGTTTCACCTGTGTTCTTCCTACTATGATGTAGGAAAATGTGTGTTGAGTAAAAGGTGTGTGAAAAGTAGGCTGAAGTCTGGAAGCAGGACCCAGTTCATTCTTTAGGACTGCTCACTGAGACACATTCGGAGGAGATAATTACACGAAAATTGTATTTAGTCTTTCATGCGATTAAAGACTCTGACTAAAGAAAAGAAAGAAAGAAAATGATGATATAACATGATTTGAATATCTATTGTGTTTTATAAAAAAATTACTGTAATTAAAAAATGACCACCGTTGGTGGGTACCAAAGTCAGATATTCCCTGTAATCATGGGAGTGTTTTCAGGGAATTAGCTCCTGGTAAGTCCCCCAAGGCCAATTGGTGCCAGGGGAGGGACCAGACTTAGAGCGTTCCCCTGACCCCCCAGGAATGGACAAAGAAGTTGCTGTGGCACCTCGCAGAAACAGAAATCTGGGGCCCCGTCCTGGAGCCAGACGTGGGCGCGGAGCTATAGTGGGACATCTGGGAATCACACTGCTCAGCCTCCCTGAGAAATCTATATTTTAGTCCACTACTTTAGGACATTCACTTTGTTAGTTCTGCCTTATTAAAAATAATCATCTTGAATTCTGTACTTTTCTCTGATCATTATTGCATAAGACAAAATTATGCAGTGCATGACGCAGTGGAGACATTTTGGTATATCTGGACACGTCACTCCCTCTACTTCTATCAGCACAGTCTGCCTCTGACTTTCACAGATATCTAAAAGACCATATCCCTCTTAATTCCTTCAGAGGGACCCTGTAACATTAAAACAGGGCTCTTCAAATATAATTAGGATCATATGTCCCATAGCAGCTGGGTTAAAGTGTGGGAGCAAGAGGCCAGACTGAATCAATGAGGTTTCTCATGTCACCACAGCCCAAAGACAGATTTGAAAGAAGAACAGGTTAGAACAGATTTCATGTCCTGATCCTGGAAAGGCTGAGCTCAAATTCTGCAAAAGAGAAGCAATCTAGCAAGAGTGACGGAACAACTGTTGTGTATGAGGCTGGAGCCTCTGAGATTAGATTGCATAGTACAGTTCCCATCATCACACTCCAGCAAGAGGACAACCAGCATTAATTGAATGTGCGAGAGGATTTCCTACCCTCTGTTCTACAAAGGTGAGAAAAACAACAAAATAGCAAATTAACAAGGGAACCGTCTGCCCTCATTCCTTTCATCCTTTTATTAATCCCCCACTTCTCATTCTCTCCCCTCTACAGTAACCCAATGTCCCTTTGACTGAATCTTGGACCTATAGCCATTTGAAGCCACTATTATCTCTTCAGTTGGCAGCAAGAAAAAAACAATACTGGACAAAACTGGCAGCCTGCCAGAATCTAATCAGATTACCTTAGTGTCTTCCAGAGAGAGCATGCATGAATCGATCCTCATCTTTCAGGAAATGAGGAGTTTATTGTATCGTATAGGATCTAGTGAAATATTAATTTAGAGTGTTTCAGCCTGCACTGGATACATAGTTAATCCCAGCTCATACATGTAAAAACCTTCTATGTGATGGTGTGCTTTGTTTTATTCTCAGTAATATAGGCACAGCAAACGTCTTCCTTGAGCCATGTTAAGCTACATTTAACATATCTCATATTAAATAAAGTTCCAAATACAGCAGTATGTTTGTCTTTGCAAGGTGAAATCAGACATGTAGCTGTGGTCCACTGTCAAATAATTGACAATCCTCTTCCCAGATGAAACAAAACAATTAAAAAAGTAACCTTTGACTCCAAAAAACTATGATGCTTTGAGTTGGCTGACGTGCTACGGTAAGCATATTGTCTCACTTCTGGTTGCCAGCGTATCTGTTATTTTATAGCGACTGTCACAGCTCCAGCTAAGTTAATTGTGTGATATTCTTCAGTACAAGTGGCTGATTACCTGTTGTACATATAAACATTTAAACACTAATAGCGCTCTTCTCTTTTAGCGATTGCTCCCTGGGCGCCTCACAGGGCTGCCCACTGCCCCCATCCAGGGATGGGTCAAATGCAGAGAAGAATTTCCCCAAGGGGATTAATAAAGGATAATTTCTTAATTTCTTTGTTCTTAATCCAACAGTTTTTTTTAGCTACCGTACTTTAGCTTAGCAGCTAGCAATAGCTTACCTCTCTATCTCTCCTGCTCGGCCTTACTCAGTGTGTCACATGTTTAGCCATTCCTCTGGCTTCCTAAAGGATAATGGTACATTTAATAAGTGTAGTTTATAAACTAGGTTGGAGGCGAGGCTTAGTGAGTTGAAGCACGGCTGCGCACCATGGAAGCTCAGTCGTTAGCTACTTAGCCTTGAATGAATTCAATCAAATGTAATAAAAAAATCAAAATAACGCAATAAAAGTTAACACCACCAACACAAGAGTGCAACAAAATAGAATAAATAAATGTTTAATATCAGGTATATCCCTCAAACCTGAAAATTAAAGCAAACATCGCGAAAAGCTTGAAAGGATATGGCGTGCAGGTGGGGACAGAATGCCTACCCCAAGCGAAGGAGGTCAAGTATCTCTGGGTCTTGTTCACAAGTGAGGGTAAGATTCAGCGGGAGATCCACAGGCGGATCGGTGCAGCTGTAGCAGTAAAACAGGCGCTGTACCGGTCCGTCTTGGAAGGCGAAGCTCTCCATTTACTGGTCGGTCTACATTCCAACCATCACCTATGGGCACGAACTCTGGGTCGTGACCGAAAGAACAAGGTCTTGGATACAAGCGGCCAAAATGAGTTTCCTCCGTAGAGTGGCTGGGCTCAGCCTTAGAGATAGGGTAAGGAGCTTGGACATGGAGTTGAGGCGCTACCTCTCGTCTCGAAAGGAGTCAGCTGAGGTGGTTCGGGAATCTAATTTGGTTTTCCGGGCACGTCCAATTGGTAGAAGACCCCGGGGAAGACACAGGACACGCTGGAGGGATAATATTTCCCAGCTGGCCTGGGAATGCCTCGGCATCCCCCAGAATGAGCTGGAAAGTGTTGAGAGAGGGAAGCCTGGGCTTGCTGCCACCGCAACCCGACCCCGGATAAGCGGCTGGTAATGGATGGATGGATGGGACTTCTTCCTCCTCTATGTCTACTTTCGAGTTATGATGATAGTAATGATAGTGTTATGCTTTTAACCCCACCCCACCCACCCTTTGCTCTCCGTCTTTTGTTTAAATATCCAACTTGTTCATGCAGACTGCCTGCACTCTGTACAGTACGACAGCAAATAATAAAACCAACAAAGACAAGTTCTGTTTTCTCAGTATTACTTATTTGAATTTATTTAAGATTCTTCCTGGCATAGGAAATATATTGTATTATTAATGATAAGGAGTATGTATCAACCTTTCAAACCCCTCACAATAGACAACAATACAACATCAAAATGAAACATGACTTTGACCAATGTAAACTAGACTAAATGGGAATGGACCTTTACTTGTATTTCTCTTTTCTAGTCTTTGACCACTCAAAGCACTTTAACACTACATGTCATCATTCACCCATTCACACACTGATGGGAGGAGCTACCATGCAAGGTGCCACCTGACCATCAGGACTAACTAACATTCATACACTGAAGGCACAGCTACCAGAGACATTTGGGGTTAAGTGTCTTATCAAACCTCCGATCCTCTGATTGAATGACGGCCGTGCTCTAGCACTGAACCTAAAAGGTATTTCGTTTTTATAAACTAAAACAAACTGGGACTAAATACTATTTGCATTGTCTAAAACTTAATCAAAAAGAACGTGGTAAAGATGCGGTGTTACCTGCAGCTCAGCATTGAGTCGAGGCATAGAAGCTGCTCTGCTCTGGTTCTCCAGCCCTGAGCCAGGGACTGGGATCGTGCTGCTGGCACTGGTCTCCATCTTCCTCATCTCCACCGATTCCTGGGCATACACACACACCCAAAACCATTAGCATCATTAGGTGTATGGTGGTGGAGAAGAGTAATTATTTCTTTATTTCACCTTAAGCAATAGTATTCTTCAGCAGATGTTTAACAGCTTGAACCCTAGGATAACACTTAGAACTGTATTAAGCAAAGCTTTTAATATAAAACATCTATGCAGGAAATGTTATTGACGGCTTGATAGCAATGTGAATTGAATTAAAGCGTTTTTTTGTGGTAAACAGATTATCAAGATTACCATTATTAGGATTATTTGTATTCTATATTGAAATCATTATTTTACATATATACAGTATATACACCTAGGGCCAATTTAGAGTAACCAATTAATCTAAGCTGCATGGTTGGATATGGTCGTCGGGTTTGAGGCCCCCAGTAGCTTCAGTGAAACAGCGAAGCCAAAGAGTCAAGCTTTGTTCATACTTGAGCGTGGCATTATAGTTGCGCAGAGCTTGTTATAAAAATGCAGAGGTGCACAAGCAAGCGCTGTCACCCCCACCTCATGCAGCTTCACTACAGAGTACAAAGTAAGCTTCAGACTTCGCTTGATGAGGCATTTGCCCGAAGCACTGCAGGTGACAGAAAAGGTGGAGCAACATTATAAACGCATTAACAATCCACACATGCAAGGACATGGTCATGGTACATGTAATCAGTGACATTTGAAATATTTTAAATTCCTCAACTGGTCACCTAGCTTACACGTATATTAAGTGTTGCGTTCGTTCTTAAAATGAACTTTTACTCAGTCGTTACAATAACAGTTATTTAATTACATTTTTATAAACATTCAGTCACTTCACATGACTCTGACTCATGACAAAATCTTCAGTCTCTAGAGACAAATGAAATGTGTTGTATATACACAGCTGTACGGTTCTGCAACAATGAGTTCAATACATTTATCATTACATTTATCACAGCAAGTGCAGTAAATGTGTCTGTCTACAGTACCTGCATGACGGCAGGGTCCGGTGTGTCCTCTGATGGGCCTCTGGGCCTCTTAGCTTGGGGCGCTTCCTTGGGTTTCTCCATCACCCAGGAAGACGATGGCTTGATGTTGTGGTCATAACCTGGCCTGTGTTGCAGCGGTCACAGCTCATCATTATAATAACAACACAGTGCAAACTTAGATCAGAGGTTTACATTTTCAATTGCCAAAATGTAACTTCATTTGACAACTTGATAACATTTAATTTCCATTCCCAATGATGAATGGATGTGTATGCAACCTCGTAGAATTATAATGAATTAACCTTATAACCTTGTACTCCTAGTGGTTTGGGTGCAAACTTAAATTACTCTACAATAGCCATTTGTACATTCTATGATTGCACATTATTTCTAGCTTATCAAGTTTTCTGTATTAAGAATCACATTTAGCAATGTGAGGGTTTTGTTACTGTGTTACATTATTAATAAGTCTTCCCAATATATCATTTTTACATTACTGGTTTATCATACAATATATGGACATGACCTTGATACATTTTTACATTATTGTTGTATTGTACGTTATATGAACATGACCGTGATACATTTTTACATTATTGTTGTATTGTACGTTATATGGACATGACCGTGATACATTTTTACATTATTGAACAGAAGTCAAACATGTGCGCCTTGTTTTCTTTTTCAACGAGGCTAAATACTAGCAAAGTGGCTGAGCCTGAGCAGCCAAATATGGATACAATCCAACCGGCACCCCCTGGCTTAAAAGCTAGCGTATGTAAGCATTTAAAAGTAGATTGCAACGTTTGATGCCAAGTATTTGCACCCCTTTTCAGTCATTGAGAAAAAGGGTATTCGCAGTATGTTGCACACTTTAGAAAAAAGATACAACTTCTCAACATATTTACGGACACAGCAAACTCACACTCTACAACCACCACCACCAAACCACAGCTAGAGTCATGGGATCACTGAGGAAAGCGGGTAGGATGGTAGTAGCACGCTGTGTGTGATATCCATTGCCACATCTTGTGTCACCGTGACCGTGCACTTTATAGTTTCACCGCATGTTCCAGAAAGCAATATTTTTGTATCAGAGCTGGTACAGCATGTTTACTGCTCATTACAGGAGGATTTGGTAGTCTATATTATTTATTAGTGAATATGGGCATCTTTTATGTCAAGTGATTCAGAAGATGCTGATGTCTGTGTTTTTACAACAAGGATGCTGCTACTGGCAGTGTGTATCTTTTCTTGTTGGTTCTTTTTGCAATGCTGGGATATGTGTTGGTAAATGTATTTGTAAATGTAACCATCCAGTTGACACTGCTCTTCTATTTGTTACTACTAATAATAAAAGATGACATCATATAAATTATGGTCTCCTTTTCCACTGCTATGCTGACAACACCCAACCAGGACCCCCACTAACTGACTCTGACTATTTCAAACACCCATCCTTTCTTTTCTTATTAAAATACACTTGCCACTTTATACTCTAAAGTACTGTTATCTGTTTGTTGTTTACCATATTTATCTATTATTGCTTATTGTTTTGTTTTTTAATTATACTAATTTTTTAATTATATTATTTACATTATTTTTCACAGAATCAAATTCCTTCTATGTGCAACGTACTAATACATGATTCTGACATAATTCTATTAGTCTTCACTTTTTTCCTTGGGTAAGTCATGACTTTTCCTCTGGCGGAAAAAGACTACATCTAAACCGAACTTTATCCTAGATGTAGTTTTTTTATGGTACCATACGTTTTAATTCCTGAAGTGTTGAACTTACAGCGTGCCTCCATTGTTAAGGGAGTTGGAGCTCGGTCTGGTCCGTGGCTGGGACTTGGCATGGGATTTGGGCTGGGGCTGAAGCATGCTGGGAGGCTCCACACTGTTTAACATCATAGGCAGATCTTTCTCCTGCATGTGAGTCAGAGGCAGCAATGGCTTAAACAGAGTCCCGACCTTGCACTATGGATGAGAGACGCAAGGCAACATGCTGAAGACATTCAGAGGTAGCAGGCAGAATATTATTGCAACAGCAGGGTCTCAGTGCCACCCGGATGTAGAGACTTGGGCCAACATATTAATGTCTCACTGTCATGTTGTAAGAGGTATATCTGTGTACATCTGAGTGAGTGTTTGTGTGTGTTGAAACAGACATGCACCTGTACAGTCGTCAAATGCATGTCCATCTTAGGCTGTGGCTGCTAAGTATGCCTTTGATAACCAACTACTGGGCACATTTACACTGAAAACATTACATTGTCAAAGCTGTTGATGGATTTATAATCTACCAATGAATAGCTAGTGGATACAAAAACATGTTCTGCATGCAGGCATACCGTCAAAGCGTGTATCAGCCTGTGCAAGCATACTGTATGTTTGGCATGCATAAAGGTTTGCATTAGTACATCCATTGTGTCTGCGCTTCAGTGCACTTGTGTGTGTGTGTGTGTGTGTGTGTGCGCAGTGTGTGTGCAGTGTGCAGGCAATCGTGGTGTAGATGTTGTACCTGGGAGACCGACTCGCCCTGTGGTTGCTGCTGCTGCTGCTGCTGCTGCAGCCTCTTCGCCCGATTCTGCTTATAGTAGTCGAAGATCATCAGGGCCGCATAAACCTTCCCTACAGTCAGTTCATTGGCTGAGGAGAGAAGAAATGATGTGAAGTCAGATGACGGTACAGGAAAAGAACAGGGGGAAAGAAAAGAAGCACTCCATGCTGCATTGCTCTGCCCCAAAGAGGTCATCATAGAAATACGTGGCATGGTCATGCCTCATCTTGCCAGACTGGTGGTCATCCTGCTACCTGGAAGCTTAAGGCAGGTCGTCTGCTTTCTCTTTGCCACCGATCTCTCCGGATTAAAGAAAAAAAAGCTTGAGGCATCCTTATCCTTAGGCTGGAGGAAGCAAGACCTTATAAGAGATACCGTCACCCTCTCCTGCAGGAAGAAGCTCATCTCCAACATTTCTCCTGCATCAGTGAAGCCAACTGGACTTATATTGCTGTAAACTAATCTGGAGCTGAGACTTTAAGTAATGCACTATAGATCCTGTCTGCAATGCACTCACCCTGTTATTGCTGACCCTCACCCATGTGTATTGTGTGGATTGTGGATGTTTCTCTCTCCAATCGTCCATCAGGTGTGCAATGATACTCTAAAGGCTGTGAGATGACTGTGTATTGGGTTCCTCACTTGTCCCGTCTAGAGTGCAGTTAGAATCACCACCAATAATGAATTGATCCTGATCATAATTCCTTCATTTTTTAGCATGGTTTGGGGCATAAGCAGAAATAGAGCTTACCCTGACAATCAGCAACCAACCCTTCATCACTTCAGTAGAGGACAAGACATTTGCATTCACAGTTGTTCTAAACAGAACAGCTACCCTGCACTAATACTAGTGGCATGGCACACTATCCATCCCACCATGAGCCCCAATCCCACTCGTCTAATATAATGGTGTGTGTCTCTTGCATAAACCAAACATCAACCTCTTATTTTTAGAGACTTGTGCCTGTCTCTCCCACCATTGATGTTTAATGACCCAATTTGAAGGCTTCGCATGGAGAGATCAGAGAAGAGAACAGGCAAGATAAAACAAGCAGAGATCTGTGATTCTGTTGCAGGTTTCACTAACAGATACTGCATCTGGCTCAGTCATAGTCCATGTCTTCTCCACATGAGGTTCTAGTGTAAGTTCAGTCATGACTTGTGTGCTTAGGCATGTAGTTTATTTCTCATACATCTGCCAATCTCTCCTCACACATGTTCCTTGCTGTCATGGTTCGGGGCTGTCAATCATGATATCAGCTGTTTAGATCAGCTGTTCTCCTCTAATCAATAAAGATTACATTGCTAGCCTATCCTCTTGCTGCGGTCTCTTTTTACATATGATTGTCTCTCTGCCTTTAGTATGTTCATGCTGCCATTTCGCACCCCTCCACCTCCCCATCTCCGCCAATCTTCGCAGACCTGTCCCTGATAAACATGTGTGTTGTATCAGCTGATGAACATGAGCCAAACCTTTCAATAATACAACCACTACTTTAGTCATTCTTGATGCAGAGGATCGTGTCCTCACTGGTCACCAGCAGCCAACAAAACCTCCTCCACAGTGACCGGACTATCTCGTCCCAGCCGGATAGACGAGGTGGCATCTCAGAGGACCGAGAGCAGGAGAGATCATTCTGCTGACTCATTCCTTCCTTTTTGATTTATCTCTATTTACCTGCTTGTCTCCTTAATGCTTAATTTAACAAAAATCTTTATAAACAAGGAACTTCTTACAGTGATTTGATTAATTAAAAAAGGTTCAAGGTAAACAAAAGCATCTTGATGGAAATGATGGGAAAAACCTAACATGTCATTCAGACTAGTGTAGTTTGACTTACTATTTGCATTAGATCTAAGGATTGGTTTGCTGTTACACAACATGGAACTTTCCAAGGAAACCACAGGTGTTTTGTTGTAAACACACTGTAAAATTTGTGCCATGATTTAAAAAAATGCCCCCACAGATATTGTGTAGTATGATCCTACACAATAATAATAAATGTTTCGACCCCACCATATACCTTATAGTTGGGCTAACACACCATCCTCAGCTTCCATGTACCCTACACTACACTGATGTACACATAACAAGCCTTTTTATTTTGTGTTGTGCATACATTTCAGTTACTTTTGAGTGTGCGTAAGAGTTCAATATGTAGATAATGGTGACATGCTTACGTTTATGTGGTGTCACCAACAGATCCATGGTCTTTTGAGAGAGACTGGGCCACACTGTAGACAATTCCTTCTTTAACTCAGCGTCAGATAAGCGCTGCGCTACCATGCCTGGAAATCCACAGAGAGACATTTAAACCTAGTTTATTAAAACACATCCCCATATACAGTTGTTGTTTTTTTAAAGGGGGGAAAGACTAAAACCGGTAACATCTTCCAACTGATGTATGACACAAAGCAAGCAAAGCAGTAAATCAGTTGTTCTTGAGGTGAGGCACGAGGAGACATTCTCATTAAAAGTGCAGATAGAAACTATGATGCCAGAAGAAAAAATTCAGCAGCCCAGCACAAAGCCTTCTAATGAGGACAATGAAAGCACGATCTGCTTATTTCTAGCTCCGAGAACAATAAATAGCAGATGGCTCTGTGTCGCTCTGGCTGGGACTGGCTGGCCGCTAAAGGTACCATTTTACATAACATAAACTTTCAAGGCATTTTTCATTCATTTGACATTCATTTGTTATGTGGTAACATTTTAAATGCACTGCAAAAACTGACCTTAATTAATACAGTTGCAATGTTGAACAATCTGTCCAAATCTTTGATAGCTTTTTAGTTTTCCACATATTGTCAATCATATTGATGATATGATATGATATGGATTTCCTAGGTAGCCTCTAAAATGACTTCAATAGATGGACTAGAAAGCCCTTATGTGCAAAGGCACATGCAGAGGTCGGCAGAAAATGCTCTTGGTAGGTCACCGAAACTCTGAAATTGTCAGTTACTCTCAACACAACTTTGACTGGCTTGTTCTGGTAGATCTACAGTTTGTTTGTTCTCAAACCAACATTATTAATACGTTGTATTTTCTAAAGATGTAAAACCAGATAGCAGGTCATTACATTAGTCTATTCTAGTCATTTTTATTATCTTCTATTCTAATGAGGTGTGGTGTGTTTTACTGACCTGAGGCCAGTTTGATCTCGAGGGCAGTACGAATCAGGGCCATCAGGGTGGAGGTGAAATGGACACTGTTGTCATCAGCGATTGGCATGTTCATTTTGACGAGGCGCTGAGGAGAGGAGGTGAGTGGTGACAGAGACTTTAGATGACCCAGTAGCACCCGGCCCCATCACCACAGACAATTCACCCAGAGAAATCCATCTGTGTGCTGCAGATATTCAATATCCTCTATGGCTTCACTCTCTAAGCATACATTAAAGTACAGTAAAGGTTATTTAGTCAATTTTGTTGAAAATGTGCAAGTTTGGTCATATCCCATGTTACTGAGACAAAGTTCAGCACACAAAAAGCCTTCTCTACTAGTACGCACAGAGGAGACAAACTAGACATTCACATTCACTGCTATTGGCTACAGTATGCACTACGCTGCAAGTCAAAGTGCACTGGTGCAAGACTGACATTGAGCGAAAAAATGTGGAGTAGGCATGTAACGCATAACCATGGAGGTGCATCGACAGTCGCAGGAGCTCGACTCTGTGGTTGCTATCCTAACAATCATCAGCTTGCAGTTGAGGGGGTTGAGGATGCTGTACATAAAAAGTGGCAGCTAGCAATAAAGAGTGTCCATTCCACAAAGCCTGGGCAGCCTTAGTAGGAAGACGTGGTTCATATAGAACGAATGGCACCAGCAGAAGCACATAGAATGCTGAGGGATTGTTATTGTAAGAGTTGAGCTCCCCTGAACACAAAAAGCATTCACCTACATGTGCTATCAGTGGCAGTGCAGAAAGTAAGAAAGATCAGTCAGAATGAGAAAGAGATGAAAAGATGAGAGTAAAACTCAAACACACGTACAACCACGGAAATTTGCATGTGGTCACACATTCACCAAAACATACATACATACAACTGCAGGCTGCCCAATTAGAAAAACAACAGTATAGACCAACGTGATCTCACAGAAATACGTGGAATGACTACAGTTTCTTAACAAAGCAATAATGTGTAAAATGACATACCATGGGAACAATTTAAAGTTAGGTCTAGGCAACAAAACAAAATGATTAAGTCATGGAAATAAAACGTCCTTTGGGTTAAAACAAATCATTTTGTTATGTATTCTGTGTAATTTGAAATAACTCCGGGGACACCAACACTGATCTCATGGGTGAAAGTCCCCATGTTTGACCCACACTCCTCCCTGTGCTGACTTACTTTTGTTAAACCTGGGAATTTGTGTTTCCCCCAACATAAGAATTCTAATTTACTTTGGATTGACAGTGTTTCTCGTGGTTTTGGCACATCATTTAACCAGTATGTGCCAGAAAAATGTCACCTGCTGGCCGTTGTTATTTCATTTATTTCTGTGAGAGCATGCTGATTCCAAAGACAAGTGTTTTAGACCAATTGCTTGTCTAAAAATGGAATTGAATGAGATCTTATATTGAATGAAATCTTATATTTTACTTAAATTAAAACTTTACAGCCATATTGTTTCCACATGGACTGTAAACAAGCACCATTTAAACTTACATTGTGAGTAGATCCCAACATGCATTATTAGGTAGGCGGAGCCTGTGGACTTGTCAACTAACGTGGTGAATCTCAACAGAAATGTCAAGCAGTCACATGACAGATGGAGACAGTTGAAGGCATTAAATAAACCCAGAACAGTGCACAACTTCTGAATGTCAAAAACAAATTACTTTTGTAATAACAGAATTTCAACATATGAGTCGAATGCAATTTACAAAGTCTCAAAAAGCTTTATTTATATAATTTCCATGGTAGTCTATTGGCCATATTATATTATACATTCTATTGGCCTGTTCTGTAGCCCTGCTAGTTTCTCTATTTGTAAGTACTGATTCTGTCCTTCTGTCTGTGCTATTCCAATACAATCTAAATGTAATTGCTGGGGATTAATAAATGCTTTTCTCAACTTCTCTTCTCCAGCAGGCGAATGTTCCTTCTGCTTTAAGAAGCTACTTGGAGTCCCTGGAGAAGCTTGCTAGCTTGCTTACTACTGCTAGCTTAGCTGCCCCTGGCCATCATGTGACTTTGGCCTTGATCACATTGTCAATATATTTCAACTTGTTGAACACATCTTAAGAATGTGATCACAGAGAGCCACGTCATTTACTTCTGGCTGAGATCTGATCGCAATGTAGCAAAACCACCGCGAGATTTTGATGATGGTAATCGCATTGACGGACAGTTTTCTTGGTCCAGATAAGATCACTTGTTATTATCAGGTGGATTTAGCCAAAAATAAAGAAAAATGTAAAATAAAATAAAAACAATGACATATTTGCATTAATGCTGTGCAGCACAAACGTTCTAATACAAAAACAGATGCACGCAGTAGTACACACACACAGAAATATTTCTAACATCTAGCAGTGGATAGACCAGGATGAGGTGAGAGAGGGAATGGCCAGCAAAGACAGAACCACAAAGTGAAAAGCACACAGAGAAAGTATTGCTCCCACAGAAAAGCAACAAAAGCCACACACACACACACACACACACACACACACACACACACACACACACACACACACACACACACACACACACACACACACACACACACACACACACACACACACACACACACACACACAGTTGCTGGTAGACCTGGCTGTTTATTTTTCTTCCGGAAAAAGGTTGCGTGATAGGGGCTTGACGAATCAGTTTCCAAACGTATCCGTTTTCGGTGCTATAAAACTCTGGCGTAGTGTGAACGCTCAGTGTAAATGGAGCAAAAGATATGCATTTTAAAATGGAAACGTAGTAGTGTGGAAATGGCCTTAGTTAAGCTCCATGTAAATATAAATAGTGATTGGTATTAGCCGACACAAAGGAACAGTAAAGACAGGAAAGATGAGTTAGGGGCTTATATATATATATATATATAAAATAGCAGAGCACGAGCAAAACAAACTGAAGAAACGAGGGAACACTGCAGAGCACAGACATTGCCTTGAGTTCACGCCAATGATAAAGATAGATTGTTGAGCAAAGGTAAGAAGGTGGAGGAAGAGGAGGGTCTACCTTGTAGGCGACTCTTGGTGGACATTTCTTTCCCAAACCTAAGGGTGGGGACATGTGGAGCAGCATCTGATACATATCGAGGTACTTGATACGGCCACTTCACAGGGTAAGAAAAAAATAAAATAAAAAAATGCAAACAGAGGAGAATGGGGAGTTAGAGAACGAGGAGAGGAACAAAGGGCAGGAACCAACAAAAAAGAGAATAATGGACAGAAAAAAACAGAAATCTGTTGTTAATAGATTTCCGAGAGTGAGATGTGAGGTGGATGTCATCCTCGGCCTCTTGGCGGGGCACAGGGATGCATCAATGTGGAACTCAGGATCCCTGACAGGAAACATGGAATGGTAAAGAGTGAGTTTGGTAGGAGAAGAGAGGAGGGCAGAGAAAAGGGGAGGATGGCTTGACCCAACACACAGAATGCTGATGGGAGGAAAGATAAATGACAGCATTGTAACTGGGATGTCTGCCTCAGCATGCTAGCAGACATCCCACTGGTACTTCAACCAGGGTGCACGGAGACAAAGGTTTCAATGCCAGCCCAGGTTTTGGTTTGGAGCATAGCCCCGCTTCATGAAAACATCATATGACATTCTTCATTCTCTTGATCTCTTGATTCAGATTTCTTTTAAAGACAAGTCAAATACATTTGTATTTATCTAGCCCAATACATCATAACACAAACCTGCTTCAAGGTTTTACAATCTGCACAGCATAGACTGCCTCTTTTCTTAGACCTCCAATGTAGGATCACGACTTTGGAGGGTTAAAGCATCACAGACAGGAGAAAGTAGGCGTGGCAGGCAGCATGTTGGAAAATGCTGTGGCTTTGAAAGCTTTGTTTCCACTCCGGCATCATCAACCAAAGCCAGTCAGTTTGAGGGGGAGCGGGTGCTCATGTAAAGGCGATTTCATTGGTTCACAGCCATTCAATTAAGTCTTTTGGCATAGAAGTACAGAAAGCACCCTAGTGACGGAAATGTCTGGTATTTGCAAACCTTGTATGCTACCCTATTAGGGCAGTTCTTCCCTAAGCCAAGGGGCGGTGATATAATGCGTAACAAATTGTACATATCCTTATAGGACATCCGTCCGCTGTGGAAAAGAACAAGCACATAAATACACAAACATTCAAGACAGTTTAAAATAAATCAATGATCATCAGTGGGCTGACTGCATACAACAAGGTACAGGAACAAGGCTTGTGCATGATGCCTTTTTTAGTCACCTTAGTCACACGGAAACAGGAAAGAGAGGAGTAAAGTTAGGCTATCTGTTCACCCCACTTTACATTGTATGCCACTCTCTGGGGCGCAGAGGGAGGTGTGAACGTACCATGCAGCCGGGTCGTACTCGGCCCAAACCCGGATGAACTCATCGAGGTGATGAGGTCCCAGGATGGAGGAGTCTCTGGTTAGGTACTCAAAGTTATCCATTATGACAGCCACAAACAGGTTCAGCATCTGTAACACAACCATTAAGTAGCAAGTTGCGCCTTGACTTGGTCGCAGAAATACAACAATAAAGAGTGTATTCAATTCAACTGATCTCAATGACATATAGCATGATCAGCTGAGCCGCTAGTGGAGGCGAATCAAATCTCCGACAGTCTTGACAGTGCCGACCTTCAAGAGAAGAGAGAGCCTTATAGCATTATATTTCAGCATTTTAGCTGTGTTTGTATAAACTACACACTTCAAAATATAGTAATACACTAAAAGTCAGTATTGTGGTGGCAAAATGTAGCTTCAGTTGAGTCTTTTTAAACTGAAATCACGAATATCATAAAACGGAACTTGTCTATGAAATACTGTATTCTTGCAAGAAGAGGCACAGTTATACAGAGTCACAAGTGAGAACAGAGTTATATAGAGAGGGACCAGGATGGGAGTGGTATTGATTACGACATAGAGATGTATCAATCCTGCTTGTAATTTATGACCTGTCCATATAAGTACTTTATTACTTAACGACAGGTACTTTATTACTTAACAGCAGGTAAAGGGGTGTATATGCCATTAACCAGCTGCTGCATAACCCACAAGTCACCCAATGCAGAGTAACAATAACAGCTTGTATACCAGTTCACTTCGATAAGAAATACAATACAACAGGGAATATAAAATTACCGTTACAGTATACACCGAGTCAAATTACATTTATTGACACTCCTACAAGAACATCACATCTGACAGCATACATGTAACAGCAGTTACATGGACTACATTTACGTTCAGTACTAACCAGAAAGGAGCAGAGGAAGATGAAGGAGACAAAGTAGAAGTAGGCAAAATCACTGCCACACTCTTTTCCGTGGGTCCCTGACCGCTCGTCACAAGCCCGGTGACTCAAACAGGATAACATGATCTCGTGCCAGGCCTCGCCAGTTGCACTCCTGATGCACATACAAACACAGATAAGAAGAGATAAACAAGAGACATACAGTCCAGCCTCAACAACACTACACAGACAAGGTTGCATTTTTTTGATAATAGAAACTCAAGAAGTTAAAGAGTAAACGCTTTTCTAGTCTTCCGACCACTCAAAGTGCTTTAGCACTAAATGTCATCATTGACCATTAACACGCATTCATACACGGATGACAGGGCACATCACCATGGACTAGCGAAGCCGAGGATCAAACTGCCGATTCTTTGATTGAATGACGACCCTGCACATAGACCACAATTACATTGAAAATGTGCAGTGTGCTTGTAGATAGACTTTATTGTGAAACCTTGTTTTATGTTGCTTTATTAATGTTTTACTTAAAGCTTCAACATTTCTCTATTAAATACTGATGTTTAAATAAGCAACAATCAAACATTCTTAGGTATTATTTAATTATAAGAGTTTAACACTCAAAGACTCAGCTAATCATCTGATCTGCTGCTCATTAGAAGAATGGAGGTGTGTTTATGCAGAACTAGTTGTTAGAACCACTTCTTAACTCCAAATAGATTCAAATAATCCACAAAAAACACATGACTATTTTATAAAAAATGTTTACTGTTAAAGATGAAATGCCCATCAGTAAAGTAAGTAGTTAAAATAGGCTTCAACTCGATCAGCCAACATTAAAATATTGCAAATAATACACATGAATGCATCAGTACTAATCTCTAATAATGTAACACTCTGCATTCTCTGTATCTGGCCTTTGATATTAGTATATTTTACAGATAATTCTCAGAAGTACAGTTTTGTGGGAAGATGCCAAACTGCCTGCGAGTCTTACAGTTGAGTTGGAGTGTTTCTTGTTCGTATACTTTTGGTCCAACGTCATCTTTAAAAAGCACTATTGTTTTGGTGGAGTTGCTCATTCCTTAATGGGCTGTCTGCCCATCTGGGCATGCTATGTATATATTTATAGCATGCCCAAATTCATAACGTTTCTTATACCTGAACAGCAGCATGAGCGCTTGGAGGAAAGTACGGAAGTTGTTGTGGTGATTGATAGCTGTGTCTTCATTCAGCGCAATGTTGCCAAACACCTACACATAGACACAGGGAGGAACATGGATTTGTACCATCTTAGCAATGTGTAAATTATGTTTTTCACGATCCGGCTAAAACATTTAAATGGTGAACTACAATATGAATAGCATGACCTCCGTGACCACAGCATCACCCACCTGCATCCCAATGATGGCATAAATGAAGAACAGCATAGCAATCAGAAGGCAAACATAAGGCAGGGCCTAAAAAACAGGAAACAAATGTAATTAATAACATTCATCACCATGAGTCACTCGTTGACTGAAGGATCCACACACATGCATGTTCTTATGGAGAGATGCTAGTCAGTGTGATGGGAAGGCACTTGGTCAGGCACCCCAAACAGTCAGCAGCAGCAGCTGGAGATGTACTTGCTTTTTAACCACGCTTTGACGTCGACAACCCTTCACTTGCTACTCCACGTGTTTCTGGAGGATTCTAATAGAGAGCACACCAGAGAACTCTGACCACACAGCGATTCCGGATTTGCATGATAAAAGACGTAACCAATGAACATGGCGAGACTTGAGGAGATTACTCAATTATTCATTTTGAGATCACGCCATCATTGCTTTGACACTGCGTACCGTTCATTTCGTTAGGGGGAGATACACCAAATCTGGAGCACAAATGCGAAGACGTGCTGGAACCCAGTATGCTTCAATTTGTGAGTTAGTTTGCTGCAGTCAGTTGGCGGTGCTTGGTTTTAGCTCGATTAGTCACAAACCTTTCATTTTACAACAGTACCCTAAAATATGTTCCAGGAAAATATTTCGACAAGTTTTTCTTCTGAGTTTTGCAAGCCTTAAAATCAGGCCTCCTTCTGGAACACCTTTTTTTCAAAGTTGTAAAACCGCTGACAACTGAATCAAGGGTTATATTCCTTCATGTGAAGGCTGGCCCGAGGTTTGGGAGGCGTGGGTAAAGGAAACACCAGTGCGCTTGCTCCATAGCCCCGTAGATGCGCCAATGAGCAACTTTCAAAGGAATGAACGGGACCCTGCCTCCAACACTGTATCCAGTTCCCTTTATATATCCATGGTTGCAATGGACAAACCTCTATTGCTTCGAGGTTGAGTCATGATTGTGCTAATTCAGATACAGCAAATGTTCAGTCAACTCTGGATCTCCTGCTCTCCATAGGAAATGAATAGACTTCCTATACACCAATGGATCCAGCGCATCTCCACCTTGAGAAAGTGCACAACCAACGCTCCACCAAATGGTCACAGGATTTGCGAGGTAGCCATCGTGCAAATGCGTAGTGAAAAAGCAAGTACATCTCTGGTTTTAGGGCTTCAGTGCCTGACTCAAGGTCACCTCTGAAGTGTTGGCAGTGTACAGGAGGTGAACTGGGAAGTCTCCAGTTACCAGTCCACACTCTGTACTGATTGGTCCAGCTGCCGCCACACAAGTTACTATATATGGTTGTGTGTTTGTGAACGTTCAGTCAGTAAGCAGGTGATACTGTACGTGAGCACCTTGAAGGACTGGACAAAGGTCCACAGCAGGATGCGGATGGTGTAGCCCTGTCTCAGCAGCTTAATGAGCCGAGCGGCTCGAAACAGCCTCAGGAAGCTCAGGTTCAGCAGTCTATCCTGTTATACACAGACAGAACATCAAATAACCTTAGAAGGCACTGATAAACACGGAATGATCAGGGCTGCATTGTGTTATAAGTCACTGGTTAAACTGGGAACTAAATATCACATGGTATCACGTGGGTGATTGAGTAAAACATACAAGGCCCAGCTGTCAAGTCATTTAAGAGACATTAACGATCCAATTACAGACCTCAGGTGAATGTGGGCACATTAAAAAAGAAGTTTACACCATTATTATTTTTTTATTGTGTTGATGTTTTAGACAGGTGGTTACTTATTTGTGTCATGTATTGCATTAATCCACAGTTTGTTTCTGCATTTGTGAATTTAGTGAAACTATTTATACATCACAACAACGACTCTCCAGTAATCAGGGTTAAGGCGTAAAGAAGGCATTCATCAGGGATGTTGAACCATTTGCTTTGCAAGAAAAAAAGTCTAAAAGTTTCCAGGATCTTATACAAATCTGGTGTTATTAATTGTATCTGCAGCTGAAATGTGTGGGTGCATTAGAGATTTGTGCATGCACACGCACTAGGTTCACAATTTGTTTTGAGTCTATCCTAAAACAATACTGAAACGCTCATGTGGCTGCACAGAGGCTGCTTCATAAAGCCATTTCAAAGTATTTTAGTATAAAATTCCTGCTTGGTGTCACTTCCCCTCTGCGGAAATTCAGCAAAGAAACAGTTCAATTGAATTTATTTTATATTCTGTACCTTCAAGGTATTACATTTTTTCCCCGTGCTTACATAAATAGACATCCCCATTACACTTTCTATCTTTTCTCCCGACGGGGATTCTCTCTTAGACAGTCGTTTTCTATTAGCTTTTTCTTAATGATTACAGAGTGTAAAGCCCTCTGAGGCAAATTTGTATTTGTGATTTTGGGCTATATAAAATAAACTGAATTGAATTAAATTAATGAGCGGTGAATTTACACTTCTTCTCCTTCATTTGATCCAGTTAAACACGTTACTTTTTCAGACTTAACTTTAAACCCAGATTTCTTCAGTCTTTTTCTCAAATACTCCAGTCTGCTTATGTCATAATTATTTCTTGCATGGATTCTCAATTCTGCCCTTCTATTATTTAAATATAAAAAAGATAATGGTCTGGCACCGCCCCTTGGGCCCCTCTCTTTTTTACCCCAACAGTAATCCCATGTCCTAATCCTGGGTTAGCCATGATTTAGAGCAGGATCTCCTGAAATGAAAACCTATACCCCGAATAATTATTCAGGCCATTCATTTAGAATAGGCAGTGCAACCTACTGATGTGAGGTCCCCGGACTGAGGACGTCATATGTGTACAGATTGTAAAACCCTCTGAGGCAAATTTGGAATTTGTGATTTTGGGCAATACAAAATATATTGAATTAAACCTCAGAATCCATGCAAGGGAAATCTACTGCTTCCCTCCAACAACTGAGGCGTTGGTCATCCTCAGCTAGGTGCACGTCGATATCTGTTATCATTGGAGCTCAAAGATCTTTAAAACCTAAACAGCCCGGAAAGCAATTGCATATAACTGGTCTTCTTACTCTTTTATTAAGTCATTATGCCAAAATTCACAAGCAGGGTATCACTGCCCTCTATCCAATTACTGCTGCCCAGGTCAGTGCTGACCCAGTCTCTGGCTGTGCATTCTAGTTTGTCCATACATGAGGTTCACTGCTGAAGATATCCATGTAACCTCAATTGCAGTGTAATGCTTATGCCATGCCCCATCCTTAGCAGTCCGCCCCAACTCGCTGAATATTCGCGACCATTCAAGTACAGCTCAGTAAGTAAGACTTTCTTTGGGAGATTTTTTTTGCTGTTTTTGACCTTCTCACTTTTGGGGAATTTATCTCGTCACTGCTCAGGGAAAACGCCCCTCGATCACAAATCTCCCCATCAAGTTCAAGCTCCAAAGAATTTCTGTCTAACTCTTTAACTCATCATCTGTCATAATAAACATCAACTATTAATCATTCCCCTGTCTCTCCTGATTGAACTGCGAGTTGAAATAGTAATGGCAGGAAAGAGGAAGATTCTCAATTCTCCCACAGGCTCCATCAGTGATGGATTTAAAAACTTGTGTTGCAGATGAAGCCATTGTTAATGACCTTCAGGAGTAGGAGGGATACTTGCCTGCTGTTAATTCCCTTTATATATTCTAATCAACTTCATAATTCATTACAATATGGCTTGTTTTATAGAACATTAAATGATAAGACATTAAGTCCAGACTCATTGAATACCCATCTGTTCGAATGCAGTATGTCAAGTGTGTTGCTGGATATTCATAATTTCATTCATGCAGCTCGAATGGATGACAGATAGGGAGGGAGTCCTGGTCTGGTTATTGTGGTTGTATTGGTATTATTTTTTCCACCCCATTTACCACAAGGCGGAAGATTTCGGATGTAATATTTCCATCACATCTTTCGTCCATCCTTTTTTGAGTTTGTCTCTCAGAAGTTTCCCAACTTTATGCAAGGGAAATACTAACTTGATGGAGTACTCTTTTAAATCAAATTTAAAAAGACACAACAGCTTATGTATTAAAAAGTTTAGAGCAGAGAATGACAACAGAGAGTCACTCACCGTAGTCTAGTGATGTTTGGCACCAGGGCAACACCGGTGATGACAATCAACAAGATGGAAATGTGGAGAGAGAGAGAGACAGATAGCAGAGGAAGATGAGGAGAAAGGATGGAGAGACAGGAGAACAGGAACAGTCATATTGCACAACATAAACTGATACAGTTCAACAAATACACACATCAGTAACGAACACTGACAGGAGGAAAACCACAGTCCATAGACGTCATGCACTGGTCCTTCAGGGTCGCTACAACAAGCTGTGGCTAACGCAAGAAAGTTAGCTAGCTACTGCTCGATAAAGGGAAACCTAAATCGGAAAAGGGGAAACTGGATTCTTTTGTAAAGGCCTAACTAGAGTCCAAATTAAACAACTAAGTAAAATGGATGTTTTTCATGTGTTCAAAAGTAGTTCACAATATGCACATTAGAATATTTTCCTCATTTTTTTTTCTAAAATTGTTTGCATTGTTGACTTATTTCTATACAGGGCTTATATAGTCAATAAAAAAGTCCATGCATATGAGTTACCAGTTCACCACCACTTGCTTGCTGTCTAGTGTTAATTGAAAATTAAATTGTGAATTTTTTACAAAGAAGTGATGAAATATATTTCATAAATGATACTGAAATTTGGTAATGGATTATTTCAACCAATTCTGTTTTTATATTATGATCCTCTTGGCTCTCAAAAGATAGAGAAGGAGCAACCTTCTCTGCCTCTATGACCAGCCTCCTTTGACACACACTGATATCAATCAAAAGCTACTTCACAATACCCACATGTCTACAGCTCAGTTTACAGACAGGAAGTGTCTGGAATGAATAAAGAAACTGTCCAGCAACACAAATACCATTGCATGCAGAGTATTGTTCCATATATCTCTCCATCCTCAGCTCTCTCTATGATAACCCCTCTTCCCTCTGTAGTCTAAAGCTGTCTTGACTGCTGCCATGTGATTGTCTTTGCTAATGTTAGCGCAGCTCATTACCATGGAAGCTGTGCGGTATGGATGCAAACATTGAGGGTGGAGTAGGTGCGGACAGATGCTCTTACATTGATTTCAGTCACCAGGATGTCAGTGATGCTGCCCAACACTGTGACAAAGTCAAACACGTTCCAGGCATCTTTTAAGTAGTTCTGAGAAACAAGAGTTGAAAATCATTAGCTGTTCTTTATTATTCCGAATATTTAAAGTTCTTTCATAAATGTTACTTACCAAGGGACCAAAAGCAATGATCTTGAGGATACACTCCAGAGAGAAGAGAGTGGTGAAGACTATGTTGAGGTTCTTCAGCATCGCTTCATAGAAGTCTGGAGCTCCATGGAACTGAAAGGCAGGGGCAAAGGATCAAGTTTGGGTGTAATTTGGGGAAATAAGGCCTATTTGCTTTCTTGTCGAGAGTTATTTGATAAGATCAACACCACTCTCTCATATGAAGCTACAGCAAGCAACTTGTTGACTCACAATAGCTAAACTCCTGGCCATCATAATAACCAACCATAACATAAATGGCTTTTTGTACGGATGTTACCTTTGGACCGAGCCTGACTAGCGGTTTGCTCCAGTCTTTTTGCGAAGCTAACATGCTGCTGGCGGTAGCATCAATCTGAACATATATCTAAAAATGTAAAAAATGTCTTTCCTAAGCTCATGAATCCACGACTGACTTCAGATGACAGTCAACAAAACGCTGCATGTATTATTGATATCCTCTTTAAAAGTTCTTACCTTCATCATGAGTACTATAGTATTGAGAGCGATCATGAACATGATGGAGTACTCAAATGGAGCGGAGACCACAAACTTCCACATCCTGTACTGGAAGGACTGCCTGTTCTGGGGCATGTAGCGTGTCAGAGGTCTGGCGTTTATGGCAAAGTCAATACAAGCCCTCTGTAAGAGAGAAACCACATTTCTGCTTCACTGTCTTCGTTATTACTGTTCTCAAACCTCAGTCTCTTGCTATTGATCATTCAAAATGTGCACTGGGTTTTTGATATGCTTGGACAACCGAACATGCATTTTGGTCCGAGGAGCTATTAAGGGTATTATGGATCATTGATAAGTATTACATGGTGATGGATGTCTATTGCTCAATGTGTTATCTCTGCTGTTCAGCATGTGCTGTGTTTTAGTATTTTAAAAGTGTAAGTTTGGTTATATCTCTAAGGATATGAGCTTTTCACTTTCCTGAATCTCCAGCCATGAACAGGTATCCAGTGACAGAACAAATCTTCCCTAAATGTTTCATGCTGATCTGTTCATAACATTTAGGAATTTCCAGCAAACAAAACAGAGAAATGAGGTAAAAGTGCTAATAGAGATGGTAAACATGAGGCTCAGAGATGTTTTTAATGTCTCTGCTTTACCTCATTCTTTTCCAAGCTGCACTCAGACAAGGCCTTGTCTCCCTGCTCCTGGAAGGTGATGATGATGAGAGCGACGAAGATGTTAACAAAAAAGAAAGGGAAGACCACAAAGTAGACCACATAGAAGATGGCCATTTCTATCCGGTAGCCTGGACTGGGACCCGTGTCTTCAAAAGTAGCATCCACAGAGTGCTTCAAGACACTGCAGGGAGAGCAGAACACAACAGTAACATATCCAGCCCGTAATGCTATTCCACCCAAAATGCACACAGCAAAAATTGTGAATGTTAATAGCCGTGATTAATAATTAATATTGGGCTAATATTGAGCCATGAGGTCCCTCCAGACATGCTATGACACATTCACAGCCCCTTCTTCCCCAGCGCCATTCTGATGTCTGCAAGCACGCTCATCACCGGTCAGTCTGCCCCGGTGCATCTGCAGGGTCCCTCCATGGCAGAGGAAACATCGTGGTTAAAAAATATTTTAACACAGCATCCCTCTACATTCCAATAAATGTCCAGTCACTTGCATTCGAATTCACCTCTCATCCTGACTCTATTTGTAGACCATCTTCTAATTGAAGTCTCTCCTGATAAAAAATTAACCTAAGCAGAAGTTCAGTCAGGAAGACTCTGTTTACACTCATTTTCATTCATAATCTCTCATTCGCTCCCTCCCTTTGATTACTTTATCAGCTGATTGTGGACATTCACTTCAAATTAACCAGCCAGATTCTGCACAGTTTCCTTAACTCATCAGCCCTAGGGTCCCCCTATAGGGATACCCTAGGGCTTCTACAGGTGTTCTACAGCTCATATGACCTTGATATGAATACCAGCCCCTAATATCCATGATCTCTAAAGAATCAGCAACTCCTTGCCTTTAAAAAATAAAATAAAAAAAATTATATTTATTTTCTGCATTAATATGATCACAAGTCAAGAGTCTTAAGGGTTTACAGTACTTTAGCCGTTTAAATGTATTAAATCGGACATGTGGTTGATGATCTAGAAGCGTTTGAGTTCTTCGTCATTATTGAAAATTCAGTAAAAAAAAGCTCCGGGCGGATCAGATTAAGCCAATCACATCATTGCTGTCAAACTTTAAACATGTTCTCCTCTCTGCTGCTGCGGGTTGTCCTTGCAGCACCCTCCTCAACCCCAGTCGGCATCACAGTCTTGCTCCTCTTTCATTACAGGATTGCAGAAACTCCCTTCATCAGCACCAGTGTCTAGACTCCAGGGGGATTATCTGACCTCAGCATCAAAGACTTGAATCGCCAAAGACTTTTCACTGTTCATTTCTTATGCATGTGTAATACATTATTTTCATTCTAATGAGGTCTCTGTTCTGATTGAACTATAAGTAGTTGGTACTGCTCCACTTCCCACACCAGCGCCTGTTCTATCCCGCCAGAGAAGTGACATTCCACATCCCTAGCGATGCCTAGGTTCTTGTCCATGCCGGTTTCAGGTGTCAAATCCACCACTGATAGGCATGACAGCCTTAAGCCTAGTTTATGGTTCTCCGTCAGGTCGACGGCGTACCTATGCCGTAGCTACGCCGTCGACGCAGACCCCTACGCCGTAGCCTGACGCGCACCTCCAAAAAATCCTAACTACGCGTCGCGTTGACGCGGACCGTAAGCGCTGTGATTGGTCCGCTCAAAACGTAATTTCCGGCAGTTGCTTTTTCCCAGCCTCGACCGGTTTAGTGGTCGTACAGACCACCTCCGCAAACGTCTTCTCTGTTGCCTGCGCTTCAACATTTGCAATATAAGCATTTGCTCTTCAATATTGATGAGCTCCAACTTTAATGCAGCCGCTCCAACTTGGTCGCCATTGTTTACTGTGACCGGAATTCGGCTATAACCCCTGAAACCACACAGCCACACCCCCCTGGCGGCATGGCAGTTAATTGCAGGCAACGCGTTCCCTCGACGCAGAACTTCGAATGTTAAACGACGGCGTCAGGTCGACGGCGTAGCTACGGCATAGGTACGCCGTCGACCTGACTGAGACACTGACACATGTCTGTAATGTAACTTGAAGAGGGAATGAAGTAAGCTGCACTTACGTTGGCCATCCCTCACCAGTGGAGACCGTGAAGAGGGTCAGGAAGGCCCACAGTACATTGTCATAATGGAACTCATATTTCTTCCACTCTCTTGGCATGGCGGCCACCTCGTCCTGGTCGTAGTCTAGGAACTGCCCTCTGGAAGACATGAAGGCATACATAAAGCTGAGTTGGGTTAGACAGGTACAGGGTTTGGTTTTAAACCACACCAATGTCTTAAAGGTTTCTGAAATAAATCATGAGGAAATGGGGGATTTTCGACCAACTTGCAGTCCTTCTCTAGGCCCTTGGACTCGTCTGTGCAGTAGAAGAATTTTCCCTTGAAGAGCTGAACTGCGATGACAGCAAAGATGAACATGAAGAGGATGTAAACAATGAGGATGTTTAGCACATTCTTTAAAGAATTGACCACACAGTCGAACACCGCCTGAGGACACAGAGAAACACAAACACATTTGATTTAGGGATGAAGTGGAAAAGCATTTTGAATATAGTTTAACAGTATCATCTATTAACTATATTGTTTGCTGGAGTTGTAGTCATGATCTGAATCTGATTTTCTTTGTAATCTGAGTGGGACTAACATGTAGGCCCAGCCTGGCCACTGGGAATACTGTGAACATTCCCAGTGGCTTGATCTGCTGGTGGATCCAGCTCTGTGAGATGCATTTGTATGCAACTATTAAGGCACACAGATAATATTGAATATATTTTGTAAAATCACTTTGCAACAGTTCAAAGTCAAGATGGACTGTAAACTCAAGGTAGATGGAGATGAGAGGAAGGAAATAAAGAGTTGAAAAGTCCTTAAGAGAGAAGTAGTTTAACGCTGTAAACTACTGGTACACTATGTTTAGGTATGTCAGCTCCATGAAGTCACAAAAACCTGGAGCGATATATTATTAAAAGCAAAACAATGTAAACACAAAATTTCTCCAATGTGACTCAATTGATTTAAGAAAATTAAATATCAACATCAGAGCATAAATTAAAAGCAACTGCATATATACAGTAAAGGGTGTAGGCACTGCTTCTGTGAAGTCTTGAAAGGGAGAACTGATCATGAATTTCCAGCAGTGAGCTTGTTAACGTGTTCATCTGATGTGGTTTATGCTAAGCTCATTTATAGTGAACCATAATGACCGAGTTTCTCAGCTTTATTACGGTTAATTAAGGAACTGAGCACCACTGAGATGTAAAAAATGTGTGGTACATTTTTAGGTTTCATAATCGAAAGAAACGGCTGATGATATTCTGGATTCTTCATCCTGTCTGCAAATCCCATGTGCCAAACCATCTTCTTTCTTAGAGCTCCATTAAAAACAGATCAGTGAGCCAGACTGTTGCCCTGGCTGACAGGCTCCTTCATTATCACGCACACTAATGTGGATTAATCTGCCAGTAAAAAAAGTTACCTAAATTGTACATCGTCCTCCTCTTTGCTAAAAAACTAACTGTTCAGCAGTTTTAGGAAATTAATAAGCATTTTAAAAAAATGACTGTATATTTGTGAGTTGTTTTTGAGACATTTTCAGTAAGAACTAATAGGCTTGGGACTGAGTGCCACTTTCAAAAAGTATGAATTGACAGAACGACACTTTTTAAGTGACTAGAGTCTTACTGGTTATTACTATCATAGTCAAGCAGTAATACCAAAGATCATAGGGCAGAAAAATAGCGCTCCTGTGACAACAATTGTTGCTACCTTAATCCAGCACTGCTTCCGTGTCTTAATGAATACAAATAAAGCAAAACACCTTGAGTTTGGGCAGGCGTTTGATGGTTTTGAGAGGCCGGAGCACTCTGAGGACCCTCAGTGACTTGATTGTGCTGATGTCTTTGCCTTTGGTCCCCCTGTGGAAAGCAAACACAGTTGAACCACACAGAATTATGTAGTTCATCAGATCTTGTTTTGCATTACTAATAAACAGCACACACAGATGTTACTCTAACATGATGTTTGTCATTTTGACCCACTTTTAGCTATTTTTGAAATGGTACGAGTTAATGAGGCTGTCTTGATATCAACACATCCATGAGAAATCCATTTTAAGTGCTGTAGCCAGGACTTGGTTAGCAGCCTAGCATAGCTTAGCATAAAGACTGAAAGCAGCAGAATACATTTAGCCTGACTGTTTTTACAACACCTCTAAAGCTAACCGTGCCAAATAATATACTACTTTATATGTTTGTACAAACAGTTTTGGTTAAATATTAATGGCAAATTTCATAAAAGTTTGTTAAACTTGTGCTTTAAATCACTGCAGACTTTTACTATATAAAACCGAGACTGTGATCTTTATTTAACCTTAACCAAGTACAATGGATGCCCAAACATAACAATACAACAGTGTATTAATGCAGTGGTCACTTTACGAGCAGATATTGTATTGCAAGATCAAATATTTTGGTTGAAAACAAATAAACCATGCTGTCAGTGAATTATGGAATGTGCATTTTCCATTTGTAAAATGTATGTTGAATATGGTCTTGGCATATATAAAATGTACATATTTTTTCAGTTTATATTGTTTATGGACATGTACTATGGCCTTTTTTAGATGAAATTCTGTTTTCTGTTTTAATCCTTTTTAGTATAGACTTTAAAAATGATATTTAACATTGAAATAGTTATTATTCCATATCCATACATCTGTGTCTATACACATTGATGTTACATTAGTTGGACAGAAATGTTACATTAGTTATACAGTGATGTCATATTAGTTGTACGGGGATGTTATATTATTTGTACAGTGATTCTCGTTTTACAGCGATGTTATATTAGTTGCACAGTGATGTCATAGTAGTTGTACAGTGATATCATGATGATATATTAATTGTGAAGTGATGTCATGGTGTATAATTGCACAGTGATGTTGTATTAGCCGTACAGTGATGTCATGTTGTTATATTGGTTGTAAGGTGATGTAACATGTTTTGTATAGTGACCATCTGGAAGTCAGCTCAACTTATGATAGAGTCCGGTATGTTGTCGTGCAGCCATGTCTCAGTAACATTACAGATCCCTCACACGACATGCTCTCACTCTATATGAGTGATGTTAGCTCCATATTATTCACCAAAGATCTTACCTTAACCATAATAATAGAAAATATGATGTAATAAAGTCAGAAACTATGTGAAACATTTTCCACAAACATGAAACTCGACTAACAGACAGTAGTACAGCATTGAACACAGCATCAATCATTTAATTTACCATTTTAAAATGAAAATCTCTACAGTGAGAATTGGTCTTGTTGACGCAATAATTGCAAGGATGAAGCTGGAATGCACAAGACAGATGCTTTGAAGGTAAGAATATGGTGACCTGTTGGTTGATTTTGTTTTTATTGCAAGGTTTCCTCTGTTCTATGATTTCAACATTCACAGGACGTGCACCGAGCAACCTCACTGGTAGAATATGCATTTCTTTATGTGGCACTTGTCCAAAGTGAGGTACAAATGAGGTATAATCCAAGTCACAGTACATCCAGGAGAATGGTAAATGGACTTGGACCTGAATTCCTTTCTCCGTTTGTGTGAATGAGAATGCATGGGTTTGGATTGAGATGTTCCTACTTCACAGTAACAGTAGGACGAGTCATTAATGATTTGCAGATTGTAGTGAATGAGGGAGTTCAGATGGGTTGCTGCCTTTCTAGTGGCCACGCTGAAGCGAGCATTAGTGAGTTACATTGTTATCAATCTATCACTTAAATTGACTTCAAGCAAAGAGAACAACCATATAATGTTATTCTGATAGCTTTAAACAAATACTCCTAAACACCAGATATATCTTGAGGAAGCAAGTGAGAACATGAGATTAAACCTGTTGCGGGAGCTAAAATGTGTAAATAGTTTTTCAGTGGGGTGTGAAGTTTCAAATGATAATGAGAACATTTGGCTCAGATGTGGCCGAGGCCATGACTGTTCATTATCGTCTTACAACGACAACAGAGAACTGGGCCTGGAAAACAAATCCCTCTTCCAACTGTCTCAATAGTGCTCTATTTTTGACCTACATTACACTGGTGTCTCTTTCTCTCGGAGAGTATGGGTTGCATTACTCAGCAAGCTAGCTGCATTATACAATAATGTAATTAAAAGATGGCTTTTGTCTTAAAGCAATAATTTACCCCTCAAATGAACATTTGTGTATAATTTACAATAGAGAGAAAGAAACCTGTTTTTTTTGCAGTGGAGGAAGTGTTATAAATAGTAAGACTTGTCCTCCATTTCCATCAATTGATCAAGAATTTACTCTGTTCTGGAATTCTCCATTCAATTTGTACAGACATATGTGTTTTCATAAACTGCTTTGAGTAATCCATTCTCCTCTCAATAACTTGATAGCTCCATGTCCTTCATGCTGAGAAACCCAGTGAGGACTGGAAGGATGTACTGCCCTCCTATACCTCTTAATGCTGTGCAGGTATAGGAGGGCAATTCAGTGTAAGTTTGCAGTTGTGATGGATAATAGAGCACACAAGACACTGAAAGTTTCATTCCAAAATGCAAAATAAGGAATGTGTTTAATACTATCACATTATATACAATTTAAAACCAACCTTTTGGTTACTATTGGTTATTACTCAAATGTATTACTACTTTTACAATAATGACCTGAGTAGTTAAATAACTCTTACTAGAACTAAGTTTGATTTCCAGCCAAAAGGGTAATACAGCATTTTGGCTAGACCAGCAGTGGCTTTAGAAAGAGGATGCAGGTTTTAGTTGAAAGCTGTCAGAGAAAGATTGCTGTTGTATTACAAAGGCATTGGATTCACTCAACTATGGGTTTACTTGTTTGCTACATGAGGCTGATCAAAGCATAAGCAGAGGGTTGGCTTTGGGAAAAGGGATGAGGGTGAGGTATGAGAATAGGGAGGCATAGCGAGGTTCCCCACCTGGTCACACCTTGTTGCGATCTACTTGGGGGGAAACAGTGGTAAAACAAGGTATAGCACATGTATGGATGCTTCACACACACACAAACAAAATAAAGCATATGTTTGCATCAAATGCACACCATAGTTACTGCTGTCTAACAAATATACGATTTGATGTGCTTTGGTTTGTAGCAGACAACTGGATAGGTACATCCCAGGAAAGAATAGACTCCACAATGAATTTAACTAAATTCAGCAGGTGTTATTTTTGGAAGTAGCCTATGACTGAAGTAACACAAACCAAAACAGTTTGGGATTATGACAATGGCAATTGCTCAGCTCTTGTTCTGTTATACACACACATGTGCAATGTATCAGTCTCAACCAAAGCATCAAATTAAATGAGCAAATGTCAACAAAATAGGCCTCTTGGGAGATATAATGAAACAAATATAAATCTCATCCAAACCTCGAAAACCAGGTTATCACTGGCATCTAAAACCAAAATTAAGAAGCAGTATTGCAGTTTGTTGCATCAAATGTGTAATGCACCAAAAAGCGTCAGACTGAGCTCAACACCGGCGAGATGACAGATTCGGCTGTGATGGAATGCTGTGATTAGTTGTCTTGCCACAGGAAATGGATTGCAGGCAGAACGAACTCCGAAGACATGCATGAGTGAGTGACAGATGTATATCAAACAGGACTTTCTATCTGTCAAAACAGCCTTTCGCAAATATTTTGTTTGCTTTTGACTTGATTTGATTTAACCTGCTGAAGCGTCAGATATGTGGGACATAATATATGAGAACGAGATATAATTAAAGCTATGGAGATCCAACGTGTTCAATATAAAATTTAAATAATCAGACATTATGAAATAAATATTCACAGCTTTTCACAACAAAGTCACTTTTAACCCTTTAAGCCCACACCCTAACCCTAACCCTAATAACCCTAACCCCTAATCCTATTTATTGTTTGAGTTGTGTTTAGAGGTTGTACATCGTGATTACATATTATTGTAGCCCTGATTTTTATGTTTAATTTGATACCAAACATGTTTGTTTTTTTTTCGGGGGGAGGGATTTATACCATGATTTTATATCTTGATTTTCCTGATATAAAAGGGTCCCCCGATTAAGACAGAGGACTCAGTTCTGTGATTGGCTGTTGCTTCGGCCTGAATGGGCCAACAGCCAATCCTCCTAACTCTGCCCTTTTTGTCATGACGAATAAACAAAGATTTTGTAATAAAAAGTGGCATTACGATATGAAATGGTCGTGGGGGAAACCTGTAACGTGAGCTGTGGGTGTCCCCTCCCGCTCAAGAGGCTTTGCCTTTGCCAGACAGCCATTGTAAATAACAAGTGTTCTTAATGACTTGCCTGGTAAAATAAAGGCTGAAATAGAGTGTTTGCTAAGCTACACCTCTCCTTAATTACTGTTGCTACTGCTGTAAATTCTTGCTTGGCAAATATGCAGTTTACAGGGATGACGGCTGCAGGATTAACACTCAATTCTTTCCAGTCAACTGTTCAGATTTTCTCAGCCTGTACCCAGCTAGCTAATCAAGCTAATGGTGCTCCACGAGTTAAAGCTACATGTCCCAGGCAATTGATGATGATTATCCTTGAGACAATATACACTGTACACACGTGTCTGTATATGTGACAGGGCACTTATTTTGCAAAGTAGTGCTATCTCTGCTAACGTTGGCTAGGGTTGCTGGAGTGTAAACTTTCAGAGAGAGCTCCTAACTTTACCATAGCAGAATCCAGGACCAGCTTCCACACACTGAGAATATATTTCACACTGGATGGGCCTGGACTAGATAGTAAGCTAGTTAGCATTATTTCACAACATCTATCAATTCAATATTGCACATTGTGTCTCCATATTATTCAGGTTGTCAGTCACTGAAAAGTACTGCGTATGAGTTTCCCTAATGATGTGTTTAACCAAACCATGAATTCAGTATTTATACCCATTGACAGTATGCTGCTGAGTCTGACAGATAAAGGTTGAGTAGGTTATGTAGGGCAGTGTAGAGCAAGCTGCAGGTGGATGATAATGATGTGACAGTATGGCCATCGTGCAGTCGTTAAACAGCTCTAGCTAACAGTTAATCTAATGTGCATGCTTCAATCACAGAGAAGATCGATATCCCGGAGACCTCCTGATGCAGCAGATTAGCTTGTTACAGGGAGCTTCTGGGGAATTCATGATAGATAATGTGAAATTGATGGTATCATTACAGTCCAAGCAGAGCTGTGGCAAGCCAATGTGCTGCTGAAAACACCTCCATCAGAGGCTCGGGAAAATAAGGCTGATGAACACTCAGGTGCCATGCCCCTCTATAGCAGAGGAGACCTTTAGCCAAGCACATGATCAAGTACAGGACGATTTCAGATGAACGACGGGATGGGAGTTATCCAGACGTAACAGTGTACATCGCAAGAAACAAGCAATTCTACTTCATATACTGAATGTCTTCCAGGCTTTTAAAGGAAAAATACACCTTAACAGCTGAAGGTGATGCATCTTGTACTTTTGAACTACTTTTTACATTAATAATAATTATAATCAATTATGGTGGTGAAGAAATCCAGTGAATGTGGAGTGTGTTTTGAGAAAACCTGGCATGGTTCAATTGAATGTAAGAAACAAGTAAATTTGTGTCTCAGTTCTGAGACTCTTCATCCCCATACATGATATATTGATCATAGAATGGATGATTGTTTGTGTGCATTTTTTTAGCTTGTAATTTCTCTATAAAATTCAACTGATGCGTGTGCAAAAATGTCACGAGAGTGCTTCAACCATCCAATTATAAAGATGTAGTCCTGGTCCTATGACATGTCTATAAAGAAAGCCTGGATACATTTCAAGAAGTAAGAATATGGAAGGAAATGACTTGTCTTGGCAACGTAGGTGTTAGTATGTACGTTTTCTCTCACATACGTATAATGACACAGACAGGCAAGATGAGGGAGGTAGAGAAGGCATTACCCCATGAAGCTTCTTCAATTTGAACCCAGCACAGAAACAAAGAGAGGATCATGTCAATAAACAAACACACTTATTCTTCTTTCAGGATTTCATCACCAGTCTTGTTCCGACTCTCGGCTGCTTATGTTACAAGATTTATGTTCTGCTGCCATTGTCCTGCTTGTTTGTGCAGACTGAGAGGAAAAAGCTGCCAGTAACGGTAACACTGGGCTGTTGAACAGCCTGTATCCTCAAACTAAGGGTAAATACACTTATAACTGTAAAAATAATATTTCCTCACTTTTATATACATTTGAAACAAGGAAAGTCTGAGAAAAAAAGAGGCAAGAAATGGTATTATTAACGGTTAAAAATAGTTAAATTACTGAATTATAAATATAATGCTGCACTTGAAGTGCCACATAAAAACACCATGTTGATGACCATGTCCTATAAGTTTAGCTCTGAGAACACAGGCAGGGCCTTCCAACACTAGTGGACCATACATTGGTATTTGCATATAAGGCATGCTCCAACCTGGGGTGAGTGCATGAGTCCCATAAGAAAGGGAGCGGGATAAAGGAGACAACACAACCGTTTGTCCTTCCAGGTGTTTGGGTAAATACAAATCACTCTGCATATATTTGTGCATTGACATTTGTTTGTAAATCATTATGAGTCGGCAACCCAGTGTCATTACCATTCATATTGTTTAGGATTAAATTATTTTCTAGAGCACACCGTTCTTCATAGATTTAGCCTAGACTACAGTAGAGCAGTGATTGTCAACCACTGTGCCGCGGCACACCACTGTGCCGTGACAGATCGTCAGGTGTGCCGTGAGAAAATTTCCAATTTCACTTAATTGGTCCAAAAAAATATTATTTAGCTGCCGCAAATAATTTTCCATTGTTGAGCGTCTGAGCCTGCAATATAGTGGCTGGCCTAGTAGTTTCCTATAGAACAGGTCTGCACCTTGTTCTGCTATTAAACAAACTAAACGGCCGTATGTTATTGATCGTACACGACAGCTTGTAATTTCTGGATCGCGTCTACAACTCTTTCCGCCCCGATGCGATGCACACAGGAGACACAGTGGACAGAGAGAGCGGCGAAAAATATGTCGCGTGCTTTTCACAATGGGATTTGCTGCTTTAAGCTATCACTATTTTAAGCTATGAGCTCTCATGTTTAAAGCCCAACAGTTAAGGTATGTGTAGGTCAATCAATGACGTTTCTGAGGCTCTGGAAATATTCTTCCAAAAGCCCGAAAAACACACTCAAGTGACAAAGCCTGCTCACTTTGTGGTCATCATTAAAATAAATGAACACTATGTTTCCTTTAAGTCAGTATTTATCAAACTGGGGCGTAGTACAGGTGGGGCGCAAGAGGAAATGCTGATTTTACCGTACGCCGTTAATAGGTCACATGCGCGACTCGCCGATTCTTGTCATTTCGCCAAAAGCCGATCTTTATGAGATCTCCGTGAGGTCGTCTTTTCTGCTGTTGCGTCGCTCAACATGGAGCATGAATTGAGAACGGCTGCATCAAATCTACCTCGTTTTAAAAAGAGTTGTAGAGGAAAGCAGCTCACTGCAGCCACTATTAATGATACAACGTTATGCTCACACATCTGCACTCATTCTGTTTTGCAAAAAAATAGCTTGTTGTTTTCCACAATAAGCTATTTAGTTGTAACTAAATATTAGTTATTTTTTGCACGGATATAACTTTATTTTCATTTTTCTAACAAAGTGATAACACATTTGTTTTTGTCTGATGGAGCAATCTGGTTTAATTGAAAGTGATTTCAATGTTCTATTATTTATAAAAGCACAGAGGGAGTCACTAGTACTGTGAAGTATTACTTTGTAGTACTGTGAGGTGCCACGATGTAGTATGTCCGTCAGTCGCTCCCCCCACCCCAAAGCTGTAAACCAGGGGAAACACTGAATACTGTGACATTCTGTAACTTTTTGGGTTGTTGGTGTGCCGCGGGATTTTTTTATTGTAGAAAATGTGCCGCGGCTCAAAAATGGTTGAAAAACACTGCAGTACAGCATGCTCCTGGACCCCCATAGGTCTGTTTACCACAGTCACACAAAATCCTGTGGGATTTGTCCTGTAACAGTGTGACAATCTTTACCAAAAGATATTTATCTAATGTTGAATAATCTTCTGGTTATTTTTATTGAGTCATCTTTTTATTTGAAAGCAAGACTTATTGATTATACTTCAGATTGTGTTATTATGGTACCAGAAAATGTATTTAATTAAACTCAAAGTGGTAGAGAAAGCCAGGGAAGTACATAATAAAGCCTTGGGGGACCAGGTTGAATAGTAACCGCCAATCAGGGATACTCTGAGAAGAAGTAAAACACACTGGTAACAACGCAGGGATAAGTTCATTCGCCAACACGACACCTGGCATTCTATTGGTGGGGAATTGTGACAGAGTTGTTGCACAATAAAAATCCAAGAGAAAACGGAGACTAGATGTTTCATGAGCACACAGATGCAGCCTGTGAGGAGGAGGGCTAAAGCTGGAGCTCAGGAGATCTGGGCAAGCAACAACATATCTAAGCATACAGTTTGAGCAGAAGAAGAGAAAAAAGCCAAGAGTAAGTCTATTTAAGTGTGAGGACAGGGTTTTGAGGGAGAGCATTACAAAATCTGAAGTAAAATCAATAAGTCACCCTCTCAAACTTAAAGAACATGCTCTAGAATAAAGAAAGGAATAAAACTCCATACACTGTTCCTTTTTTTCTAGTGGACATTTGGCAGACTGAATGCTGACGTGTTGCTGCGCCCCACAGTTCACACTACATGTAGTTCCTAATTGAAGTTTTGTATATATATATATATTATATATATATATATATTACACCTGACATACCAGATTACACTGGTATGAGTAACAACCAAAGCTGAAGATCAGGATTAACTCTTAACAAGGTTATGACCAAAAGGTAGGAGATTTTGAACTTACGAAAATGCAAAAGCCACCAGCGCCCCACTGACCACTATGAAGTCCAGAATGTTCCACAGGTCTCTGAAGTAGGCGCCAGGATGAAGCAACAGGCCAAGGTCCACCATCTAAACCAAAGACACCATTATGTCTTTTTAGTTGGTATTTTCTTCATACTACTTTGTGCTGTTTAATTCTGTGTCATTTATATTTAACTTCCTTTGGATATATAACTATGTTATAAGGCCTGTACTCAGTGAGTCTATTATATAACTATGTATAAGATTATAATCATTTGCCCTAAAATACCTATATGGTTAACAATGTAATAATTTATATGTGCATTATTTCAGAAAGTTATTTTACATTTAATCACCATTGATTTATCTAAAAATAAAGTGGATAATACATAAAAAAGGGAGATTAATGCAGCATGATATCGTTGGTCACAATGATGTGAGGTCCTGGCACTAACTGCCTCCATGTCCATTACACATCCATCACTTAAGTACTTTCAGTAAGTAAACATGAGTCAGCAACTTCATTCTGATAAATTGTAGTCAAATACATTGCCATCACAGTTTAACTGAGTAAGAAAAGTGCAGTGAAGACAATGACATCGGTGTTTTGAATGTGTATTTTCCGACATGCTTACCTTGATCACCATTTCAAACGTGAAAACGCCAGTAAAGGCGTAGTCCAGATATCTGAGCACCTGCAAAAGAGAGACACAATCAGTGCTGGAACAGACACACAAATGGAGAGACATTTATCCTCTGGGGTCATGTCAAACATCATCATTGATATCACACCAGTCTGTAAGTTTGTGGCACTGCATGATGATGATGTTTGCTATGAACATTAGTAAATAACTTACTAAGGGAAGATGTAGCATCTATGTTCTCCATGCTTTAATTAACCAACTAACTCCATACAAGAAAATAAATCAGCATAAAACACTCTTGTTGTGAATAGTTTAATATTTGACTGCATATGTGAACGTGTTCAAGAACACTGTGTGACTCACATTGTTGCGAGGGGCGTTCGTCCAGACAGGGTCCTCTGCGGCCAAAGCAATACTGCTCATAGTAATGACAACCAGGATGGACATCTCAAAATAACGCAGAGTCACAATGTAGTGACATAACCGCCTCACCCTGAGGAGAGAGAGGCAGGGAGAGAGACAGTGATGTCTAACAGAGAGTAGACTGTAGCAGCAGCAAACAGAGCACATCTGTAGTCGTCATACAAGTTCACATGAGAAATGCAGTTCACGATTTCATTTGCTCATGTCCCAATGCACAGGGAGCACACTGTACAGTGACATACTGCATCACAGAACCTGGGGAGTGATCCAATAGGTGGGAGGGAGAATCAATTCAGCAAATTGTCACAATATTTTGCGTGGAAACATTGTAGCCATACACAGGTACCTATCTTTTATTATTTAAACCCAACAGTAACAACTGCTTTTTCAGTCCATTAGAGGGTGCTGAGTTGATTCTGGTGCGGTCATAGAGTCAGGAGGATTGGAGTCTATAGACTGTAATACAAACGTGTATTAACTTGTCAGGTGCATGATGCAACATTATTACAAGTTGTTATGATGTTGGTCAGTCTGTGTGCATGACTGACAAAACTATTTTGCTGCCATAAAAATTGTGTGAAATGATTATAGTGAAAACAGAGGTTGACTCTGCATCATTTGCAGTTGAAAGATGTAATAAATCACAATATATGATATGAAAATACTCAGCATATTGCAAAATGTTTATAATCATAATGTGATTGTATCCTGGCTTAAGTATTGCGATGAAATCATATCATGGGGCCGTCGGTGGTTCTCACCAATTAAAAGTCCACACAGAAAGCAATCAGGGAATCCAAATCATAGAAATACTGGATACTAATTAAACTGGCAGGAAATGTTGCACAAATTTAGGGAAAGCTGTCACAAAGAATAGTAGCTACAACCCTCTCAGTCAATTCCAAGCATAATGCTCATATCAAAATCCACATTGATGCCCATATGATGCAGATAGCATGAAGGGTATATCCTAATTGCTTTCTGTATTGATTTATTTTTATTTTTTGTGATTAGGTGGATCTTTGGAGCTTTATGCATTTGGAGTTTAGGAACTCGGTGAAGTGCATTTCTCATTTTGTTACATATACTAACACATTCTATGACGCCCATGTCTATAACTCATTATAAACATACTCATAATGTGTTATAATAATGTTATAATCTGCTTATATCACTGCATAATTATAGTTTGACACACTAATAATGTATATTGACTTATAAAGTAAAGTGCGATAACAGTTGTATTTGTCAAACTTAGATCTATAACACATTATAAATATAGGTATTATGTGTTTTATGATTATACTGCATATTGTATATGATTATAATGCACTACATGGCATTATAAAATGGTTATCATGTATAAAGCAATTATAACGCATTATGAACATGAGTGTTTGCAACTATAACCCAACAGTGCTTAAGCAGTTTATAATGCATCACAAGTGTATAATGTATTAGACATAGGTGTCATAGAAAGTGTTACCAAGATTTGCCCTGATGAGGGACTTGATGATGGCCTGCATTGGCGCAAAGTGTACACAGCCTTCCTTGCTCCATATTTGGCATTTGTCCTCTTGCAACTTAGCTGTGGCAAAATAATTGTCCTATGAGAACTAAACATTACGTAAATGTATAATTTAAATGCTATCCGGTGAGTATGAAGCAAAATGTACTGTACATATACAGGCTTGCTAGAGCCATCTATGTCAGTGGTTCTTAACCTTATTGGAGGTACTGAACCCTGCAAGCTTCATCAGTGCATTCACCGAACCCTTCGTAATTGGAAAAATACAATATGATTTCTTCAAAACATATTTTGTTAGTGCACAAAATGAACCATGCATCAGTTACACACAGAATCACTGTGTTCAAAGAACAAATTCTACAAAACATGAATTTCACACAAAAACATAACTCAATGAATATTTACTGCAAATCAATGTGACGAAAAGAAGAACATTTGTGTGTTGCGGCCCGACATTGCCAGTGTGAACCGGGCTAAACTGTGTGTGTCTTGACCCCTGCCGAACCCCTGAGAGTGACTCACCGAACCCCTGGGGTTCGATCGAACCCAGGTTAAGAACTACTGATCTATGTAGATATGTAGACAAACATACTCTGAGCTCATATATCAAGTCAGTGGAGAAACTAAAGCTAAAAGGACCACTGTTCCTGTTAATGTCATATAAAGACTAGCTACCACTGTCTACAGTGAGTGTGTTGGTATTGCTGATTGACAGAATAATACGATGATTGTTTATGTGAAGGTCTACTTCTACGCTGAGGACTGTGATGTAGGATTGGTAGATTCCTTGTATTTATGTGATGATATGATAGTCCATAGATGTGAAATGAAAGAGCAGATATCACCCGATCTTCCCATGGTCTATCTCCCATAGCATATGGGTGGTCCTTCAGGGAGGTAAAGGAGTGGAAAAGAGAGGTTGAGGTGACTTACGGGTTGGTTTGTCCAAAGATGAACATAGAACTGTAAGGCAGGATGGGTTTGGGTCCACTCTCATTCATGGGCATCGTCTCACAGTCAATACTGTTCACTGAGGAGATAAGATGGTTTAATTACAGCAACACAGACAAGGCTCATGACATTCACATTTATCTCTCTCAGCGGCCTCTGTCTTCACCACAAATAGTAGGTAATTTAAATTGGGACCTAATTTAATTATCAAAATGGCCCAGTGGCATTGAATCGCAACCCGCAACAATCATATAATCTAATTTATTGTCCTTGAAACACCAGTGGATAATACATTAGATATCTTCCCCTTACCATTTAACCAAAGTCTGGCTGTCTTGTTGTCCGTCTACCGCTACAAATTGTCAAGTATTTAATAAAATCTCACCATCTTTAATTACTATAAAATACCTTCTTCCCGATCTCCACTCATAGAATTAAGACATTTCTTTATTTTGTAAATTCATGAAAAAATATTCTCTCATCTCCTGTCATCTCTCTACTGACTGGTTTAATATCAAAAGGTGCCCAGAAATGAGTTAAAATGAGGATAATTTACTAGTTTTAAGGTGACATCTAACTCTGTGCTTTCTTATTTTTTGTTAGTGACCTACCTTATCATACATAAAGATTGTATTCTAACAACATTACTCTACTATTAGTTACTTGATATTTTGTAGGAGACAGGACGACATAATTGATTTACTTAGTAAAGTGTTGGCACAGACTCTGACTCCACAACTAGAACAGATCTTGGTGTTGTGTGCACGGCAGGAGAATAAGTCAACCTTCCCAGACTAACAAGCAAACACTGCACCCCTGTACCCTATACCCATGTACCCTTATATCCCTGTAGCCTTACACAGGTAGCCTTACCTGTGTATCTGTACACATGTAACCCTGTACACCTGCACCCCTGTATCCATGCTTGAAGGTGTAGTTAGTTTAGATTTTTGACACTTTCTTTCCTTTTCAGCTTCATGTCTTAGTATCCGACTTCTAAAATGTATTTTTTTTTCTCTCCTGGAGTGATCATGACTGATAATCAGTTTTCCCCACGCATGGGGGCCCATGCTCATTTAGAAAAATGAACTGCATGTGCAAAGGGCACACGCTGCAGACATCTCATCTCATGTTTATCAAGTTCCTCACGTAGCTTTCTTCACAAAAAGTAATATCTCCTTCGTACTTGGTTTAACTTTATGTGGCTATGAAAAAAAAGACCTTCAATATAATGACTGCGATGGAAGTCAAATTATTGTGCATCCTGTAGGCCTCGGTTGGTACTGACTTTGTATGAAGGGGGTGTCTCCAGGTGGGGAGGTGATAGTCACAGGAGGAATTTGGATTGAGGTTTGGCCGGTTCTCTTGATGTTCCTGTGGTTGTCCGAGTCTTCTGGTTGGTCTGGAGGCCAGCTGGGCCCCCCAGAGCTGGGCCCCTGCTGGGGGGGGAAGGCGAGGCACTCCCCCTCCGAGTCACCAAACCTGTCCCTGAACAGATATTAATATACTGAACATTCTCAAATAGTATCTCTTACTGATGGCCTGGGGTGTAAACAATGAAAGCGTTACTTGCCACTACTATCAGGGGCATTCAATTTGACTGATGAATATGGCTTAACATTTACAGACCAGTAGAACCACTATTTAATTCTACAGGGTCACTACTTTCTGTGATGAGCTCTTTTAGTAACTCTATTAGGAGTATTAGGATTCTATTTCTATCCTTTCAAAAGGCAAGTGTCGTCCAAAATGATGATGACAATGACGTGCTGTGTGTTTTGGCTTTGTTCTCAAGGTAAACAGTGACTATGAGGTGCTGACTTTCATTTTTAAGGATAATTCCCCAATTATACTGTGGCTTTTGAAAGAGGTTTCTGGCGGCTGCAATTTGCGGGGGTTGTGGTTACTTTATTAAGTTTGCTGCATTCACTGAAACCAAAATACACAGCAAAATATGTGACAACAACATCATAATACTTAGCAGTATAGATAACATAATTTCTCTTTTTTCTTAATGGAACATACATGTATGCATACTTAATCAATGAGAGAATGAATGCAGTGGTGTTTACCTGTTACTGTGGGTCTTCTCTCTTTCGTAGGACTCCTCTCCTTCAACTGATTGGCCCCTGGATCCATGAGTCCGATGTCTCCTCCTCTCTCCAGTGGCTTCACCGTCTCCTCTGGAAGGTCGATCTCCATCTTTGTTAGACGAACGTCCATCTTTTTGGCGGGATCTTCGCTCTGCCCTGCCTCCACCGTTTACTGTCCCCTTGTCTCCTCTGGACTGCCGGTGTGAATGATGATGTCGATGCTCTCTCTCGCTCGTGACTCCTCCACCTCCGTTGTCATCCACTGAGCTCTGATGGTTATGCGTCCTGCCTCCCTCTCGGCTGCGGGACCTCTCGCTTTTCCCCTCTTTGCTCCGGCTGCCTTCCTGGTCTTTGGAGTGGCTGTGATGGACATGATGGCCCCCGTCATTAATGGTGCCACTGTTATCATTCGTCTCCTGGCTCGCTCTCGCCCGGTCCCCGTCTCTGTCTCGGTGGCGGTGGTGGTGGCGAGGCTGGTGAGGCACAGGAGCAGGACGGTCAGTGGCAGTCATCGCTGCCTCTGGCATGCAGGGCTTGTGATGGTGGTGCTGGTGACCAGCAGGCAAAGACCCTTCGCGAGGCTGAACAACCAGCGGCCGGTCGAGGTGGGTTTTCATGTCGGGCCGGATGTGGAGCGCTGAGGACATGCGGAGACGCTCGTCAAGCTCCAGCTCGCTGTAGAGGACCTCGCAGCTCGCCTGGTTCTGCCTCCTCAGCTGGTTGGCCCTCTGCTCCCACACAGACATCGTCTTCATCGACTTTTGCTGCTCCTTACTAGGGGAGGAGCAGAAGAACCAGACAAACCAAAACCACTGAGATTCATATTACCATATCAAAATCATACTTTCTTTTAACATACTCTTGGATGTCAGCGACACATTTTTTACACAACATTTCTACAAAGTGAATAAGCATTTTCGATGGATATACTGGCAGGCATGACACATTCATTATGAATGTACTTTACATGGCACATAATACCAGTAGTATATTTCACTTCACATCTCAGGATGGCACACATAGTTCCTACATGCTGCATGATTTACAGTATGAACACGGTGCAATGGAGCTTCAACACAACAAAACACTGGTCCATTGGGTCTATGGTCTACTAAGCATGGCCACATGACCATGCTTTGACCTTTGTCTGTGTGTATTACAGTACTTTGCAATGAGTGAACGCATGCTCTTTTGGTTGTGTGTGGAAACAAACTGCAGATATCTTCACAGTGGGAGATTACATCTTACAATGCCATCTCTTTATGATAGAAGTCAATCTGTTCACTAAACTTTCCCCACATATGCATACTTTGTACTCACAATCTAAATGTGAAAACTTAAAGAGCCAGCACACTCCACTACCCTCTTTAGGATCTCCTGCTATGAGGTGGATGGACATTATGGGACTCACTTAATGAACATAAACGCTCCTACCACGGTGTGCATGACAAGACATACGGGTGGCTGTGTTTTTGTTCACATGGTTTATTCATCTTGCTTTTATGAATGTAAATAATGAGATCATGATTAAGTATGTTCTTAAGCATGTGATCATCATCATGGACCACCTTGCTAGCAGGCGGTTGGGTTTACCTCAGGTAGTGATGGACTGGAGTGCAGACATAACTCCTACAAACACAAAAAGGGAGCAACAAACAGGAGAGAAGGAACTTCAAATGGACAGAAACAGGTTACAGACAAAAACACAGAGGGGACAAATGAGCTTCAGTAAAAGAAATATACAAAAAAACAAAAGAACAAATGTTGCTGAGGAGAAGCAGGGAAATAATGGGGACAGGAGACAAAGATACTAATGTTTGGTTTCCATAGCATTTGTTTCAATGTTTCACTACTACACATAGTGGGGCGTGACACTGATGCTTCTCAGAACTATCTAGTCTAACTATTCTTCATAGTTGTTCATGTAACCTAAAGCCTTATTTCATAGCATTTCTTTTGATATCTCACTACGTATAACTAAAGAAACAGTGTGTGAGCATTTGCTTATTTACAGAGGACATTAGTGCCTGTATGTACCTGCAATCTGCCCTCCAGAGCATCCATCTACCCAATATGTTCCTCTCAGTGGTTTGAGCTACAAAAGCTTTTTATCTATGTAAATTAGATTTCTACAAAGTAAATTTCAACAAGGTGCACAAATATTTATAATAAGAAACAGTGTAATCTGATCTCAGACTTGGATGGTAAACACTCGCTTGCTCGCTGGCAACAAAGTTGTGCATATTACAGAAATGATAGCAGCATCTTAAAGTCATTTATTAATCAATTTGTAATGTGGTATAGTAAACTGTAAGGCATCTGGTACTTTTAATATTGTTAATTCTTCATGGTTATTAAATTAGTAACGCTTCGTTTTTCTTGCATGATGAAAAAGAAGGCTCAACAACTTGTTGCAAGAAAAACTCAACATCTGCCATTGCTTCCACTAAGGTCTTCATCTGCACAGGCCCAAAGCTGACACGGCAGCAATAACATACAATGCATATTAACAACCACCTTGGGAAAATGAATCACAACTGAAAACATACAGTGTGAACTATGTTATGAAATCTACAGGAGAGGTGCAGTTATTGAAAAAAGACAGAAGGATGTGGATCACAAACACTCAAATACCACAATCACTGAGACAGACATTTGTGGAAACCATAAAAAACAGAAGACAGGATTGAAAATATTGAAACACTCACACAACTCTATCAGAATAGTGTGATCACAGAGGAGCTGTCATGTTGTTTTGGACAATTTATACAGAAGAATGACATGATGACAGCAGAAGAATACAGGGTTAAACAGCAGAAAAAGAGGAGGGAGATGGAAGGATTCAAAATGTGTAACAAAGGTAATAACTCACAGTGAGTTAACGCTGCAGATGGATGAGCTGCTAGAGTGCACGTTACCTCGACTGCGTGTTAGAAAACTGCACATGCACAAAACAAAAATGGGGGAGAGGGAACATCATATAGGAGGAAGTCAGAAAAGCAGACAGACCATCTTCTCTCTGTCCTTTAGTCTCCCATCACAATGGAACACAATGGACAGTCAAAGCTCAGAAATAAGACAGAGATAAGACAAGACTGAGCCTGAACCAGAAAGGAAATGTCTTGCAACTTTGACTGCCATGATGGCAGTTAGTTAGTTATTTTTATGCTAAAATGTACAGATATTTATAAAAGGTAGAGCTGCTCTGGAAACAACAATAATGTCATGGAGGAAACGGAGATATATTTGGCTACATATTGAAGTCAGTGACAAACAATGTAATGTTGCTGTTGCTAGTAATGTTTGTGGAGTGACTCAAAGTGCTCAAAGTGCTGTGGCCAATCATGTCAAATCCATGGATATGGTCAACACTACTGATGAGAGATCAGGTCTACTTGGTATGTTCTGATTAAAAACTGTTGGATGAAAATACTTTATAGTTTAACTCACGGCAAAATGTCCGGACGTTTTTCTGTGTGTGATTTTTTTTTAATTAAAGTTAATTTAACCCTTGTGTTGTCTTGGGGGTCAAAATGACCCGTGTACGAGTGTATATGTATGTGTGTTGATGGGTCATTTTGACCCCCAAGACAACACGAGGGTTAACTGGTATAAATGGGCCAGAACTTCACATTTCAAACCCAGTTGTCTAGTAGCTCTGCATTACGTTTGGATTAGGTAAAAACAAACCTAGAGGAAGAACTTGCAAGACTTAAAGCTGCATTACAATAATTTTTTTGGCCACTTATAGGCATCTAATTAAGCCAAAATCACAACACTGACACTTCAAATTGTGATAGTGAACATGTTCATGTAAGTCCACATGAAGTATACAAGTTCAATATTCACTCTCCAGTTAGCTTCGTTGTTGGATCCACTAGTTCAAAAAACACCTTTCCCTTTAGCTGCTAAACGCTCAAATGTGTCTTTCTGCTGTTTGCTACTGAGCAGGTAGTGAACAGTCAGAGCATTTTGACGGAAAACAGCTGCCTGCTGCTGCTGGAAGACATGTTGATAAAAGTGGAATTTATTAACTGTAAAAACAAAACAATGTGCCAAAAGATTCTCAAACGCTCCATTGTAGTAATTCTCTGGGATTCTGTCACAATTTGATCTATTGTTTAGATACAAAATATTGATTAGTGCAACTTTAAAGACCAGAATGAAAGACGTTAAAGTCAGTGCCATTATATGAATTGCCTTTTGACACAATTTCCCTCTTTCACTGACTGAGAAAACAGAAATGCACACTCACTACATGCATGTGTCAGTGTGAATGAGTGAATGTGGATATATGCATCATTATAGGGTAATACCCTTGAATGGATAGAAGACTAAAAGTACTTCACCACCTCGCCATGTAGGGTAGCTACTATGTGTTCCAAAGGCTGAGAAGCACGGCCACCAATGAGTTTATTAATGCCTCCAGAACAGCACTCTTATGGGTTTCTGACACTAACATCAATGTATACAAATAAGCCTTAACATGCATAATAACACAGTTTGCAAGAAAATACTAACCAGTATACAGAATAGTATCTTCAGAAGGGGGGAGAGAAGAGTTAACAACATTGTATTGTAGATTGTTCTTTACATTTTATGTTGTTGTTATAAAAAAGAAATATTGGAAACAAGAATAAAAACTATATACAAATACAAATTGAATGCCAGCTAACTGATGAAATAACTATATATATATATATATATATATATATATATATATATATATATATATATATATATATATATATGTGTGTGTGTGTGTGTGTGTGTGTGTGTATGTAGTAAGTCCATAATTAGCCTTCTAAATGATGTAAACCTAATTGCACAACTGCTGTCTTTGCTTTTTTTGTAAAATATTTGTCCGTCCCAATCGGCCCGTTGGGCCGTTGTCAAAATTATAATGGGATGTCAACGCAGGTTTTTTAAGAGGGTGTAACATATCTATCACCCTATTTGTGAGTCGTATCCTGATGTAATGATGTTTCTTCAGGACCTGCAGTAGCCTATAGTGGAGACATTAGGAAGACTGAAAACAGGAATCTGTCTTGTGAAGAAAAGAATGTGTGTCGTGAGGAGGTTAGCATAGACTTTCACTGGGACATTGAGTCTGAGGAGTTTAGTCAACATTATGCGTTGTTTCAACCAGAGGTCGTCACCATCACATTTAAGAACTACACCAAAGGTCGGTCTTGTGGGAAAGCATTTCAAGAGCTGAATCAAACAGACACCATGTATGGAAGTATCAATGAATGAACACTGTTGTTTATGTTTGTGTGGATGCAGACAGAGAAACAGGGCTTTATATAAATAAAGAAGAATGTAAATGTGTGTGTTGCTATATTAAAGTACTGAATTATTATGTGCAAAGCTATTTTATATTTTGCCTTTCTTCTATATATGTTGTAGGCTAGGATTAAAGGTTTGTAATTCAAACCCAAAAAGATATTTGGGCACTGAATAAAAGGGCATGATGGAGGGATTTACTGCACAGTGTGTGTATTTGCAGAAATGCCCTTTAGCATTGTCAGTACAACATAGATGTACTGTCTGTGTGGATGTGTGACACAACTAACATTAGAAGAGTTGACTTACGCTGTGATGGAAATGTTGGTGGCCGACATGGGGCTGACCTCCTTTACCTCCTTGGCCTTCTGGAGTGCAAGCTTCTTATTGATGGCCTCCTCTTGCTCTTCTTCATCCTAAAGAGGATGTGGAAAAACAAACACATACATGCACGCACACATACACAAACATCCACACAGAAATACATACATAAAGTACATGCACACACACACACACACACACACACACACACACACACACACACACACACACACACACACACACACACACACACACACACACACACACACACACACACACACACACACACAATGAAGACCATCATCTGCAGCAGAGTTGGTTGCTTTACTCCACCTCGTCAGTAACACCATCAATACAGATTGGCCAGTCTTCATTTCTTCTTTTACTGCTTCATCGTTTTAAATTCAGTATAATGTTAACTTATACAGCACTGATTCCATCAGTTATACCAAACCAATGTGGGATTTCATTTTTATTTTTTTTATTTAGTTTTGTGCTTACAGGCTGAGAGTGAATGCTTAGACGAATGAATCAACACCTCACCTTTTTTAACCATGCCATACACAAAGGCACCAAAAGTAAAAACACATGTTCTGCTTTGCACTTTGTTTGCTATTCTACAACACACTTCTACTGTAATTCTATTGTTCTTTCTAAAAAAAAAGTACTGTACTGAAACGATCTTTCACAAATGAAGAGGAGGAAATTAAAAACAAAGTACCAAAGACAGCAGTTTGTTGTTGTTGCTTTGACAGAATCATGTGTGTTTCATTCTGTTGCAAAAATGACATTTTGAAAAAGGCTTGTTAGATTTGGATTGCAGAGTTTAATTTTGATCTTTTTCTCCAAGTGTTGTGTCTTATTTTCCTTGTGTGTAGAGTTTTGACTCAATAAACCAAATTTCACAAGTGTGTAAGTAATCGCATAAAGTAGAAAGGTAAAGTGCTTTCACTGATGATGCGGTGGCTAAGACGATGTGTCTGGCTCTATCTGCTCCTGTAATCAGATTTAAAGCCAGAGCGCCAAGCCATAAAGCAATACTCCACCTTAGTGAGCTCCTGGGCATTTGCGAGGTTATCAACAGCGATGGCCAAGAATACGTTGAGAAGCGTGTCTGTTTTTTTGTGGTCTAAGGAAAAGATTAGATAATTGATGAAAACAGAATGTATTTTTACAATTGCAGTTGTTCTTCAAATCCATATTTTCGATGACTTCTTTTCATGCTGTGACAAGGCTGCCTGCCAGCCACAATGGTGATAGTGATAGCAGGATACAGTTTCCAAAGAGAGTGAGAACGATGAAATAAATGGAGGAGAACATTCCCCTGCGAACGCCCCCTTGTGCTTCGATCCCATGGTACATGACTGCATTCCAGTCCTCTCCAGTTAGGATCTGCAGGGGAGACACAGGCTCAGGTTTCTGAGTCCAGTTCAGTGGTGCAGTGCATGCAGAGCAGGCAAAACGCATGATGGAGTTGACCTTTACCTGGAACACGGTGAGAATCGCTGCCGGGAATGTGTCAAAGTTGGTTGTCGGTGTTTCGTCTTCAAAATTAAATCTGCGGGGAGGAATTGCATGTAATCAAGCTTTAAAGCCACAACACAGTCACAGCCCCTCCCCCACCTGCTGGAGGATGGAGAAGCATATTGTCTTCTCCATTAGGCTGCAGCACCATTCATGCCAATTACATCCGAGTCGTCTGAGGGCCTGGTCTGTGTGACCTCATGGCTGGTCTTTGAGTGTTTCTTCTTCTCAAATAGATGAGCTGTGCTATTGCTGACATTTTGTATTTCTGTCTGTCTACCGGGACCTAATTACAGTACACATCCGATGTGAGGAATGCAGATGGAGGCGGTTAAAATGGTAGCAGTATTTGTCTTCTGCCTTCTCTAAATGCATGACGGCTTTTCCTTAGTCTGGATCTCATTAAAAGACACCCACAGACAGTAGAGGTAGTACTGCCTTTGTTTCAGCAGCCTATGTATGGTTTTATTTCCCTATGATATATGTCTTCTTCCCAACTTTTAGACCCTTTAATTATCCTTGGCTTAAAACAGTTTACACTTGTTGCTCCATCAATGTTTCTGAAATAAATATTAGTTTTCATGGAACTCATCTTTAACTCTTGATTACTTTTGCAAAATATACATCTGTATATTATTGGATAGAGGAGAGTGCCAGTATGGTGTTGGGACATGCTGAGCCTCAGTAATGTCAAAGAAGTCTAACAATTTAACAGATTTTGTCACTTCTGTCAAATATTTCATCTCAATCATGCTTTTGGTGGAATCATCATGATCGAATGTCCAGTTTTTTTTTTTTTTTCTGCTGTAACTATGGATGTGAAGTCAATAAGATGGAATATTGAAGACTACTAAGCAAGATCTTACTGTAGATTAGATGTCTCTTTTTGTTTACTTCTTATTTATAATAATAGCAATAATAACTAGCTGAGTAAACAAACAACAAGAATAAAAGTAGTAAGTAAATAAAAATATAAAAACGTTCCAAATATTTATGGGTTCAGTGTATTCAGGCATACAATAACCTTTTGACGGTCTCATGATTTTGCTGAACATAAAGGGCAAAAGGTGATGGGCTGACTCCCATTGCGTAATACTGCAGCAGCATTGCATTTGGGGAAAACAGATCTTGTTTTGAAAGAGGGGTCCCCCCTCTACACATGACCTGGGCCAGAACTTTCCCTCTTCACGCCTGTATGTTCACATCGCCTGGATGAGTCAACACTTTGAGAATGTCAATGCTAATTGCGTCAATTGGGTTCGAAGGCTTACTTTAAAAACGCGAGAACTTATGAGCAGCAGCAGAAGAAACAAATGACTCACTGGCCCCCAAACAGCTGCATGCCCAGCAGAGCGAAGACCACAATGAAGAGGAAGAGGAGGAACAGCAGGCTGATGATAGACTTCATGGAGTTGAGAAGGGATACGACCAGGTTCCTCAAAGAGTTCCAGTACCTACACACACACAGACATTTGAATATATTCAGTGATATTCTGGCATAACCAGTGTCCTACACAGACACACAATGCTGATGACTCACTTTGTGACTTTGAAGATCCTGAGCAGCCTCAGAGCCCGCAGGACACTGATGCCAAATGAGGCCCCGGGTTTGATGGCAGCCCAGATCACCTCAAAAATACTGCCAATGATCACCTGCAAACACAGTTTTCATTTCCAAATGCTCCAAATATTTGTACCATTCTGGCCATAATCACAGGCATTTTTCTGAAACATCTGAAATACTCTGTGCATGCTAACAATAACATCCACTGGGGATTGACTGAACTCCCAGCTGAGCAGGACGACTCACCCCAAAGTCAAAACAGTTGAATGATGAGTGGAAGTAGTTCTGCGGACCGAGGCCGTACATTTTCATGGACATCTCTGCCAGAAACAGGCCCAGGAAGACAAACTCTGCTAGGTCTGTCCAGAGACAATGAGGACACACACAGATCAATGGGTTTAAAAGGGCCTCCCTGCTCAACTCAATAAAGCAGCTACTGCTGCCTGTTCAGCTGTGCCCACAGCAAATAGGATAGAGAAAGAGTCTATTGTTTGAGGAAATAATGCTGTACACTGCCCTGATGGAGTGTGTGAGATGTATGCTGTGAAATATACAATAATACTCGTGTGCACATCTGTCTTACAGAGAAAGCAGGTGCAATCAATATCAGTATGCAGGCAAGGTTACCTCATAGTGACTTGAAGTATTGCTCTCTAGCTAGGAAATCTAAACTTCTCAACAAGTGAATGGTGAGATGAGGGATTGCATGATCCAGTTCTTTGGAACCTCAAACCTCCAGCTCCACTTGTACCCACCATAGTGGAGCCTGTGCACTTATGCTTGCCTTGGTTTCAAATCAACCTGAGTATCTGTTATTTTACATTGTGTGGTGCCAGGAATAACATCTCTGTGCACAATCAAAGAATAAGTAACCATCACATTTTTTATAAACATATGAACGAGACACACACAGTGTTCTGCTATAGCGTGAAGAAAAGCATTCTGAATTTAAATAGAATGTAAAAGCAATAAAATAAATAGATGTTCGGCAGCTCCATCTATAACTTAAACAAGCTAATAAATCTGTGATTGAAACAAATTCATTTTCATATGATATTATTCTGATATATTGTTGTTTGTTGAATATTGTGATATTCTGTTTACAAAACACTTGTTTATTGTGTTTTGTATGTAGTGTGAATGATCCGCTCTACTGGCCAGCTCTAATTAGCTACCATAGCCTCCTACTACTGTCACATAGTGCCATCCTAAAATGTTATTGTTGCAATTACAGCTGGTACATTAGCCATCATATACTACTGGTCATTCCAGTAGCTTAAGTGTGTGTGTGTGTGTGTGTGTGTGTGTGTGTGTGTGTCCTTCACATATCTCGAGCACCGTTCATCGGATATACTTCATACTTCCCTGGTGTACAAGGACATGCAGTGTTGAAGCTGAACACAAAACACGTTCAATATGAATACACAAGCAAGCGATAGGTCTACGTGCAGCAGTGCATGTCATCTGTAGAGGGCCTTTACAGGTCGCGGCTCATTGACTGCAGTTCACTTTTACTGCTGGATGCTGAATATACTATCTAATATACTAACCCACGATAAAATACTGCAGAAACTCACAGAGTGCAAAGGTGAGCCAGTCAGGCTGGTCATAGTGTACTATGGCTACACACAACGTGTTGAGGCCAACCAGGCACAGCACAGTCCAGTAGAAGCTCTGGGATTTGACCAGATGGCGGATTGTGAAGCGCATCCTCTTCTCTTTCCTCCTGAAGTAAGACGAATTCTCGTTCTTGCTCTTCAAGCTGGCCCGGGCAAACGGCGACCCTGGGGGGGCAGTTGGAGCAAAACACACACATTGCACTAAAGTTACCATGTCTAAACTGAGGTGGTCTGGAGATCTAGAGTGTACATGGACATGAGAACGCACTGTAGAGCTTGTCAGTTTGAAGTTGGCACTGCAGTACAGTCCAGCCTGTATCCTATAGAGGGGAGCCCCACTGGCACAGTCAAAAGTATGAACTGAAATGAAAATATATAATGAACTATTTCATAGTCATGAGCTTTATCTGCCAAGTAGCAAAGTGAAGCTTTTTAGATCACAGTGCTCTGTCTTCACCATTTCCCTTTTGCCTGAACTATATTAAACCTTCTGTAACTTAAATTAAGCTCAAATATCAAGTGGGATCAAGTTATATCAGAGTGAATCACCTGAAAAACTACTAACTCGCTATGTTAAAAGTCTTTGGTTGTATTTATGAATTGCTGGATTTAAAATACATTTAAATACACGGAAGAAGAAATCACTCTCTAGACATGCAGCTGCATTTAAGACACTCTGGTGCTGATGTTGTTTCATGAACACAAAGAAAAGTGTGTTTCGGGAATGGGTGCAATCATGGATGAAGTTGATAGTTTTATACCAGGGGCAATCAGTCCCAATAGAGCAACACATCCACCGAGCTGTTTGAGTTGTCTTCAACATACAGAGCCAAGGCAGATTCTCAAGTATCGTCCTCACCAACAGATGAGATGTCAGTGAAGTGGTCCTCGCCTTCCTCTGCATTGATGAGGTCATTCTTACTCTTCTTGGCCCTTTTCAACACTGTGAGAAGAATATAGTAGAAATCAATCACACGAGTCTCAGGCAACCTTTCTGATTCAACTCTGAACTTTTCAAGTTCAATAAGGTGGATTCTCTCAAAAGTCCTCATTTATTCTGCATGTAGGGAATTTGTAATAACTAGTGTCAGTCAAGTTCCATATCTGCAAAGTGTTAGTCTTACGTCATTGGTCTTGCTTTCTATACATGTTGCATATTGTTTTCTATCAAGATTCATTCTGGAAATGGCAGTTCTCACCAGAGTTGTTGTGTTTTTTTTTGTACCATGCTCCATCCAGAGATTTCTCCTCTGCGTTCTTGTCTTCCTCTGCCAGCATTACCTCCTCTGCAACACAAATACCACACCTTGATTCACAGTCATAATCCAAACATATTTGTGTCAACATCTACTACAGCAAAGACTTTTGATTCAAATATTTGTTTGTTTTCTGACCTGCTTTGCAAATCCACTCCAGGTACCCAGTTAACTCTCTCTCTATCTGCTGTTGTCTGCGGAGCTTCAGGAAGTCTTGCCTCTTCTCCACCCGCTCTCTCTCTTTGGCAAACTCCCTGTAGAACACACGCACACACACACACACACACACACACACACGAGTAAGACAGAGTCAGTGAGTCAACGTTATTGTGGAATGGAACTCAACAACGGGATGCTGTCAGATGTTGAGACTCAACAAAAACAATGGACGTGGAAACATTTGGCGTAGAAATTATGAATAATTGTAATTGTATAACATCAGTCCCCAAAAAAGGCCTTTTCAGGAACATGCACAATTTGCATAGGAACATTTAAATATTATCCCCACACTGTAAGTCCTTTGTTCTAATTTTGTTTTGAGGTGCTTGCTTTTCTTTTAGATCTGGAGATCTCTGATTCATGATGGCTCAAGCTTCTCGAAGCCCCATGTGAGGAAACGTCCTCATTTTGTATATCATTTTTGTATTTCAAAGTCTAGATTTCACCACAGCACTCCAGTACATAAAAACTACAATCCCCAAGAGGCGGAGCTTCTACCACCAGGATTGGTCTTCCTTCATTTCCTGTCCGCTTTCTAAAATAACTGATAAAGGCATACATATCTGTTGCCAGGCTCTTGTTAATAGAATCTATGAGAAAGCTGTTAAGTTAACATCTCTGAATGCACTTGATCAGTTTATTTGAAAGTAATAACACATATTTATTATTTCTGTAAATTTACCATCGTAACTGTTATTCTAAAATATTATCTGGTGAAGGCCACAGAATGATTTTTGGGACTCAAAAAGAAAGGACTTGACTTGAAACTTACTTGACTCAAGATGTGCAATAAGTTCTATCCGTTCTGGTCAAAACTTTAAATCAATGCAATTAAGAATATTGTGTTAGTGATGAACTTTGGGACCAAAGTATGAAAATAATAGTCAAGTTGTAACACACCAGAATGATACTTTTAACGGCCTGAGGTTTGACAGAGGTGCAGGCAGACAACAGTGACACATGGGTCATCTTCTAACTCCAGTCTGTGTTATGAAGCAACCTGTGGCTGTGATTTTAATGTCCCTTGTTTAAGTCACACAGCCACAGAGTATACAGAACCCAACAGCTAATGATACACTTACAGAGGAAATGACTAATCAAGTTAAACACTGATTGCGGTGTTAAATTTGATCCCTATTCAAGCCAATAGCAATATTTGGCATAAATATTACATTATGTATGATACTCAATAGCTAAAGCTGATAAGATAATCTCCATTGCCACCGTGTTGCTTTTATAATATATGGGTTATGGTTATGTCATGCAAATAAAGCAGTTGTCAATTTAAATGAGCTGGGAAATGTAAGAAAATGAAGCAAAAGAGACAGAGAGAGAAAGAAACTACTGAAACAACTGAGCTCCCCCTCTGCTGTGTGTCTCCCACTCAGCAGAGGGGAGCTCTATTCTGCATTGCAGTGGCTGTGTGCCTTCCTATGGGTGTGTGTGTGTGTGTGTGTGTGTGTGTGTGTGTGTGTGTGTGTGTGTGTGTGTGTGTGTGTGTGTGTGTAGTGCCAGGGTATCAAAATCTAATTTCATACATATCTACATATCTTTCTCACTTTAATGTGTGTGCAGTGAATCCATGTGTTCGGTTTGGTTTTCGGTTTGTGTACAGTGTGTGTTTGGTGTGCATGTGTCTGCATGTGTGGTGTGTGTGTGCTTGTTATGTATGCGTTTGTGGTATGCATGCGTGTGTGTGTGTGTGTGTGAATGCGTGCATATGTGTGTGCATATGTGTGTCTGTGGTATGCGTGTGTATGTGTGTGTGTGTGTGTGTGTGTGTGTGTGTGTGTGTGTGTGTGTGTGTATGTGACTTCCCAATGTTATAGCAGCTTACAGCTAAACTTTCACACTGCGTCACACATTCAATAAGCCAGCTGGAGCACAAACATAAACATTCCACAGATCACACTAAATGAAATCACTGTCACCATTTTAAATATGCATGTGTACAGAAGCGCCCCGATTCTCCTCAAAAAGATGCTTTACTGCACTTCTGTTGGAAGACACATTATCATCATCAAACCAAACTGCATTGCATACGTACAACACAGTGTATATTTATATACATACTGTGTGGACAGAATATTTAAACATGTGCAAAAGGTTTGGATGAAGGTAGGCCTGCAACTAACGATTATTTTAATAATCAATTCATCGGTTGATTATTTTTTCGATGAATCGGATAAAAAAATGTTTTTAATCAAAAAAGCGTTCATTTCCAACCCTTTATTCAAAAACAGAAGTGACAGTGCAAAACATCTTCAATGATTTGCTTCATTCTACTTTGAGTAAAAAAAAAAAAAAAAACCTGCAGCCAGATCCACCGGTGTGCCGGTTTAACGTTAACGTGTGACAGCGTGAACTGAACCAGACCGGGGGGTGACGGCATGTTTCATCACGTTACGTTTTTTTACAAGCAAGACTGAACTGTAACGGAACATAACGTAACTTTAACGACAATACACAACCCAAACACGTTAGCTAACGCGATAGCAAGCTGACTAGCTTCCATTAAAAACAAGTTTGAGGAACATGAAGACGCTGATTGGCCAAGACTCGACTTGTCAAAGATCTATTTTTGAGAACATCACAACCTCAGCTTTTCTCGTGTCTCACTCCAATCTCAGAAACGCTGGCCGGCCAGTTGCGCCGCTCTTTTTTTTCTTCTCCGCGACTTATTGCCCGGCGTAATAATCGCGCGACACAACGAATCGATAATGAAATTCGTTGCCAACACTTTTGATAATCGATTTTTATCGATTCGTTGTTGCAGCCTTAGGTGAAGGTGAATATAGATTAGACAAAACCGCTGAACAATCATAGTGACATGACAACAACAACTCAACAAAAGTAGAATCAGGAAATGAAGCTGTTGTCTGGATGCAGTCAAGCGGCGTGTTGGAGCACACAGCACCACTTCTGCAGCCAGAGGCAGATGGTGTGGGCTTTTCAACACTTAATTAATGATACAAATATATATAAATACAAAAATGTATGTTTAATCACTGAACATTTGGAATTACCAATACAGACTTACCTGTATTAAAGTAAATATTACACAAATGCCACTTTTTATTTATATCTGTTTTCCTTACCCAGAGGTGGAAAATCCTTTTATACCAGGTACACTACAGACAATCATTGTTTCTGGACCAGAAAAAAAAGTGCCAGTGTACCAAGTCTAGAACTAATGTTTAGGTCCATAATGTCTTCTAACTAGGGTTGGGTACCGAGAACCGGTGCCAATATGGCACCGGTTCCAACACGTCCGGTACCTACCGGACCGAAAAGCAACGCAGATTTCGGTGCTTTCTTCCGGTGCCTGAGCCGATTTAAATACTTCTCTTTTTTTTACACTACTGTGTAATGTTGCTCGGTATATATATACTAAAAAGGTAGCGCAGTACCCGTACATTAAAAACGATAGGATTTTGATGTATCGATAATATTAAAATAGCGCAGATCAGAGCGCACTCCTCCACTCTCTGTCGTCCGCCTGCATGCAGAGCGGGACTCGAGGGGGCGGGGCTTCCAGCGCTCACACAACACTCACAGCACGCGCACAGAGATCGCTGCAGACACGAGCACGAGCTTTTGAAGGTCCGTCCTCGGCTTGCTGGAACAAATCTCTCCCAGTTGATATTAATGATGACGTGTAGTCCAGTAAAGCAGCAGTTTGTAGAATCCAACAGTGTCTGAGTTCTGTTGCACACGGTCCCAATCAGGCCACCTGATGCTTGTGTCTGTTCTTTTTTTTTTTTTTAATATATTGTTTATAGTTTGAAATTAAAAGGTTTGAAGCTGTAGTTTGAAGGCAAGTGTGTTGTATGTATTTATTTATTTATATGTAAAGTATACTTTAAACAGTTAATATATTGTTCAATTTTAAGAAAAGGAATTTCCTTGGCAATAAAAAAGTATCGGTTCAGGCACCGTTATCGTTTTAAAAGTATTGGTTTAGCACCGGTATCGGAAAAACCCCAAACGATACCCATCCTTACTTCTAACATTATATTATTTCATCACTTCTTTGCAGATTAGACAAAACACAAAAAGTACAATTCTTACCAACGTTTCTGAAATTTTCAGCACTGACTCTATTTTGGTTCTGCCATGTATACCTAATCGACTTAAGTAAATGCTTTTATCGACTAGTAATCAATAGAGGTCAAGTAGTTATCTAAAATGTGATGCAATGTATATTTAGTGCCACCTATTAGAAATATATTCAAGTCCTAGTTTACTTTTATAAATTCATCAGCGCGTCATAGTTTGGCCTGGTAATGCTAATAATGCTAAAGTAGCCACCTCTTCTCTGCCTGCCCACACTGATGGGATGAAAGCTGAGTGAATGGCCCTAACCTTCCATGGGGGTCTGCAGCCTCTCAACCCTGCATGTATCTGCTCTCCTGCCTGCTCTGAAGCTCAGATCGTGGCCTTTAAACAATGGCATGGCCCTCGCATACCCCTGCCAGACAGCATCAGTGACCTTACACCGCCCAAGTAACTGCAAAGCCATTTGACAACTTCTGTTAAAAGAGCAGTAAACAAAGAGGACAATATAGCTACGGAGGGGCTACCTAAAGAGTACCTGCCCTCTAAACTTTGGTCATGTGTTTCTCTCTGTATGGATGTACAGTAAATGTATGACAGTGGCTAATGGCAAGCTGGAGGAAGCAAACATTGAAATGAAGATGCCTGTCCGTAGAAATATTTAAAAACGGGACTTGAAAGTTGGGTCAGTCTCTCAAATACCAGCAAGGAGAAACATTACCATATCAGCAAGAGCAAAGCAGCCAGCTGGACCGTTCTTATTTCAAAAATTAATGTTGTTAAGATAAAACCACAGAAGAGTGAAGATGATTAAAGCTTAGTGTTTATCCATCCATTAGGGTTAGGGTTAACCCGCTCAGCAAGATGAAACAAATGCAGGAATAACAGCAGTCTCACAGAGAGGCTGAGAGTTGGAGTGCAGACAGAACAGCAAAGCCCATATGAGGCCCATGTCCAAAATGTAGCTCTACTTGCAACACATTGAAATTGGAAAAAGAAAGCTATATTCAAATATTGGATATACAAGTAATTCCCAATGCTGCTCAGAGTGATCTCAGTCAACAGCACAGAGTCTCACGTTCTCCTCTTGGCATTTTCCTTTGCTGCAACAACACAACCACTAGCTTCATGCAAACTTCACAAACAAAGACCACGCTAATAGCGATATGGGTTTCAAATGGTTGAAATATGAATGGTTGAAATATGAAGATGAAATATAGGGTTAGATTCAGGAAGTGGAAAGGGGTCAAGGGAGGAAGGGATGCGGGGTGGGTGTCAAGGGATGAAGGGATAAAGAGGAGAAGGAATGAGAAGGGTATAAGGGGACATAGAAAGTAGGTTGGAGGGATGCGATGAGAGACCATTGGCGTCCGGTGGTTAGTGGGAATGGTGGGAGTGGAGACTTGTGGGTGGGGACTGTCTCTTCAGAAGCTCTGGTGGTGCAGAGTCTCCAAGAGATAGCTTCATAAAGATGAGTGTCGGTGTTCTGATCTTGTTCAGGTTGGCGCAGATGTAGGAGAGTTACGCAGGGAAAGACCAAGTATCTTAATGATGTGGTCTGGGATTCCTAGACCTGAAGCGGTGGAGGCACCGATGCAGAATGAATGGCCCCGACTCGGGTATAGGAGGTCTATAGGGAGGTGCAAACATTTAGGTGTGGAGTGTGGTTCATCTTTATGGAGACCTTTGAGTAGCATGGCTATGTGTGAGTGGGTCAAGGCTGGACATGGAGCATCAAAAGACTTCTTATCTCTCTACAACATAACAGAGTTAATGTATGAAGAGATGGAGATCGAGGGATGAAGGGATGTAGCGATTAGGGTGGAGGGATGAAAAGATGTTGGGCAAGGGTTAGGGGTCAAGGGATGAAGGGTAGAGTAGGTCATGGAATGATGGATGGACCACTGACGTCCAGTCCGACCTGGAGAAGCGGAGACTCATGAGCTTCATGAAGTCGGAACCTTGATGATATCATTAAGGTTCCTCGGCCACTGGTCTTCCCCCGCGTACCTCACATACATCTATTCCAACCCTAACGATATCGGAAAACAACCACTTGAATCCGACTTCATGAAGCTTGAAGCTCATGAGTCTCCGACCTTGGGTCGAGGGGCCAAGAACAGTCCCTGGTTCCGCCAGTCCACCTCGATGCTTCCCTGGGCAAGACACCCGACCACGAGCTGCTCCTGTAGCTGTGCCATTTTCCATGGATTCCTGTTGGAGCGGCCTGTGAGGCTGAGGTAGCCAATGTCAAGGTGGGAGGAGTTGGCCAAAGGTTTGCCGAGGTGTGAAAGGCAGAAGCAACAAAGGGAAAGGATGCTGGGATGGAGGGATGAATGTGAACGGTTTGGTAGTCTGGGGCAAAGAAATTACAAGGTGGGATGAAGAGGGGTGGGATATGACCTGGCCCTCTGAAAGGACAGATGTGGAAGGCTGGGTTTCTCCGGTCTTGGGATGCGTCGTGACGTCATCGGTGCTGCGGCCGACGCATTGCACTTCTGGAACCCGGAAGTACACTGGGGGCTCGAAGAGCAAGAGCGGTGTTGTGCTGAGAGTCTGTGAATGCCACGGATCCTGCTTCACGCCCCCTTCATCAGTCACTCCTTCCTCGTCAGCCCTCATTCCATGCACCTGGCCCATCCCCGTCTAACCTGTAGCACATTCCCTCATTAGTCTCCACTACTTAGGTCCCCTCACTTGCACTTGTCCCCTGCCAGATGGTCTTGTGTTTTGGAACCAAGCTCTCCAGTGTTGTTGTGTGAAGTAAAGGATTCTGAGTTTGCTACCTCTGTCTCTTGAGTCGTGCTTCTGGGTCCTAGTCCTTCTAACCGTTGCATTACAATCTGGCCAATTATGGACCCAGCACAACCTTCTGCAGCAAGCCGGTTCGAGAGGATCGAGAATGCCCTCCAGCAGCACGAGGCGCAGATGGTCAGCTTCGCTGCGGAGACACGGCAGTACGCAGCAGTCCAGGAGCAGGCTATGACGGCGATGACCGCCCAGATGCTACAACTGACAACAGCCCTGACCCAGCTGGTAGCCGCTGCGCCGCCTCCGGCCTCTCCACCTCCGGTCTCTCCACCTCCGGTCTCACCGGCGCCTGTGCCAACACACAAGCCTCGTGTGGGTACCCCGGAGCGCTACGCTGGAGAACCTGAGGGCTGCAACCCATACATCACAAACTGCTCCATCCTGTTCTCTCTGCAGCCCCATACCTTCGCCTCGGAGGAGGCTAAGGTAGCCTTCACCATCAACAACCTGACTGACAGAGTGCGACTGTGGGGTACCGCTGAATGGGAGAGACGCACGCCGGCCTGCTCTTTGTTCCTGTTGTGTTCTGAGGAGCTTAGTAAAGTTTTCGGGGCGGTTTCCAAGGGCCCAGATCCAAGCGGGGGACTAGCGGAGCTGCGTCAGGGAGACCGGACTGTGGTGGATTATGCCTTGGAGTTTCGAACAAGAGCACGCCTTAGCGACTGGAACGAGGCAGCACAGTGCGAGGTGTTCTTGACTGGGCTAGCGGAGTATGTTAAGGATGAACTGATCTCTTTTGATTTGCCTGCCAGTTTGGATGGCTTAATAGAATTGACTTCCTGAGTGGACAGACGCATCCAGGCAAGACGACAGGAGCGACGCAAAGGGGAGACAGATCGCCACGCTTTCACCCGACGTCAAGCTCCTCCGGCAGCCACCAGCATCACCTCGGCCTCTCAACCAGTGGAGGTTGAACCCATGGAGTTAGGGCGCACCAGTCTCACCCACGAGGAGCGGGAGCGCCGTCGCCGGGGAGGTCTTTGCCTGTACTGTGGCCAGGCTGGTCACTTCGTATCCCGGTGCCCATTAAAAGACATGGCTCGCCCGTAACAGGGGAGGTACTGGTGAGGCGAACCACAAGACTCTCTCCCAACCAAAGACCCCTTTTCCACGCTCAGCTGCTACTCGCGAATGGATCACAGACCCTATCTACGTTTATTGACTCTGGTGCTGACAGCTTCATTGACGGGGACCTAGCCCATCAGCTGGGTATCGAGCGGGTACCGCTGCCATGCCCCGTTCCTGCTAACGCTCTGGACGGCCACCTACTGGGGACAGTGACTCACCAGACCACACCAGTTCATATGCTCCTGTCTGGTAACCACCTGGAGACCATTCGGTTTCTTATCCTGCGGTCACCCCAGCATCCACTAATCCTGGGACACCCCTGGCTCCGCCGCCATAACCCCCACATCGACTGGGCCACAGGGGCCATCATGGAGTGGAATGCATCATGTCATCTGATCTGCCTGAAACAAGCTGCTGCACCTCAGCAGTCAGCTTGCCCCAGCTCTGCGTCGGACCTGTCAGGAGTGCCTACGGAGTACCATGACTTTCGGGAGGTATTCAGTAAGGTCAAGGCCGCATTCCTGCCCCCACATCGTCCCTACGACTGCGTCATTAACCTGCAACCAGGCACCCCCCCCCCCCAGGGGCCGCCTCTACTCCTTATCGGCACCTGAGAGAGAGGCCATGGAGGCGTACATCAGTTCCTCCCTAGCTGCTGGGATCATCCGTATCTCTTCTTCACCTGCAGGTGCGGGGTTCTTCTTCGTAGGGAAGAAGGACAAGTCACTTAGGCCATGCATTGACTACAGGGGCCTCAATGACATTACCATCAAGAACCGCTACCCACTCCCACTCATCTCTTCTGCCTTTGAGTTGCTGCGAGGGGCTACCATCTTCACCAAGTTAGACCTACGTAACGCCTATCATTTGGTCCGGATCCGAGAGGGGGATGAGTGGAAGACAGCTTTCAACACCCCCACTGGACAATATGAGTACCTGGTGATGCCCTTCGGTCTGACTAATGCCCCAGCCGTCTTCCAGGCCCTGGTGAACGATGTGCTGAAAGACATGCTGAACAAGCAGGTATTTGTCTACTTAGATGACATTCTCATTTTCTCGAGGTCCCGAGAGGAGCACATCCACCATGTTCAATCGGTCCTCCAACGCCTTCTGAGGAATTCCCTGTTTGTGAAGGCAGAGAAGTGCGAGTTTCACACCTCTTCCGTCTCCTTGCTGGGCTACATTGTGGGACAGGGGATCGTGCAGATGGACCCTGCCAAGGTGTCACCGGTGACGTCCTGGCCCATTCATGACTCGCGTAAGCAGCTGCAACGATTCCTGGGGTTCGCCAATTTCTATCGGCGATTTATCCGCAGCTATTGCACCGTGGCTGCCCCATTCACGGCACTTACCTCATCTAGAGTGCAGTTTCGGTGGTCACTTTCGGCTGAGGAGGCCTTCCAGAACCTGAAGGCCCGGTTTATGTCGGCCCCCCATCCTGCAAGTCCCCGACCCAGAGAGACAGTTTGTGGTGGAGGTGGATGCCTCCGATGTAGGGGTGGGGGCCATCCTGTCCCAGCGGTCTGCCAGTGACCAGAAGCTCCACCCATGCGCCTTATTTTCCAGGCGGCTCTCACCGGCAGAGAGGAACTATGACGTGGGGAACCGAGAGCTGCTTGCCGTTAAGCTGGCCCTTGAGGAGTGGCGTCACTGGTTTGAGGGGACCAGTCTACCATTTCTGTGTTGGACTGATCACAAGAACCTCGAGTACATTCAGTCTGCTAGGAGACTGAACTCTCGGCAAGCCAGATGGTCTCTGTTTTGTACCCGGTTTAACTTTTCCCTCTGTTACCGGCCCGGAACCCTTAACGTCAAGCCGGACGCCCTGTCACGCCAGTTTGTGGACAAGGGGGATTCCACCCCTTGCACTGACAAGATCCTGTCTGCCCCTGTTCTGGTTGCCTCTATCACCTGGGAGGTAGAGGAGAGAGTCAAGTCTGCCCTGGAGGCCCAGCCCGGGCCGAGCTCCTGTCCCCCTGACCGCCTATTCGTTCCCCAGACCCTGAGGTCCGAGGTCCTCCAGTGGGCCCATAGCTCCAAGCTCACTTGCCATCCTGGGAGCCAGCGTACTAGGGATGCCTTGCAGCAGAGATTCTGGTGGGCTACTCTGGAGAAGGACACCCGGGAATTTGTCAACGCCTGTCCTGTCTGCAACCGGCACAAACCTTCCCACTAGGCTCCCGCTGGTTTCCTGCAACCTCTGTCTGTGCCTCATCGGCCCTGGTCTCACATCTCCCTGGACTTTGTGACCGGTCTCCCGCTGTCCAACAAGCATACCACCATCCTAACGGTGGTAGATCGGTTCAGCAAGATGGCCCACTTTGTGCCCCTGCCCAAGCTTCCCTCGGCCAAGGAGACTGCTGAGCTGGTTCTGCTGTATGTCTTCCGGCTTCACGGTCTTCCCACGGATGTAGTCTCCAACCGGGGTCCTCAGTTCACGTCAGTCTTCTGGAGGGAGTTCTGCACACTCATCGGGGCCACAGCCAGCCTGTCATCTGGATTCCACCCACAGTCTAATGGCCAGACTGAGCGCAAGAACCAGGAGATGGAGACAGTTCTACGGTGCTTGGTCTCCGAAACTCTAGCATCCTGGTCCCAGCAGCTCCTGTGGGTGGAGTATGCTCACAACACCCTGACCAGCTCTGCCACTGGAAATGTCCCCGTTCCAGTGTGCCTACGGGTTTCAACCTCCATTGTTCTTGGCCTTGGAGAAGGAGGTTTCCTGCCCCTCGGTCCAGGCTTTCGCCCGCCGCTGGCACCGTACCTGGGCCAAGGCCAGAGTTGCGCTCCTCAGCTCAGCCAACCGTTACTCCGCAGCGGCCAACCGGCACCGCTCCAAGGCCCCCATCTACCAGGTTGGCCAGAAGTTGTGGCTGTCGACCAGGGACATACCCTTGCGAGTGAAGGCAAAGAAGTTGGCACCCAGGTTCATCGAACCATTCGAGGTCTGTAACCCGTCTTTGACCTCAGCCCTGTGAAAACCTGCTGTAACCCGCTTTGTCCACCTCACTGTGTGCCATGTCCACCAATTTATAGGAGTCCCCTCCTAACCTGACGGGGTGCACACTTTGTTTGCAAACACAAATATGAAACAAATCTGGAAATGACATATATAGACATGAACTTAAAATGCGGTTACACACCAGCCCCTAATTGTTATCGAGAATCAATCATGTAAACCCATTACAAAAGTGTAAAAATAGAAGCTATATACAACTAACAACTAATGTTAACAACTAATCAACACATTTTGCTTACCCACTGAGTGTGCTGATACCCACCTTTCTTGCATAATGCATGAGGTATTTTACCAGGTGGAGGGCCATAGAATCGTTGGCCACTGATTTTAAGCAGTTGTCGACATAAAAGGGGAGCACTATATAATAACTACACACTATTTAGCATTAGTAACACATGAGTAAACACTTAATTCATCATTTACGAAGCATTGTTCCAACATGAACACCTTCTTTAGTAAATCATTAGTATGCAATTCATAAACACAGATATACATGTTTTATTCTTGATTAATAAGCTTGATTATGCGTTTAATGATTGTGTTTTCATACTTTATAAATGATGGGTTCCGCATTTGTAAATAAAGTAATATATATTGCAAACCAATTAAGTAATTTATATTGCAAACCAATTATTAAGGACTTATAGATGATGCACTCATGGTTAACATGTGCTTCATAGTCGTGTTTTAATACTGCAATTCATGATTAATTCAGCTAGTTATTAGTCGTTAGTTAAGTATTAGTTAAGTATTTTGTGTGACCCCATCTAAAGTGAGGACTATCTATGCTTTACAACACGTTTATAAATGCTAACAAAATACTTCGTTATCTTCTTAACAGAAAATGGAAATAGACAAAACACAAAGTGAGAAAGAACATATGATGGTGATGGCCGGCGATGCCCGTCAGTGGCACAAGTATTGAGTATGTTTCATAGTTTGCTGTCACAAACATATTATGGATTTATTATTGATTATGAGTATCTAGCTAGCTAGCTGTGACTTGTTTGCTAGCTAGCCAGCTTGTCACTAACTACAGGTCCTGAGACGGCACGCGCCACCTCAGTTGTAAGTAGACCAATCCAGGCGATAGCTAGATACTCATAATCAATAATATGTATGTGTGACAGCAAACTATAAAACATACTCAACACTCGTGCCACTGACAGGCATCGCCTCAGTCCCTGGCTGACGTTATTTCTGACCCAGACCACGGTCACGTCATCACCGTGGGACACACGTTTACGCTCCAGGACCGGTGTATCCCACAGTGCCGGGTCAGAAAGCCTCAGTCCCATCACCTGGCCGGAGTTAAAAAAACACTTTACTTGTCTCTTCTTGAAAACTTGGTGTGGTTTGTACCAAACCTTTCCTCGTGGCTGTGTTAATTATTCCTGCAGGACCTCCTCTGCATAATTGTTCTCAAAGAAATAATGTAGGAACGCATGTACAGTTGGTCTTTGTTAATTTTCCTTTTTAGGAAGTCTCTGCTCTGCAATATACCAGTTATTAGGCAAGCTGATGATAGCTTTCCTGAAAGTTAGCTTTCCGTCTTGTTGGACAGCCTCACCGGCTGTCATTACCACCACTTCTCAGTGGTCCATTTACAACCCACCCCAATAGGGTTCTTACTGCATAGGGCTATGTTATGTTGTCCAATAGCTTTGGACCATTTGTTCCAATCAACAACTCCACCTTAGCACTGATAGTGGAAAGTCACCTATTACAACAGGGATCCTTTCCGCCAACTAACAATTGCTGAATCAGTCTTTCTTATTTTATAGTTGTATGATTTATTCTGCCCTAAATAAGCATTATTATGTATCATTACGTATTTTCATAAACATGTTTGTGGAAGTGGTTTATGTCTAATGTGCTGTATACTTGTAATGATTGCCATATTTGTTCTTTAATGTCCAGTTACTATTGCCAGCTATAGTCAATTCTTCACACAGCCTTCTATAAATGTCCACATTTATGAAGAGGTGACATGACACTACCACTTCCACTGCAGATATCAGATTGTTAAAGTGTGTTACAACTATCTTACTATGGAATTCAACAGAATATTAACTTGATATTGAAATACAAGTTTATTACACACACATTCCCTAAACCTTTGCTAGTCTAGAAGCTGATTTCTAAGTATAAATTAAAACAACAATATTTGTGGTACAAAATGGTGTACCAAAAAGGAGCTGTATATAACATTCTGAACATATTATGTTATCAATAACTCTACCTAAGCAGAACATTAAGTATCTCTCTCTCTCTCTCTGTGTGTGGATATCAAAACTTCCTATGTTCCTATAGCCGTCTGGCCGTGTGCCTTTCAGTGCATGCTAGTTATGTGAGCATGCCCACACTGGAGAATTCACAGCCGCCACTCTGCTCTGCTCTCATATGGCAGTTACAGCTCATAACGCCGTCCAGACAGACAGCATCATCGTGGATGTATGACATTCTCATTTATTCACATTCTCAGTTAGTTTTTTGTTGAGCAAATAGAGCCATCACACGGCCCAACAGGTAAAGAGTAAATCTTGCTCAAATGTAAAGAACATTTCTTGAAATGCTCCAGTCATCCTCCCATTTGTACTCACCCTGACAGCACACCTAACACCAGGTTAAGCATGAAGAAGGAACCGATGATGATGAGGGGGATGAAGTACAGCCAGTTCCACGTGTTCCCTGAAGCATCGTTGGCCTAAACACATAAACACGCAGAGACAAAGAATAGGACTGTTAACAGTGTTGTGTTGTAATAAAGGACTCAATACTCGCTGACCTTCCTACTCCATTACTCTGTCTCAAACAGGAGAAAATATGTAGGCGGTGTATGTTGGATTGAGTCAGCATAAACTAAAAGGCACATGCTATGTCTCCCAGTGCAGCGCAGTGGCTACTTGAAAATGTTGTCATCAAGAGAGTATTAAAAACAGAGCAAAGTAAAATGAGCACCTTACATTAGCAAAAAAAATGATGCAACTACAAACTACATATTTATTGCCATGTGAGATGTAAGAAACTCACAGAAACATACATGAACATGGAAACTATTGTTCTGCTTTATGTTCATAATAAATGATTACTTGTCTTCATATGAAAAAGGAAACGTCACAGTCTGGCCTTACAAGAGCATACAAGTCAATTGTAAATGTTTAAAACACAATTCAACCACAAATATCATCATAAACCATAAGTATGACTTAAGAGGACTCAACAGTGACTTGAGAGAGAGCTCCCCAAGTTATGGAAATTACTCTAGCTTGATGCTACACACGATTAGAGCACCATTCTATAAAGCTTACAATTTACAGAATCTGCCAAAACCAAATCTCTTGTAAGACAAAGCCTAAGCCACATATCAAGCACTGCATCCAGCCAAAATATTTTCTTTCCAGCGGGAAAACTGAAATATAACTTACTTGTTGATGAAAACAATATTCCACATGGCCTTCTAAAGGACTTAGGCTCGCACGATTCAAAGGAGGGTATTGGTCTGAAAACGGCCTCAGAATGGTAGAGTTAGGGGCAGATAACTGAAAAAAAAGTTTATCTGCCAATATTTTATGATGATTTGAGGGCAAAAGCATAATTTTTTTTTGATTTAGTGTATATTACTGCTGTATGTGGATGTATTGAACACCATAAGTGATATAAAGTTAAATAAATAGCGTGTTACATGAGGAAATGGCAATATCACACACTAATCATAAATGGTCGATTTTGGAGAACGGGCTAAACTTCTGTACTAAATTAATAACTACAAATATGTTACCTCACTTAATCAAAATCAAACTTTTCAGAGAAAGTGTTAACATATTGTGCTATTTTATAGTATAAAGAAAAGCAACCATATGCATCATTTGAAAGTAAAAATTAATCCTGAAAGTCTTTTTTTTTCCTGTGTTCTGTTTGAAATTATTCAAACAGCAAGGAGATAACCCAGGTTGTTTTGAAAAAACGGCTGGGCTAAAGAAGGTTTTATCAGCTGGTCTCCTTCATCTAATAAGCACAACGAAACAAGCAGCCTATCATCTTGCTGCTGTCTTTCAAATATGACTGTCTCTCTACCTTCAGTTCATTCATGTTGCTGTAACGCACCCCTCCACCTCCCCATCCCCGCCCAGTTCCTTCAGCTTCATCAACTCATCATTCTATTAGCATCATCAGCCATCATCATCATCAGCCACCACCACCAGGTCTGGACTCCACAGGGGGGGGGGTTATCTTGTTGCTGATCGCGGCAGACGGCCCTCAATTACAATCTTCCTGTAGAGTCCAAGAGCCAAAGACTCTGTCAAGACTTCATCATCACATATCAATCTGTTAATAATAAACAATTATCTTTTCTTTATCCGACGATGATCCGATGAAGCAGTCCCACTCATTCCACAGCCACATCCTGTAGAACAGGTTGATGATGTGTATGAAAAAGGTATTAGCGTTGGTGTGGAGGAGAGATGAGCGTGTTTGCTGTTGAGGCAGTAATGACAGAAGCAGCAGTCACAATCTGAGGCTCATTGTGACGTCCACCCTGAGGGCCTTCTGCTCTACTTATGTGTACAAGACTCTTTACAGCGACCACTCACACGCTGATTACTACTTCCATTGTGATGCCTTCACATCATTTGTGTGTTATTTCGCATCTATAGATTGTTGTTGTTTTCTCAGATAAAGGAAGTCTCATTACCATTTATTGAACTATTCCACACAAGAGAGGTATTACGCAGCTCACTGTAATTAGATGGTAAAACTATCCCATACAGTATAACATCAAGGACTGAAAATAATTATATATATTTTAAGTTGACTGCTTTTTTCAGTTGACATGGAATGTAGAGGCTGTTGGGTCGTGTTGACCCAGACTGTGTATCCAGCATGACCAAGAGTCTGGTTGCCATGATTGTTTATGCCCGTTTATGTTTCTCCTCATTAATTATAGAGATGACTACTGTGTGTTCACCAGAAGATGATTCTTAAAAGCGACTACTCTATTTTTAGCTTCACTACGGGTGAGACGGGATGAGTAAAAAAGTTTAAATTTTAATCAAGTCTTGTCCATTAACGTGTGATCTTTTAACACACGATATGCTCACATATGCGTTTTGGCAATATAATATCCTGACTGTCTATAATAAGTACTGTAACTTTATGTGGAAAGGTGTAATATATTTGCCCAAACTAACACATTGAGTTCCTCACACAGACACAGCTCAGATTAATTCTCATGAATTCTCATCAGCGGTAAGACGTGCATTTGTGTAGCTCGAAGCCCGGCATTATTGTAAAGCGATTCCATTGAAATGCTTGCACTCCTCCAATGAGTGGTTTTGGGTACAGCAAAGGTATCCAGATTTCTCGGTCTTCCCGTGATCTGCTGTTGGTTTCCTAGCTTCCTCAGGCCGGTCCATAGAGGCTACTGTGGCGGCAACAATGTTTCCCCTCACTCTGTTGCTGGGCTGGGATATAAACCTTGTCCTGGCAACACCAGTTGATGTGTCCTGTATGTCACCAAACAGAGGGTCAGAAAGAATTCCGACGCAACGCTCAATGAACGCGACCAGATCCATGAAGTGAGCTCTGTAGTTGGTGGTTTCCATTATCCCATGAGCTGTGGTCCTCCATTGCTCCCTCATTTTGAACGGCAACTTCAACATAATGGCTCTCATGTGTACAGGCATATCCAGTTCCTGCATGCACTGGAGCTCCTCCATAACATTGCAGCAACCACGCAAGAACAAGGCATAGGCTTGAAGCGCTTTACCATCTTCAGCTTTTATTGCTTGCCAGGACAAAACCTTTTCCATGTATGCTGCTGCAATCTTATACTGAATTCCAAAGTGTTCTTGGAGAAGACCCTTAGCCACTGCATATGCACACTCCGGAGCCATATGCTGGCAGCTTCGCACCAGCTCTCGTGGCTGTCCTCTTGTAAATTGTTCCAAATAATATAAACAATCCGCTCGTCCTGCCTTCTCCTCCACTCCTTGTTCAAAGGCTTTAATAAAGGTGTTGTACTGTAGAGGGTCCCCTTCGAATGTGGGAATATCTCGTGGTGGCAGAGCTGATGAATGCTGCTGGCGCACCAGCACGGCCGTTATTTCATTTTGCCTGTGCATGATGCCAAGTATGTCTGCAGGCGGAATTTGACTGATTCGATGGTGGTTTGTGGAATGCCTTTCTTCGTCCTTTAACTGGGAAGCTGTTAATTTGTGCTCCGTTTCCTTTGGTCGCACATCCCTTGTCAGTAGCTTATCTTGTGGCAACTGCAATTTTGTCATGTCGTTTTGCTCCTTTCCTTTTGGCTTGTACTCCTTTGCCATAGGGTTTAAGCTGTTGATGAACTCCCTTTTCCTTTTTCCCACGTTCGAAATAGGAAGCCATGCCGTCTGAGGGTCCTTGCAATTAACTTTCCCGATCAGAGGCCTGAAATACTGCCAACATAGCGGTGGCAGCAGCTAGTTCGGTGTCCAAATTAAACTGCTCCCTTTTCCTCCTCAGCTGTTGCTCTTCCAAAGCATGGCTTTCCTTTAAAACTGCCGCGCGAATGACCAGTGCAGCTCTATTTGCCTCCATCTTTATCGTCGCAGAAGAGGTAGAACTTTATTTACCACTTTTGCTACTCCTCTGACTTGAGTGTTTGCTAGCAATATTGGTAACACTGTCATCCGGATTAATACAACCCTCCCCATTTCCACACACATTTCCCACCTTGGATGCAACCCACATGTTTGTATCAGCAACACATTAATCATTGAACATCATTTTCGCTTTAAACCACATTTCATGTTGTTCCCTTTCTTCACATAGTAGCCTACTCAACAGACAGTTATGCATCCATTCTGCTTCCTCACACACCTCAATTAACTCTCTAAGAACGCCTTGTACCTGGAGTTTGTCACCCTTAGCTATACAACATTGTATCTCTTTTCTTTTGGCCGTTGCTTTAGTTAACTTCGCTTTTCTGCCATTTTGCAATGTTTCTAATTTATCGGCAAGCGCATGAGTACCAAGAGTCTCGTCCAACGCCGCGTCAACGCCTCTCCATAATAAATTGTCAATAGACCGCCACACTGGGTAAAACGCAAAAGTCTTTAGTCTCTGTCCGACCGCTTCGGCAGCCAATGCATTGGGGTTTATTGTCCCGCTATGTGTGCACACAATGTAAATGGCCATAAACAGTAAAGCGCTACCTCCTGCGTTGCTCCGGTGCTCCGCAGCCGCTGTAGCATTAGCGATGTAGCTCCGTCCTCCAAACTGCGCGGCTCCGTCCTCCACACACCAGAAATCCAAACGGCTCTCGACAGCGCTCCTCGTCCTGGACTCTCCTCCGGTACGTCCCAAACGTGCCGAAGTTTCCCAAACAAAGTTCTTTCTAGAGCCAAGGTTTTGACTGTTCTTAAAGGAGCCCGGTCCCTTACCTGGGCTACTGAGGTGCCTTTCCCTCCGGATGGTTCTGGCTGACGCGCTCCTTCGTTGTGCCTTGATCCGTTTGTTTCTATTTGTCTTGATTCAGGGATCCACGACAGGTTGTATGGAATAATATGATTTATTTTGTTTCAACAATGGTAGGACACGGTAAGACGTGCATTTGTGTAGCTCGAAGCCCGGCATTATCGTAAAGCGGTCAAAACCATTTGCCCTTTTCCGGGGTCTAACACCTGCCGTCACTCGTGTTCTGATTGCATATATAGCTAATCCAAGAACACGGAACAGCACCACCCAGTGCACATATTTAGTAGTAAAGTGTGATCCCATTTGGCTCCTACAGTATCTGTATCCCATGTGGACACAGCCTTTTGTGTTGTGAATTTGTCTATAGCACAAAGGCCATAATGGATGGACACTCTGATGAAGAGTACACAACCCGGTCCCACAGCGGCAGGAAATGAGACAGCAGCCACAACTACCTTGACAATTCAATCAGAGAATCCAATAATCATATTCAGCCAAAACAGGTGAGAGTGGTCAGAGAGCATTACCAGTCTGTCCGGCATCCAGAAGACAGGAGAGGAGCGGTCTAAGGTTGGATGAAGGAGTGATCTTAACCCACAACCCTTACACCCCATATTGACTAATTATGGATGAACACCTGATACATCTGACTAATGGGGGATTTGAAATCATTGTATCCAAGTTAGCAAACAGCAGACTGACACACATCCATCTGCCATTCACTCCTCATGCATGATCACTCATAATGTAACTGTTGCCACTATGTTGGTTTAATATTTTGTAACGGTTTTCCATTTTTGTATATTTTGTATTTGTGTATAGCATCACTGGGTGACTGCAGAAAATACTTTTATTTTGAAGCATCAGCTGAGCTGCGAGGTAGAGCTCACGGGGTTTTCTAGGGGTACCTGAACACACCATACCGGTGTGCTCACTGTGCTGTGAAGTCTCGGTAGCATCACGCGCTTTTCACGCCGGCAAACACAGACATCTCAGCAAGGTGAAGATAACTAATATGAAGGACGGTAAAGAAGGTTCAGAGGATTCCCTTTTTTGAGCATGCAGCCAACAAGGTATTGTGTCCGTTTGTTGTGTACTTGCACTATGTTTGTTGTCAATGCTGTGTTTGCTGACTAGCTAACGTCGTGGGTTGTGTGTGTCTGGATGCCTTGTATTGCATAGTTTTCACGGTTCGATGTGGAGAAGAAGAGTTAATTAAGAAGAGGTGTGCTCTCTACAGTAGCCTCTGTGTATGATCCGTTAGGATTCATGGCACCGTTCGTCCTTATTGGAAAACAAATTCTCCAACAAATGTGCAGAGAAAAGATTGGCTGGGATGATGAAATTCCAGAAAACCTGAAGCCCCAGTGGGAGTCCTGGATCAGAGACCTGCCCAATCTAGCTGAAATGGAAATCAAAAGATGCTACTTGCCTTCAAGTTTTGGCAATATTAAGGGTCATAAACTTCATAATTTTTCCGATGCAAGCACCTCCGGATATGGTGAATGTACTTACTTGAGAGTCATCAACGAGTCCAAGGAAGTCCACTGCGCTCTAGTAATGGGAAAATTAAGAGTCTCACCAACCAAAGTGACAACAATACCAAGACTGGAGCTCAGTGCAGCAGTAGTTGCAGTTCGCACTAGTGACATGCTCCGCAATGAATTGGAAATCCAAGGCCTGCAAGAATTCTTTTGGACGGACTCTAGAGTCATCCTCGGCTACATAAACAACGATGCAAGAAGATTTCTAGTGTTTGTAGCCAACCGTATACAAAGAATTAAGTCAAGTACGAAGCCTGAACAATGGTTCCACGTTCCATCTGAGGATAATCCGGCAGACCATGCGTCCCGAGGATTAACTGCAGAGCAACTCAAGACCTCCAATTGGTTCGCAGGACCAAAGTTTCTTTGGCAAAGGGACCTACCTGACGCCCAAGGTGGAAGAAGTTAAGGAAGATGATCCTGAGCTTCACAAGGCTCTTGTGTTGAGTACTAAAGCATGGGAGAACAGATCATTTTTGGACCACCTTGAGAAGTTTTCTGACTGGTCAAGGGTAGTGCAAGCAGTTGCCAGATTGAAACAACGAGTTAAAGAACGTAAAGCTGATAAGCAAAGAACCAATGAAAGTACAAGCCTGGAAGAAAGAAAAGAAGCAGAACTTGCTATCATTAAGCTAGTTCAAGAAGAAGCGTTCCCAGATGAGATAAAGAGCTTGAAAGGAAAGAAAGTAATATGTAAGACAAAGAACAGCAAGCTGTACAAGTTATGTCCATTTGTGGACGAAGAAGGGATCCTAAAAGTGGGAGGACGTTTAAGTCAAGCCACGTTACACCCATATGTGAAGCATCCAGCAATACTTCCAAAAAACAGTCACATATCAAACCTACTTATCAAGCACTTCCATGAAAGAGTTCATCATCAGGGACGTGGAATGACTGTTAACAAACTGCGAGCTAATGGATTGTGGATCCTGGGATGCAGCAGTGCAGTATCGTCACACATCTTCAAATGTGTTAAGTGTCGAAAATACAGAAGATGTACTGAAGAACAGAAAATGGGTAACTTACCTGAAGATAGAACGGAAACAAGTCCTCCGTTCACCTACGCGGGCATTTTTCTTTTGCTTACCTGTCTATGTTCAAGAGCAATACACATAGAGATGCTTGATGACATGACGACTGACGCATTCATCAATGCCTTAAGAGCATATATTTGTATATAGCATCACTGGGTGGCTGCAGAAAATACTTTTATTTTGAAGCATCAGCTGAGCTGCGAGGTAGAGCTCACAGGGTTTTCTAGGGGTACCTGAACACACCATACCGGTGTGCTCACTGTGCTGTGAAGTAGCTCAGCATGGTGAAGATAACTAATATGAAGGACGGTAAAAGAGGTTTAGAGGATTCCCTTTTTTGAGCATGCAGCCAACGCGGTATTGTGTCCGTTTGTTGTGTACTTGCACTATGTTTGTTGTCAATGCTGTGTTTGCTGACTAGCTAACGTTGTGGGTTGTGTGTGTTTGGATGCCTTGTATTGCATAGTTTTCACGGTTCGATGTGGAGAAGAAGAGTTCATTAAAAACCCGTAAAGGAAACCATTTGCTGTCTGACTGTGCTTGGGAGGGAGTCACACATAATTTCCTTGCTGTCATTGTTCAGGGCTGTCAATCATATCAGCTGTTCTCAGGGCTCTCAAGTTTTTAAGACAGGTAAGAGTGACATCTCTCTCTCTCTCCCTCCCCGGACGGAGGTGCGGTCGGGGGGGGCGGGATTACATTTCACCCAGATACAACAGATACGTTCTGATTGGCTATTCGTGTAGCCCATTTCTTTTTATTGATTGGCAGGGGATTCGGGGGATACGTGCTTGATTCCTCCATGGTGAGGGCAGCGCGACCAGGTCATGTTTGCACGCTGCAGCACATTAAATAGCCTAGAGTTTTTTTTCAGCGTGAGAAATACGATGTGTGGCGGAAGGGCGTGACTTAAGACCGAAATGCGTGACAGTCACGCTCAATGCGTGACACTTGAGAGCCCTGTGTTCTGATCAGCTGATCTCTTCTATCCAATAGCACAGCAACACAACTATTTTGTTAGCCTATCATCCTACTGCTGTCTCTTTTAAATATAATTGTCTCTCTACCTTCAGTACATTCATATTTCTGCTACACGTGCTCACCATCAACCCAGTGTCCGTGTGTTCTCATTACAAACCCACGCGATTGGTATAAATCCACTATACCTTTTTCTTGTCTTGATCAAGAACATCTTCTCCCTCTTGTTTCCCTGCCTGGGAATCTCACCGGTTAGACCAGGTCCCTTTGCAGGAAACAACCTGATCGGCACCATGCAGTTTCCGACTAAATCCAGCAAACTATCCATGCAGGCCATAGCGACGAAAATCCTTAAACGTATTCCTTACTGGCCTCACCGCAGTGGCTTCATCCGATTAGCATTCATTCCACTTCAAACCGCTCAACAATTAATGTAAAGACATTGATTACCGTGTCTCACTCAAACAATCTTCTCAATCGGATAAATATTGTCAGGCTGCTATGTCAATAGTTTTAGTTGCTGTCCAAACCGTGACATAGTTCATCCTCTTGGCTTTTTCAATAGTAATGGGAAATGGACTGTACTTGTAGATCACTTTTTTAGTCTTCTTACCACTCAAAGCGCTGCGTGGTGGTACAACAACAACAACAACGGGGAATCTAATACCGTAAATTCTGTAATAGCGGCAGGCCTCAATTATCCTTCCTCTACTCATAGACTGTATATAAGAAGGCTAATTATCAGGCTTGTAGAATCAGGGATTTAATCCCTCTGTTTCCTACGCGTATTACAATATCTAACGTTTACTTGTTGAATTCTCGTAATAAAAATAACTACAATACCATAAAAGCCCTCTACCGGTTCACTTAAGTCAAACTTGAAGAAATTGTCATGGTAAAAATGGACAACTTGTAGGGTTCTCATACCGTACCTTAATTTAGCCATCCCCTATGGCACTTGTGTTTCGTTACTACAACACACTGTGAAGTTGTATGATGTATTATGGTTTAATTTTCAATCAAGCAAAGGGACGTACTTAATGTCAAAAGACACGGTCATTCATGACATGCTCAGAGGGTATCGACATCGGCGGAGCTCATGAAGTCTGTGAGTAGGATCCCACCGGCCTCCTTCAAGCAAAGTGCCCTGGTCATTGCTGACCTCATCACAAACAACAATGAGCATGCATAACGGCAACTCTCTTCAATGGTGTGCCAGTGTGACAATATGTCTATCTGTGGGCTTTTGGAGGATATCAGGGTGGTTCTCAGACTCCGGCCTCTGTCTACTCCAGATTTAATACAATCTGCATTGTGTGACATATCTGACCACGGTAGCTCTTATCACAAACGCCTCACTCTCGTGCCTAAATTAGCCACCAGAATTCCTAAATGTAAGCATTCCTCTTCACGATTCATGCCTTAGCACCACACAGTTAGTTGCCACACAAGTCATTATCACAACCGTTCAGGTGACTGGGAGTGCTTGCTCTGTAAATGTGCCTTGCTCAGATTCATATACAAATAACTGGTGGTGGAGTTTTTGATTCACAGTTGCTTTGTGCTCTCCGTCCTCTCAAATAACCTTTTTTATAGGCGACCCTTTTCCCACCATAAACCACTGTTAGCTTCCTGCTCAGCAGCCAACAGCAGACAGACTCAGTCAGAGAGTAGCTGCTGGACATAGTGGAGCATTTAGCAGCTAAAGAGACCGACATCAGACTGCTTCAGAGGGGTAGGCTACAGTACAGGGTGGCTTAACAGTGAGTTCATTACAAACTGTGTGCACAAATTGTTTCCTGTGTATCCCTATTATGTGTGTTGGAAATTTGAATCCAGACATTAACAATAAAGAACAAGTATATGGAGAAGCAATTACTGAAATTAAAGATATTCAATGGCTCTTGCTGAAAAAGAGGTGTTTGATACAGTACATGTTGAAGTTGAGGTACTAGATTTACCCATTGTGCTCAGTCTGCTTACACTATTGCTATTGGAGAAAAATAACTAATTTATAGCTCCATCCTACTGTCCAATACATTTATGTATAAGTGTTAGACGTCAATGCAGCATCCTCTATCTAGCATGCCGTTTTAACCAAGCTACTATTGTTTGCTTTCTACTTCCCTCCTCTCTCACTCTGTTTCTGTTGCTCTCTTTCAAGCCTATGAGGACAAACTCACACTGCAAAACACACATTATTTTTCTACTAGCTGTTTAATAATTGAATCTTTTGCATTATTGTTTCGTTGGCATGATATAATCTGGACTTTATGCAAATGGTAAAGAGCTGTGATTTGCTTCCTGCTAGCAGTAAAGCTGCTGTGCTGCGCTCCTGATGGGAGCTGATGCTGTGTGTGAGTCATCCTCCTTATGCTTGCCTCTAATCATCCCTCGAGGAATGCTGAGACTAGTCTGGTTATGCTCACATTCACTTTCCAGACTGGTTTGTAACCTATTTTGCTGGAAAGACACTACATGTTATCAGACCTACAGATATAAAACTACAGTAAATGGTAAGTAAGGAATTCAACCCAATGCTAGCACAACAGCTCATACATAATTAATATTGTACTGAATGGCGCTCCCTCAACAACCACCACTAAAATCTACAAACTAATCTACTGCATGTGTGTCAAAAATGTGTTTCCTGGCATTATCTGGGCCACTAGACTATGCAGTTAAAGCATAATAGTAATCTCGTAAAACACCACAGATTACATATGTCTTGTTTTTGCATATCGTCTTTCTTGGTTTCCTGTTTTATTTTGTTACTCTCGTCTCCACTTCTTGTCCCTGTGTATTTCCCGCCTGGTTGATTACCTGCTCAATTATAAGTATCATTAATAGTAGAAGGTATATTGTGGCCTGCTTGTCACTTCATTCAGCTAGCTTGACAGTATGTTCCTGTTAGATGATATAATGAGAATTATTTTTGTTTTGTCCTAACCAATAAGCATCAAGTAACAAATCTGTCTCGCCAGTGCCGCATTTCCGTTGATACGGAAGCTGTGATTGATGGGATCAGCTGGCATTCTTTTTCATGATGTTCAAAGAATATGCTGATTAAGAGTTGTTATTTCTGGAAGTCAAGTTAACCTTTGTGAGCATCCCACAAAAGATAAGACACTTAGCTAGCTTGACTATGTAGGTAGACAGACTCCTGTTGATCCCACCCTCAAAACTTGGCTGTGCCCCCATGGTGCTTAAGAAACAGCATTCAGAAGTGGACTCACGTTGTAGAGAATGTCCACCCATCCCTCCATTGTGATGCACTGGAAAACAGTGAGAACTGCGAAGAGGATATTGTCAAAGTTGGTGATGCCAAAGTTGGGTCCAGTCCAGTACTCCCTGCAGGCTGTGCCGTTGGCGCAGGTCCTCGCTGGAGCTTCCAGGCCACAGGGGAAATCTGCTGCTTGCTCGTCTACAGCCACAAACACACATCATCACATACTCAAAAATACACTGAGCCGAGATATTTTTAGAGAAGGCTGGGCATGTATTATGTAAAAGTCTCTGAGATGAAAAGGAGTACATGTCAAATATCATATGAATAATATATGGTTTTCACTACAATGATACACAGAATGGCAACATTTAAGCAAGTACATTTGATATCATTTCCTGTTTTTATCCACTGTGACTTTCAAATAGAGTTTCACCGATGATATACATCAACCCTCCTCCGTCCCTGAACCGGCTTCAGTCAAAGCTGTGAAGCATGTCTACCATTTGTACCATTTCTTTATGGTCATATGATTCTATTCCATTATGTTACCCAAACCGATGGGTACATTGGATGAGCCGAGTTATGACCCTGGACAGTCACCCTTTCACAGGGCACATATAGAGACAGACACCAACTCACACTCACATTCACACCTACGGGCAATTTTAAAGTCTCCAAATAACCTGAGCTGCATATCTTAGGACTCTGGGAGGAAGCTGCAACGAGGAGAACGTGCAAACTCTACACAGAAGGGTTCAATTCCCAATCCCGGGCAGTGAGGTGCTCTGAGGTGACAGTGCTAGCCACTACACCACCGTGCAGCCTGAGCATATCATATTTCCTGGACATAATTGGAACATATCACAGAAATGGGGCACCCTCTTATAAAAACGTGTCTGTTAGTCTGAAAATCTGTCAGGAGTGGGAGTTGGGGCCTCTTCCAAATGTGTATGTACCTTATGCTTTGCAGAAACATCAATAAGTAACTTCAAAATAGGGTGTTTTTGACAGTTGGAGCACAGTAAAAACGTGATGTCGCTATACATTTCATGTAAGCTGACCTCAATCAGTTGTATGCCATTATAACATAAAGATGAATAAGGTTCTATCAACTTGTGCCTAGGTTCACATCAAGACTGCCTTCTTCCCTCACTTTCCTCTTGCTTACCTGTGTCGATTGTGAAGCAGGTGCGATGGAACTTGCCCATGTAGAAGTCGAGGCCGATGATGGCAAACATGAGGATGGCGAAGAAGAGCAGCAAGCCGATCTGCAGCAGAGGCACCATGGCTTTCATAATGGACTTCAATACAACCTGAAGACCTGATGCAGAAGAGAAAAACAGGAATTAAAATGTTTTTATTTAATTATTATTTGTCTTTATCGGAGAGTGACAGTACAAGGAGAGACAGGAAACATCGAGAAAAAGAGAGAACATGGTCATCTACTTTTATGTAGTGTCTAATCACACCGGTAGAGATTCTTAACCTTAAGAGATTTATAAATCCCACAATCTGTTAAAAACCCAATGACCAGAACAGGGGCCAAAACATTACAACAGGTAAGAAAGCACAATCAAATACACAATAAAAACAATAAAGACAAGAACAATCCATCCCTGAGGGTACACGCCTTTGCACCGGTGCCATGGACAAGAGAGCTGCTTTCTGCCTCAGATAGCCTGATATCGCTGCTTGGCACCTTGGAAGGCTGACATGACTCAGACGGTGGCGCCCCAGCCCTGGACCCTCTCCAAGTTTGGGGGACTATGTCTCAGGAGGAAGGTGCAGTTGGTGTGTGGCCCACTTTGGGCTATTCTCACCAGGCTTTGCTCCTGAGAGGCAAAGTCTAAGGAGGGCTGGACTTTCTGTACAGGCGGTGCAGACCATCCAAGCAGCAAGAGCAGGATCTCCACGGTGGGATAACTTTGTGAGCGCATCTCCCAAGCTATAGGCAGATGGAAAGAGACCCTCCAACTGTGTTTGTTTGTGTTTGTTTGTTTGGTAGAGTGAATGTTGAGGACATGCTTATGGCGACAACGTGGTAGACGCTTTTGCCGTTCATGCTTTGTTCTCTTGGACACGTCAGGCTCCTTTTCAGGGTCTGTGCTCACTGGAGACACAGGAGTGGTACAAAGGGTGGGAGTGTGTTGGTTGTGTTGCACTGCGCCGCATAGCTTTAAGTGGGTCTAGTTTGGTCCATCCAATTGGCACTCAGGCCCACCCAATCAGAGGGCTTCCTTTTTTGCTAGATCATCAAGTGAATCGCAGTCATTGAAGCTGTTTCAATTATCTGACCACAATCAATAATAATAATAATAATAAAAAGCCTTGCTTCCTGTCAGATTTTGTGGGTATAGTTTGTTTTTGCAAGTACAATTCAATGTTGTGTGTGTGTGTGTGTGTGTGTGTGTGTGTGTGTGTGTGTGTCATGATGTGTTCAGGTTCTGTTCAGCAAAAATGCGTATTGGGTAAATGTACATTTAAAAAAAAAATGTAATTGTTAAATGTAGTTTCTGTTTAGAAAATAAACAAAATCCAGTTGATTGAAGGAGATGTTTTCACAGCAACATATAATAGATATTAGAAATGTAATTATGTTGAATTATATTAAGTTTGACTTCCTAACACTAGCTCTATGCAGCTTATAATACATGTTACAAACTACAAAGACAACATTTGTTCATCAATAAAAAAAATACAATCTTTTAATGACTAAAGGTGACATTTAGAATGATACACTGACTTCAGAGCGATTGAGAAGATTATTGGGTTGGTGGTGAAAAAAAAAAGGGTCTGGAGCCTTGTAGACCAGCTGCTATAACAAAACAAATCCACAAAAAAGATCTGCATCAGCCAATGTGGATCATCAATGGTAACTGGTGTCGATGGTAAAGAAAAACTAAAAAGCGTGATTGGGGGATTTCTAAATGTTACTAAAACCTTTCTCTTTTGTGCTGATGCGATTGGTGATTAATGACTCCAATCTGTGAAACAATCCAAACCGTGAGTTTAATGATCCATCACATCAGGAATCAGGGACAAGAACATCTGACAACTCGACACTCCCTAATTTCTCTCTGTCTTGTCCATTTGGCATTCTGTTTAATGAAGGCAGTGAGCCCAAAGGGGTGATGGGATTGGGCCAGCGCAGTGGCAGTTTTGGCACTGCGCTGGCCCAATTGTTTTGGCCCCCTGGAATAATGTGTGAAAATGAAGCTAACTTACTTGGAATGCCGGAGACTAGTTTAAGTGGTCGCAGAACTCTCACCGCCCTCAGTGTTGTCAGATCAAAGTCAGCCCCCACAGTGGCCAGCATCCTGCACACACAACAACAGCATGGGAGAAAGATTACAGGTACGTTTCAGCAGCTGTTTGACTAAAACACATGTGCAGGAAAGATCATTATAGGTGCTTAATTTTAAACATCAGTTAATCATTATCAGATCATTCATTGGTTGGTAAACAAGCACATGGGACAATGGTAGTGACAGTTGGTGAACTGATGTGATACCAGTGTTGCTCACAGAACCAAACAGAATTAACTGGTGCTATGCATGTATGCATAAAGAGACGTGTTCAAGTGTTCATAATGAACCTCTATTTGAACCAATACTGCTGACTCAACAGGCTGCGTAATGGTATCCTTATGCTTAAAGTTGATTTAATTCCATTTTATGCGTGTAACTACAGCGATTGTGTGTTGGGCTTTGCGTGCTGCCAAAAGGCGAGTTACCCACACTTAATATGGTGCCTGAACACATCCTGTGTGTTTAGAGAAAGTACAAAAGCTGCTGCTGCTCAGCTTACATGATGATTTCACTTCACAGGCAGTGTAGACATTGTATATGGCACCTTAACAGGTTTAACAGCATCAACGTGTGGGATTATTTACAAAGATATAAAGATCCACATATGTTAACCAGAGCATCGTTCTATTAAAAAAAGAACCAATGACATTCAGTTTCAACAGTACAGAAATATAACAGCGTCTAACTATAATGCAAGGAGTCTGCCTGCCTGTCTGTCTGCATACCTTGGCTGTATTGCTGAACAACCCATTGACTGCTTTGTCGAATTTGGTTCAATTTATAAACTTTGAATAAAGAGCACTCTGTGCAGCAGAGGGGGCGGAGCTTCAGGGATTGCAGTGCAGCATGTGGTCAGCAGCGGGCAGACAACCGTCCAGTTCCCATGACACTGTTAGCTCTGTCAGCACTGTTACCATTGTTTGTCCCTTTGTGCTGTCCATGTAAAGATATGGAGGAGTTATGACTACCTGAGCAGAAAATGAAGTCTCCCTCCCTCTGTGTGTTGTTATCAGAGCTCCTCACTGTTGTATTTACTCTTTTAGTTGGAGCCCCAGGCCCAGGTTGCCTTCCTTGACCCTGGTGTTTTTCCTGAACCAGAGTGTATTTGATTGGCATTTGTGACCATGAGGAGATGTGACTTGTGTGTGTGACTCGACTTTGTCATATCAGTGTTGCTGAGGACCAGAGGAAGCTCAGTGTTGTGTGAAGTATGCATGAGTGGTTCTCCAGAAAGCTGCAAACCCAAAGACCAAACATTCAGCTCTGAACAGGTGTGTCTTAATCAGGAACTGCACATTTTCTGTGTGGGTAGCGTAAAGGGGGGCTTTACATTTCATTGCACAATCCTGAATTGTAATATGACAATAATACATCTTTAAATATGCATAGATGTGGTGTGCCATCATGAAACCAAAAATATATCAAATGATGAAAAAAATAAAAATTGTCTTCGCTCATTTTATGGAGCTTGCAATATAACTTACCATCTTCCACTATATCATTTGTTTCTCCTCTTTTGTGTAAATATTTGTTGTTTGTTTTTTCAAAAAGACAGCAGGCAAAGCATTTACAGAGTGGATTTGTATGCTGTAGCACAAAGAAACATGCTATTCATTTTCAAATGTATACTAAAATCAGGGAAGACTGAAGGGAATAAGAAAAATACTATAAATATTATTATCATTATTGATTACATGATGAATATTTGTGAAGGGAGACATGAAGAATCTATCTTTATTTGGCAATAACAGCAAATTAAACTGAAATGTTTTTCAGAGAGAAATTACTTGATAACAATTACATAATACATAATATAGCTCATGCAATTTGTGAAAGATTAAAATATGTTAATAATAGGTTTCCATAATGTCAACAAAGTATTCCTCAAACTCTGAGCATTCTGTTTGCAAACATGAACTTAGATGGCATGAAAGAAATGTACGAGTGAAATAAATGAGCTCCATTATCAGTTCATAAAAGCTGTTTGCTTACAGCACCTGTTTGAAAAAGGCTGCACAGGAAATACCAGTTCTCTTTTCAATGAGATGACTCGCTGACAGCGTCTCCATCTCCTAGTCACGTTTTAAAAGCAGCAGTGTGTGGAATTTTGGATTTAGTGAACTCATGTTCCAGTGAATTTGAAACATTTTTGTGAAAACCCAATCTACTCACAGGAGCTAGGAAAACTTGAAGAAGGGTGTATTTATGATCTATTACAACATGACGCCGTGATTTCCATGCAAGTAGCATCTCGCTCTCTCCACTACCGACTTGATGCTCCAATATAAACGCTGGTTATCACTCTATCACTACATGCTATAACACGCTACACGTGGTTTGCAGACAAATCTTAAGCAGACTTAATTTTCAATATTGACCATCACGACGGTATACTTGAAAATATGAACGCGTGTAGTAAAAGAAAATATTGACATTTAGATCGGATCATCTGCTGAGTCATGGAGCTAGTCTGAAAGAGCTTTGAAATAATCCATCAAGTTTTCTGCAGAGTGTGACCATTTTATTTTAAATAGTTAAATATTACCTTTACGTCTGTGCTTGGCGGACTATCACAGCATCATGTTTCGTTTAACATTATTATATCATCTGAACACAATCCAAATGATATCCATAACCAGAGCGAGACCGAATAGTTTGAGGCTTCATTCAAAGTCCGGGTTCCGGAATTCCCGTGTTCCGTATTTCAGAATGTCAGGGTTCTGGAATATCTGGGTTCCGAGTTCCAGAATGCCAGGGTTTTGGAATGTCTGGGTTCACACCCACGTCATCAGCGCCATCACTCTCACCTGTTGGTCACACCCACCTCATCAGCTCTATCATTCTCACCTGTTACTTTAAACAAAAACAACAGGGACAGCGTCACGGCAGACTACTGAAAGGCACAGACTATGGACTCAACAATCAATTCCCAATTCTCAAATCACTTTTATAACATATTTTGACAAGAAATTTCCCCTTGGGGATTAATGAAGTATCTATCTATCTATCTATCTATCTATCTATCTATCTATCTATCTATCTATCTATCTATCAATCAATCAATCAATCAATCAATCAATCAATCAATCAATCAATCAATCAATCAATCAATCAATCAATCAATCAATCAATCAATCAATCAATCAATCAATCAATCAATCAATCAATCAATCAATCAATCAATCAATCAATCAATCAATCAATCAATCACTGTGAATATCCAGCATGATCTAAGCAAGATTTCCCAAAAATGTCTTTTTCTTGTTCAAACTCCATGCACGGTTCAGGCCCTTACCAACATCCCACATACTAATAAGACACATTTTTGGAAAGATTAGGACCTAAAGCAGTGGTTCTTAACCTTATTGGAGGTACTGAACCCTACAAGCTTCATCAGTGCATTCACCGAACCCTTCGTAATTGGAAAAATAAAATAGGATTTCTTCAAAACATAGGTATATATTTTATTAGTGCACAAAATGAACCATGCATCAGTTGCACACAAAATCACTGTGTTCAAAGAACAAAACCAACAAAACATGTATTTCACACAAAAACATAACTCAATGCAACAAGAGGGTATGGTACGATTTGGTGACACCAAAACGTTGAGAGCATTGTTGTTCTGAAGAGTTGCTGTTGAACCTGGCTCTGCTGAAGTTATATGATTTCGTCGAGGTATTCATCGTTGACATCTGCTGTCGCAACACTAAACGTGATCCGTTTCATTCTGAAAAGTCAGCTTTTTCAAAACCAACATGGCTCAGTTCAAAATTCTGTTTCAAAACAAAACTCCTCACCCATGCTGGATATCTGGTGCTGGTAGCTCTGGTGGGGAAGTATCCATCGAGGGACTTTGCGAGCTCATCTAAGTGCATGACAATTGCTTGCTTCAGCTCCCCAGGTACAGAAATGTCTTCAATTCCAGACACGTCTTCGATCTTACTTACACAGTCATCCAGCAGGGGTAAGTTTGCAAAGTTATCTTTCTCTGTTCGTCGTTTCCATAAAGGTAGATTTAAAAAAAAAAACATCTCCAGGTTTTCTTCTGCTTCGATGATGTTGCCTCCACCGCCCTGCATCTGTCGATTGAGATGATTGAGAGCATCGAAAATATCGGCTATGTACGCCAAAATGAGAATGAATGAATTTTCGAAGCAATCTGCGTGGCAATGTTGGTACTCTCGCAAAACAAGGCTAAGTCCCAAACGCATGGCGAAAACACGATTCAGCACCTTTCCCCGGAAACCAAGTTTTGGAGGCAAGGTTTTTGTTGCCAACGCATGCCTGTGTAGGACACAGTGCGTAACAATGAAGTGTGGTGCATCGGATTTCACCAGCGCTCCAAAACCAGAGTGTCGTCCAAGCATGGCTGGAGCTCCGTCCGAACAAACTGCAGAAACCACATTCACGAGTTTCTTCACATCGACTGCCTTGATTGTTTTTGTAAGAGGCTTACAAAATAAAAAATCTTCCTTTATCACGTCGTCTTTCATATAGCGCACGAATACAACAAGCTGGCTTAGATTGGAAACGTCGGTGGTCTCGTCGAGTTGGAGGCTGAATTTAGCTGGGCTTGAAATCAGATCTGTAACTACTTTGGCCAAGATGTCCGCGCTCATGTCGTCTATTCTGCTGCTGATAGTGTAATTTGAAAGAGGAATTTGGGATAACTTATTTTGGCATAACTCTTCAGCCGCTTTTCCCAGCATGATATTCGCCATCTTCAACGCAGCTGGTTTTAGGAGTGTTTCACCAATGCTGTGTGGTTTGCCCTGCTGGCGATCAGGTACGCAACTTCGTATGATGCTACTGTGAGGAACGGTTTGTCGATGGGTACGAAGCCGAGAACAGGCAGAGTAGCCTTTTCATCGAATCTGGCTCTCTTCGCTTTGAATTCAGCGAGCGTTGTGTTCTTGTATTTCCCATCTCCATGCAGCTTAAGGAAGTGTTCCTTTAGTTTTGCCGGTGCTAGAATTGCTCAACAATCATGCATTGAGGACTCTGACTCCCATCACGTTCCTTTATACACGTGAATCCATATTGTACGTATTAGTCCAACTGTCGAGTTCTCTTAATAACGTACGTGAGACAGACTGTGTAGTAAAGCCAACATGTTTATTCCGAGCTCACCCCGTGTCTCAACCCCGCCCCACACATTGACTCCCTCCTCTTATTGGTCTCTGGCCTCCCAACCTAGAGCTGTCATGAGTAACATTGAACAGTACCACATCTTCCCTTTCAAGATAACAAAGAATAAACTGTTGTTCCCATCAGACCATTCGAACCCTGTAAGGAAAACAATGTTAGGCATTTTGGTGAGCATTGGAACTAGTATGAAACAAGTGTATTAATTAAACAACTGCAGTTCCCTGAATTCTCACATCGTAACATCACGTGTTTTAACTAACCTTATTAACTTCAACTAAGCCTTCACATGACCATGACACCATAACACAACAATAACTCAACATATATTTCAAAGATTTCTTTCATTTCATATCTGTTCACAAGTTAAGCCTATCGGGCTTAATGATGGCTCTCCCAGACCTAGTTCTGAGAGTGGGAGACTGTGCAGGTAACACTGGAGGTGTCGCAGCAGGTGACATGGAAGCCTGCTCTGACGTGTGCTGCTGTGGTGATGTCCTCTCTTGTGTAGGCTCCTGTAGAGGTATCAGATGCAGACGGTTACGTCTCACCACCCCCTGAGGTACATCCACCAAATAAGATCTAGGAGTAGAGTGTTTCTGGATCACAGTTCCCGACGTCTTAGCGTTGGTGACCCATACATGTTCTCCTGGTGACAAGACACTGTGCATTTTTGCACGGTGGCGCCTGTTGTAATGTGCAGCATCTGACATCCTCTTCTCCTTTTCCTTCCGAGCCAGTGCGCAGCTGTCAGGCAGTGCAGGGTCCAGATGAGAGGGAACAGTTGGCACCGTGGTGCGTAAACGTCGGCCCATGAGAAGCTGAGCCGGGCTGCATCCATTCTGAAGAGGAGTGCCTCTATAAGAGAGTAGAGCCAGGTAGGGATCATCTGCCTTCTTTAGAAGGTTTTTCACCGTCTGGACTGCCCGTTCTGCTTCTCCGTTGCTTTGCGGGAACCTTGGGCTGCTGGTGACATGTTTGAATCCGTATGCAGCTGCAAACAAGGCGAAGGCCTGTCCAGAAAACTGAGGTCCGTTATCTGACATCATTACCTCCGGGATGCCATGGCGAGCGAAGATTGCCTTTAGATGAGTGACGATGTCGGTGGACCTGGTGTGGGATAAGAGAGCAATCTCAATATATCTCGAGAAGTAGTCGACGACAAGTAAGTACGTCTTACCAAGCAGTTCAAAGAGGTCCGCCCCCAACCTCTGCCATGGTCGGTCAGGGTGCTCTGAGGGCATGAGCGGCTCATTGTGATTGTGTCTCTCTTGTATGCATGTTCTGCATTTGAGTACCATGTCATTTATCTGCTGACCAAGTCCCGGCCACCATACAGACTGGCGTGCGCGCGCTTTACATTTCACGACACCTTGGTGTCCTTCATGCAGCTTGGCCAGCACATCGTTCCGCAGCGTTGCAGGTATGACCAGCCGTGAGTCTTTTAGGAGCAACCCGTCTTCCACTGTGAGTGTGGCTCGCTCTAGCCAGTAGTTTTTCAGCACTGATTCCTGTTTATCATGCGCTGGCCATCCTTCTCTGCACAGCATCATGACCCGTGAGCAGACATTGTCAGCATTGAGCTGCTCTTTCAGATTTTCTATGTATGAGGGGCTGGCAGGCAGATTTTCAATGATACAGTCCACATATATGTTTGTGCTCTCCATCAGTTCGTTTTCATCTGGGGACATGCTTGCTTTCACAGGCGAGCGTGACAGTGTGTCTGCTGTCCAGAGTGACTTCCCTGGCACATGTATGATTGTGTATGAGTAGCGCATGAGCCTCATTCTGAAGCGCTGGATTCTTGGCGGCAGAAGATCGAGTGCTTGGGCTCCAAGAAGACTGAGAAGAGGCTTATGGTCGGTCTCCAGGATGAAATGCTTTCCCAGGAGGTAATCCCGGAACCGTTCACAGGCCCATATGAGGCCCAGAGCCTCCTTTTCCACGTGCATAGCGTTGCTCCGTTGGAGAAAGTGACCGCAATGCATAAGCCACAGGACTCCATTCACCGTTCACCTTCTGGAGAATAACGCCTCCCAAGCCATACGAAGATGCATCGGCTGATACTTTAGTGTCCCTGTTTGGGTCATACATGGCCAGCACTGGAGGAGAAGTAAGTGCCTCCTTCAGCTCCTTAAACGCCATTACCTGGTCCGTGTCCCACACCCAGCAGTTCTTTTTCGAGAGGAGGTCGCGGAGTGCTTTGTCTTTTTCCGCCAGCTGAGGAATGAATTTCCCCAGCTGGTTGACCATGCCGAGAAAACTCCTCATCTCACTCACATTTGTGGGCTCCTTCATCTCCGTGATAGCCTCCGTCTTCTTCGGATTGGGCCGGATGCCCGTGGCTGAGATGATGTGGCCCAAAAAGGCCATCTCGCTCTTGGAGAGGTCACACTTTTCGACATTCAGGGTGATGCCTGCTTTCTCTACTCTTTGTAGCACAGCATGGAGTCGAGTGTCATGCTCGTCTTGGTCCCGCCCCCACACCAGTAAGTCATCAATGTGGCAGACCACACCCTCCAACCCCTCTATGACTTCCGCCATCATGCACTGAAAGTGTTCAGGTGCCGAGTTGATGCCGAAGGGAAGGCGGTTAAAGTGGAACCGCCCGAAGGGTGTTATGAATGTGGTGTACATGACTGACTCTTCTGCTAAGGGGATCTGCCAGAACCCCATGTTACCCCCACTTTCTTTTTTTCCTCGACATAGTTAGTATGAAAACTAATGAAAAATTCATACGGACCCCATCGCCGGCGAAGTAACATGCAAAACAAAAATGACCGTAACTCTGCGAAAATGTACGTAATTCCAACGTATTCTGAACGCTAAGAAGTCAAGCTTTCCAATGGTGTGCCGTCACATTGCGCCGAGCTTGCCTGTGGGGGAGGGGTGTTGGTGAGCACAGCTGCAGTGCTGCAGGGGAAGAATAAAAATGGTGTGTTGTGGCCCGACATTGCTAGTGTGAACCGGGCTATACTGTGTGTGTCTTGTCCCCTGCCGAACCTCTGAGAGCGACACTATAAGGATTGCTTTGTTAGACTCACACAAACCCGTACGGTTACTGAAGTACTTAAACTTAACAGTTACTTTAATTATGCTTTACACAAGATGTATCTTCTCACAAGGGTTGCGGTGTTGTAGCAATGTAAATTAAGTTAAACAACAATGTGGTTCCGGAGATAATTAAGGAAACGTTAAAACAACACGATTATGATTTTTTTTGTCCGATAATTGCCGCAGGGGCGGTGCTTGCCCTTCGTGTCCAGTGATACACACAAATACATATTGACTCGCTGTATAGCTCTGAGATAACCCACTCATGTCATGTTCACCTGTTGTTACAGCATAAAGAATGATGTCGAGCTGTGAACTGAACAGTTTGACCTTCAGGCTCCATCACTGAACACTGACTTTTATTTACAGTAAAACCGATCCAATTTCAATTGAAACTAGATGGAGTGTTTTGATTCCAGCAGAGCTAAATGCTCAATACTGCGCGCAGTGTTCTGACTGACCCTGAAATGTCATATTCAAATGAATATTCATAACGGCACCATACTCGGAATTGGCTTGGTGCCAAGAAAATATCCTGCCGGAGCTGCAGAGAGGTTGGTTCAAACTCGGTGACAAAGCAGATTAACAGTGCATTAGTTGATTTGCTCTGACTGTCTTTTATCCCCAGAGAGAAGACAAAGACGAAGGCTAAAGGCAAGGTGTGTACGAGGAATGATGAGGGGTGAGAAAGGCTAGCTCCAACTGGTATCAGAACCAACGTATCTTTAGAGTATTGACGTTGGCGGTATGACAGTTACAACGCCTAACTTTTAATGTCAAAATGTTTCACCATTAGAGTATAATCATTAACTCATGGCCGTAGGCCTGGTGTATTATTATTATTATTATTATTATTATTATTATTATTATTATTATTATTATGTGTTGGAAAGCTGATTACCACAGTTTGTGCAGTGCAAAGGGGAAATAATCTCATATCTTCCACAGTGTTTAGATCGGCTTTTGTCTTATTGTTATTCATTATAATTATTATTCGATCCAGTTCTTGTTTTGTGATTCCATCTGCCCCTCCAGACATTGTCTTCAGTTCAGTAAAGGTATCAGTAGTAGCAGCAAAATGTGTACATTCTTAGTCGGTTGTCCCCGACATTAAGAATGTACATAGTTAAACTATCCAATTGGTCTGGTCTATTGTCGTCTGGTCGCCCAATCATTCATGGAATGAGTCTTTGTTTCATAATTATAATAAATGAATCACTTAATAATATACACAGTAATGTGCAAACAGCATTTCAATGTTGAAGATATTAAAAGTGGAGAATCGAAATTAATCTATAGAAATGCATTTTCTTATTTATTATACAATGTATTGTGTCTACAAAATCTGAATCAAAAAAGTAACTATATAACTACAGTTGTCTAATAAATGTATCCATTATGTATCCTATGGTTATTTCGTCCTATGGGTGGCAGTAAAACCTTTTTTATTCCAATTTGAACATACAACTGATATTTGTTCATCACTGTGGTTGCTACCACATGGTGGTCCACAACACTGTTTACTACACTAGAGCATCTCTGCCTTTGTCTTTACTACAGTAACACAGGCTGATGGTAACACATTTCCTGGAGATATATAGCATAGTAGCCTGATGAGGCACTGGTTAAGAGGGATGCATAGCCAGCAGATGAAGACAAAGAAGGAGAGAGAGAAAGCCACAGTGGAGATGACTGAAGGTGTCGCCATAGAAACAAAGGTGGCTCCACTGATCTCATTAGAGACAAGAGACAAACACTCCGCTCAGAAAGGTAACAGACTAATTCTTTACATACACATATCCAAATCTACACATTTACAGTACGATCAGGGAGCAGATTAGGATCAATCAAAAGTATTCAGCCACTGATAGTGCCTTGTTCTTGTGCTACATGTAATACAAATATCTCTAGTTGTCTAATGACAACCTGTCATCCGTACATTAGACAGCAAACTTCTTTTACGAATGAATATGACATATTATTTCTCTTGGCATGAGTTCAAGGCCAGGGGAAGGCACCCACAGTCTTTGAAAACTCTACCAGAGAGTTTTCATATTGTCTTCTTGGGTCTCTATATGAAATGGATTGTTGTACTGCAAAAGTGGTTACATTTACAGATTTTGTTAACATGATGACTAAATGAGCTCACATAATTTAATTTTTGATTAATCCCAAATGTGGTTTGATAGAAGGCAACATATGTTTAAAAAAGAAAAGAAAAGTTGATGCATTGAGGAAATGCGGAAGTACAGACAATAAGTAGAATGTGTAATGTGGGTGACTGTGGCTCAGTGGTAGAGCAGGGTCATCCTTCAATCAGAGAATCGGTTGTTTGAACCCCGGCTCCGCTAGCCCATTTCGATGTGTCCTTGGGCAAGACATTTAACCCAAATTGCTCCCGTAGCCTACGGTGTATGAATGTTAGTTAGTCCTGATGGGCAGGTGGCACCTAGCATGGTAGCTCCTGCCACCAGGGTATGGTGATATATGACAAGTAGTGTTAAAGCACTTTGATTGGTTAGATGACTGGAAAAGTGCGATACAAGTACAGCCTATTTACCATTTACCTTGAGGCAGCTTGGGATTGTCCTAGAAACACCAATCAGGGTTTGCTGGACTATTGAGGCTGTGTTAAATCCAGTAATACATGACATGTTACTGTATGATCAGTGGATGGAAGTAAAGGCTGCTGTTCCCAGCAGGTGCTCTGGCCTCAGGTGTTCTGGTACCAGGTACGATTATGAGCCACCTTACATTCAAACTAGTACAGAAGTAGTGAGACACCACTCTGGTTCAAATTGGGCAAGCCGTCCCCCCCATCGCCCCCCGCCAGGTTTCTCTGTGATCGCCATTTCCAGGACCCCTCCCACCGACTCCAAGAAGGCTAGATACTCCGAACTGCTGTTCAGTGCATAAGCACAAACAACAGTCAGAGCCTTACTCCCCACAGGGAGGCGACCCTCGTTCTTCGGGGAAAACTCTAACATGGCAGTGCTCAACCGGGGGCTCGTGAGTTCCCTACTCCTGCCCGCCGCCTCTCACCCTGGGCAACTCCAGAGAAGGACAAAGTCCATCCCTTCTCCAGGAGCTTGGTTCCAGAGCCAGTGCTGTGCGTGCTAGCGAGGTGACGTTCCACGTCCCTAGAGCTCGTCTATGCTGCCGCCGATCGGTCCGCCCAGGCCCCCTGGCCGCCGCCCGGTCTACATAGCACCCGACCTCGATGCTTCTCCCTGCGGGTGCTGAGTCCACAGGGTGGCTGCTCCATGTTGCCGCTTCGGGCTGAGCATGACCGGGCCCCATGGGCGAAGGCCCGGCCACCAGACGCTCGCCGGCGGGCGTCTGGTGGTTTCTTAATTCATCATGTGTACAATTCAAAGTTATCGATGGGTATCTCCAAAGCAATCCTCAAACCATTTATTTTGCACTGGTGCATTACAATGAGACTCGGTCATCTCTTTGAATGACAGTAAGTGCAAATCAATGCTTTGAGTTCAGTGTGAGCTTGGAGCCAATGCCAGTGTTCGTGTAATGGACATCAGCTTAACATAATGACAGACGACGCTCAATAAACTACACTCATCACTGTCTGGCATCTAGACAAAAACACAACATGACTGAATAGGGCAAACTAACCAGTTCTATAAAGAGCCTATTCAATCATTTTAATTTGGGTGTGGCACTCAAATACAGCCAGAAAATATGAGCTGCATGGGTTTATTTAATACTGCTGTACTAGTACTGTAGCCGAGTGGAGACAGTGCCTGGCTGCCTGCTGTACTGACCCTACCAGCTATCCCTGGAGAGGGTGGTGGTGGAGGCTTGAAACACCTTCCCGGTCATAGATCGGTAGTCTCAGACAAATTAGTCCATCAGCGCATCTGGCCTCATCATCCCGTGTACAAGATGTACACAGAGCTAGTGCTAACACTAAAGCAGTGGTTCTCAACATTTGAGAGGATGCTTGCCAGAACAAAGCGTTTGTTCAAAAATAATTGTATTTTGTCTATTAAGGCTGTTGAATTTAGTTCGCTACAAGATGAAGCCGTCAGGATTCCCATTTAAAATATATCATCAGACACTAGACATATTACATTTGTTAAAAGAAAAATGTAAAATAGTAAATGGACTGTACTTGTATGGGGCTTTTCTTGTCCTACGACCACTCAAAGAGCTTTAACACTATACGTCATCATTCAACCATTCATACACTGATCACAGGGGCTATGCAAGGGGACACCTGCCCATCATGACTAACTAACGTCCATACAACATGCAGACACCGTAGGCACAGCTACGGGAACAACTTGGGCTTAAGAGTCGTGTCCAAGGCCACATCGACATGGACTTGCGGAACCGGGGATATAACTGCTGATCCTCTGATTGACCGACGGCCCTGCTCTACCAGTGACATCACCTCTCACATTAAAGTGAAATGTCCTGATATATCCATACCATAACGTTAGCAAATGCATTTGTAACTGAATGGTTCTCTATACGTTGTCATGACAATGGTGTATGTTATCCCCTCTTTTGAAGGCTATTGGGTCATCCACTAAACGGGAGATTGGCGACTCAATCCCTGACTGCTCCAGTTCGCATGTCAAAGTGTCCTTGGGGCAAGTTCTGAACCCACCCTCTGCCATCAGTGTATGAATGGATGTGTGAATGGGTGAGTGTTGACATGTAGTATAAAATGCAAATCCATTTACCAACAATACTTTACACATGCTTTTGCTGACGGATTTCTTTTTATGTTGATTGCACCACCACTCACAAATAAAAGAGATTCTAGAAATATTCTCCAAATAAGCCACATTTCCAGAGAACAGAAACTATAGCTGGCACTAAAGGAAAATGTCCTGATATGGTTTCTGTTCTGTTGCAGTCACATCTCTCGCTACAGTTGATGTGTATTGGTAGATCAGGATGAAGGGAGTGAGAAGCACAGCTCACGTTTCCCAGCAGTATCCTCCACTTCCCGAGAATAAAGTCCATTTAAACAAATGGCCTGGAAAGTCATGAACATCGATGCCAGTCAAGCACCTCAATTCCCATCACGGCTCTTTACTGCTACACTGAGCACCGAATTTAAGTCCACTAGAATTTGACTGAGCTAGGTTTTAGGGAGCGGCCATCAATATTTATTATTGAGCCCTCGGACAGCTGACATGTATTGTGATCTTTGACCTTTTTGATTTGTCAAAATTCCAAAACAGATTACAAAGTTGAGCGATTCTCCCTCTGAAACCTTACTAAAAGCGTTATCACTATTGATAGAGAAACAACCCTCATGATGGGCTTCATTAAGCCTGACATGTGGAGATGATAACATTACTGTGGATTTGTGAATGTTTCCTTTATTTTCTATAACTATTAAAATGCTCATCGACCAGGCTATTCTAGTATGCAGTGTGAAACCCTACATATTAAATGTATTTGATTAACAAGCTCATTCAAATATATGTGTCTGCTGGTGGGTTAGTGATTTGTTTGAATGATGGTTTAGGTTGAGTTTTTCTTCTAAAAAAAGGTAGAGCTTAAAAAAAAGATGAAGATGACATTAAATTAATGTTAAAATGGAGGTGTTGTAACCATCAACTGTATGTAAGTAGACAACGGGCTTTATGGTCTATTTGACTCTAAATGGACCGTGGGGTCATACCCAGGGTCATATTTAAAGGGCATGGGAAGTACTACTTAGCCTGTAAAAACAGCTGTATAATATCATCTGTGGCTCTGGAGCTTTGTCAAAAAAGAGAAAATAGCCTGGACCTGACTCAGTTGCTTAAGAGATGCACTTAGATTACATTATAAGGAATGGTTGTAAACGGTGGGAGACATTGTAACTCCTGTCTCTGTTAAAAGGGCTTTGGTATCTTGATCTTTCTCCAGAGGGCAGTACAGCAAGAAGACTGGGCAACGGTCTCATCTAACATCCAAAAATAAATATAAAAGGTATGAGCTGTTTGTGAACACAGGATCAAAACCACTCACAGCGTTTACTGGCAAGGGGTCAAAGGTCATCAACCAGGAGTCGATGGACATGTTCACCGCTGACAGCAGAGACCAGAGTTATCTGACTGAAATAATTTAGTGACATCATAGTGAATCATAATAATCAATTTCAGCATTCCAGCACATATTGTTGGGTAAGACTGGACATATCACAGGACTGTAACGCTGTATACGCCTCAGGTAAAGAATACTGTAGTCATACTGTGCACAGCGCTCATCAAAGAGGATAACATGCACTCTGAAACTGGGCTAATTCATCCACAGTGAAACCTAATCAAATATTTATTTATTTGCTCCAGTCTCTCTCTTCAGAGAGGGGCTGATTAGAGAGGAGCTCTCTCTGCTGTTCTCCAGAGGCTTGTGGTGGGCTGTGTGCATTAGCCCTGAACACAGAGCCATCATCACACAGGACAGTAGTAGCTTGTGATAACCCTCTATGTCTCTCTGGAGCCACAACACCTGATTAGCTGGCTGATATCAGTGTTCACTCAACAGACGATACAAGAAAAAATAATGAATTAATTACACAATTTCATTCACAGGTAATCTGAAAATACACTGGACTTGCTGACGGTTGATGGAAAAACTCTAATCACCAGTCAATGGCATTTACTGCTAATAGAAAGTAGGTTCAACCTCCCATAATAGCACATTTCTGCATGTTATTTAATGAATCAATGATGTTTGAAATGAACTCATTCTTATATGAAAATGAAATGTATATTTCTCTATTAAATTATGTTATTATGGGCATCTGAAACATTTTGGTCAAAGGTTTTGTTTTTCACTGTGTTCATTTAACAATGGATCAAATGACCATGCATAAATTGAAAGCAGACATTTGTTGTGCAAACCCACCGAATTATCAGCCAAATGTGCTGTTGCCCATCAGTGCTACTGAGCTTTTTTAGCATATTTATTTTCCGGCCAGTTCTGCTTTCCTCAATCCCAACAAGCAGCTGCTTCCAGTGTCAAAGCTCTGATAAACCCACTGTACACTACCTGCTCCGCACCAAACCGCAGTTATTTTTGAGCATCAAGCAGCTAAAGAGTTGAATATTGTTCTTACATTTGACTCAAAATGAATACTATTGCTGCCCATCAGCTCGATGTTTCAAATGTGCGAACAAGTTCACTTTAAAGATAATCATTTGTCAGTTAAATATTTACTGCTTGTTTACACTGCCCCCAAGGAGCAAAACATCTTGCAGGTCCAAAGGTTCCAACATTTCCCTTTTTTTAGTATGGGCTTCAGAAACATTTAACTAAACTTTTTGAACATGTTGCTAATTACATAATTGAAATTACTGGAGCATAGAAATACTCAAAACTGCACATTCATATTTTCAATCAACAATTGACCCTTTGCAAAGCACCGCCCTGGGACGCAGACTGGCCAATCACAGCATAGCATCAGCCAGCTCTGCTTCATAGACTCATCAATGATTTCACATGTTCTTCATGTTCAGGCTGGTTTAGTGGATCTGGAGCTCATCCTGGTTCAACGCTGTGTGATGCTCTTTTCCCAGAGAGGTTGGAAGGTGATATACGACACTAAAATGTTACATTTCTCCCCAAAAACTTGTGTCGCTAACATTAGCAGAGTTAGCACATCATTAACTAGCGTTAGGAATTCTATGCTACGCTAGCTTCTAAAGGCAAACTAATTGTTTTTTTTAACATCTGAAGCTCAAGCGGAGGTTTATTCAGGAAGAAACTCTTTACACTGCTGTTCATTCAAAACCTCAGTCTCTAATTCTCCCTGTGATTATTCAATCAGAGGATTGGGGCATGCACTTTAGACTAACCAATCAGATTCTGCAGCGTTTCTGTAGGCCAATCACATCGTTGTTGTCAAACATTTAAATAGGTTCTCCTCTCTGCTGCTATCAGTTTCATTTCAGCTCAAACAGATGTGACCCTCTTCCACCCCAGGCTCCTCCAATCAGCATCAGTCTTGCTCTTTATTTATCATCGGGTTACAGCGACTCCTTCACCACCAGTGTCTGGACTCCGGGGGATTCTGTCTATCAGACCTCAGCATTACTACCCCATCTTTTCTTAAATTCAGAATGGAGTCCAATCGGCAAAGACTTTGCACTATTGAAATGTTATGCAGATGTAATAAATTGCTGAACTCTAAACAAGTCTCTCCTGATTGAAATTATTGCAGCAGTCTGTGCTTCTCTCTGAAATCACTTTATAGTTTTTCTAAAAGTTAGATAATATATTGCTCAAGGTTAGTGACAGAGTAGCAGCGGGGGTGAAGACAGGGCTTGCTCGTGGTGTCGCCCCAAGATAATTATCTCAGGTCCCTAGATCTGCATAGCCTCTTTTACCTCATTGTTTTGGTTTTCACCTCATTTTCAGCAGCAGGCAGCAAGCTCTGAAAACCCAATTGTACGCTACCACTACTACCAGACAGTTAGAGACCAGCTGGTGAATAAAGAAGGGCTTAACAATGAACATTGACTGGTTGACCGGGGCAAGAGAAATTAAACTTAGGGCTAGTAAATCCAGCAACTCACCTCCAATTAAAGTAGAAAGTAGTTAAGGAGCGACCCACCTTGCTTCCTCCTCATCTCTGTTCTCCATATTAATTGACTAAAGGTTAAACAGAACAAATAACGTTGGTCTTTGTTTTAATTTGATAACCATAAAAAAAGAAGATTTCTAAACCACTTGCCCAATCAGGTGAGTGAAAAAAATACATAAATATTTAACTCTACTTGATGAAGCATTTAACAGCTAAAGCACCAGAGATTTCTACTTTAAGGGTTGGTGGAGACCAAACCAGAGCTGAAAGGAGAGTGATTATTGGTGGACACAAACAGTGCAGTGTCTGTAAATGGGCAACTTTTGGTAACATGTACATATGAATGTCCTGTCTGTCTGTAATTAAGTCTCTCTTGAGAATGTATTTTATTTAGCGCAAAATCACAAATTACAAATGTATAATAAACAAAAAAACAGTAGGAGCAAGCTCAAATCGCGGCACCGGCACCTGCCGCAGCACGGGAGGCACCTGCCACGGCAGTTTGGGACCTGCCGCGAGCTGCCACTACGAGCTGCCGTGCCGGAGCAGGTGCCACTAGTTTTTAAATCGTGGCGCACCTCGTAGAGCACTTGTGTCAGACCCGTTTTCAGTGAGTCACGGGTCTTTTATTTTGAAGGGAATTTTTAATGCAGCATAGTGCCGGACTCACACTCCTCAATACTGCGTTCACAACACGCTTTACTTGCGTGAGTTTACTATTTGTGATAGTTCGCTTCATTCGCGACTTTTTTATTTATTTAATATTAGCTTAAGCAGTTCAGAACCACTGCCCTATAATAACGTGTGTGTAATCTTTGTCTTTGTTATTTTCTTCTGTTTTAAGTTTGATCTTTTATAGGTAATGTGGATTTCTTAACCCTAAATTAAATGGATTTATGTCATAGTAACAGAACAATTTGCTTACATATATTTTTACATTTATATAAATCCATGTACAATATGTTTACACTGGAATAAACAAATATAAAGAAAAAATATATATTTGTTTCATCTAGTGAGATGCCCTCTTAGCTTTCCTGTAAAATTTGACGAAAAACGCCTATTCAGGTATACCCAAAGTAAATTGCAAGCTGTACTTGAACTATTTGGAGTAAATGCATGGTCTTGGTCTCTTTTGAAAGGTAACACTCTGATGCTTTTCCCCCTCAATAGTCAGAATCACTTTAAGTGCTGTTAACACTGAGTTATATGAGTTTGAACACACTAAAGTATAAGGTTTTTATTTCCGCCTGAACATTTCTTTGTAAATAGATGCCTGTAGATGACTATAAATGGGACTTATGAACTGGAAAACACAATGGGACAATAGCCTGAAGCCTTTTCTAGTCTAAGTAAAAAGCAGATAACGATATCAGCACGAAGCTCCCGTTCCACCACATCCCAAAGATGCTCTATTGGGTTGAGATCTGGTGACTGTGGGGGCCATTTTAGTACAGTGAACTCATTGTCATGTTCAAGAAACCAATTAGAAATGATTCGAGCTTTGTGACATGGTGCATTATCCTGCTGGAAGTAGGCATCAGAGGATGGGTACATGATGGCCATAAAGGGATGGACATGGTCAGAAACAATGCTCAGGTAGGCCGTGGCATTTAAACGTTGCCCAATTGGCACTAAGGGGCCTAAAGTGTGCCAAGAAAACATCCCCCACACCATTACACCACCACTACCAGCCTGCACAGTGGTAACAAGGCATGATGGATCCATGTTCTCATTCTGTTTACGCCAAATTCTGACTGTACCATCTGAATGTCTCAACAGAAATGAGACTCATCAGACCAGGCAACATTTTTTCAGTCTTCAACTGTCCAATTTTAGTCAGCTCTTGGAAATTGTAGCCTCTTTTTCCTATTTGTAGTGGAGATGAGTGGTACCCGGTGGTGTCTTCTGCTGTTGTAGCCCATCCGCCTCAAGGTTGTGCGTGTTGTGGCTTCACAAATGCTTTGCTGCATACCTCGGTTGTAACGAGTGCTTATTTCAGTCAAAGTTGTTCTTCTATCAGCTTGAATCAGTCGGCCCATGCTCCTTTGATCTCTAGCATCAACAAGGCATTTTCGCCCACAGGACTGCCGCATACTGGATGTTTTTCCCTTTTCACACCATTCTTTGTAAACCCTAGAAATGGTTGTGCGTGAAAATCCCAGTAACTGAGCAGATTGTGAAATACTCAGACCGGCCCGTCTGGCACCAACAACCATGCCACGCTCAAAATTGCTTATATCACCTTTCTTTCCCATTCTGACATTCAGTTTGGAGTTCAGGAGATTGTCTTGACCAACCACACCCCTAAATGCATTGAAGCAACTGCCATGTGATTGGTTGATTAGATAATTGCATTAATGAGAAATTGAACAGGTGTTCCTAATAATCCTTTAGGTGAGTGTATCAATGTTCCCTTTTTTTTCCAGCACTGAGCTAATTTTTTTTTTTCTGACCGCACATTTCAGCACTGTGAGCAATTCGCAACCACGCGACCTGCCGAAAATGACCACAAGCCTGCGTTAGCCATAGGGGATTCAAAGAGATGACAGCAAATGCATCAATATGTATACAAGGTTGATATTTATTCAATATCCTTTATAATGGCTGGACTTTGGGAACATTTTAATGATGGTGTCAGTTTAGTTGAACTTAAAGGATCTTTGTTGAACTTCAATAAGGGGAGGTTATGACTGGTTCACTGGTTATGACTGATAATGATATATATATAAAAAAATAAAAGTATCAAAGGTGTTTAGCCATTCCTCAGCAGGTACAACATTTAAGTTTAAGAAAAATGCTAATACAGTGCTTAACAATAAATATAGGCCTATTAAATTGACATGGTGTCATTTTTCCTAAAGGTAGCCTATATAAACAATTTAATAACTTCATATTCTTCATATTTAAATATGTCTGAAAGTTTCATCCAGTGCCAGTTTGGACTATGTCATCTAGCCCCTCATGTTTGAACGTTAGGCAGACCTTTTTCTGGGGCACCTGCTCTGCCTTTCTTTTCGCCATGGTAGCCTATAGCTGCTGGAGCAGGGCCCGCCAAGAGGAGCCTAAACAGCGCCGGCCCTAGCTCATGTGGCGCTCTGGGCGAGCTTCACTCCTGGCGCCCGGAGGAGGACAGTGGGGGTGGGGGGTGCTAACGGAGGCAGAGCGCTAGCAGAGGTACAGAGAGCGCATGACGAGAAACGAGACGCTGATTGGCCAAGAAGACTCGACACGTCACATCAAAGATCTTATTATTGCGGAGATGGCTCACTCCTATCTCAGAAACACTGGCGCAAAAAAGATTTTTAACCCCTGAAAAAAAATCGTTTGTGCGGTCTGAAAAATGTGCGCGGTCTGAAAAATCTATTGCGCGGCCACTTTGACTGGCCTGTGCGGCCGCTCACTTGCGCAACTTAGAGGGAACACTGGAGTGTATATTATTATGTTAAATAGCTCCCGTAGCTGTGCCTACGCTGTATGAATGGGTGTGATTGTTTAGATTCTAAACAGTCACACCCATTCATACATCTGCCCATCAGAACTAACTAAAGTTGAGATATTCCTGATGGGCAGGTGGCACCTTGCATTGTAAGCGATGTCATCAGTATATAAATGGGTGTGAATGATGACATTTAGTGTTAAAGACTTTTGAGTACAGACCATTTACCATATTCAAGGTAGCACGCCTTCAGACGTCAAGTTGGACTCTTCACACAAAACCACCTTCACAGGGTGCATGAGATAGATAGAGAAACAGAGCAGCTGAATATGATTAAGTCAAACTAAATATAAGCACATCACGATCAAGGCCTCCTTTCGTAAAAAATCCCAGATTAATGTTAAATAATTTTGAGATCTTAATTTTCAAGAAAAGGAACAAAACATGTTGATTTAATACACAGTATTTATCCCTAGTGTGTTCCTGTGTTTTCTTGTTTGGTTTCCTGACTCTAGGTGGGCGTCTACAAAGCTGTGCCGTGTCACACACTGTTACTACCATTGGCACGGTGAGCCTGTTTGCCAGACACAGAGACAGAGAGACAGCAGTTCTTCGTGTTGGTTCAGGGGAAGCTGTGGATGCTGCTGAGAGACAGCCAGGATCCTCAGTTGATCACAAGGCATTAACACAGCAAATACACAAACTGTCTCTAATCATATCAATATGCCTGTTGCTAAGGCTGTGCCAGTCCACAGTACGTCTGAGACTACAGTGATCAAAGAAAACAGATGAGTAAAGACACCTAGCTAGAGCAAGGCTATTAAAGCTCTGCTGCAGATCAGAGAGTGATTTAAACAGCAGCAGATCTTGGGAATACTCATGTCAACACACCATATTCACAGTTGAAATGATTTGTGAAACTATATGCTACTAGTAGTGATGCACTGTCTGACTGGTTCAGAAATGTAGATTAGATGTTTAAAGCGAAGGCTGCATAAACCTTTTTTCACAAGATACAGGCATGACAAAAAAACTAATTTGAGTCATTTGACAACCTGACTGGGAGTGAGTAGAACCACAAGTGGCTTACAACAATAATTTATCCTGAGCTATGTTTACTTTACATGTTACAGTGCCTTTATTTCAAATATAAAAAACACTAACAATAAACATATAATGTAATAGTCGCACACTAGAAGAGTAATGTCAGTGACATACACAGCAGTATCTGTCTGAAGGTGCCTTCAAATTTTGACTGTGAGATCAATTATCATCCAAAAGAAACCATATTGTATTATAAAACTATAATACACTATTTAATTACCATAAGTCTTGCCGAGATAAGACTCACCAGAATGACCATGGATGCTGACCAGCTGATCATCCTGAGGACTAACCCGCCTTTTCTCACCACACAAGGCCCAAAACTATTTCCAACAGGCTGTATTTGGATAAGTTGAATTACCGACTGGGTCCAGTGGATACCAAAATGTTATGGTATCTCTCCTCTACCCGTCATGGTTTACTCTGTGTGGAAGGTGGGTCGGATATTTTACTAAAGCCAAAGGAACTGACAATGACTCTACATCAAGGAACACATGCACTAGACACTAAAACACCTACTCTAACTGAAGTTAGACACTGCATGTTTTGGGTGTTTAAGTAAATGGGTCTACAGCACTACTACTACTACACATCCTTCAAGCAAATATGGAAGAAACATATTAGTAACATATTAGAGTTTTACCTCCTCCCCAGACTCATACTGCATGTAAAACAACACAAGACATTACTAATTCTTAGCATGGAGCCACTTTATTCCTGTCGTGAGAAGTTGTGTAAGTTATTGAAAAAATGTTATTCAACCAAGCAGTGCTACCCTGAGCTGTGTGTCAGTGGGGAGGGTCGGCTGCAATGAACCACTGCAGAGATCCAACAGCCAGCTATAAAGAGGAGTGCTGAAGTGAATCTATTCCCTGTGCTTGAAGCTCAATACACTATTGATCTGGGTGGGGGCACCGAGAGGCACATGCTCTTATTAGCAACTCCCTACATCTAATTGGAACATGGGCGAGTTTCAGCCTGGCCTCTGGGACCTGAATCAGGTCTCTTGTGTTCATGCAGCCCACCACACTATTCAGCGGTAATCAACAACTATGACACCATTTTCATATTTTGTTTAATATTATGGAGAAAACATGCACAGGCCTGTTGTTTCATTTATAAAACATAATCACAATTTACATTATTCTCCAAAAAAAGTTGCCATGTGCCCAGATATCTCAGCGGATACATTGATACAATGGTGCTAGCATTAATAATACTAATGAGTGCCCAGCTAAGACCCAAGTTGTAATAAAACTGAATTACAATTTAAAGGAAACCCCACCCTGAAATACTGCAGTAGATGACTTTTGGACTACTAATTTGTTTTTCCCCTGCTAATTGACTGTCGGCGGAGTCATGTTTGGTCTCTGAGCCACAGTGCAGTGACAGCACAGCAGTAAATATTGTTGCATTAACATACGGGGAGAGGTCTGTCATAGAAAAAACAGATACCAGTTTGTCCAGCACAGTCACCAGTACAGCAGAACAAGAAGGAGCATGAACCTCCTGCTCTACTGTTACTGTGCCATGACGGCCACTCGCTCCCCAGCAGAGTTCTCCTCCCTTTCTCTGTATTCATGAAAAGGCAATGTTGGAAACTCATGGAAACACTGACTGGAGTAGAAGCAAGGCAGACTGAAATCAAATGAAATATGAAATACATCTTGCATTGAATACCACCAATTATTCATGATGTAACACGTCCTAGAAGGCTCCCAGAGGAGCCCTACAGAGTGGACAGTGAGGGTCATGTGACCAACAGAGGTATCAGTGAGGCATTAGTGGGCTACTGTAAAATGAAAAGTGACCACACCTAGCAGAATCATAACTGGGGGGTTCTCTTACTCCTTTAGAGTGTATTGAATCAAATGAGAACATGACTGATAAAACACCTAAAAGCTCAACTGATCATCATTTCTTTATGTATCCAATATTTGGTGAAATACACTTATTTGCTCTTTTCTGAGAGTAAACTGTTTCTGGTGGTTATTGTAAACAGCTAGATAATGTAACTCCCCTAAAAACCACAACTCTGTGTGTATGGAATAAACAATGTGTCACTCCGCTCGGCTTCTGCCAATCGGCTTGCAGCTCCGTCACTGCGAGCTAAACATTTAACAAAGTCACGACTGTTTGTGTCCTGGCTCCTCAAAGGTGGAATGAGCTCCCCATTGACATCAGGACAGCAGGAAGTCTCTACATCTTCCGGCGCAAACTAAAAACACATCTTTTTCGACTACACCTTGAATAAAGAAAGTAGCACCTTAGTAGCACTTAAATGGCACTTACTTATAGCACTTTGTAATTTAACGTCATTGAAGAAATTGTACTTTCTTGATTCTTGTTGTTCTGAGTTTGTACTCATGGTTGAATGCACTTATTGTAAGTCACTTTGGATAAAAGCGTCAGCTAAATGTAATGTTAACATATTGATTAGGGAATTTTGGATCAATTGATAGGAGTACTCTGTATGCTAAGCTATGCTAACCACCTCTTGCCTGTAGTAGTCTGTACTAAAAACTAGTTTCCACGATATTTACATATTCCTTTAAAAGGAGATGCTTTCACTCAACTCTGCAGCTTCATGGGGCTCATTGTTTTGGGAAATTCACTGCAAGGTTGAATCCCCATACCAGTAGCAGCTGGGATAAACCCACTGTATAGCGTAATGTTTAAACCTCTTTGTACGGGTTGCAGACCCAGTGTAACGTGTAATGTTTAAACCTCCCTGTACATCAGTGGCGGGACGTGCATTTTCGACCTGGGCCTTCTGTGCCGTCTTATATAGTTTACACATAATACGCACATGACGAGATGCGGTGTCATTAACGGACAATGCATGTAGGTCCTCATCAACAAGAACCAGTCACATTTAGTTATACCAAAACATGACAAAACAATCCAACAAAACTGCGGCACTAAAACACTGCACACTCAAGAGAACAACCCACGATCAGAAGGACCGATATTAACAACCATAAAATTCACCACCACGCTCACCCGAGGAGGCGCAATGGAAAACAGGCTGACGGTACTCGATACATGTGTATTTGTTTAATAGCTATAACTTTGTGATTCTGTTTAGGCCAGCAGAGAAGGCTTAGCTGGCCCTGACAGCCCACCACTGGTGTACATTAACACCAAAGAAAACGTCATACTGATATTACAAAAAAGTAGCTGAGCTAATATTTTGAAATCAAAGAGCTGAATGCAGTGTGTCATTGCAAATGCCTAATAGCTATGGGTTCTCTATACAGCACATCCTGCAGGAAATGGACATCATCATGGAGAAGGGATTTACTGGCATGTGTGTGCATGTACATGTTTAAGTACATTTAGCTGCTCATATGAGCAATTCAGTACCCTGACAACGTTGCTGGTCAAGGCACTGTACCGAGGCACTGATAGGAAGTCCAGACTGCTGCTGTAATGTTCCCTGCCCACCACCCGGCCCCTCAATTAGAGTTATCAAGTCAGCCTGCCCAGCTCCAATTCAATCAGGCCTACGTGGGCCACACACACACACACACACACACACACACACACACACACACACACACACACACACACACACACACACACACACACACACACACACACACATTACTGAGTACATTTTAAGGCACACTCTGTACAGTGCAGATCTTGCCAGATGTGTCCACAATACTCGTCTAAACGTGGGGTTTATGCCCAACATAAAGGCATAACACAGTTATATGGAATATAAGAGCAGCCGCAGAGCAGCTATAGAGCTGCTCTGCGGCTGCTCTTATATTCCATATAACTGTTCCATATAACCGGTTCTCGGTACCCAACCCTAGTCTCCTCTGAGTCTGCTCTATAGCAGACTCAGAGGAAACTAGGGTTGGGTACCGAGGACCGGTGCCAATATGGCACGGTATATAGATACTAAAAAGGTAGCGCGGTACCCGCACGCTAAAAACGATTATTAAAATAGCGCGGATCAGAGCACACTCGCTGCGGCGCTCTGTCTGCCTGCATGCAGAGCGGGGCTTAAGGGGGCGGGGCTTCCAGCACTCACACACACAGCACGCGCAGAGATCGCTGGAGACACGAGCACGAGCTTTGGAACGTCCATCCTCGGCTTTCTGGAACAAATCTCTCCCAGTTGATATTAATGATGGCGTGTAGTCCAGTAAAGCAGCAGTTTGTAGAATCCATCAGTGTCTGAATTCTGTTGCACCAGTCCAAATCAGGGCACCTGATGCTTGTGTCTGTTCTTTTTGAAGTTAAAAGGTTTGAAGCTGCAGTTTGAAGTCAAGTATTTTGTATGTATTTATTTATATTATATCTTATTTATATAAGAAAAAAAAATTGCCTTGGCAATAAAAAAGTATCAATTCAGGCACCGTTTAAAAATATCGGTTTAGCACCGGTATCGGAAAAAACCCAAACGATCCCATCCCTAGAGGAGACACAGAGCAGCTATAGAGCTGACAGAGGAGACAGAGTAGCCATAGAGCAGGCAGAGCAGACTCAGAGCAGACTCAGAGCAGTCACAGAGCACCCTCAGAGCAAACGCAGAGAAGCCATAGAGCAGCCATAGAGCAGCCATTGAGCAGACGCAGAGGTCTTTGAGCATGCAGCTATAACTGGACACCAACAATATAATTCCGTTTGCTGCAGCAGAATGTGAGCTTTGCCATGGACAGACACATGCACACACACACAAGCTATTGCATGATTCTCCTGGAGATAATGACCTCGCAGTAGACTGACCTAAGTAATAATAATGGAGGACACTAGCAGCACCAAAGAAACCTAACCTGCCTAACTCTTCAACCAGCCTGAGTACTCTCCTGCTAGCTGGCTACCCAAGTGAGGCAGCAGAGGCGCCAGAAGCCAGAGGAGCAACGTCAACTGTACAACACTGTCTTCTTACAGAAGGTTTTCAGCATAATGACAGAATTGGAGCCACCATAGAATTCAAAGTCACACCACAATATGTCGACGCCTACTGCAGTTGTATTACGCCACATGAGAAACTATGGACGACACTGAAGGGTAAGAGCCTCTCTCTGACCACCGATGGATGGACGTTGCTGGTAGGGACGAGCATTACGCTATTTCAAAGGGTTTATGTTACTTCCAACCTTAATTTTTAGAAAAAGTGACAGCTCTGGCACATACAGGGGGCAGCCTATAGAGACTGAAACACCAGGGGTAAAAACATTTGTGAGAAAAGAACATATCTTCTCACAGACAACAAAACATTACAGTCAAGTGCAGCCCTTATACATCATATAGTTACACATAACAAATGTTAATGTTGATGCTTAGTTTCTGTGTTCTACTATGTTGTCTTGAATGTCTTTTTTATATTTATCTTGTTTATATGTATGACGAGAGCAATGTGTAACCGGAGTCAAATTCCATGTATGTGTACACATGGCCAATAAAGCTGATTCTGATCAAATGTACGTCTCACAAAACAAAAAGCCTTTTCTCTTTAAGGAGAGCATTACGCCTGTTTCTAATGTTTATGACCTGATCGTCAAAGATATACAGTTTAATTTTTTTTTTCTGAAGTCATTTCCTAAATCATCTACTCACCGTGTTTTTTTACTTTACATTTGTTCGGGACTATTTTCAAAATAAACTGTCCCCAATCGCCATAAACTCACATAGTGCATTTTTGATGGAGCTCTATGGCTCAGAGGAAGAAGAGCGATCAGGCCGTGACACACAATACATGTTAGTACATTCCCTGCTGGGTTGGTCTTAATGGGATTAGATGAAAACAAGAAACATATAGAACATCACAAGCGCTCAAAGGTAAGAAATAATCACATGTCCGTTATTAGTATTATAACATCCGCTAATTTGTATTAAAACAACTGTAAGAGCTATTTATTGAATATTATAAGTTATTTTTACTGCGTTATTGTTTAATTCTAGTTGTTTGATTATTTAGGTTAGATTGTGTTGATGTATTAGGATAGTTTTTTCTTTTGATAGTTTAGTTTAAGTATTTGTAGTTGTTTACTTAGTATTTAGATTGTTTATTGGTGTATTAATGCTGTGGCCACCTGAGGTTTACATATAGGAGTAGGAGTACAGGACCAGCATGCACCTGGATAGGCCTATGATTTTTTTTATCAGCTCAGCACGGAAGAGGCAGCATAGGGAGTCTCTCTGTTCTTTTGTTTGTTTGCTTATTTCGTTAAGTTATAATAAATATCAGAAAAAAACAGAATCCCGCTTGGACAATACATTGCTTTAGGTGCGTTTTTTTTATCTTGGTTTATTTTTGGTTCTATTGTCTATGATTCACAGGACAAATGGCCACTACAATAACCAAAGTAACTTTTTTGCAACTTGCAAAGCTGCAAGTTTTTTTCACACTAGTGAAATTAATGGAAACATTTCACCGCATGGAAGGTAGTAAAACATGAATTTAAACTTTGCTTTGGAATATTTATCATGCTTTCCACTGACTGCTTCCCCTTTTTTTCAGCCAACATGAACAAAGGCTCCTCAACTCCCAGTGACTTCCAGTGGGAGGGTCGGCACGTTGAGGAGAAACTGTTTATTGCAATGAGGTTCCTAACACAAGCCCCAAAGACATTGCTGTACCATTATGTAAGAGGAGAGTAGAACCATCGAGCGCCGAGGGACGTTGTGCAGCGTAACAGCATCCTCCTCTGCTCTTCATCTCACACACACACATGCACAAGCACACACACCAATTCCCATACTGGGTTTCTCAATACCAAGGGATCTTCTCTGTTTACTCAACAGACAGTCTGAGATGGACCAATGAAAAAATAGCTTACAACTGGTTGAGCTCTTTTTCAAAGCCTGCTTGGCATTGCTACAGCATGAATCAGTCCCCATGTGTCAATGTGGTGTAGGCTGTCGACAGTACAATCACCTGCTGAGTATCACAGGCAACAATACCCCACTCCATTAGTCCACACCCATCATAAACAAGCCATATCAGCTATACAAAGAGCTGAAACAATAATTCAGTTGGTAAAACTTAACAATAACTGTGACAACAGCCTGAAGGGTGTGTCATTTAAAACACTAAACATTTGCTGGTTAGACAAAATAATCAATTTAAATAAATTATGTTGGCCACTGGTATTTTACATTACATATACCATTTTATAAATTAAACAATTAGTATTTATAAAGGTTCCACTTGGACTGCTTTCAGAGGCTTCTACCTCAAACCCAACATAAAGAGTTATATCCAGAACCAACTGTGAAAGGATCCACTCAGAACCCTCTAAGATAAGTAGTACAGATAACTCTTATTTGGTGTGATGGTTCCACCCAGAACCCTCTCTAGAGGTTCTAATCAGAACCCTTCCACCTCGTAAGGGTGCAAACCAGAACCAACCCAGGCTGTTACACGGCTTCCTCATGAGGCTCCAAAGGGCCGGGCTGATGGTGTGCAGGGCAACCCACAATCACGGTGAATGGCCACAGTGAGCTCATGCATTTTCCCTTCATGGATGACATGACATGTGGGCGGTGATGCAATGTGATGTAATTAGAGAATGATATACATTAAAGTATTCATATCAGGTTCAAATGTTTGCGGCAGAGCATGAAGAAGGCAGTTCTAGAGAACATAAAAATATTTCTCAAGTATTCTCTCGTGTCAAAGCTGAGCATAGAGTTCAGCTGCAAACTGTCAAACTAATAAAGCACCTTCAGATAAGACCTCTGAGGCTCTGGACTAAACTATTGCTGGAATGTGTAATGAAAATATGTTGCTATAATTTGGTGTTGCAGTAACTTCTGCCCTGTGGTTTTCAGCATGTCTTGAGGACATCACCACCTTCTCAAGAATCTGTTTATTCAGACAGGAAGAAAACACCCAGCCATCTGGAATGGCTCGGCTCTACTGATCATTAGAAATGCAACACACACACACACACACACACACACACACACACACACACACACACACACACACACACACACACACACACACACACACACACACACACACACACACACACACACACACACACACACACACACACACACAGCTTTCCCCTCATAAATTGCTGCTGCCCATCAGCTCTGTCAGTGAGCAGCTGTGGAAGCCATTAGGCCAGTGCTACTTACCCTGTTAGGACCACCACAAAGTCCATTACATTCCAGCCATTACGCAGGTAGGAGCCTTTGTGTAAGGCAAAGCCCAGGGCGATGATCTTGATGCCAGCCTCAAAACAAAATATTCCAATAAAGTAGGGCTCTGTGTCGTCCTGTCAAGAAAAAGCAAAGTAGAGTGAGGCGGTTTCATGAAATTACACTCTTCCATCTAGCCGTGTCAATGAAATCTGATATTGTCTTACATTGGATTACACATGCTGCGTATTTAAACGGGTGATTCTAGAATTTTCAGATCTCAGTGTCAGTTTTAAACCCACAAAATGTATAGATAAGGCACTACAGAAATAACCATGTTTAGAGTCATTCTTTTTGTGTCTGGTAAGACTTTGTAATTTGATTATAATATGGCTTTTAAATCTGAAAGCTTCCTTTGAATCAGATCGTTAACTTTCTCCCCCAGTTCTTTGATCAGGTTCTCTCTAATTTAAATCATTATTTTGACGATGTTAGACTGCTCTACGCAAATGTCTTGTTGAGAGAGCGTTTAACACGTGGCTGCCCTGTTAAATAAAGACGAGGGTTTCATAGAGAATGTGTTCAGCTTGACATTAGCACTGCTACTGACACAGTGGGCAAAACAAACTGTTGGAGCTGGATCTACTTTTACCACAATGCAATGCAACGTTGTCCTGCAAGGCTCTGTGTTGGCCAATCAGATACATGCGAGCATGTACTCCTGGCTACCATGTATCATCAACGAGCTAATTCGACTATTCACATTGCGGTCCTTGTGACAAAGATGCAATGATAGTCACCATATGTACTTTCCATAGTTGTAAAATTCTTGCTCCAACCGTTGCAAACCTCTGAAAGTGTGATGGCATCGGTAGGCCTTCAAACTCAAGGATCGGTTACTAACGACTCTGTATGCAATATATTTATGTTTTTTATTCAATGGATAATTTGCATTGCTTCATATTTTATTACATTTTATTGTATTATATTATATATGTCTCTAAATATTTACGATTTATTTGATGGAGCCTCACCAGCCAAAGCATTTCACATGATTGTACTTGTGACAATATGTCTTGACCAACTGGATGTACTCAACTTAAACGGCAACTATTTTTATAACTGGAAAAATAATTTCAGGCAATGTTTACACAAGAAAATTTGTTGGTTCCAACTTCTCAAACAGGAGGATTTCTTGCTCAAAAGGACAGGACGTGTTGCTCTTCTCTGTCATATGAACTGCATGTCCCAACAGCTTCAGGGTCTGGACTGTGGTTCCTACAAAACAAGCAATATGAAAAATCGCCCTAGGTTCTGAGAAATTGCCAATTTGTTGGACATTTACTAGATTTAAGAAGGAATTGATGACTAGAAAAAATATTTGGCAGATGAATCGATAATGAAAATAATTGTTAGTTGCAGCCCGACCACACAAAGCTCCCTGACAGGGGTCAAGACATGCTCATTTGTCTCCAGGATGTTGACCGTCCTGTAGTATGTCTGTCTACAGGGTTCCAGCATCTCAGCTCAGAGGCTCCTTGCTTCCAGGAGTGACACGGCATTCTTAGAACAGCCTCCCCTGCCACCACTAGCTCTCTATATTGGGCAGAAGGGCTCCCAGCACTTGTGTCTTTAATGGAAAGAATTGACAAGCAATCTGGGGTGGAGGGAGGGAGGGCGCAGCAGCAGGGGTGATCTGAGGTAGAGGCACACTGGGGGAATCAAAGGCAGCTCTGCAGGGTTCTGCTTAACCTGCAGAGTGACATTCTGACGCTGAGAACAAGATCAGGTGGAATCTTACGTTGTATTCAAAATGATCTTCAAAGAAATCTAATGTCGAGGGATGACATGAAGAGCTGTACAGTATGGAATTGAAAGCAGTCAAGTGGCTACTTACCAAACGCTCCGACATTGGAGTTTTGTCTAAGGCCGGTAGGTGTTGCTCCAAGGCCAGCACAATGCAGTTTGCTATAATGGTGGCCAGGACCATGTATTCAAATGGAGTGAAAATGTCAAGGACAATACATTCAGAGGTTGCTACACATGCAAACACAAACCACAACATTAAACCAATACATACTAATCTCAAAAGGAAAGTCCACTCTAAACTCTTAATCTCCACACTTCCTGGACATACATTGTTGCTTGGTGTGTGGAGGTGCATCTTTCCAACACATGTAAAGACATGAAGTATAACATATACACATTTTTAAAAGCAGCAACAAATCAGTTTAACATCAAATACGTCTTTGGCTAGCTCATGCATCAATGGTAAAAGTCAGCTTTACTTTCAGATAAGAGTTTGAAATCAGGGAGAAGAGAACATCTTCTGTCTGTCAAACCAGAAGAAATCTCTGCACCTACTGTAGCTCCCAATTCATACTACATATGAATTCCTAGCAGCTCTTGCGTATGCACAGTGTTCACACTACAAATTAACACCCATCCATTCTACCGCAATGTGCTGCACACATGAAATGGAGCAGCTGCTCACAGCGAGGAACTCCTGAAACCAAAAATAGTATTGGTCATTAAGATTGTCGACTGTAATTGGTTTTAGCAATCTAAAGTCTCAGTTTGACTGACATCCAATAGAACATATGTTGTACAACTTATTATTAAATGGCAAAGTATGTTAATTTCTTGTATAATAACTGCCTAAAGCATACAGTAAAGATTAGTATATAGTAACTGTGGGTGGGTGCCACACTTCCACAACAACACTGTCTGTGTGGATGGCTTTATGGGCTGTAACCGCCTAATGAGAAGAGTGCAGAGCGGCACCTGTAAGCTAACCAGTGTGGCACGCGGCCGGCAATGTGAACAAAGAGAGGAGGAGCTCTGATATCAACACACACAGAGGGAGAGAGATGTCATGCTCTGCTCAGGTAGACATTACTCCTCTAGGTCTCTGCATAGATGATATTAGTTTACTGCTATATTCATTTTCAGAATGGTAAATGCAGCTCATTTCGATGCTAAGCCCAGGCTGAGATAACCCTGAAAGCTCCCGTGGAGAGCCACAGAAGACATTACAAAACAGCTTTCACCAGCGGACTAGTACTCCTCTAGTGCAAGTAAACTGAATGGAATGTGTAAATGTGAAGTGTCCTTTTTATCTCGACGGCCACAAACTAGTTGGCAAATCTATACTGCGATACAGTCCTCCGTAGAAGTCACGTCTTCTCTTTTTCTGTCAGATAAAAAAACATTTCTGCAGAGTTTGTTATTCTTATTTCAAGACATTATTCACTGATTTGAGCAGCTTATTGAGTATGTCCGCACCCCGCCAGGACTCTTCAGGTCTGCGGAGGACATCCGCAGGAGGGAAAGCTGGCCAATGGACTTCAGCCCGGGGCCCCATAGCTCCACTGATTGCTCTGCATCAGGATAAAGGGCTCAGTAATGCACTGCAGCATCAAAGCATAATAAATGTTTGCTCAGCAACAGGGGTAACCAACCAGTGACTTAAGTAATGGAACCCATTACACCACTTAATGTGTCCTCAGAAAGTATCCACATCTGCACCAGTGAGAAACGATTTTGTGGTCTGCTTTTTTTAAAACCTGCATCCTGCTGCATTGTATTGCGATGCCTTGTTTGTGTGGTGGCACACCCATGCAGTTTGCCACCGCCTTGATGCTGAGGTCAGTCTGCTGGGAGTTCAGCACCACGGACAGCACCATATATCGCAGAGGTCTACCAAGTAAACCTACACAATGGCGTCTACTTCAAACCTGGATGTGCTCTAGAACTTCACCCAATTCATGAATTTAGCATGAGGATGAAAAGAGCAATGTCTGTTGGATGCTTCATTCCAAGTCTTAGTTTATAAAATACCGTCACAAAAACCCCTGCATAGCATAAACTAATTGATAAACTAAAAACATAGCATAAACTAACTGATGTGAAACACCAAGCACTCGTTACCTTTTCGTAGGAACTAATCAATGGAAGTCCGAAATGTGAAAACAATGTTTCCCTTTCCTTTCAATAGTTGTAGCTCAAAAACACTGAAGGAAATGAGTCAAGACCTTTTCTGAAATAAAACATGGAAGCTTTTATATTCAACAGAAGACCGCGGAGCTTCCAGTGTAGACACAAGCTGCCGCACTGTGCTCTAGCATTAAGGCTGTGGGAACAACAGGAGAACCAGCTGTAGAAGTTTGATATTTTAGTGATATACACAATTCTATTCATATTTCATATGCCGAATTAACGTTGCATAAGGCAGTGTCGCATTACATAGACACATGTATATTCTGCCGGTTAGCAATGACCTTAAATGGACACATTTTGCCGCGCAGTATGATCATATAGGATAAGGATATGGCCATTCGGTGATCCTCTTGGCATATTTCCGTATGATATTATCCTCACTGAAGGTGAACAGAGAGCGGTTGACGGTGAGGAAGGTCCGTTTGACTGGAATGGGGTTGTAAATGGCCATGGTCCTGGCTCTCTGGGCCATCGTCTGCTTGTACGCCCGCGGGACCCCCGGAGGCCCCGGCGGCCGGATGGCCCCTCTGGTCGGGCCCGCGGGACAGCTGCCTCCATAGCGGCTGGACAGTAAGTCTTCAAAGCGGGCCATTCTGGGAGAGCACAGATCTTGATGGAGAAACCAAGACAGACACCTGGAAAGAAAGGGAGCATCACAACACGTCTCCTAGGTCCTGTAGGTCCCACAGGTCCTTTAGGTCCCCCAGGTCCTGTAGGTCCCCCAAGTCCCCAGGTCCTTTAGGTGCGTGCAACGTCCGCCAGCAGAAGAGTCAAACATTCACAACTAAACAGAGAGGGGCTCTTTTTCCTCAATCGGAGTCTCGCATGTCTTCGTCCCCGCTGCTCCCATGAAATTGTAGCTCAAAGTTTAGATGATCACATCCAGTGATGCATCATTTTTCATGGGTGTTCCTCCGCCGAGACGTACCGGCGTCCACAATATTCATGAGGAAACGTCAATGTAACAGTGAAGACTACAGCGGAGGAAATGCGCGTGACAAGTCGAGATAAATGTTCCTCCAGAAAAAAGGTCCACAAACATGTATTTACCCAGGAAGACTTCTGAGAGCCTCGCCGCTCGGACAACACGGCGCCGTCACTTTGTTGGTGTCGTTACCGGGGAAGAGCAGCTCGTTCCCGTCGGTGAGGACGCAGACACTACTTTCTCCACCTCGCCTCTTCTAGACCCCACGTGACCGAGAGGACGCCAGTCAGAGGCTCCACCTGGACCGGCCCTGTTTCCACAGCAACAGGGAGGAGAGCGAGCCACACCACGGTCGAGTCGCACGGAATGAAGAGGACTTCCGTGATAACTTTCAAAATAAGAGCACGACCACCAATAGAATCGATTTTATGTTAATAATTATTATTAATACATCATAATGTACACTACCTGTAAAACGAGTGTATATCAACAATTTCCGGCCACACCTTTTAAAGTAAAACAAAGACATTCACCTTTTTTTTAAAGGATTTATTGATGAAAATCAGCCAATTTATGCTTCAAACTGACTATAATTAACATACAATTATAACTAATAACTAAAACAGTTTGACATGTTTAAGTTATATGTATTACTTTGCAAAGGTTAAAATCAAACAAATGGCATGTAGCTAAATAGCAATAGAAACCACCTGAAACTACATTAAAAAACAACTTATAAAACAGGAATAAAAATACTTTTTAAAAAAAAACCTAAAATATAATTTTAACTAAATCAGAAATTGGTTAAAATTACAGTTCCATTAGTTAGAAGCTGGTTAGTTCTATTAGTTAGCAGTCCACATACTTTAGTGTACTTTTGGTCTGGGAAAGTTTTTCCTGCTTTGGTCTTGTCCTGACCGTCTACTCTAGACAGTCCTGACTGTCTAGAATAGAGTAATATAGTTACATATATTTATACTATATGGTTAAATGTATGTGGACATACAGTATACTGCTGTCTTTTTTCAGTCTGGGTCAGTTTTTCCTGGTTTGGGTCCAATAGTTCCAATAAAAAGAAATGTTGATGCTCCAGCATACAAAGATATTTTGAACAATAGAATATTTGTAAGTAAGTAAGTAAAATGTATTTGTACAGCGCCTTTCGCAGATCAGGGTCACAAGGCGCTTCATAATTACAATAAAACAATACACAGATTAAGAAGTACAAACACATTTAACTTTAAAAAAAGGCCAAGGCAACTCAATGACGATCATAACAGCCCCAAGGCAATTAAACAAAAGCCTTGACAAATAAAAGGGTCTTGAGTTTCTTTTTGAAGGAGTCAACAGACTCCATTGAACGCAGGGAGAGCGGAAGATCGTTCCAAAGCCTGGGAGCAACAGCCTGGAAAGATCGGTCTCCTCTGGTCCGGAAACGGGTGAGTGGAGCCATCAGCAGATTCTGACCCACAGACCTCCGAGATCATTGATGTACGGTGGAGCCTGACCATGTAAAGCTCTAAAAGTTAAAACCAGAATTTTAAAATTGATCCTAAAGGAAACTGGCAGCCAATGCTTTGAGAATAGGGGAGATGTGTGTCCTCCTATTAGAGTGGGTCAGGGTTCTCGCTGCAGAGTTTTGCACTAACTGCAGACGAGACAGCTCCTTCTTGTTTAGACATGAAAATAAACTATTACAGTAGTCTAAACGTGAAGACACAAATGCATGAATGATCAGCTCCAAATCATTTTGTGACACCATTTTCCTAAGTTTGGAGATGTTCCTCAGCTGGAAAAAACAATTTTTGGTCAGCTGTTTGCAGTGTTGCACTAATGACATGTCTTTGTCCAATACAACACCCAGGTTTCTTAGGCTCGGTTTAACAGACTGGCCCAAGTCACCTAGGTACTGGTTAATCCCTGGAATTAAGTTATCAGGGGCAGTAACCAGTGTTTCTGTTTTGTCCACATTTAGCTGCAAGGTGTTAACACTTAGCCATTGTTTTATCTCCATCAAGCAATGAACTAAGGAATTTAGCCTCTGAAGCTCAGTCGGCTTGAAAGAGCAGTAAAGCTGAATATCATCAGCAAACATGTGGTACGAAACATCAGAAAATCTCTGGATGATTTTTTTTTTTTTTTGTGTCAACAGATGTGTTTCAACATAACAATGTCCCTGTACACACTGTCAGCTCCATATAGAAATGATTTCACAGTCTGACCTCAAGCCCATCCAACACCTTTGAACCGGAACACCGACCCTGAGCAAGACCTGATCACCCAGCATCAGTGTTGGACCTCATTAATACTCTTGAAGCTGTGTCTCTACTTTCTCTTGACATCTAAAGTTCATTAATACATAATTAAAAACACAGATGATAAAAACTTTAAAATGTGTTTTAATTACTAATTAGACAAGTAGTAAAAAGCGTGTTCATATATAAGATATCAGATTACAAAAACATTACTTCATTACTCCACAAATATTACAATTTGGAAGAGTCCATGAATGCAGACATGATTTTACCACTCTGACATACAGTATTTCTGCCTGGTGGCGAGCTACAGGGTCCTTCATATAGAAAGATGACCTCATTAGGTGTATAAATAAGTTAGATCCTGTTCTCTGAGATGACGGATGTTCACAATGTTTGTGAAAGTTGCTGTAAAACAGGGAATTCAAGAACATCCCATTGATGTTCACGTAATCAAAGCATTTCTGTTGCGTGGCATCTGGTTCAGATGACAGTATTTTTGACATTGAAGAAGTCAACGCCACAGAATGAGTCCAGGCAGATAGAGGGAGTGAGTTTCTATCCGCTACCTGCTGATTGGCAACACTTAAAAGACCCACACTGGCAGCTGAAGTACTTGCTCTTCACCCTCCAGTAGTGATCGCCATAGTCAAACCTGGTGAGGAAGAGGCACATGTCCATCATATTATCTTTGCTTCAACTATTTACTTGACGTTTTCTACTGAAGCCAAAAAGTATGTATTTTTTGACACCACTCACCCTATCTGGTCTCCAGCTTTGATGGGCCTGCTGGAGAAGAAGGCTATCCTGGGGAAGCGTAGATCCTGATGCATGGTGAACACCCTCACAGCCAACAGATTGGGCTCACACAGATGGTTGATGAAGCGGCCGATGTTGCCAAAGAGTCTCGCATCAATACAATGTACGTCTCCCACCTGCACGAAGAGGATGAACAAAAAGAGTCACATTCACATGTTCTTTATCTGGAGGTAAAACGGAGATACATGTCAATTATATTCCATCTTGCACAGCAAAACTTTGACCTCCTGAAGTTACTGTTCAAGCCTTAATTGGTGATGCACCATCATATCTTAAGGAGCTTATAGTACCATATTACCCCACTAGAGAGCTGCGCTCACTGAATGCAGGGTTACTTGTGGTTCCTAGAGTCTTACAAATTAGGATTGGAGCTAGCGCTTTCAGTTATCGGGCTCCTCTTCTGTGGAACCAGCTTCCACTTTCAGTCCGGGGGGGCAGACATATGCACCTCATTTAAGAGTAGATTTAAGACTTTCCTCTTTGATAGCGCTTATAGTTAGGGCTGGTTCAGGTTTATATTACTACAGGTTTATATTAATAAGTATAATTGATACCAAATACATTTGAGGCTAACAGACTCATTATTTTAAATTCCTCTCATCAGTAAAACAAAGAGTGTATGCTAAGTAGGCCACAGTTATCAAAACAATACTAACATTAAGGCGCCACCTTGTGGCTCTAAGGAGCACTGCAGATTGAAATGTTAAACAAAAGACTATGAAGAAATTCTGCTAATTAATTTGTTGACTGATAAAAGCTCCTGCGACCCATCCGTGGGTCCCGACCCAGTCTTGGAGAATGACTGTGCTCTTTAATGCAAGTAGCCTCACACTTCCCTGAATGGGGATAAAGAGGCCAAATTAATCTATACAACAGGAGTAGCTAACATTCATACGCACAGTGTCTTGCCCAAGAAAACATCGACATCAAACCGCCGATCCTGATTGAAGGACGACCCTGCTCACCACTGAGCCACAGTCGCCGACAAGGTCAGAGGTGAGAAATTAAATAAATACATTAAACTGAATCTCAACAGTATTCCTAACCCACACATTACTTTACATCATTTTCTTCTCTCATCTCAGCACTAACATGCACTGTGACCTAGCACACCTTTCCAAATTCATGTAAACCAATTCAAAAACCTTATTGTCGAGAGTGAAGAGGAATGAGTCGTTCTCCCTTTTATCGGCCTCTGCATCAGTGATGATCTCCCCGACATACCTGTGGAAGCATCAGAGGGGAAGGAGCTCAGAGTTCTGTTCAATATTTCATGCTGTAAAACACTGAATTCACTCGTTTCTCTTATGAGAGTCTCTTCTCACTCGCAAATGAATGTTCCCTGAGGGATATCCTGCATGGCCCTCACTCCCCATCCCATCTTCTGTGTCCTGAAGAGCTGCAGTCGGGCTCTGAAGCAAACAACAACAAGGCAATCATCTCAGTACAGGAACATTAAGACAAAAAATGACATTGATTTGATTCAAGACAACACAGTTTCCAAGAGAGAAAACAACTTTGACAGCTGATCCTTGACTGGGAGAGGAAATTGAGTTTTCTTTGGCCTGGTATAAAGGCCCGCCAGCCATGTCGTCTGCATGCACACTGTGACCTCTGAGTCCTCATCGAGTGAAAATCCAAATTGTCAGTAAAATAAATAACATTCCTGTCTCCTGTCCTCCTCCCTCTGATGTGAGTATCTGCCTGGTAGAAGGAGGGGAGCCAGCAAAGAAGTTCACGTGGATGATTTTAAGATACTTGTCAAACTAAACTAAACAGTCAGCTTTTATTTGAGCTTGTTTGTACTAATTGGCTTCTTTATAACATACCGATTGTGGATGAGAGACTGAGCAGATTGAAACAGCACTGTTCTACACGTTTACATGTCCATGCTCGTTGAACAGATGTATTGATAAAGAATTGACTTTTCACTCGTGAATATTTTATTGCACTAACAATAAGGAGCATAACTGGTGTCAACTGGAGTCCTTGTGTGAGTGTGTAGGTGTGTAAAACCGTCTCTCATACATACACTACCGTGAGAGCGTGACAATGATCCTGGACTAAGCTTAGTGTTGTCAGAAGGCAGTATTATCTGTGTTAGGAAGCTCTGATACTTAGCCTGTAGTTCATTCTCAATTTAAGGAAAATAGGAGAATGTTGAAATCATTTTTCAGGACAGCACAAGATAGCCCCTTTTTCTCTTATTTTCCATGACTGAAGGAAACCCTGTTGAGCAGCCACATTGGACCTATACTTGCTGATTTAAGTCGTTGCTAGTTCAAAGTGTGCACTGCTGCTGTTTCATAAGACACCTTCCCGCCAGAGGGCATTTTTTCTGTGGGTCTTTACTGCAGGAAATGCAGAAGTATTTGCAAGGGAGAAAAGGGAGAAAAATAAACCAAAGTGAGCTCTCAGAGGGAGTGGAATAGTTACCTCAGTCCGTTCTGGACCACTCGGTTCCTGCAGGTCCTCCAACAGGAGCAGGCGTGGTTACACTCAAACAGCACGGGGGGCTCTCTCTGACAGAAGTCCAGAGGTAGTCGACCCTCCTACATACACACCAAGAGACATGTTACACACTGCTAGCAGGAATAAAAATACAGATTTACAGTTTGATTTTGGATTCTTAGTTAGAAACATATTTTGGAAAAATCTGAATTACTGCCAACTAGCAGTTCACATCCATGTCTGTCCAAAATGCTTTATCCTCATAATGTTATACTATTAAACACTTGTGTAAAATTCTTATAATTAGATAATAGATTCTTGAGTTATGGACACAAACCTGTCCAATTGGACTCAAGGAATATGCTCAAGGCTTTCCTGAGATATTACGTTCACAAAAAATGGAACGGTGTGGACAAACAGACCGACAGAAAACATAATTGCCCCAAGACAGGGTTTTTACCAGTGCAGACACAAACTAAATAAAGCAGCTAAACCTGGACCCTCTGCTCTGGGAATCAGAAACTAAGTACTGCACAAGAAATAGACCAATACATGTTTTAATATTCTCAACTAACTTCACTAAAACCTAATTTCCATTTGGAATAACTGTAGTATATTATTATTAAAGAGTAAACATGCATGTGACCAAGTGGAAGTGACAGTAAATAAATGTAATTAAATACAAAATTATAATATGATAGATAAATGGACACTGAATAAGTTACTTTAATATTGTTAAAAGTAATGGACATTGAAATAATTCCACAGAATTCTAACTGTGTGTGTGTGTGTGTGTGTGTGTGTGTGTGTGTGTACTTACGCTGTCATACCAACATCGCAGGCTAAGCTGACCACACATGCAGGTGCTGGATGAGCAGTCGTCTGTACAGCTACAGTGCTGAATGACACAATGAGGAGGCAGATTTAAGTCAAGTATTATGAATTCTTGCAGCTTTTATCTGACATTGCTGTATTGCTTTTGGTGTAATTTAATGTACAAAATATGAAAATAGAAACAGCAAGTCTACTTGGAGCAGTTCACTCAACTGTGGAGTGTTTTTCTCTTTTAATTTGGACATATATTGATATTGGATATTTGGTAAAGAGCAGCAGTTCCTTCTGCTTGCAGGTTTCATTAAGTTCCCAAACTCACTTGAGTTAAAAAATAAATTAAAAAAGCCAATGTCAAAAGATGAGACCTGGTGAGCCTTCTGTTACACAACACCAGCACAAGTCTGACGTGTTTTTTTACCCTAAACAAATGAAAAGATCAAAATTACAACGTCTTAGGCTGCAGTTACACTCGTCTTTTAAATGTGACTTTTGGAAAGAGTGCAATACATTTTAATTGTAAATTTCCCTACTACGGGACTAATAAAGGATTACCTTACCTTATCTTAACACTAGTTAGAAGATACATTCATTATTGGTTTGGGATTGAATACACTTCTTCTTAAAATACACAGAGACATGAAATGGGTCTTGTTTTGCTTTCTTTAGAGCACTGACATGTGTAGAACCTGAAGAGTCTCACCTGTAAATGAGTGATGTCCCTGTCTATGTTCAGTGGGGATGTGACACAGTTGTCAGGAATGTACTTAAAGTTTTCCGGGCTTGGCTCGCTGTCAACACCATTAACACAGGTAATAGGAACTGCCTCGTAGCCCCGAGAAATGTCCCTAAGAAGGAAAAAAAATAAATCTGATTAAAGCGAGAAAAAAATGAAAGCACCACAATCTGCATCAAGAGAATATCCCAATAAAGTAATGAATACATGATAAGAAAACTGACAAGACTTCATGTATTAAATTACCAAAATCTTTGCTGTTAAGCTCAGTTGACCTTTCAAAATCTAGTCTTTGGCTCCGCCCATTGAACTTTTGATGATGTGTGGCGTTTCTGATGTGTGGCGTTTCTTTATTCCTGACTTGTTTATCCAGTGTTTCCAAATCACTTTGTCCACGTTCACTGCCTCTCCCTTTTCTGTTTTGTTTAAAGACCCCTTTAAGGGCCCCTACTCAACCAATTTGTTTAATAATCACATCATAGACCTCTGAATTGAACTGTGAGGTGCCTAGAGATTCACTACCCCTAATGCACCTGTATACACACACACACACACACACACACACACACACACACACACACACACACACACACACACACACACACACACACACACACACACACACACACACACACACACACACACGCGCACACGCGCACGCACACGCACACACGCACACACACTTTACCTGCTGAGCACTCGTTCTCCATGGCTAACCCTGCCTCTCCTGGCATCAGTCAGCTTCTTGTTGGTGTTCAGGGCCGTCCACACCTTGGAGCCGTAGACGCAGCAGTCCAGAGCCGTCTCTCCCTCCTTGTTCTTCTGATTGATGTCAGCTCCACGAGACAGGAACAACCTACAGATGGACAATGTTTGAGGTCAAAGTCTGTTGACTCGGGTTACAAAAGGTTTTGGTGTAATGTGTAACTTAAAATATAACAATATAACCGAGTAGGCTTGAAAACACAATTAACTGGTGGTATCAAGGCATTAACCAATATGGGGTTGTTGAAGCTATAGCAATAGCACAGTAGTGCTAGCCAGTACTAGGATCCCAGCACAGTATGGCAGGACTAGGCGGAACACTCATGGAAATTAACACAGATTGCCCTTAATGTGCATGCACACACCACGTCAAAAGGTCAGAGGACACACGCCCATCCTGTGAAAATTGCTCCCGTTTCATTACGCCGCCATGTCAGTAAATCTAGCCGCGGTTCTGTCTGCTCCGGATCAGGGATAGAACGCCAGGAGAAAACTAATAGAAATACCTGAACGCTTCATTTCATATCAAATGATTTTTGGTTTACATGACTGCTTGTGCTGAAAATCATTCAGTGTCCAATTAGAGTGGATTTGAGTTCAAGCCTATTCCTACACTTGAAAACATTACGGTTCAAATTAAACATTTTCTAAACTTTCAGGGCTTTGTACAAAACCTTCTTACACTCTTTTCTCTTTTTTTACACAATGTTATGGCGGGCAGCCGCAGTTTTCCGTTTTACTGCTTACATGCAAACAGTACAGGAGAAAGAATGTAGATATGAATAACAATGTGTTCATTCAAATGACTTCAGTAGTAAGTATTCAAAATGTTCTCGACCCGCCCCTGATTGCATATTATTCATCTCTTAAAAACAATGGACTGATCTGAATTTGATACAGGTCAGTGTGACCAAAATGAACGTTGCTCCCAGATTACACACTCACATCACACACTCCAGGTGGTTCTCTCTGGCAGCGACATGAAGCACTGAGTCCCCGTGAACGTTGACAGCGTTGAGGTCACATCGAGCCTCCAGCAGAGCCAGGGCGACGTCATCACAGCCGGAAAGGGCTGCCCAGTGCAGGCAGACATTCTCTTCCTGAACAGGGAGCAGATTAGAGGTCAGCACAGGGCTTTCTTCACTGCAGTCTTCAGAAGGAAGACGACAGGCTAGGAGTCTCATTTATGAAACAGAGCATAGAATCATCACGTTCAAAGCTTCCAAAACGCTCGCTGGTTTGAGGACTGCCAGTTTGAAGCCTCGGGTATGTATGCGTCTTCTGTTTTTGCAAGTGAACAAGAAATGCTTAGACAATAAAGATGGGTACAATTAACTTTTATGAATTGAAAACACTCTAAATACAGACTTCTAGATGAAAACAGGGTCAACTCCCAGACCAGACTCCGCACTAGAGACCTGTCAATAACATCGTAGCCCCGCCCTAAAGCATCCCCTGCTTTATGGTCTGTTTGACTCTAAATTACCATAATGTACTAAATGAACATCATGCTGTATTGAAGACTTGAAACTAGAGATTGAGACATAAACTCATGTTTACAATGTTTACTGAGGGAATAAATCAAGAGAGAAGTAGAGTAATTTATATAGACATATATAGACGTGTAGATATATATATGTGTTTTATTATTTCCTCCTGTTGTGTTTTACTGAGCCGTGCAGCGGCTGGTGTGAAAACTAACTCGTGCTTGTTTTCTCATTGATTGATTGATTAAGTGTTTGCAGCGTGTCTAGCCCCGCCCTAAAGCATCCCCTGCTTTATGGTCTGTTTGACTCTAAATTACCATAATGTACTAAATGAACATCATGCTGTATTGAAGACTTGAAACTAGAGATTGAGACATAAACTCATGTTTACAATGTTTACTGAGGGAATAAATCAAGAGAGAAGTAGAGTAATTTATATAGACTTCTGTACCATCAGAGGAGTCGTCCAATGAAGTCCTTTTTATCACATACTGTAAAATACGGTGACACAGTACCGCCCAGTGTACTGTCACTCAGTTTGAAAGGTAAACTAGATGCCGCCTTGCCAACCAGTCATGTTCAGTTTACATCAATTTTTTTGAATCACGTTAGACATTTGTATGAAATTGACATAAGCATATGCGTTCTGGCCAAAACCCCAAAATTAGTAAATGACTAGAATGCATATCGTGCTTTTCTAGTCTTCTGACCACTCAGAGAGCAGAACATTACATGTAAACATTCACACACTGATGGCAGAGGTTGTCATACAAGGAGCCACCTGCCCATCAGGATCAAAACACACACACACACACACACACACACACACACACACACACACACACACACACACACACACACACACACACACACACACACACACACACACACACACACACACACACACACACACACACACACACACACACACACACACTTCAGTATCTTGCCCAAGGACAACCCGCTCTACCTCTGAGCAACAGCCACTAACAGGTATGAAACATTCAGCATCCATGAGATTACACTTGTCAGAGTTGAGCTGCACCGCTGTATGCAAACAGTGTTACGTTGCGTGTGTGTGGCACATTTCTTACAGTGAACAGCGTGCCGTGTGCACTGACCTTGTCTCGGATGTTCACGTCGGCCCCTCTGGCCAGCAGCAGCTGGACCAGCTCCTTGTGCTTGTACTCAACAGCCCAGGTGATGGGAGTCCATCCCCCGTCATCCTGCACAGACACAAGCTGTAAATCCCGTGCCAAAATGTTTACTAACATATGAATATTAAGTTAGTGAAAGCGGCAGTGTGTGACTCTACCTGACAGTTGACATATTTGGACGCTTTGGAGAGCAGATGATGGACGATATCACAATGTCCCAGTTTAGCTGCCAGGTGCAGACAGGTGAAACCAATGACATCCTGGGATGACAACATGATTATACAACTGTAGCGTTATTGCTTGTAGCAGATTTAATAATATAGAATTAAATTCAAAATGTCACATTATTAATAACTCAATTATGAATCATAAACCCATCAATTAGAACAAAAAGGATGATGGTACTTAGCCTCTGCTATAAGAAACCATCAAATCAGATTAAATTCAGGAAACCAGCCAATTTAGGAAAATAGGGAAAATTTGATATTAATCAATTAAGTCTCAATCTCAGGGTTGTTACAGAGTTCTTCTCACGGTGGACAGTGGCTTATCATTTAATATACCGGTACACACAAATCCAATGATCATGTTCCTTGGAAATTAAATATGTATTGGACTAAACTACATAACTAAACAGAAAATAAATTAATAACAATGAAACACAAATCACAACCGACAATATTTGCCCAATATGGTAATGCATGTTTTGTCAACTAGTATCTGGTCTTGTCGTGTGACCATGTCTGAATAGCAATTGTTATCAATTTGAACCAATATACTGGAGATGTTGGCTCACCATGTACGTTTAGCTAAAGATGGAATGCAGCGTGTCTCTCCACACTATCCAAATATTATCGTGTACACACCTTCTATGCCCAGCAGTTTCTGCCTATTCTTGTATATGTAATATGAACCCGCTCTTGTTTCTGGTCTCTTTTTGAACATTTAGCTAAATAAACCGAAGCCGGCTTTTACATACAAGTCTAAATCAGAGTGGAACTGAATTATTCGTAAATAATGTGTGTCAGTTCTGTGTGGGACAAACTGGGCTGAAGCGGATGTAGTTGCTGCACTGGTTTCTGTGGACACGCTGGCTTAACTGGTTGAATTTCTTTACTCTAGCCTATTGCAGTGATCAGTGTAGAGAACCAGACAGCATGGCAAGAGAGAAAGAAGAGTGTGATGCGCAATAAAGTACAATCAACTTTTAAAGAAACTATTTTGTTTTTACCTCCATCCAAAATTCTGTCAATTATTACATATTTCTTTCTACACACTAGACTTTACAGACTTGGCATAGTTGTTTACATGCCTGTGATTTTTTCATTGATGTTGTAAATGCCGTTTCTGCAGCTGTACATCATGCCCCAGAGGAAACACATCTTGAGATCGCATGCATTAATCATGCCCATTGCAGGAATGCAGCTGTTGACCGAGTGGCAGATGTCCATTTCTCCACTATAACCTGCCTCCAAAGGCACACAGCTAGTTCCAAACAACTCCCAGAATGTTGCACAGTCATTGAACAGAATCTGGGCAACAACCTACAAGCCATAGTCAACAACCTTATGAACTCATAGATGGTGCATTCTTTTCCATTTCCATTATTGATTTTCAGTTGATTTGTCTTTATTCATGGCCCTGAAGTACATATTACATACTACATGCTTTGCATTTAAATGTTGTTGCTGTTCAAATTTTGCTTAGCTTGATTGTATTATTTGTTTCCTTTTTCAATTTCAGATATTTGTCTTCCGAGATATTTAGTCTTTTAGTATGTGCCGCTATATCATCAATCAACTCGAATAACCCTATTAATGCAGAGTAGTAAAGAAGGCCTGAGCAGTGGCAGCAGCTGGTAGAGTGAGACCGGACCGAAGGAGGAGAGAAGACACAGGGTTGGACACCTGACTCACCTTGTGGCCGACGGCTGCTCCAGCTCTCAGCAGGTACTTCACCGTGTCCAGATGGCTGTTTTCACAGGCCGCCATCAGTGGTGTTCTCTGCTGCTCATCAAACATGTCCAGGTTAGCTCCAGCCTACAGTACGAGCGCGCGCGCACACACACACACACACACACACACACACACACACACACACACACACACACACACACACACACACACACACACACACACACACACACACACACACACACACACACACACACACACAGCATCCCAACATCACCACTTATAAAGACATCGACCAACAGGATTCCTAGTTCCACAGCTATCATGGTGCCCACTGCACTTTAAAACATTGGATTAATTTTGCTTACTTCATTTTGCTTACTTCAGACTAAAGCTGAAAACAGCCTCCTACTGTTTTTGTGCACAAAGCATCATTGATGCAAACAATGCATCCGCTTCCCTGTTTATGCTAGACAGTTTTTTTAGTTTTTTTTATATTCCAGAATTCCATAAGAAACAACTTTCAGGCATACGTTTTAAATAGCCAAAAAACTACCAGCTAGACCAGTTTAGTTCAAGCTCAATTCATCATACATGAATGGAAAAAACACATCATAGAATGCACACAAACATTAAATGTACCTGTAAATGGACCCCTCAAAGTGCTTTAACTTTTATTCATTCACCCATTCATCCACTGATAGGAGAAGCTGCTGTGCAAGTGTACTGCAGCAACAGAAGCAATTTTGGGTTAAGTGTCTTGCCCAAGGTACATCAACATGGACTAGCGGAACCGGGGATTGAATCGCCGATCCTGTAATTATGGGCGTCTGTGGCCTCTGATTGAAGGGTTATCCTTCAATCAGAGGCCACAGTCGCCCATAATGACATCACAATTGTATTTTTACAAATATTTTTTATTTACATATTAATGATCCTTATCTTACTGGGGTACCATTAAAAATAACTTAAAAAAGGGTCACGATTTTCAAATGTAGAAAGTTCATACACCTTCGGCACCCTTCTCTTTAGAATACCTGAACCAGCATGTGGCAGATCTCCTGGTGACCCTCAGCAGCGGCTGCATGGAGTGGGGTGCCTTTGTTTTGGCCCTCCATCAAAAAGTTGGGGTCCTTCCCATCAACTTAAACAAAACAAGTTTTGTCTATCAGTTTAATGACAAAAAAGCTAAAAAGCATACATTGAGGTATTCTAAGTGGAGCTGCTTTGTGTGCAGTAACATATTTGAGTTACCGAGGAGATGAACGACCTTCTGCAGCTCTCCTTCTTTTGCAGATATGTAAAGCTGCCGGGGGGGGTACTTCACTTTCTTTGGTTTCAGGCTAAAAAAGATAAAAAGATGCAAACTGTGGTCCCACACTGTACTGTTTAGCAAACTGAAGCAAAATATTCCATGGTTAACCTTACTTCTCATCATCCAGTGCCATCAGGATGCTCTCCAGAGACTCTTTAGGTTGTTTGTCAGCAACACACACAGCCTCGCTATTTACACTGGAGAGAGACAATGCCAACTGGAATGATCCTTTTAATGGCTGAGATATTAGGGATGTTTTCACTGTGAGGAGAGGTTACCTGCTCGGGCTCTCGTCTCTGCTCCTCTGGGGCTCGCTGGTCTTCTTCGCTCTGAGAATCTGTGGAACAGCAGGCGTGGTTGGTACTGATGGCAGGGTTGCCACAACTGGGAGTGCCGGCCCGGGGTTGGATCTGGGTACAGAGGGAGCCGGATCAGCCTTGGACACTGTGACCTCCTTCGCACCGCTGGCATCCTCTCCGCAATGAGGGCAAAACCTGAGATCCCTCAAGATGGAGGCACAGTCGCGGTGAAAGCGGTGGGAGATGCTGCTGTACGGCCGGCACTCCATGAAGGTGCCCTGTGGGACGGAGGAGGAGAACACTGTATTAAGGTTTAATATATATATATATATATATATATCTCGTATAATAAATATGTTTTAACAACAACGTCAGAGACAATTAGAGTGCTCCTACACCACTTGTAAGGTCCCAAATGTGTCCATTTGAATTGATGTCACATCTGATGTTATTCAACACCATCATTTATTAATGCTCAAGTCAGGTTCGGTCCACTTTGCATCGACACTACTACTCGCTTGGAGCAACAGACATTTCAACCGTTTGTAAACATTTTCCAGCTTTCTATTTCCTGATGTATCCATTACTTTCAGCTACTTAGGGCTCCAGACTGCAATGGTCGCATATGCAATAATTTCTTTCCGAGTGCGCAAGCTAATATTTCATGTGGTTGCATTCATGCAAGTGCATGATGATCACTATCATTGGCGCCTGTGCAGGAGCGGAAGCGCCGGCCACTGTCTATTGCATCCCGCCTTCATAGTCAACTTGGCGAGCGAGCGTTGAGCAGTGGCGAGCACGAGCGCGTAGGAGTGAAAGCGTCCAGCACACCATCACCAGACTCTGGAGAGGGTTGTGTCATGTGTGTACAGATACATGAAATTTGACTGGTTACATGTTGCTTTCGTCGTACATATATACTTATATGCCACATCAACACACTTCACCTTTCAATTTGACTGATAACTAGGTGTAGGTAGGTAGGAATGCCAAATGTTGCCCATGCAAAATTCTAAACTCCTACACGCCTACCCCAGAATTAAAAGAAAGCTCTGTGTTTTCACCACTATTCCACCAGGGGACTTTTTTTTTTTTTTATAAATGTATTTCAGCAGATCACTCCATGTTTTTATAGAAAGGAGATTCACTTCACAGCTTTGCGCTTCGTTGTCATTTAAATATCAATTATATTTAATTATTATAATTTTTAGTTTTGTCCATAAACTCCTACTGTTTTTGTGCACCAAGCATCATTGATGAAAACACAGAGTCTGCCTCCCTGACAGTTTTTTTTTTTAATATTCCAGAATTCCATAAGAAACAACTTTTAGGCAAAAGTTTTAAATAGCCAAAAAACTACGAGCTAGATCCAAGTTAAAATAAATGTATTTTATTAAAAGAAGTTGGCAGAATGAACTGAGCATACAAGCTACTGTACAACAAAAAAAGAAAAGCCTTGATATTGTAAATATATTAAAGAAATAAACCTATATAGTAAATGACGCCTGCATTTTATGTAGCTTAATGTCTTTATTTAATTTACAATAGCTGCTGCTGTATATGTTTGTATATACTTACTATCAGATATAAATAACAGTGTCGATGGTCGCTTTTACGTTGTGTAAATCTGGCTTTTCAGTGCCAAGCCGCTGTGTGTTTTAGTCGTGAGCGGTGCTCTCCAAGGTGCTGATCCTGCTGCTGCGAGCGGCTACAGCTAGGAGGCTGTCCCACGCATTACTAATCATAGCCTATGCATATTCTCGGCCCTCAGTCCTCTCTGTACTGTCTCAGAAGTCAACATTTATTGAACACATATTGTATAATAATTCAAAATAACAAAAATCACAACATAAATGTATCTTACAAAATATTATGCTTCAATTCATATTTATTGCCATTTAGCTTTTCTAAAAACAGCCTCTTCGCTTCGGCTTCTAGACATTTGCTGCAGCACCAAATGAAAACATGCGCAACACTTAGCACTCCTATTTACATGCACGCCTAGTTATCAGTCAAAATGTAAGCTGTAGTGTGTTGATGTGGCGTATTACAGGCATGTTGCCCTGTTTCTTAGTAATGCGCTCTACAGGTAACCAGTGCAATCCTGATTCAATTATACTGTACATACATGGTCAAAATAACATACAGTACCCCTGTCAGGCATCCACATGTTTACAGTATCAGTGTGCTCTGGTCCACTCACCACCCTGCAGAAGAGTCCACAGCCAGGGCAGCAGTGGTGCTTGACCATGCCGGCCCGGTGGTCCTCGCACAGAACCAGCAGATGGACCGTGTTCGAGGGTCGCATCATTTCCTGCTTCATCACTCGCCTCTGGCAACGAATCAGCTGAGGAGAGAAGATAATGAGGAGGAGGAGGAGGAGGAGGAGGAGAAGAAGAAGCATACGGTACAACATTGATACCAAAAGGGTTCAAGTACTGTTGGTGTAATTAGACCCAGAATAATAATCTTACCCAGCAACCGCTTTTATTGATATATTCTACTTTGATCATTACCGAAGGTTTCCATTGTCTTCCTAACAAAGCTATTCTTGGCTTCCAGGATGAAAACCAGCTTTAGTTCATGGGACACTAAATGTGTTCCACTGAAACCTATAGCAATGATTGTCTGTCAGGAGTACCCCATAAAATGGTCTTTAAAGAGCAAGTCTTTATAGAGGTATATTGGAAACTACAGTAAACTCTGTTGAACATTATATATATATATATATATATATATATATATATATATATATATATATATATATAAAAAAAATTGTTTCATTATTTCAGATGATGGCTACCATTCCATCCATGCTCTCCATGGCCATGCAGCTCTGATCCAGCGTGGACACGTTGTCTTCGCTGTGAGGAGTCTCCATACGACAGCAGCACAGTGGTAACTCCTCAGCCAGGTCTGTTTCTGTTACCTCAGCATCCGCTGCTACTCCTGCGCACGCACGCACGCACACACGCACACACACACACACACACACACAATTATTTCACCACAAATCACACCAGGAAATGGACCTGTGACCTATAACAATGTATTCTGGAGAAGAAAAGGGGGACATGATGGATTTTGGTGATCTTGTGAAGCCAAAATCAGTCCGTGAGATGCAGTCGTCACCTGACAAGGTAGGTGAGAGCAGCTCTTCCTGAGCTTTCAGATCGAGACAGTCCAAGGCCAGCTCTGTGTATTCAACATGGCAGACTTCTTCAGGTTCCAACTTTATCAACAATTCATTCCTAACAGCTGTTGGTTCACTGGCCTTCAGAGTCTCTAGAAGAATCCCTGGATCCTCATCTGCTGCAGCTTTGTTCTTCTCCGCACTGGGTCCTGGTTCCTCTTTCTGATTAATAAAAGAAACGGCATTTGTATCAGTGATGACTAGTGACTCTTATTCAGTTATTTCTCTTATTTTAAGCTACCATTTTATGTATAGACCAATATGTACCTCTGAGATGTAGAGAAGTGTTTAGTGGCGGATCGAAAACCACCTTTATAGCGCTACTTAGCGTCTGTGTTGGGAGTGATATCTAGCCAATCCAAAGACGAGGGTTGTGACCAATTACATTTTTTGATACAATGGGGACTCGGGACTAGGGACAGTCTTTGTAGATGCGGGACCTGCCCGGATATTGACAATGATTTGAACCCATGTATTAACTTCTCTGCACTGGCTCCCTGCAAAATCCAGAATATAATTGAAATCCTTCTCTTCGCCTACAAAGCCCGAAGTGGCCAACACCATCATATCTCATAGTACCCCATTACCCCACTAGAGAGCTGGGCTCCCTGAATGCACGGCTACTTGTGGTTCCTAGATTCTTAACAAGTAGGATGGTTTCCAGAGCTTTCAGTTACCCAGCTCCTCTTCTGTGGAACCAGCTTCCACTTTCAGTCCGGGGGGCAGACATATTCACCTCATTTAAAAGTAGACTCAAGACTTTCCTCTTTGATAGCGCTTATAGTTAGGGCTGGCTCAGGTTTAAAGTTAGGGCTGACTCAGGCTTATAGTTAGGGCTGGCTCAGGTTTAAAGTTAGGGCTGACTCAGGCTTATTGTTAGGGCTGGCTCAGGTTTGCCCTGGTCCAGCCCCTGGATATGCTGCTATAGGCCTAGACTGCTGGGGGACCTCCTAGGGTACACTGAGCTCCTCTCGCCTCCCTCTCTATAAGTAATTTGTTTGCCACTGTAGCCCCAGTGCTTGTTTATGAGGGAATGTTTGGTCTTGAAAAGTATCCAAATAATATGATGAGACGCTATATCAATACATATTAAAATAGGTCCTGACAGTGGGCTTGTCAGAGGTCTGATGAACAGGAATGAATACATAACGAATGGACTTGCCCTGTCCTGCTGTTTGAGGGCCTTGGCCTTCTTCTTGGGGACCAGGTTGTACATTCCCATCTTCCGCTTCCTTCTCTTCACAGCTAGGAAAAGCACACAGACTGAGCTTAGATGGTGACCAGAAGTCATTGTTAAGAAATAATGCAGAAAAGAAAAAAATCATGTCACTATTTTGTGATTATCAAAACAATGGCCGTTTAATAAAGAGAACCTTTTTACTTCTCTCTCCTTACATTATCAAATGGCAAGATGATGCATTGAAACATTCATAATTTTTTTTATAACTGCAGCTTCAATTAAGGAGATTCCCCAACTAACAAATACAATCAAAAAGTACAGGGTGAAAAGCCACAATAGAGCTGCAACAACTAATAGATTAAATCGATTATAAAAATAGTTGCAACGAATTTGGTTATCCATTAGCAGAGATGCACCAATACAACTTTTTAGTCCCCAAACCGAGACCTGGGCTTTGGGTATCGGCCGACCCAATCATTCTTTTATGTGTAAAGAAACATCAGGCTTGACTTAAACATCACTCAACTAACTTTGTAAAACAAAACCTAATACAATGCAAATAAATACATAAATGTACCAAATTGTTTTGTATTTTTAAAATGGTGTCTGATTGCTAGATTACAAAAACCTGATCCAGCTATTTGAATCCGTATTGGACCGATATCCATATCAGTGCCTCCCTATCGATCAGTTAGTCCATGTTGTAATGGATGATGAACGCTGTGGCAGTAAACCAGCCAATGCCTTTTGAGCTCACGTGATGAATTATAGTAAATAATGCAGACTCTGGCATACGCATTTGAAAAATGTTGTGTTGAGACTGATGATACAGCAGAGAATAGTACAGAGTCAAACGCTCAATCACAGGTTCTACTTTAAAAAGGAGCACATTTAGCTGCCGGATAGCACATTTAGCTGAATTTCGCAGAAATTAGGTCAGATTGTAAACTGTAAACATAAACACAAAAGTGTCTCAGTTGCAGTTATTTGAAAGACGTCAGCTGACAGGAAGTAAATATGGACGCTAGCTTTTGCCAAGCTATGCAATTTGGTTTTAGCCGTATTTAACGTAACATTATGGAGTTTAGGGAATATTTCTTCAGTTGGAGATTGTCTAAAGTGGATCCTTTAAATCCTCACAGATGACACTGAAGCATCACCTGTTCAAAGGAAATATTAATAATAATAATAATAATAATAATAATAATAATAATAATAATATTCAGACAGTAGATGCTGACATAGGAGGGTATTCCCTTTGCTCTTCTCTTTGCTTCTTGAAGAAAAAACGCTGTGCTGCTATGCAAACTGTTGCATGGTAACATTTTTATATATCATCTATACATGGCTCTTGTGCCATGTACACATAATACCTGTATATCCTTGCTTTCCATACCATACCTGAAAACATTGGAGATCAATTTCGATTCAACATACATTTTTGGAAAATTGCCAATATTCAAACTCTTCATAGTTGTAAAAAATGTCTCCGCTCATTGATGAAATATCATATGAAAATTGTAAACGCCTTCACATTGTTTGGATCGGGTAGCCTACCTTCAAGTTAGATTCAAATCAATAAAGTGTGCAAAGAGAGAAACCAACCGGACTGAGGCTTGATGGAGGTGGAGGCCGCTCTGCTCTCTTTGCCTCCGCGGCCGTGACGAAGCTCTGGCTTTGGTGCCTTTGATGACTTTAGTGCAGGAAGCTTTGGAGGCAAAACAAAGCAACACGCTGACTTATCTACCTTTTTAAAGGCATAACAACAGGTTTCCTACTGGAGGAATTACAATAGAAAATGGCTGCTTGTCAGTCCCTGATAAAGAGTTGGTGCCGAAACATGTCAGTTTGCTTTTAGGTCGAACATGCCACAACAATAAAGGAATCTTTATTCTTAAAAATTGTGATTTTTGTGTATACCTAATTATCTATTTAATAGATGAGAAGACAGAAGGTAAGCCTACATCAATATAAAGGGTTAAAGTGATGTGTGGCCAACATTGACTATTTTATAGTCAATAATTATTGTCTTGTGAATCAATTAAGAGAATTTGAATTTTAGATTCCCAGTATTTGACAAACAGTCAAAGATTAAAGACAATTCAATTCTGCATAATATATAATCTAATGATAATGAATACAATTACAAACCAAAACGAGTCGACCTCTTGCGAGGAGTACGAGTTTGAACTCGTTCAGAACGTTTGCAATCCAAGCGCTCGGCATAATAAAACGTTGTAAACAGATAAATATTTATTTTAGTTTGACTATTTATGTTTGACATACAATTTCCTTTTAACAAATTGTAGCTCAAAATGTATCCTCTGGTCTGCACTTAGTCCTCACATAAAAGGTACATTTGCATAAGTAATCACATAGATCTATCGTTTTATTATGTTACAGTCTATGCACACAGGTGTGTTCTACCATATGTGTAATAATCTGTCACTCTGTACTTCCACTCTCACATGATCACAGATACATTACAAGACACAGCACATGTACTTTGAATTTTAAAAGATTAGCCAGTCATTTTGGACACATTTCACTGCTTGACGCTCATCGGCACAACAAGTGGACTTACTTTGGCTTTTTCTCCTGTTGAGGACACTACAGAGTCTGCACCGGGAGTCCGGTCCTCTGCGCGCGCAGCAGCAGAGAGTCTCCCTCGGACCTGTGGGCCAGTCAGGGAGTCCAGAAAGTGGCTGCCAGGAGTCGCCATCAGCCTCCCAGAAGCTGCTGCTGCTCGTTTGCTGCTGAGCGCAGCATCCCTGCTGAGGATGGCTGAGCTGTGGAAGGGAGTGATCTTCACCTGGTGCCCACTCTGCGCTGCTTGTCCCCTTGCAGCACCGGGGGCCCCCGAGGTGTGGCTGGAGGGTCCTCTAGCTCGTGCAGGCACCTCACTGGCTCCACTGTAATCCATCGCGGTCCTGAAGCCAGTCAGACTGGGGGAGGCTCGGCACAGCGGCACCTGAGAAGTTTTAACAAGTTTTACTACCCTCTCTAAAACAAAGCCATAACACACGCTCACGGGTAGAAGCCCCCTGGCGCGCTCTGGTGCTATTAAACAGTGCACACAGTGTGCCTACGTGCAGTAGTGCCCCGAGACCAAAGTTATCACATCTTTGCGTGACAATGGCTTAAACATGGAGAACAGGCACAGCTGTGCGCGGCGCAGCTGCAGACGCGGGGACTCGCATGAGCGCGTGAGCCGCTTTCAAACATCCGCGAGCGTTTCACCGAGTGAACAAAAAGTTGAAGCAGCAGAGTTTCATCCTACCAGGTCCAGTTCCGTGTGCAGCGAGATTCGAGCGAAGTGTGGAGCGAGGGACTGGACCACAGGACGGGACAGGAAGACACGAGTTCTCACTTCCGCTGCACCACGTGACGCAGTGCGCGCCGCGGACACGTCCTCGTGGGTTCTGGAACTTTTTCAGAAGATAAGTGTAGCCCGCGGCTCTGTCTGCGATAAAGACAACGATGACTGGTTTAGTTTGTAATGCCAACGTGAGCCGTGGAGATTTGACACATTTAAAACAACGGACGATACTATATAAGATGTTTTAGTGGGTACAAAAATAGGATTAAAGCAACAACGGAAGTAGGAAACAGTGAGTGCTCTTGCCGCCAGCTGATATTTGGCACAACTTTTTTATATGCACACAGTATATGGTATTTGTTTTGGGCTTAAATGAAAAGACTATTAACCAAATATTAAATTAATCTTGAAAAGATAAATGTTTTTGAGGTCTCAATGTTCCACTCAAGTGATAATGATCTGAACAAGATGTGTCTAGAGAAATTGAAATCTAACAGAAATAAAAGAAATAGAAAGCTTTAAAAAACTTTTAAACATGGTTTAACTACAGCAATAGGGCCTATCTAAACACAACATGTATTGTTGACAGTAGTGTAGTCTTTTTTGATCTTATGGACAGTTGGAACAGTCGTCAGTTAAATCAAATGAAGAAGAAAGAAGTCCTGTACATCTAAAGAAAAACACATTTAAACATATTTAATAGATCTGTGCCAATGTGTCTCAAGTCATTATTGACAGGGGTGGCAATGGGATGTCTATCCCTCTAGGGATGGATCGAGATTTAATTGGTGTGTTTATGCATTAATGTGCATGTTTATGCATTAACATTCTACTAATAATTGGCTAAAACATATATTAGGCGTCATGCATACACTTAACTGTTGATGGTCTACTTTTGCAGAACTTGTATAGTCAAGCATAGGCTAACATTTACAGTGACAAATATATGGGACCTTTTTCTGAGCTCATTTACAAAAGCAATTAAAACAATTACCAAACAAAATTTATTATGCAAACCTTGGGTTTTGTTTCCTTCTAAATGTACTCAGAATAACTCAGCTGAACCAGTCATGGTTTATGCTGGTATCATGTTTTTGGAAAGAGAATAAAGAACAGTGCTGTTGCCTCAAAGCAACAAGGGTCCCGGCTTGAACCTGCTGGCTGGTCCCAATAAATAATATCCCCCCTAGAACCATTGTAGCTGGGGGAACATTTTCATTAAAACAATAAAAGAAATAGAATAGAACCAAACCAAATTTAGGGAGCAAAATGCACGTCTCAAACCCATAAATCACTACATTTAGAGTGAAGACTTGGTTTAAGGTCAGGGTAAGTCTCAAGGAAATGAATGTAAGTCAATGTCATGTAACAAAGGGATGGAAGCGCGACTGTGTGTGTGTGTGTGTGTGTGTGTGTGTGTGTGTGTGTGTGTGTGTGTGTGTGTGTGTGTGTGTGTGTGTGTGTGTGTGTGTGTGTTTCAGGCTGTACGTCCACCTTGTTGCAACTCCTCCTCATCACCAGCAGAGGTCAATAAAAGCTTGCTTGGTTTGCCGTGGAGACACTGAGACAGTTGGAAAAACTCTCTCACCTGGAATACAAAAGAAGGAGGACGAGGTCAACATGGTAAACTAATCAGCAGTTTTTACATAATACAAAAAAACACTGTTGCCTGCCTGAATGACTATCGCCACGTTGCACTCACCTCAATACCTCAATAGTGATGAAGTGTTTCGAGAGAATAGTCATGACCCACATCAAGAAGACCATCTCAGACACCGTAGACCCGCTGTTGTTTGCGTGTCGCCAGATCCGGTCCACTGACTGTGCAGTCAACAACGTCATCCACACAACAGTAGGAGCAAGCTCAAATCGTGGCACCGGCACCTCGTATAGGCACTTCCTGTGGCACCTCTAGTTGCCACTAGTTTTTGTGGCAAGCTGCCACAAAAACGTGGCAGCTTGCCACAACAACTAGTGGCAACTAGAGGTGCCACTAGTTTTTGTGGCAGCTTGCCACAACCATGTACAATATTTTTACACTTGAATAAACAATAATCAAATACAAAGAAAAACAACTATTTGTGGCATCTGATGAGATGCCCACATGCATAGTTTAAGGATGTCAGTAGTCAATGTTGTACTCCCTAGAAGTAGCATTTCCATCATGTGGTTTTTGCATTCATTTGCAAGGTTTCCTTCTGAACCCAGTATTTCTGCACATATTGAAGATGAGTGTTATTGACCCATTTGGCCACAAGAGGGAGTTTACCTTTGTGTGAGCGCTTTTGTCAGGAGTAAACACATGCAGGTATGTTTCTCTTTTAAAATGTTTTTTTTTCTGAATATATAAATTCACTGTGCATTGTAATTTGTTAGCATAGCCGTTCATTCATTTTCTGTTTTGATATTGGTTAAATAAATTAAACATGGGTATTTTGGCTATTGAATATCTATTGAATCAAATATCTGCCTCTTTGTCTAAATTAACTCATCATTCATATTTCTCCAACCAAATCTAATATTTATTATGTAGGACTATTCATCTTTTGGTTAGACTTAAGTATTGTAATGTGAATAATGTCATACAGCCTTCATAATAATTGATATTCTTTTGTCAATTTTAATCAAGCCATTCATTTTTTTTAAACTCCTTACTAAATCAGACCAAAAAAATTAATTGACTGTGCTGTAATTGAGAAATAAGCCATGTATGCATTTACAAGTTATGTACAAAGTCTTTATCAGTCTTTAAATAATGCATTTAGTAATTTAATCTCTCTTTTTAATTTAATCTCTCTGGATCAGAAGAAATAAACGTTTTAGGTAGGTTTTTTATTAATTGGTTTAAACTCAACAGACAAAGACTTTCAAACTTGTTTTTATTATTATAATTAATACAATCCATAATATCCTACTGTAACAGAACTAATGATAATTAGTAGTAGTAATATTAATGATACGTGCACTGCCACCCTGTAAATTATATGAAATCAAACATTATTAGTTTATGTTCCACATTTGAATATGCTTAAATGGTCAAATTATATTTGACCATTCCTAGATTGCCTCTTTGGCGCCACCCTCTTTTCTCTGTCAAGGAGGGAAAGGGCTGTTCTGTGCTCTTAATTTTCCCTTTCTGTTACAAACTGTATTTATTTTCTTTTTATTTGTTCAAGAGGGACAATGTACAATGTACGTGTATTGGATGCCTTGTTAAAAATAATAATAAAGAACCTTGCAAATGAATGCAAAACGACTGACATCCTTAAACTGTGCATCTGTGCATCTCACCAGAAGCCACAAATAGTGGCAGGCAGTTGCCAAAACATCTTCTGAATCAATTCTGCAGCGATGACAGCTGTGGCCACAAATACCTGCCACAGCGGCCTTCTAGACTTGAGCTAAACATTCAACCAGAAAACTATTGTTGTGCCTCAATGACTGTCTATGTACCACAATATAGTCTAATTAATAGACCTGTGTTTAAGATTTGACCAAGGTAGGTTGATTGACATTTTGATTACAATGGTATTCAACTAATTCTTAACTGAAACCTAACCTATATTGTTAATACTTGTATTCTTAAGAGCACTTAATGATTTATGTTCAGCAAAAAATGACACAAGATTAGTTAGGAAAAAATATGTTTTATTATCAAACAAAAAAGTGCAACAAATAAAGTGCTGAAACAGTAGCCTTTTAAAGCAAAACAATAGTTCAATACATAAATAAAATAACAAAAAAATGAGGTATTAGAAGGAGATCAAAAGCTTGGTAGAACGCGCGTCTGTAACGAACGCGTCTGGAACGAACCCGCACCTGGAACGAACACGCGCCTGGAACGCGTCTGGAACGAACACGTGCCTGGAACGAAGTCGCGCTGGAAGGAACGCGCGCTGGAAGGAACGCGCCTCGGTCCAAAATCAGAATTTTTTTTTGCCGTGAGAAATTGGTTGTGTGGCGTGAGTGCGTGTGAAAACATGCAAAAGCGTGTGTCACACGGCGAAACCGTGAGAGTTGGTAGCTCTGATAATATATACCTTCCAGGACCTTAAGCAAGTTGCGGCACCGCTCTCTCTAACACAGGCAGATGCCTCAAAAACTAGTGGCACACGAGGGGCAACTCGTAAGTGCCCCGCCACCTGAGACGTGCCATCGGAAATGCTGCCTCTAAAGTAGTGGCAGCTCGCAGCACATGAGACGTGCCACCGGAAATGCTGCCTCTAAAGTAGTGGCAGGTCGTGGCACATGAGACGTGCCACCGGAAATGCTGCCTCTAAAGTAGTGGCAGCTTCCGGAACAGCAGCATCTCCCTCTGGCACCATGGCACCTCCTTCCGGCACCGCGGCATGTGCCTCCAGCACTGTGGCAACTGAGCGGTAGGGTTGGGTACCGAGAACCGGTGCCAATATGGCACCGGTTCCAACACGTCCGGTACCTACCAGACCGAAAAGCAACGCAGTTTTCGGTGCTTCCTTCCGGTGCCTGAGCCGATTTAAATACTTTTTTTTTTACACTACTCTGTAAAGTTGCACGGTATATAGATACTAAAAAGGTAGTGCCGTGCCCGCACGCTAAAAACGATTATTAAAATAGCGCGGATCAGAGCTCACTCGCTGCTCTGCTCTCTGTCTGCCTGCATGCAGAGCGGGGCTCGAGGGGGCGGGGCTTCCAGCGCTCACACACACAGCGCGCGCACACAGAGATCGCTGCAGACACGAGCACGAGCTTTTGAACGTCCGTCCTCGGCTTGATGGAACAAATCTCTCCAGTTGATATGAATGATGACGTGTGGTCCAGTAAAGCAGCAGTTTTAGGATCCAACAGTGTCTGAGTTCTGTTGCACACGGTCCCATCAGGCCACCTGATTGGACTAGTGTCTGTTCTTTTTTTAAATATATATTTTTATAGTTTGAAGTTAAAAGGTTTGAAGCTGTAGTTTGAAGTGTGTTTTGTATTTACTTATTTATTTATATCTATAGTATTCTTTAAACAGTTAATAATATTGTTCAATTTGAAGAAAAAAAATTGCCTTGGCAATAAAAAAGTATCGGTTCAGGCACCGTTTAGGCACCGGTATCGTTTTAAAAGTATCGGTTTAGCACCGGTATCGGAAAAAAAAAACAAATGATACCCATCCCTACTGAGCGGTGCCACAGGAAGTGCCTGTGCAAGATGCCGGTGCCGCAATTTGAGCTTGTCCTCTCTCCCACACAACCCTCATGCACTTGGAGGGCAAGGACACTTATGTAGGACTCCTCTTCATAGACTTCACCTCAGCGTTCAACGCGGTCAAAAACTCCTCACTCTTGGTGTGACACCTGCTCTCTGCAACTGGGTGCTGAACTTTCTCTCAGGCAGACCCTAATCAGTCAGAGTTGCAACTGCACATCTGACACAAGAAGTGTGAGCACAGGGACCCCCAGGGCTGTGTGCTGAGTCCCCTGCTGTACACCCTCTTCACATACGACTGTGTGGCCTCCCAGGAAAACACCAGCATCATCAAGTTGCGGATGATACGACGGTCATTGGAATGATCACTGGTGCGGCCGAGACAGAGTACAGAAGAGAGGTGGAGGAACTTGTGGCCTGGTGTCGGGATAATAATCTCTCCTTCAACGCAGACAAGACCAAGGAGATGCTTATTGACCAAAGGAGGAAGAGGGTGCAGGACACACCATACATAGATGAGATAGAGGTGGAAAACCTTTGAGCGAGGACCTCACCTGGTCTCACAGCGCCCTGCAGAACATTACAAAGGCCCAGCAGTGTCTGTCTTTCCTAAGAAGGCTGAGTAAATTTGGCATGCCACCCAAAATTCTCAGCAACTATTATCGACATACTGTATATAAACTACAGGAAGGTTGAAGTGATGCTAGAGTATTAATTGAAATGAATACAGTTGTAAGTAATTTAGTACTACATTAGGACAAAATTACCAGAACAAGGGCACTAAATATTCTCTGCAGACATACTTTAAAATCACAAATATACAGTACAATGTTGCCAATAGTATTTTTTTATTTGTATTATTATGCAAGAAGCTTGGTGGAATTATCACGTTCACTAACTAGCCAGCTGTCCACCAGTTAGCTAACTAAGCTAGCTTGTTAAATCTACCATGCTGAAATGCTACACTGATTACAGAAAATTAACCCAAAGTTGTCACTCATCTGGCCTTTCCTACGCGAGACAGCATGTAGATTTTATATATATAGATATATATATATATATATATATATATATATATATATATATATATATATATATATATATATATATATATATATATATAAACGCACTATACTATTACAAATCCATTTTATAAAAGCACATTTTAATTAAATGGTGTGATATTTCTAGACCAGCTTTTTTTTTGTATCTCAGCCTCCCTAAAAAATACAACAAAAGTTTTTTTAGCACATAAAAACTGCAGCAAATTCATGTTTGATGTTTGCAACACAGAGGATGCTGAGGACTGACATCATAAAAGACAAAACCAAGATTAGCAGCAGCAGCAGCACACGACTATGGCTCTGTTTTGATCCCTTCTTTCCGCCATCTCCCCTTTGGCCCTTTTTGTTGTGGCGGGGCCTGCCAGAGGTCACAGAGGGTCACGCCAGAATGAGGGAGAACGAGGCTTAATGCCTTCAAACCCCACTAATAACCCCCACTGCGCCCCCCTCCCTCCTCCACCTCCAGGGCCATATTTCATAGAGGCTGCTTCCATCGACGCGTCTGGTCTGCATTAAAATGTACACATGTGGTCTCGGTTTTGAGACGTGCGGCTGACACAATCCCATAACCAGCCGAATGAAAAATGGATTTCTCAGGCAGCGGATTAAGGTTGATCTTTGTTCAGGGTTTCACTTTAAACAGGAGGTATCGCAATGACAGGAAGTCGCATGATCATGCCCTTCATTACGAGTATCGCTGCGATGTGGAGCACATAGCGTACGTTAGATGTTTCAGCTCAGACTGATATATATATATATATATATATATATATATATATATATATATATATATATTTCACATGTAAGAGGTTTCTTTTACGGCTGGATGTTACCGTAAAAAACAAGATGACATTTTCTGTCCACGACTAAGATTTACACTCTGGGCTCTCATACAATGGCTCAGTGTTTAGTTCAGGGACACATGGCAGTTGATGGACACATTGGTTGTGGCAGAGATTTCGACCTGTGACCTTTTTTTTGTATGACCGGACAATCTATTTAACCACCAGACCACCATGCAACTCCAAACAGCGCACTGAATACTTTAATAAGGTCTCTTAAAGTCTCGTGATATTATATATTTCTACAAATTTAATTAAAAGAACAAAACAATGAGTATTGTGTGTGTAATTAAAGCAGTGAACAGCTGTTTTAGGCAATTAATGTGCCTTCATAAGAGAAAGCAATGTCACCACCAGGTCTACTTTGCTGTCCTGCCGCTTTCAATCACATCACATGATTTTCATTGTCAGGTGGTGTTGCCAATGATGGAAATGTACCTGTTGAAATATCCCATTTTGTCGCAATCCCAAGTTCCCTCTTGAGCTTGGAGACGGCCATAGACGTTCTGGAGCTTTCCATCATCATATCACATGATCTTCATCTGTTTTTAAACATCTCATGGGACAAAAGGGCTTACAAGGGCAGGCCACGGATATCAGAACGTATTGAGAGTGGGATCCAATGTTGGTTTTAGATTTGATGACAATAACAAAAATATAGACAGCTTTGGGGAAATGTTGAGATAACACAAGGGAACCTCACATCTTAACACGTGACGTCTACATTGACACCTTCAGGGGAATAAATGTGCTGCCTTTAAATTCCTTTTAAATACAGGAAACACTTTCCAAAAAGCAAGATAACACACTTACAGTAACCATGAGGGGGAACGTGGTCATATCAGTGCTACACTCTGCTTCCCTTCAATCACCTGAAACCAACAGGGAGACATTTCTCACCTCACAGACCTTCACTGAGCATGAATACGGGAACACACAAAGCCACTTGTGTTCAAACGGCGAGATAAAGTCCTTGTCTGGCAAGTCAAAAAGTGTGTCTTAAGACTGATAAAAGAATTGATTCGCTGAACACCTCTTTATAATATAAAGTCAATCCAGATATCTTTAGAGTCAAAGGTTCAAGTCCAGTTTCAAGTTTTGATTTGCTTTGAAGGCGAGTCTGAAAGTCATCGGACTAATCATGCAACTTAAAAGCAGAGTTAAGACATTTTAAGAAATATGGATCTCTTCTGCTGTCAGGCAAATAGGATTCTGGGTAATTACTAACAAGTGCACATCAGAACATACACCTCTCGTTAAATGAGGAGATTGAGACCACTGTTGCGTCTGTACGATAAATATGACGCTAGAGCCAGTAGATTGCTAGCTTAGCTTAGTTTAGCAGAAAGACTGGAAACGGGAGGATGCAGCTGGCCTGGTTCTGAAAAAAGGGAACAAAATCTGCAAAAACAACAACAGTTCCCCATTTTAATTTTGTTTTTACACAAGATATAATGTGTTAATGCATGAGCTGTAGAGCTGCTTGTTGGACAATTTTAGATTTTTCCTTGTTCCAGTCTTTGCTAAGCTAACTGACTGCAGGCAGCTATATAGTTAGCGGGCAGATGTGAAAGTTACGGATGTCCACATCAAGTTCTTTAATATCAGGTATCTGCCAATGCCGAGTTCTATCTGATGCTGATTTTGACCTTAATATTGATTATGTATCTGACACATAGAAATAAGAAAGGAGTAGAACGAACAACTGTTCCCTGTGGTCTTTTGACTCATACAAAAGAAATTCCCAATTGTTGTTAGTTGTTACACGTCAGCTGTTTTAATGCTACAATGGTTCCAGAAAAGACACACAAAGTTCGTCACTCATCTGTTGACAGCAATGATCTTTCCTTCGCTGTGACAAGAGTGTTTGGATAAAGCATTAAGTTGATACATTTTACTAAATTACTCTATGCGCTTAATGATGTTAATACTCCACTGCTCGTCAGTGAGTCAGCATCTCGCTGTCAATCGCTTTAGTTTGTACAGAAGTTAGCCCGATACAACGGTCAAAATGGTAACAGCATTCGTAAAAATGGCTTCTGTTTTGACCATCCAAAAACAGTCTACTGTCAGTCAACAGTGCCTTGCTCACATTAGCCGTGGAATATGTTCAGATTTATCACACTGCTCCAGGATTTAAACCAACAATCTTGAGGACACACGCTCTCTTTTACATCCTCTACTTTATTGTCACATTCAAGTCTTTAAAAACTACTATAATATGAAATGTGTGTTGATGTGTGAGATGATGTGTGTTTTGATGTCTCGAGAGTTAACCAAGTCAAGTTGTTGGCATGAATAACCACCATCACATACAAATAAACACACACACATGTGTGAACTTCAGTTGTTTTTTGCATTTCCACCAAAAATGAAAACATGGAGCTTTACGTGATGATCTGCACGCGTGATAAACAGATTCCATTCATATCGGACCAACAGCTGCTGCGTCAGGACCAGATGGAAACCACTAAATCTTTCCATCTGAAAATTTCAGCTTGGCTGACAAGACAAAGAGATTGTTAGATGAAAGCCTGGAAGTAACTTGCAGCTGTCAGAATGTAAACCAATAAAAATGAGTACATGGATATTGAATGAAAGGTTTTGCCCACAGACTGTAGGTGAGTTCAAACACAGGACTTGCAACACAATGGTGTCACCATCGTCCGCAGGAGTTTTTTGGGGGTTCATGGACTTTTGACATTATAGTCAAAGCTCCTTAAATATCTTTACTACATATACTACAAAAATATGATGATCTCATAGAATATGAAGCACATGATGCATTCATGTAGATTAAACGAGTTCAAAACATGCAATAGACACATCAATGCAGCAGAAATATTAATCCAGAAGCATCAGATATAACTAAAACATTTTACATTTTGCTTTAAGTACTTTCGGTAAAGTTGCTACTTAAATAATTGTACTTATAGTGGAGGATTTTCCCAGTGCGGTGTCAGTACTTTTACTTAAGTAAAGGATCTGAATACTTCTTCCAAGCGGTCCAGGTCACCAAAATACAACTCGCTCTTTCTAAGCTCCATCATCTCTTATTATAGCTATTAGAGAAACGTCTCAGAACATTTTGCTTTGTTTTTGTCTTATTTTTTTAACATTTATTCGTAGATATTCCCATTTAAACTTTTACAGTGGCTGCCCTGTAGACTCTGATATCCTTATACTCATTATCAACCTTTTGTCACAGCGTATCCAACATGTTTAACCATTATTTTTGAATGGGTGTCCTTTTATTGTGCTTTAAATTACATCCTTCTACCTCAATCAGCATGTTATGTTTTCAGCATTTCCATGCACCAGTGTCACTCACGCAGATTCCTATATATTTACTGGACTTGGCAGTGACTGGGATCCTGATTTCCAGGCATATTTCTTTTCTAATTGAGAGCTGCTGTCATGCGTTGGACTGCTGCCACCTCTTGTAAAAAGTACTGAGGAAGAAAATGTATTGGGACCATCTGTTGGGAACACGAGATAGCTTGTTTTTATGATTCATTTGAAGACAATGGCCGGCGCAGGTTACTTTGAGAGCAACAGGCATAACAAACCTGCTGGAGATCAAAAACACTCTTAAACACAATAAAAATATATAGAGCTGATCGAGTTCATAAACCTTTCTTCGACTCAAAAAAGGGTTGAGTTCAATCGGAAAACACAAAAACAAAACAATGATAAAACATAAGTGACAATAGAAGAGAGCATAAAAGACGGATTTTAGCATTTTTTTATTTATTTTTCATTACTTAGGCTCACATTGTTCACACTATCACTTTGTAGCTTACAAAAATTAATGAATTAAAACTAAAACTGGTCTTTCAGCCAGGAGATGAGATTTATTGACGTAACTTGCGTATTTCAGTAAAGGCACCTCCGTGGTTATTTTAACCCACACAAAGTATTTTATGATCTTTTCCTTAACATAACTAAGTATTTCACAATCTTTTCCTAAACCTAACTAAGAATTTTACCATCCTTTCCTAAACCTAAGTATTTTACAATATTTTCCAAAACCCAGCTAAGTATTACACAACACTTTCCTTAAACCTGACTAAGTAGTTTTGCTGCATAAACAACATAATTTCCTGAGAAGACGGAACTTTATTTTATGTAGCGAGCTAGGACTCGTGTTGCTGGATTTTTGCAGGTAAACTTATGTAAAATGAAGAGTAACCTTTCTTAAAATGTCATAACTGTGTTATGCGGACACGTTGTTTTAGGTGTTGTTTGTCTTTGCACCAATGTCACACAGATATGCGTCTGTACACTGTCGAAAACAGGAACACGGCCTAATTCATGATTATTACCGTTATTGCATGTTATTGTGTCACTATCTTTTGTCACCCGACACGCTAACAGCTTAAATAAGAGGGTGAGGTCATCTGACCAATCTGGCGTGGGCTTCAGCTCTATTTGGCCTCCGTACATAACACATCTGCATCCAGTAACATTGATTATAGTCTCATGTCCAGAAATTATAAGCGTCACTGTCTCATGAAGCCTTTCCCTTTTCCCTCTTTCATAACACTGAGAAGATAACGGGCCTGATGTGGTGCAGAGCTGGAAGTCAGTCATGCAAAAGCATTTTATTAGAGCCCTTTTTTCATGTCCAAATAGCTTCAGAAACCTGACAGCCATTACACAGGAAAGCTTTGCTAAATTCTTTGCTGCTATTAGTGGTTGTAATTATAGAAGTGAATGAACTGACTCACAAGAGTTTTTGTTTTTTTTCGGAGGTAGGTCAGAAACCTCCAGTGGGTCCGACCATGAAGCATTTTATCTTACAGCTGCAAAAATAAATGAACAGATTCCCACACTCCTTCCATTCTCATATAAAACCATCACACACATTCCCTTTGATGTTATAATGGTTCCTCTTCTTATCCGTAGTTTGGCTTTTGGGGAAAACATTTGCTTTGTTTCAATCAAAAGGTGGTTAGCTTATTTTAGCAGACTGGAAATAGGAAGCCTGATCTCGGTATATCTGGTTGGTTTCATTAATGCAAAAATGTAAAATGTGTTTTTTTAAAGAAGTTACATGCTGGAACTTTAAGAACAGAAACTTATTGTCTCAGCCGGTTGGTTTGTACCAATCAAACAAACATGTTAATTTGTGAGCTTTAAAAGTGTTGGTAGGTGTGTTCTTGATCTTTGGACCAATCCAAGCTAACTGTTTCCATCTGCTTCCAGTCTTTATGCTAAGCTAAGCTAATTATTCTGACGCCACCTATTTTAGTTTCCAGGTGTCCAGGTGTTTTAAATGTAGTAAAGTGTCTCCAGAGGGAGCTGACGTCCGATAAATATCCTCAGGTGATTCCACTTGAGTCAGCGGCGGCTAAATCTGAAGACAGAAACTTTGAAAATAAAAATAATCAGGATGTGAGACCTCTATTGGTCTCCTCAGGTAGGCTGGAGGCTGCAGGCTAAATTAGCTGCTACTAGCATAACACACCTGAATGTGCTGCTGGCGGTTGAGTTGCATTGTGGGTAAAGCAATGTATCGTCATACAACGGTTCGTACAATATCTAACTAAAAGTTACTCTTCTTTTTGTGTGTGCGTTTTCCTACCGAAGTCCAGCAACACACGCCAATTTATGCTCATTATATGAATATGTGCTTTTCACTTCTTTAAAGGAAATAACTTAGTTAGGTTTAGGCAACACAAGTCATTAGTTGGGTTGAGGAAAAGTTTACGCATTTACTGCACCAATTTGAATAATTATTTTTTTTGTTCAATTTGAGTATAACATATGCAACATTGGTGGACTTTTAAATAACACAGTTGGCTGATAGAAACTGGTATTAAGCTTTTTTATCTGAACGTCAAACACAGAGGTCATTATTTCCCAACTGCATTTTACTCCTAGAGCAGTTTGCTATAGTCCAGTGAAAGATATCGTCAAATATAATGTATTTAAAAATGTTAAGATCAATTCATTAAGTATTCCACACATTGAGAACATTTGACTTCTTAGGGTAATAAACTATCTAAAAAACATCTAACAATTCAGTTTTGGAGACACATGCTCAACTTTAACTTAAGAGAAAAATACAATCTTGTAAAATGTTAAGAATAACAACCTTTATTTGGTGTTTGTGGTGAAATGAGTTCTGAGGGAGTTGTGAAAGTCAGTATATCACAGACATCACTTTAATTTCAATTATATATAATATGCTATCTTGCACATAAAAATGATTTTAAACAGACTTGTCGGGTGTTTTATAGTTGGCTGGTTAGTTTTACTAAGGTGATTGTGTTCTTGTAATACTCTTACTATAATCCTGTGATATAGGTACACTGTTTCTTTGTGTTTACGCTGTTTAATGTGGGACAAATTGTGCGTTTTATACATATATAATAACTTCATATTGGACTTTTTTGGTTTTGATAAACTCGAGAACCACAGGTGGGTGGAAAAAAAACGCAAAGCCGTCATCATCTGTTTTGAGTTGACGGGCGCGCGGCAGAGGAAGGGTTAAGAGTCACATGGGAGCGGGTGGTATTATCAGCCCTGGGCTGTAAAAAAAAAAATGTGGAGGAAAAAAAACCCTTAAGAGGAACAAAGAAATCAGAGTCTATTTAAAGAGAAGTATAGCCCCGGACCCCGCAGCACGCTGTGACGCCCGGCTTTTGCGCAACAGCTCCATAGCTGCGCCAAAATCCAGCACTGCTCGTGCACCACCGCGGTTCTCCCGACGTGCGGCGACGATGCGGACTTCTCTGGTCGTGTGCTGCTGCGTCTTTGCGCTGCAATGCCTCCCGAGCACGCTCTGTCTCCCCGTGCGGGGATCCGGCAGGTACAAAGTGACACCGGTGAGTTGGACCACGCTTGTTTTTTTTGTTTTCTTTCTTTCTTTCTTTCTTTTGTAAAGTCGAAACAAAAACTAAACAAAAACACGTCTGCAGTTTGGAGGGTTTTTGTGTGCAGAACGAGTCGGTCTGGTTTGCATTGTTGCAGGGAAATGATTCATTATTTTGCATTTGAAAGGTATCATATCTGCAGGGTTGACTTTTCTTGGTTCTTTCTCTTGTCCCCCAGCCCCTAAACACACGCACACACGCGCGCGCGCACACACACACACACACACACACACACACACACACACACACACACACACACACACACACACACACACTATTGAGCATTTGTCTAAGTGCCACTTTTCTGCAGCGAAATGCACAAGCACATGCACGCACTCACGCACAGATACAGATTTTGCAATATTTATTGTGCAGCCATAAAGCAGCATGACTCCCTTTGCTGCAAAGCAAATACTGTCATTATAAGACACACTTTTTTCAGGATTAAGTGTCACTTTTCTGCAGCGAAACGCGCACGCATTCACGCACGCACACTATTTTGCAGTTGTTCTCTTGTGCATAGTTAATTATATCCTCATTATTCTATGAAGAATATCTTAAGTGTCCGGTCTTCAGCAGCGAAATGCACACGTGCACACACGCACGACACTTAATGTTGTAGTTAACAAAATGGCTATTTTTAACTCGCACGCACAGGTGCTGACCTGTCACTGTAATTAGCACAGGCAGCTGCTCTTACTTTGAAGAAATTACTATCATCACTATTTGTTTATTTTTTTTAATGTTTTATGTCTGCTCAGCAGCAGAAGCAAACAAAAACTGACGTCTACTCTCCTCTGCGTGCGTCAGCCAGGTCAAAAAACATTAAGGTTGCTGAGTTTCCCCCTCGTCTGCAGGACAGGAAGCAGTAATAACAGGTCTTAGAGGCATTTTGTCAACAACACCATAAAAGACAGGGGTCCTCCACATGGACCCGTCACCATGGCGTCTGTGACACGCTGCCTCTCAGTCACGTGCTTCTGAAGTGTATTCACTGACATGTTGAGTTTTACTCATTTATCAGCCTCACTTTGCTGTTTTGCACACTTGACCACATGCTGCTACTTTAATACTTTTCATTCTAATGTTTTGGTTGTAATTCTGGACCACATCATATTTATGACGGTCCTCTTTTCTCGTGCATCTAACCTTTATTTACACTGAGTACACTGTTTAGCGTGCATGCTTCATCTTTCCCCCACAGGAATGTCCTGTTTACAGGTACACAGAGAAACAAGGAATTTATCAAAACACACAGATAAGCGGTTACATGGAAGAATGTGTCGGTTTATACTGGGAATAGTCTGTATCGCTTTCAGAGTTGATTTTTGACGTTGTTATTTTTGGGAGACTGTATAATAAATCAGTCACATAGGGAGAGATGTTTGGAGTTGAGCTGCCAAGCAGACAAGACCTTTCCACAGAAATAAACACAACAGGGGGAAACAACCAATCGTATCATGGGTAAAGAGGCAAAGTGTTAAGCCGAAGTGTCTTTACACCTTGCAGTCTCTCTACTGACCACCAGGGGGTGACTTCTCTGGTTGTATAGAAGTCTATGCTTCATGTCTTAAAGTTGCATTCTCTCTACTGAGCACCAGGTGGTGACTCCTCTGGTTGTATAGAAGTCAATGCTTGATGTGTTAAAGATGCATTCTATCTACTGACCACCAGGGGGTGACTCCTCTGGTTGTATAGAAGGCTATGTAAATGACTCTACTTCTCTCTTGATTTAAACATTGTAAACATGAGTGTATGTCTTAATCTCTAGCTTCAAGTCTTCTTCAATACAGCATGATGTTCAGTTAGTAAATTATGATCCATTTATCAAATAGACCATAAAGCAGGGTATGCTTTAGGGCGGGGCTACAAGATGATTGACATGACTTCTTATATACAGATATACTTCTTATATGTGAGTTTATGTCTCAATCTCTAGTTTCAAGTCTTCTTCAATACAGCATGATGTTCATTTAGTAAATGATGGCCCATTTAGAGTCAAATAGACAATAACGCATGGCATGCTTTAGGGCGGGCTTACTGTGATTGACAGGTCTCTACCAAACGTTATCCGATCTGGAGGGTTTTCGTGTTTTCGTCTTAAAACTTTAATCCTTCCAAAGTGTGTTTTCAGTTCATGAAAGTTAATTCTAACCCTTTTAGTCGCCTAAATATGTTTTAGGAAAGAAGTAAAAAGGTGGCACTTGCTTTCTGATTATTTACGTCGCACAAGTCATGGAAAGTCGCCAAGCTACAAATCAATCAGTATTCCTTATTTCAGCCAAGTGACAGCAAGAATGTATGACTCTGTGTTGCTTTAATCTACTGTTTCTTAACTCTGAGGTCACATAATGATTAACGGAAGAGAAAAGAATAAAAAAAACACATATATTCTTTCATTTTCTCAGACTTTCCTCGAATCTTTGTTTTCAGTCTTGAGTCCATAGTGTGGACTCATCTGGCGTAACCATCAGTTAACACTCTTCCTTTGTGTTAACTCATTAGTATCCACACATTTAATCCACAGTAATCAGAAGCCGTTGTAGTGTTACGACTCGTCTTCCTCAATTGAAAAGAATGCAAACAGGTTTCCACACATGAAGAAAGAAAAAAAACTAATTTCTGGCAACACATTTTTTAGAGCTGTTGCACCTGCGATGACAACGTTGTTATGTCTGCTGGTCATCTAGCTGGAAAGTCTAATCTGCAGGTTTGTCAATTTGTCCCTCCCCGACCCCCCCGGTGTTGAAAAAAGAGTGAGTGATTACACAGGCCTGGACAGGCCTCGATGTCTGTGGCATTTAGGGGATTCACAAAGTGCCTGTTTTCTCTCTCGGGAGTGAAGAGGAGAAGCTAACAGCTCGCTGTTTTTGTCAATAAACCCTCCGAGTCCCTGGGTTTCTTTTTTTTTCTTCTGTTTTTGCGCCATCATGGCGATGTCTTCGGGCAAAGCGATTGGTCGGGGAAACCGTGGGAGCAAAGGTGACATCAGAGCCGGGCCCGGGTTCCCAGCGAGTATAGAACTAGGTCACAGCTGCGCCGGGCCGTGAGTGGCTGATGAGACATAACGAGGATGTGTGTGTGTGTGTGTGTGTGTGTGTGTGTGGGGGGGGGCAGTCAAAAGGCCCCTCCCTCATGAAGTTAATCAGATGCTTTTGTTAGCAAGTGCAAAGGAGCCCCCAGCCCCAAATCCTTCACTAACAAGGTGAGAGGAGGAGGGGAGGCTGGCAGAACGAACCCTAACGGGACGAGCTCAGTGTGACAGGATGGTGTCGGCACTTGAGTTTATTAAAATGTAATTCAATGCAATTCAGTTTATTTTGTATCGCCCAAAATACCAAATTCCAAATTTGCCTCAGAGGGCTTTACAATCCAAACACACACGACATCCCGGTCCCAGGACCTCACATCGGATCAGGAAAAAAAGAAGAAACCTTCAGGAGAGCAACAGAGGAGGATCCCTCTCCCGGATGGACAGAAGCAATAGATGTCATGTGACCAGAATGAACAACGTAACAGAGTTACAGCACATTAAATTATTATGACAGAAATTATTCATATATGAGTAGTAAGCATGGACCACGATCCAGATAAACACGATCCATATCCACAGAAGGAGGGAGAGAGTAGGGGCATCAGCAGAAGGTAGGAGGCAGGAGGTAGGAGGTAGGAGGCAGGAGGCAGGAGGCAGGCGGCAAGAGGCAGGCGGCAGGAGGCAAGAGGTAGGAGGTAGGAGGTAGGAGGCAGGACCGGCTCCAGACAGTCACGATCCATGTAAACTTGAGGCGAGAAATCACAGAGGCTCCAGGGACGAAGTAGAGTTAGTAATGTGCAAAAGCTCACATCGCCAAGGTTCTGGAAGGCAGAGATGCCCAAAGGTTGCACCTCGATTGAAGGCGAGTAGAAGACGGTAACTGGAGAAGTTAACGGCTACCATGTTAGGTTTTGGCTCGACATCGAGAGGAGACAAATCCTGAGGCTTAAAGCTAGTGTAGGAAATATTAAGAAACCAACACGAGTACGAGATAGTAGCGAGATTAAAAGTCAAAGTCAAAGTCAGGTTTATTATCAATTTTGTGCAATGTGCAAACATGCAGAAGATCGAAAGTATGTTTCTCTTCTGTCCAACATATAGTGAATCGTGCAATAGTTGTAATAATAATAATAAAGTGCAAAAACTGTTTAAAAGTTAAAAAAAACAAACATATAAGAACATTTTGTAACCGAAAAACCAACAAAGAGCGTTCTTTCAGTATGCCGTATGTTCTCCGACATGACACGAGAAGTCAACGTGGATTTACTTGTCACGTAACTTGTGTATTTCAGTAACGACAATTTTTGTAGTTATTTTAACCCAAACAATAATCTTAGTTTTGTTGCATCAACCCAACTAAGTATTTCACGATCTTTTCCCAAAGCTAACTAAATATTTCACGATCTTTTCCCAAAGCTAACTAAGTATTTCACAATCTTTTTCTAAACTTAACAATATTATTTCCTGTGAAGACAGAAGTTTCTTTTGAAAAGGCTGCACACATTTTCCCAACAGAAATTGACACGTGTTGCTGGCTTTTGTAGGATATCATACGCACCGTTGTATGAGGATACGTTGACCACGTTCACCATCAGCATGTTAACACGCTATTATTTGCTGAAGCTGATGGGAACTTCAATAATAAAGGTTTTTGCTCATAAACGAAAGTACAAAATAAAAAGTTTGACCTGATGGTGGCGCTAGATGAAAAATCTGAGCATTGCTAAAGTCAGTGGGATTCATCCTTTGGGAACCATGAATGTCCGTACTAAATTTCATGACAATACATAAAATTGATGTTGAGATATTTTAAGTCTGGATCAAAGTCTGGACACGTGTTATTCAAGTATCAGGGATCAGCTTTTCAAACAGCAGGTGTTGCTCCAGATGTTTTTTTAAATCACTCCACACCCCCTAGAAAAAATAGATCTTGTCTAAACTGGGCTGAATGTTCAAGCCATGTGCCTACGATGTCCTGACTTCACCTTTTTGACTGGAGTCTGTCACCCTCTATCCGCCCATCTCAACCAAATCAAATAACAACGGAAGCCCCAAAAAGCCTTTAAAAGAAGAAGAAGAAACATAAAAAGAGAAAGCATAATCTGCCTGGTAACCGCTACTCTCCAGCGCGCTCGTTTAGCGATAACGATAAAATAATCCGTGAGTCATCCTGCAGCCGGACGGACAGAAGACCCGCGAGTCTGAGGTCTCTGCGGAAGGAGAGATAAGAGATTCAAGCAGATGGTTTATATCACTTTCCACCGCTGGGTGTTTCTGATTTTCAGACGATATATATTGGATTACGAGAGTAAAACGGAAGATAACAAGGTATTTGTTGATGAAAAAAAACCTGGCACTTTAAATCCTCTCTCACTGTAAGCAATCCTTTGTCTACTGTTTTTCCGAAAAGAGCACACCCTCCAAAACCACATCTGTCTGCCTATGTCAACAATCACTTATGACTTACTTCCTATCATCCGGATTCACTGTTACCAGGTTTAAAGATACCGTCAGACTTTTATCAGACGCTTCTTGTCTTCTCTGCTACGGATTCTCGTGAGAAGCAGGTGGCTTCTTTGAAATGATCAATAAACCAGTCTGTGTGTTTTTTTTGTGTTGACTGTAAATGTCAGAGGTCACCCGTCTGAGATGTTCAGTGAGAATCGGCAGGTATTTCTGGATCATCTTTTGTAATTTCCTTTTTTTTTTTGAGCCACTTTCCACTCAAATCTTCTTTATCTGCTTCTGCTGCTGTTCCTACTTTCTTTTATTCAGAACACATGTTGTTGTGGATGTCGTGCATTCTGGTATGTGATGAACAAATTGATCTCTCTCTCTTTGTTTGAGTTATTTTTACCTCCGCGGAGAAGGTTTTCGGTTTGGTTTGTCCGTCTGTTTGTAAGCAGGATGTGCGTCATGGGCCGAGGAAGATGCCCTTTAAATTACACAATACATTCATTATTTGTTCTTCGTTTTGGGCTTTATATGATTTGTTTGTAAATAAGAAAAAAACATTTAAACACTGTTAAATTAAAATGTTTGATTAAATAAAACTAGACATTTTCTAAATCTAAATCAGAGAGTTAGATAAGAAGATGTATTAAAGCTGGATTGGTGGCCATTCTCTCTCCTGACCACCAGGGGGCAACTCCTCTGGTTGTATAGAAGTCTATGAGAAAATTACTCTACTTCTCTCTTGATTTATTCCCTCAGTAAACATGAGTTTATGTCTCAATCTCTAGTTTCAAGTCTTCTTCAATACAGCATGATGTTCAATTAGTAAATTATGGTCATTTAGAGTCAAACAGACCATAAAGCAGGGGATGCTTTAGGGCGGGGTTACAAGGTGATTGACAGATCTCTCTCTTCCAGAGACCTGTCAATCAGTCAGTCCACAAACTAAATGGTGATGACGTCTACGTCCACTACTTGTGTACAGATTATACTGGAGGCCAGCGAAAATGTTACGGTGATTACTCGTTGCCGACGAATTTGGAACGGCTTTCAAACGCTGAGATGAGTCGGTACGGTCATAGCACCTGGAGATGAACAATACCCGGGACTACTGCAGAGTAATTGGGAATGAATTCTGATTGTAATATTTCCTTTGAAAGACGAAAGCCAGGTGTTTTTTGTCCAGTGGGAAAGTAGACAGCTATTGGCAGTCACTTCATGTTGAGCGTACAGACGTCTCTGGTCTAGAAAGTAAACAAGCATACATCTGATTTAAGACATTACTCTCTACTATCCAACAGCTGACTCACTTTGTTGGGTTGTACATTTAGACTCTTTTTTCTCCCTTCAAAATAAAATATGTAAAAACACATCTGGCTCAGTTCATGCCAATAAACGTTCACCTCTAGGGGTTTTAAATTGCTAAATGTTCAGAGTGTGCTTTGTAACTCGGGGGCTGGTGATCCCATGTCAGTGACTCAGCAGGAGTGTTGTGTTCATGCTCGCGTGTTCATGTGTAATTTTCAGGGCAGACAATAGAAATCCTGTCGGGAGACTTCATGACGACGCTACAGGAAAAAAAATAATACCCTCGGGGTAAAAGGAGTCTGTCACTTTCTGCTGAGAGTGCAAGAAGCCGGTGATGAGACATGAAACTCCCAAAGAGCCTGAAGGCATCGTGAAAAAAAGGCTTCTTGAGTCTGGTAACATCTGAGTTTGTGATGCCGGCGATGCAGGAGGAGAAGGAGGAGGAGGGTGTTCATTACAAGTATGGACATATTGAGCTCTTGGTTACAGCGATGACAAGACTTGTGATCTGACAGCGGTATTCAGGGAGAAACGTGTCCGTACACGGTGTGTCTGAGCGGTGTCTCCAGCCTGACAACTACCCCCCCCCCCACACACACACACAAGGTCACCGGGCTTCAAGGTCAGTCAACCAAGAAACCGTTTGACACCAAGGGTCCAACACCAAGGGAAACCCTTCATTTAATATCTTTAAAGCCATTAGGTGTTAAGTGTCTTACTCATACATTCGAGAAGTGAAGCACAGTAAAGATGTATAACAATAATTATAATAATAATAATAATGCATTTAATTATTAACGCACTTTTCTTTCAAAAGAATCTGTGCCACAGAGCCAGTAACACAAATAAAAACAGAGTTAAAACTTAAAGCAACCCATAATCAGGACTGGGCGCCGGACCTGGCGTGACAGGGCCTTCAGCTGTTGCACCCCCCCCCCCCGGAGCGCCCTCCCCGTCCACATCCGTCGGGCTCCCACCATGTCTTCATTCGGGCAGGCCCTCAAGGCTCACCTCTCCAACCTCGCCTTCACCTGCTAACCCTGCTCCTTACCCTCCACTACAGGACTCATTCTGCACAGCTTCTCCAGTTTTCTTTTGTGTGGGGGATGTTCTGTTTGTTTGCTCTATTGTCTTTCTTTTTTTTTTGTTCTATTTGTCTCTGTACCATGTAAAGTGTCTTTGAGCATTTTGAAAAGTGCTATATAAAATTAATGCATTATTATTATAAAAAGTTTTTTTTCCAAGAGTTCAGTGTCTGAGTTGCCCTTAGATGGTTAGGGAGACTGTTCCAGAGGCGTGGCTGCTGGGCAAAAGGCCCGGTCGCCCATGGTGGAGCTTGGTGTTGGGGACCCGGAGGAGCGAGCGGTTTGTAGATCTGAGGGTGCGGGTGGAGGTTTGGGGAGTAATGAGTTGTTGTAGGTAAGGAGGTGCATGTCCATTTATGCATTTATGGGTGAGTAGTAGGACTTTGTCGTCAATCCGGAATGGGACAGGGAGCCAGTGTAGTGAGTGCAGAATGTTATGTGTTCATATTTCCGGACTCTCTTAAGGATCCTGGCAGCGCTGTTTTGGATGTATTGTAGTTTCTGGATGTCCTTGCCAGTGATCTGGGTGCGGAGTGAATTGCAGTAGTCTAGTCTTTAGAAGATAAAGGCTTCTCTGCGTCTGACAGGGTTAAAGTGGAGCGGAGTTTGGAGATGTTTTGAGATGGTAAAAGGAGGTTTTGCACAGGTCTTTTATATGGTCATTAAAGGTCAGGTGAGGGTCAAACCGCACTCCCAGATTAGTGACTGTGGAGGAGAGGGGTAGACCTGACGGTCAAAGGTGACATGAATTATGGAGGATGACTGAACCTGGTGTGGAGTGCTAACAAGGAGGGCATTGGTTTTGCTGCTGTTTAGCTGGAGAAAGTTGTTGCTAATCCACGCCTTTATCTCCCCAAGACAGGCGGTGAGACATGACATGGCTGCAGAGGGGCTTGGGACAGTTTTGATGTAAAGCTGGGTGTCGTCAGCATAACAGTGGAAGGACATCCTGTGTCTGCTGACGACACGGCCGAGGGAGAGCATGTAAATAATGAAGAGGATAGGGCTGAGCACCGACCCTTGCGGATCACCATACCAGACAGGGAGCAGTCTGGACTTGCATCTTCCCAGTGAAACATATTCAGTTCTGCCAGAAAGATAGGACTGGAACTACTGGAGTGCAGAGTCTGATAGTCCAATGGTGGTGTGGAGGCACTCAAGGAGGATGGTGTGATCCACTGTACTGTACTGTACTGAAATTCACAATTAAGCTGGCCACTCCCACCGGACAAAAAAGGCAGCTCCTTCCTCATTGATGAAGGAGCGATATTAGTTATATTAGTTTTATAGGGAGAGAGTTCTTCCAGATCGCCAAGATCCGTTCTCACATCAGGATGACTTCCTGTACGCGGCGCTATAGATTTTGCCGTCAATGTATTTACGGGACCTCCTCGAGCCGTACATTGTACAGCACACGGCGCAGCAGAGCATTGGCCATCTCACAGACTCTATGCAGCCTTGCGCTTTTTTGCGAGCGGTACATTTCTGTACAGTGTCGGCGATGCAGAGAACATCGGGAAAGCCCTGCATGGTGTGCTGTCCGTAACATTTACTTAGCGCTTAACTTATGGATGTGCTAAAAGCACTCATAATTATATGACAGTGTTATTAAGGTGGACTCATGATAAGAATACTCATCACTGCTTCAATTGATTGAATTTCTGATTATGAATAATACATACATACTGATCCGCCCATACACATATTCCTAGTTATATGGTAACCTACACATATATGTATATACACATAGTACATGATACATATGGGCATACAGTACATATATCCTGATATGTATATATTAATTTGTATACTACTGGCAGCAGACACATTTAAATAAATATTATCTGATTGATTTGGGTGATGAAGCACTTCAAATGAGCCGATACATTTTCCAAACACTGACGCATTGAACTTTTTTGCGACGCTTATGTCTCGCAGCGGGGGCGGTGTTAAGCTGCGTTCACACCAACAACGTTGCAAAATTGTTTGCTGTGAATGCAGCATTAGATTCTTCCATGAATATGGTATATTGACTTCCTCATATGCGTTCATGATCATCTCCCGCTTCTCAGCGGAGAGAAAAAAAGAGGTTCCTCTGAGTTTATTTGTCATTGTTCTGTTAGAACATCGTGGTGTCAGTGCTCGATTATTATCCCTTCTGAAGAGGAGCGGGCACGCGCATTTATCCAGATGACTGACGTCTGGCTAGAAGTAACGAGACCGTTTCAGCACGGATCTTCCGTGGAGAAACCCAGATAGCCTGACGTCAATCATCTCGCTAATTTAAGCTGAATAATAGGACATTTGCTCGACTTTGTTGAGCCAGGTATGAGAAATAGGGCCCAGGTGGGACACAGCCAGAGCGAAGGGAAAGGTTAACAACTTTAATGATGAAAGGACTGAGAGTGGGGATATGTGACTTGATTAAAGACATTCTTAGTCAACTAACACTCACATGATTGTATTGACTAATCGTTAAGTTGATTTAATAGACGGAGCTGTGAAAGTTTTTCACCTCTTCAAATCTTGTGTTTACCAGAGTATGTGCTCATAAGTTTCTTATAAATAAGTTATTCAGACTGGAGAAAACTCAAGTCAGCTAAGAAGAGGCAGCACTCCCCACCCCTGTATTTAAAAAAAATATATTGTTTTCATCATTTAACATTATTAACTCACATTTTACTGCTAGTAGGCCGGCCAACTTGTCGTGTGAATTGTGTGTGAATCTACGCCTGCTATATATCATTCATCTGACCCATAGAAATGCATTAAGAACACACACTTTGGTTTATTTTTCATTCATCCGGCGCTGAAAATAGTCCTCAACAAATGCACTATTTTCTTCCTGTTTTGAGTGTTTTTTTTACCAATAGGCTTTGTGCTAAGACACTTTACTTTTGAGTAAATGGTGCATTCATTAGAGCGAGACTCTGTCTGTGTCTTTTATTGGGCAGCTTTTATCAATGAATAATACCATTAAAAATCAAGTTAAAAAGTATTATTTATTGATAAAAGCTGCCCAATAAAACACACACGGGTTCGACCTTGAACTTTGATGTAAAACTTGTGGGGAATAAAGGGTTTTACTTGGCTGTGGGGTCAGAGAGGTCAAACAATCCATTTGACAGGCAGGTCAGGCGGTGGGGGGCGGGTTTAGTCCTTTAACCACCCGTTTTTTTTTCTTCATCTCCCTCTTTGAAATGACACCCACCACTTAGAATTAGCCAACGTTTTACGACACTGAAAGCCGACACTCCCCTCAAAGATTGGGATCAGGCGGCGGGCGACTTTGGTCTAAACTGTCTCGTTTTGTGGACGGAGGTCGGCTTGTGACCAGGTGACTTACGGGTCAAATCATGAGTCCTGAAGGAAAAAAAACTGAGGCTGCTGAACAGAAGGCACAGCTGGGAGCAGGACATTGTCCTCACCAGCGAAAACCCAGAATCAATCTTCAAAGACCTAAAATTAGTTATTATCCTGACAACACCAAGTCTGGATTACCAACTGGGAAAAGTCCACAAAATGTCAATTATTACCACAATAATTTGATTAATTGCAAACCTTTCCACTAAAGGTGTGACCAGGCTCCTAACAGCTAATCCAGCCAAGACCAGGACCTCTTGTGGCCGTGTAGATAATTACCAAAATAACTTGAAGACGTTTTTCCACAGAGATCTCTGAGTGAGGTTAAAGGTAAATCAACAAAATGTGTGACTTTAACTCTGGAGACAACTGTTCATGTCCTGTTTCCTTCTATCAGTCAGTGTTGGTTTCTTTTGACCACAACTGACCCTTCAATAAGTTAACTAACTAACTGCATTCCCTGAAGAAATATTATCTAATTCTTGGGGAAAGCGATTGTAGAGAGAGATATGTGTTTGAAGGTTATATCCAGGATGAAAGCAAGTTAAAAAAAAACATCACTTTGAGATGGAGATAACGCAGAAACATAACGTTTTAGAAACAAATATAATTCTTCTAACTTCTCCTGGTAACACACATCACTATTGCGCAACGTTTAACATCTGAAACCATGAGAATCTGTGACGCCGATGCTGAGATTAGGGGATTTAGTGAAAGCCCAATAGTTCTCTTGTGTTGAAGGGACCTTTTTGGAGTTTTATTGCAAACAAACCGTTGTGTTTGCATCCAGTGTTTCTCACCCAAGCGTGTTGTTTGCATCCTGGAGTTCTGACAAACACAATGAAGGTATTTCCTTCCCCTAAAAATATTTGCAGCCAACTTGAATGGCGTTCGTCTTCACTTTTGACTTTGCTGCTGTTACAGTTCTTGACACCATCAACTGTCAAAACACCTTCTCGCTCATCAAAACATGGCTTCAAAGCAGCACAAAGTTTAATTAACAAAGTCGTGTTTGAGGCTAAACTTTCCACAGAGAGGAAAACAGTCCCAGCATCCCTTCACATGACAATCGGTTTTATCGTGAGATTGGAGGATTTGTTCAACACGTTGTGTCAATAGTTAAGACAAGTGCAAGAGTTGCAGGTTTGAATTCCACATTTTAACATCTTAACAATGTAAAGATAGGGAATACCATCATGGTTATTGAGTCTGTAATTCTATAATATAAACTCCTCCACAGGTCAATAAAAAATTCACCACTTCATACAAACAATAGGACATGCACTCAATGGCCTGCTTCAGTGTAGAGCCTATAGCCCCCCCAAGTAAATATATGTTTTCAAACAGGCAAACAAATAAGAAACCAAATTCCATTCCATGGGTATGTTTTCCAGCAGCTTCACGTCAGCAGCCTTTAGATAAGTTTTACACCGCGATAAGGAGGTTTTGTTGTGAGTTATTTTGTTGTTAGATAACAGCACAGAGAGAAAAAACCTCAGATCTCACTCCAGAAAAAAAGAAGCTGAACAATAATTTTTTTTCTTTTCTTCTTCTTTTTCTGGGGCTCTTTTTAGCTCATTAAAGAAAAACTGTACAACATTGAGCAGAAACAACCGCCCCAATGTGAGTAAAGTGCTTAGTACCACAAAATAAGCAGCTTACATCTCGTTTAAACAAAGTGAAACACAGGAGGTGGAGGTTTTTTTTCGGGGAGGTGTGTACTGTTTGTTCTGTGATCCAGACCCATCAGTCACCGTGTTTTCTGCAGTCTGGAGCACATTCCATGAATCCTGCTGGGTTTTGTTCCCCTTAATCTACAACAACGACACGGTTTGAGAGCTGCAGAAGCTGAGCGAGGCAGCCTCGTTCAAACACAACACACACACAAAAACATGGTTGTGACAATTATCATTCAGCATCTTATGGATCTATTGTGAATTAGGGGCTTTGGGGCTTTGGGGCTTTGGTTCAATAACGATTACAGTTGATATTTTCTTACTTTCTTTTGGTTTGATTACTTTCTCTCTCTGGGTGACTGTGGCTCAGTTAAGCGGGTCGTCCTTCTATCCACTACTAGTCCACTACTCGTAGTCTGTTCCTGCGGTGTATGAATGGGTATGCATATGTCTACGTCCTGATGGGCCAGTATGAATGGGTGTGAATCAGTGAATGAACTCTTCCGGAGATCAGCACTTTTCAATCCTGACATACAATGGTAAATGAACTTGTACAGCTGCAATATTCATGAGTTATTGTCGGTTCCCACAAAGCACAAAATCAGACACGTGCAGGTATAAAGATCTCTAAACTTCTGGGTTAAAACCCCAGACTGTATATAAGAAGTCATGTCAATCATCTTGTAGCCCGCCCTAAAGCATACCCTGCTTTATGGTCTATTTGATGGATGAATCATAATTTACTAACTGAACATCATGCTGTATTGAAGAAGACTTGAAGCTAGAGATTGAGACTACACTCATGTTTACAATGTTTAAATCAAGAGAGAAGTAGAGTCATTTACATAGACTTCTATACAACCGGAGAGTCGCCCCCTGGTGGACAGTATAGAGAATGCAGCTTTAACACATGTAGCATAGACTTCTATACAACCAGAGGAGTCACCAACTGGTGGTCAGTAGAGAGAATGCAGCTTTAACACATGAAGCATATACTTCTATACAACCAGAGAGTCGCCCCCCTGGTGGACAGTAGAGAGAATGCAGGTTTAAGACATGAAGCATCGGCTTCACTCGGCAGAGCAGGAGGTTGCTGTCTGGTTTTAATCCAGCAGCTTTTGGCGTCTTTTTACCTGCACGTTTCGGAATGTATGCAATGACTTGTGAATATTGCAGTATTTCATAACAGGACAATATCAGAAAAAAAACTTCCGCAGGATTATTTATATAATCTCACGATAAAAGTAATTTGTTTCATCTCTACACAATAAATTGACAGCGTCTTTTCCCACAGGTAATTGTTCTAAATAGCAGCGGAAAAGAAAGTGCACGTAATTGTGGGATTGGGGGAGAACACCCAACAGTAAGTTAAGTACTGCAGATGTGGTTTGGATCAGTGGGGTGAGGACCAAGTTCGACGAGGAGGCTCTCCTCTGTAATTTGCTGCAGTGGAAATGAGCAAAGCCATTTCCTCTAGATCTGGTGAGGAAGAGGGGGGTAGTACGAATAACAGGACATCCTGGGACCGACCGTCTCTTAAACTGGGACAATCGACGTGGCTCTGTGGCCTGGTTATGAGAGTTCAAAATGAATTCAAAATGATGTTGATTCACATTCAGCCAGCTCTGTTGTACACGTCTGTTTTAAGTCTTTGTTTCTTCACTCCTTCTTGTTTTCCTCTTCCTCCCCCAGATTCCAACGTTCCGCTTCTTCATCACACCTTTCTTCTGTTCGCCATATTCCTCATCGTGTTATTATTTGCAGACAGATCTTTCAAATTAGATTTGATTTGTTTATTTATTGTGCGATCAATAATAGAGAAAATAAGCCCAAAAAACACTATATTTAAACTGCTCGGCGACCAAGGAACTCCAGTTGGTTAAACCGTGTGCGCTTTTTGTCCCGTTAGCTTGTTTGCTCATAGAGCTAACTCTTCGATAGAGCTCAACAGTGACCGCACATTTCATTAATGTAAATTCCACCAATCAGAGACGTCACTGTTTAGGACTTTAGGATTTTAGACATTCATCCATTATCTATAACTGCTTCTTTTTTTCTTTTTTTCTTTTTTTAATGATGCTCTTATTTATTTCCACACATTGTTCTACCAGACCAAAGAGAATTCGATGACGCACCGTAACATATTCTGAATTACTTACGCATTTAATGAACATCGTGATTTTCTTCCAGGTCTTCTCTGAAAAGTTCCCCGACCTGAAGAAGAGGGGGAAGCTTCCTCAAGTTCAGGACTTGGCAAAGGAGGCCAGTTTGCCGACCAACACCACGAACGCGTGGAACCGACCTCGCTGTGGCGTCCCGGACTACCCGGCCCACAAGGAGGTGCATCATCGGGGGCGACACCGCCAAAGACGCTTCGTCCTGTACGGAGGACGTTTGGAGAAGACGGACCTCACCTACAGGTACAGACACGTAATCAGCTGTAATCCAATATAACTTTTATTTGTTATTATCCTTGGTAAGCAGAGGACGGTCACGAGACACCAGAGATAGTGAGGTAGTCTGGAGCTGATTGGACATTGACTTGTTTCCTATTGCAAGCACAGTGAATCGCCCCATTTTCGAGCACATTTTATGTGCTCCAATTCCTTATGTGACTTAAAGTAAAATAATAAATGTATTAGCCAGGACTCTATTCTGTAATTCAATTAAAAAGTGTACTGCAGGGGACAATTTGAGGCAAAAAACTATGTTAATGTGATAATAAAATGTTAAAAGGCAGTAGCCAATCCATAGTTGACCAACAGTGTCCAATAAAGTGAAGACACATTATCTGTATAAACGTCTCTTTTTTATTAAAATCAGCACTTGGAACAATCAAGAAAGTGACCTTGAGTGGAGATTTACTTTTGTCGGCTTTCAAGAATAAGATGACATGGAGGAGAAGTTTTCAGAATAATTTGATCTGCAGTCATACGACAACTTTAACTGCAATACAACTGTGTGACCCGGTCGAAAGCTCAGGGACAAGCGAGTGCACTTTAAGTGCAGATTAAACTTTACGGTTGTGGCTCTCTCACACCTATCTCGTGCTGGTGAACAAAGTGGAGCAATTTAGCAGCTAAAGAGAGAGACATTTACCTCCAGAGTTGGTGGAGAACAAAAACAGAGCTAAAAGAGAGCGAAGACTAGTGGACACAAAACACGACTCCAACTGAAATAAAAGGTGAGGCTTTGCTGTTGCTCAGGCTCGTCTCCTAAAAATGTGATTTCCAATATTACGAAACTGCATTGTCATTTATTTTACTTTTTCTCCTGGATTACCTTTTTTTTTTTTACAAATTAAAGAAATGATTCTCATCAAAGGCTGCTTTATGGGGAGTGCAGGGTGGATGGTTGTGTCAAAAACATAACTTTCACCCAGGAGATCGGTGTTCTTGTCTCACGTGAAACCAAAACAGGATGTTTTACTAAACAAACTATAGTTTTGTTGCCTGAACTTAAACATAATTGAGAGTGCATTTTTAACACGCCAAAAGCGCCACAAGCTGTTTGAACACGTTGATATACATGTAGAAATGTTGAACTATTGCTGGTTCAATGCATCCGTGGTTTGCAGAAACGTACAATACCAATGTTTTATTCTGGCGGCCTAAACCTGACTAAGTAGTTTTGTTTCCTAATCGTAACTCAGTTGTTTTGTTTTGCAGAGTTTATTTTTAAAAGAATGAATGCATGTTGTCTGTGTAAAATTGACACATGTTGCAGAACTTTTGTAGGAAAACGCACAAAAATTATGAATAACTTTTCCAAAGATACCATACGAACCGTTGTGTGAGGATACGCTGTGTGTAAATAAATAATGCTCTGCTAAAAAGTTAACCATATCAATTTAAAATGGGACAATATGTCAATGTCAACTTGTTTCTGCTGCCGCCAAGACGCCCAAAAAATGATTTATTGCAGGTTTAAGAATTGATTTTTTGTTTTTAACGAGACAGCATGTTACTGATTAAATGATGACTCTTGCAGGCAGGATCTGCCAGATATTAAGACACAAATGTAATGATGAACTCAAAGAAACACATGTAACATTGGAGGGCGTATATATAGTTCTTAGAAAATGAAGTCTTCAAATTATGATTCTGACAAATGGGTGCTGCCTTTCTTTCATCTGAGGCCTTGGCACCATCCAGTGTCTGGCAATCCTCTGCTGGCTGCTGCCTCTCTGTCTGAGTCTCCTGGGGTCCCTTTCAACAGTACATTGAGAGAGACAGAACGAGGGAGGCGGCGCCGACCACAGACTAATACGATTCTGTTGGATCGGACCAATAAAGGGCTCAGAGTGACACCTGACAAAGTGAAGCAGTTAACCAGGCAACGACCCACAAAGTCAAACTACACTTGACCTTTCAGGGCCACCGTTGCGCGTCTACGTCCTTCTAAATTACTGAAACGTGAGCGTTGAAAGAGTGGAGCCGCGGTAATGAGTCCCTGCGTTTGCTTTGAATCAGCCGCATTTTGATCTTATGAAGCAAGTTCTGGCACGACACCTGAGAGCAGAGTGGCTTTAACGGCTGTTAGTAAAACTGAAAAGGAGTTTTTCAGCTCAACTTTAATTCAGATTTACAACTTAATCCTTCACGTTTGTCGCACTTTGTAAAACATTGGTGAACTTAAATAGTTGTAAAATTAAAGAAAAAGGTCTATTTATATTGATATTTTCTTATTATACAAAGCCTGATGTAATATTCTTCTTCTGTGCCATTGCTGTCCAAAAACTGGTAAATATATTAGTAACTAGTACCTAGTAAAGTATCAATCAACACAAAGGCCCTGACGTCACGCTCAGGATTTGAAGGAATATGCTATAGGTTTGGTAAAGTGATCCAAACATTAGACGTCCAAAAATCTAAACGTGGGCAGATAAGTCTGTAAAGAGCCTCAAAAGAACCCAAACAAAGAGATACAGCAACTAGATTGACAGTGAAAGAAAAGAACACCTGCACCCGGCGTGCTACTGTTTGACTATTTAAATTGGCAAGTAGCTAACTTACTAGCTAATGTTGTTGTAAGGAATCAATAAGATAAAATAGATAAGATAAGATAATATTGCAGAGTCAATGTACAGATTTGATCAGAGGAGGCATCATCTGCCTGTAAGATTATTAGTTTGATATATTAGTAATATAAAAGCAGGCTAATGCAAAGCGCTAACGCGCCACACTAATGTTAGCTTGCCGTTTGTTTGTTTCAACCGTCAACTTTGACTGAAACGAAACGAAAATGTGACCCAAACAAGCTATTCAGCTGACAAACACAAATATAAACTTGCAAACCAACACTTATCTCTCGAGTAATGTCAGTTAAAAACTAAAGCGACCAGCTCACTAATGTCTGCATAATCCCTTAATAAAATACCAGTGTAATTACTTATTTGAAGCCGTATTAAAAACACTATATATCCTCTTTAATCTCCAGGGTATTTGTGTTGAGAAGGTGATAAGCTCAAGGAGTTCAACCTGTGTGGACTTTGCACGACACAAACTGAAGTCAATCTGCACAAACGTTTGCACACTTGCAGAAGTGTTTGCACAAGTACGCTTCTAATTTACGATCAAACAGAAATTATTCTGTCAGTTTGTTTTTATGAACATATTTTTCGAAAGTGTATCTCTCCTGTCCTCCTCCAGATATACTTGTTGTAAACAAATGACAGTGGTTGAAATGAACACCAGTGGTATTTTTTATTGCCAGTGTTTCACTAAATCAAGACCACATTTCCCATAAACCTGGCTGCTTCCTGTCCTCTTTTGACCTTCCTTGCATGATAAAAGACAAGAGCTGATGACAACCAGTATACATTTTTACATCCTCTGGACATAAAATGATACAGTGCATTTTTCTCAGCAGAGAAGCCACTGGAGACTCACAGCATTGGTCTTTTATTTAATTTTTTTTACCAAAGTAGCTGTATTTATACATTTTTTTCTCCACTTGATGCTGAACATACCACACATAACACCTTTAACTATATATTTTGACATCAATAAAACCTGTACATGGAGACCCGATGAAGACTAGCTCATGTTCAGGTTTTTATAATACCTTTATTACAAAATAAACAACTGATTTAAGTGCTTATATCCATAATTGACAGCTTCAGGTAAGGAATAGTTTTCATTTTGGGAAATGCACTTATTTGCTTTCTTTCTGAGAATATGAAAATCAATATTAATTTCATGTTTCTGTGTTAAGTACAGAACTGGATTCGGTGTGTGTTTAGACTAGCTCAGCATAAAGACTGGAAACGGAGGAGACTGCTGTTGCTTGGCTCACTCAAAGTCTGCCAAGCAACACCTCTAAATCTCTTTAATCGGCATCCTGTATATGTTTTGTTTACTGTGAACCCAAAGCAGTAATTTTTGTACTGCAACGTTTACTTTTTGAACAATCCGCTTGCGAGGTTTGGTACCAATGTGCCAAAACCAAAATCTGTGCTTACACGTTGCCCGTGCTGTAGCCAGAAGCGCTGCACAGACTGCAGGCTAAACACGTCCTGACAGCTCCGTACTTTGCCTAGAGTGGTTTCAATCCTCTCGTCTCAAGGTCAGAATACATATTGGCACGTTTCCCAAAATATGGAACTATTGCTTTAACTTTTAGGCTCATGTCTTTGTAACAGGCCACCGCGTTGTAGGTTACATGAATAGCTCGATCCTTTTGGGATATGTTCTTATTCGCCGGCTAGCTTAGCTTAGCACAAAGACTGGTAACAGGGGGAAAGAGCTAGCTTAGTTAGAGACAACTGTGAAACAAATTAAGTTGTTAGTTAGTGGGAGAAAAGTTCAACAAACCCGTCAACATCACAAACGAATGTGCAAATTGATTGACTCCTCTGGTTGTATAGAGGTCCATGCTTTATGTGTTAAAGCTGCATTCTCCCTACAAAATCCAAGATGGTGACAGCGATGTTTACACTTTAAACTGTTTTTACACGGATTGACAAAAAAAAAGCAATGTTAGCCTGTTTTTATGCTAAGCTAACTGCCTGTAGCTTCACATTGACCGTACAGACATTCTCAGCAAACTCTCCAACCAGAAAGCCAATAAAACTATTCCTTTAATGCCAGGATTGAACCCGTTACCTTTATAGATTTAAAAAAAGCAAACTCTCTACGTACTGTGACCTTTCTAGCAAGTTATTACTCCCACACAAAGTCAAAGTCGTCTAATTAAAAACTGATTGTTGCTGATTTATTCCAAACTGAAACATTTATTACATTGGACTGCAGCAGTAACTTTCAGATTTGAGCCGTAAGATAAGGAGGTTTCTCTTCTTTCTTTTTTTCATCACACTGGGTGGTTTTATCAGAAAGGAAAAGGGAGGAGACGGTGATGCGGTGTTTTGTTAGTGAGCCTGAGGCACACGGTAACGGCACACCTCCCGTGCTGAAGATATCAGATTAGAGGGAGGCATACAAGGCTGGTGGTCCCTCTCTGCTGCTATACTGTACAACGTGTGTGTGTGTGTGTGTGTGTGTGTGTGTGTGTGTGTGTGTGTGTGTGTGTGTGTGTGTGTGTGACACCTGCAGGATCGTCCGGTTCCCCTGGCAGATAGGTGAGGAAAAGGTTCGTCGTGTCTTTCAGGAGGCGCTGAAAATCTGGAGCGACGTCACGCCGCTCACTTTCACCGAGGTCCACGGCAGGAAGGCCGACATCCGCATCGACTTCACAAGGTGAAAGAGAGACGAGGCCAAAAAAAACAAGATTGTTTCTCTGGATTAATCGATTCATTATTTTGTGGATTTCAGAATAAAGTCCATGACAATGACCATCGCTTATATATGACGTCTTCTAATAGGTCAAAACCAAAGTTATTATATTGTATTACATTATATAATTTTATTATTATATTATATTTACTTTTATATTATATTATATTTACTCTTATACTATATTTATTCTGCAATTATGTTTACTCTTATATTATATTGTATATATTCTTATATTTACTCTTATATTATATTTACTACTATTATGATATATTATATTACATAATATTTACTCTGATATTATATTTTCTCTTATATTATATTATATCACACTACATTTATTCTTATATTATAAAAGTTTTTAGTGCAAACTAGCAAACGTGTGTCACTTTTACGTGAAAAAACGACCAAAATAGTGAGAGAAACTAATTGATCTATCAGTGCTACTTTTTCTGGAATACTTTGTGTCAAATGTATTGACCTGGATGAAAGTATTTCTTTCATCCAACATATACTTCCACAAAGTCCACCAGTTGGACACCATTTATGTTTTTGAAAGTCTAAAAGTCTTTCAGAACTCTTGTTTTTTCTGCATCAGACATTTCATTCTTGGACCAGCAGAATCTGAGCAGTTCTAATCAGATATTGTCAAAGATCTTTGTTACAGAGAAATCAGTAGAGAGAAAAAAAGAAAAAAAGAAGAAGATAAAAACAAGAGATAGAAGAGACACATTACAAAAGGTTTTATGGGGATCTATGTCATCGCTGGAATGACTTCATTTTCTTTCATGTTGCTTTGGTTTCTTCCTGCTGCGATTGCCTGTTGACCTTCTTTTGAATCATGATTTAAGATTCATTGTTCATCAGAGCCGGCTTTGTTCGACCTGCGGCACAAATAAATGACGTGTCAATTAGACAAAAGTATGGATTTATACATCTAAGTACTGTTGCGAACTTTTACAATTATAATAGTGAGAGGAGAAAAAAATTTAAATAAGTGAACAATTACTACAAATGTGTTTGAGCCTCAAAGACAAATGTCTGTAGACGATGCAGTTTTTGGGCTTATAGAATATAAACGTGTCTTTTTTTTTCTCTATATTTTTTGCATCCATTACAATTAATTGAATCAAATTTGTACCATTTATAAAATTAGTAGTAGCATTCTTGTTTAGAGTTTTTTTTATTTTTTTGTGCAGAAATGTTATGTTATGTGTGTATATATATATATACAATATATATATATAATATATGTGTATATATATACGTAAATATATATATATATATATGTGTATATATGTATATATATATCTATATATATATATATATATCTATATATATAGATATATATGTATATATCTATATATATATAGCAGCATCGTTTAGGTTATATATGTATATATAACATAAAATTGCTGAGTGAAATTAATTAAGTTTAAATTAATTGTATCAACTGTATTATGGTTAAGAGGAAACTCAAAGTGTGTGTTCTTTTACACTCCTCTTTAGTTATTTAACTAACGGTATTCTTTTATGTATTCAGTTCACGTTTGGCTCTTTTGATAACCTTTTTCTGCATTGTGTTGGTTTTGGGGGCTTTATTGAAGGTGTGACACATTTAAATGAGTACGATTTAATAAGATTTTTTTAAATAACAAAAATAAATAATAATAATCTTTGCTTCGAGCTTCTAAAATGTGAATTGTTGCTGGTTTTTCTTTACCTTTCTGTAATAATAAACTGAATATATTTTGGTTTTTAAGTCGATAGGACAATACTCATCGAGACTGTTCGATACTTATTGTTGACGTTTATAAAGTTCATTGTGTCTTTTATGCTCATTCGAGTGTTTGTTTTACGGACCTGCAGGTACTGGCACGGAGACAACCTCCCCTTCGACGGCCCGGGTGGGATTCTCGCTCACGCGTTCTTCCCCAAAACCCACCGACAGGGCGACATCCACTTTGACTATGACGAGTCGTGGACCCTCGGAAATCACATGGGTGAGTGTTTGTTCGAGGGAAGAAGGAAATACATCTTTATTGATTGTATTTCTTTCACCGCTAGCAGGTCAAAACAAACGTTTCTTCTGACGCAATTTGAACCAGGTGGCTTTGCATCCTCTGACTCCTCTTTCCCTCCATCCATCTCTTGCCCCCTCCCTTGCCTTCTCCCTCCCTCTCTGCAGGGACAGACCTCCTCCAGGTGGCTGCCCATGAGTTCGGGCACGTCCTGGGCCTGCAGCACTCCCGCGAGCCGGGGGCCATCATGTCGGCGTACTACTCCTTCTCCTACCCACTAAGGCTGAGCGAGGACGACAAGCGAGGCATCCAGTACCTTTATGGCGCTCATCCGCAGGTCCTGCCCTCTCCCCCGCCGCCTCCGCCGCCTCCGCCTCCGCCTCCGCCCCCGCCCCCGCCCCCGCCCCCGTCGAACCCGGAGACCAACGAGATCGTCAGGAATGTGAGTGGAGCCGATGCAGTGTTTAAAGAACGTTTCGTGGCTAAAAACCGACGATGCCATCTCCGATTCCAACAGTGATGACAAATCGTTGCCATGAAATCGCAGATAAAAGGCGGTTCCACGATTTTAAAAGAGTAGTGTGCAGGATTTATTGCCATCTAGTGGTGAGGTGGCAGAATGCATCCGACTGAATATCCCCCTACTTGTTCCAACGGTGGCCTTTCGGATAACGTAGAAACATTAAAAGTCTGTCTCTAGAGTGTTTGGTTTGTCCTCTCTGGGCTTCTGTAGAAACATGGAGGACCCACTTTGTACGTAGATATGGAGGACTCATTCTAAACACAAGTTTAGTTTAGTTTCAGGGGATTAAACACAAATGAAAACACACACTATTCCTTTAATTAGTTTACAAAAATGAAATATGGAACCTAATGTACGCTGAAGGGCCTTGAACATTATTGTCATGGTAGTTAAATGTATGTACCCTTGTTTCTTCGTCTTAAAATGCAAAATGTATAGACTCCGACAAGCCCTTACGGTTGCTGAGATGTGTTTGTTAGTGAAATCCGACATTGTAAGGGATACTTATGAAGGATCTTGTGAACCTTTTCGGCCGCTGCGGCAAGCTGACAGAGCTGACGTAGAGTCAACAGAGTTTACGTAAGTACTCAAACTTAACGGTTACTCTAATTATTTTTTGAACCAGATGTCTCTTCTCTGTATTGTAAGCACTTTTAAATGAAGTTAAACAACGATGTGGTTCTGGAGATAATGAAGGAAACGTTAAAACAAAATGTGTATCTTTTTCATGTCCGATAATAGGCATAGGGTGCGCAGAAGGAGTGGTTTCTGTGGTCATGACAATTAAATAGAGAGAATATCATTGAAACTGCACCACATCATATAAAAGTGTGTCTTTGAACCTCGGATGATAAATGAGCGTCAAAGACAAAAGTAATCCTAATTGTGTTGATGTGAAGAAAAAAAACAACAACAATAAAACATATCCTTTACACTTTAATCCCCGCTGCAATAAAAACAAATTTAAACCGCCTCTTTTGAGAAACTTCCCGCTTTGTATCTGGTTTCCCAGCCCGACGCTTGCCAGACAGACTTCGACGCCGTGTCCATGATCCGGGGGGAGCTGTTCTTCTTCAAGTCGGGCTACGTGTGGCGGATCAGGGACGGGCATCTGGAGGGCGGCTACCCGGCGCTGGCGTCCCGCCACTGGAGGGGGATTCCCGACAACATCGACGCCGCCTTTGAAGACAAGTCGGGGAATATTTGGTTCTTTCAAGGTGGGCAGCGAGGAAACTTCTCGAGCTGAGCTGAGTGTGTGTGTGTGTGTATGTGTGTGTCTGTGTGTGTGTGTGCGTGTGTACGTGCGTGCGTGCGTTTCACGGTTTTCAGGATCATCTGCAGATGTGTCACAGAGAACTCTTGGGCGAGTTTGAACAGCTATAAAATGTAAATTAACGCGGAGCCGTGACATTTATTGCCTTTATAAGGGTTTCATGTGGTTATTTACATTAGATGTGGTTATGGTTAGAATGTGCAGTAGTGTGTTCACTGTGAGGGGCCATAAAAAACGCATTTACCACTTTTCTTTACATTGTGATAAACACCCATTTATCGTGAGCTAACGTTACCTGCAGCTGATGCTCAAAAACATCTGGAAGCACAGATGCTGTCTGGCTTCAAACCACCGACTCCTGTTTTTTTTCCGTTGTTGTTGTTTTTTTTTCCCACTGCAGCTACACTTTTTAATATCATACTAGAAAGAAGTTTATTTGACTACAGAGGAGTTGACCCTGGTGGTCAGTAGAGAGAATGCAGCTTTAACACATGAAGCATATACTTCTATGCAACCAGAGAAGTCGCCCCCTGGTGGTCAGGAGAGAGAATGCAGCTTTAACACATGAAGCATAGACTTCCCTCTGCAGAACCGGAGGTTTGTAACTTTTACTGGACGTCTGGCTCATGAGCTGAATGTTTACGTTGACTTGCCAATGTTAGCACAGTTAGCAATAGTCAGCCAGTAATGTGAGAAGATGACGTCCACCTTGGTTTTAACATTGTCTTGAAAGGAAAACGACTGGAATGGATCTCTAGATGAAAAACCACGAACAGCACCTGAATGTCGTCCGTTGCTCACCGTCTCTCTCCTCTGCCCCGGAGCAGGTGAGAACTACTGGGTGTTCGATGCCGAGATGCAGATCAAAGGGCCGGAGTCCATCAGGAGTTTGGGTCTGTCGGTGTCCGGGATCCAAGCGGCGCTGCGCTGGGGCCACGACTCCAACTTCAACACCTACTTCTTCAAGTCGGGCAGCTACTGGAGGTTTAGCCCCCAGGACCGACGGGTTGAGTCTGTGTACCCGCGCAGCATGCAGGACTGGAACGGCATCCCCAAGGACGTGGATGCCACGTTCAGGGACGTCTACGGTACGGTCGGAAGACAAAACTCAAATTTATATGGATAGATAAAGTGTACATCCATCTATTTGGGGTGTATGTTCACGCTCATAATACACTTTTATTGCAAATGTTCCAAATTCAGGATTTTATTTGTTGTACTTTTGGGTGCATAAAATGACAACAAATTACTTTTTTAAGAAATAATTACTAATTACCTCAGGGCTACTTGCTCTTCATGTTAAAATTATAAATTTGAAACCTACTTGAGGCAAATTCATGATATGAGGTTATATCAATGAAATTGACTTGACAAACATTACTGCAATACATCACAACAAACCTGCACACAGCTGCAATAAACACAAAATGAAACCCTGTTTGCTGTCTTTCAGGCTACGCTCACTTCATCCGAGGTCGACAGTACTGGAAGTTTGACCCTGTGGGCATGAACTCTCTGGAGGGATACCCGCGCTACATCGGCATGGATTTCTTCGGCTGTAGAAACGCGTGAGTCTCTCGTTTGTGGAGAATAACGTCAACAGGATTTGCTTTTTTCGGACCACGAAGAGGAGTTTTTTGAGGCGGAGATGTTTGTGTTTTCATTCTGCGGAGTCTTTGCTTCACTCCATTTATCGACTCCCACCTTCTTCTCAGGAAAACCCAAGTTATGTTTCAGCTGTACTCGTATTTATTTTGCACATTTCTGGTAAGTGTCCCCAACCCCGTGTGTTAACGACGTGTGACGTCGCTTACTTCCTGTCCTTGAGCCTAAAATTGAGATTTTTCAACCAATATAGACTGTTGACGATGTTTTTTCATTTAGAAACTACTGTGTTTTTTTTCATCATGAACGAACTCTCTGATCCCGAAGTGTTTGAAGAGTGACTTCAAATTTAAAGCTGCAGTCGGCAGATGTGTTTTTACCCAGAAACCATTCAGCATGATGTCGGTAAAGAAACGGAAAACGGACTCACGCTGACTCTGAATCACAACATATGAGCAACAGTCACGTGATATTTAAGTTTCTCTTTCATTAATTTAGAGTTTTTGAAAGCTGCATGAAGAGTTTTTGTGACTTTGACCAACTTGTTTGGGCTCTTATTAGCTGAATATCCCGCTCGGCTTTCAAATCCTTTGGGGTTTCAGGTCCTGAATTGAGTCTCTTAGGCAGCTCTCACGCTGTGTCGTCAAAAACGTAGCGTTCATTTGAACAAAACAACACAACAACAAAAAAGGTGAGATTCCATCGTTAAGCATTATGCAAATATTAGGAGTCTTACAACGCAGCCAAGCCTAAACATTTTTTTTTATGTTAGCTATATATATAGCTGGAGAGCCGCTCATCAGAACAACTTCACACTGGACACTGAGCCTCTTTGGGTCCTCGGCTTCCCAGCCGCCAAGTGTGAAGTAGATCGGATAAACACTTGTCGAGAAAATGAAAAAGGACAGACAGACAGAGACCCCTACCATTATCGTTAGGGAGAGAGATTTTGGGGGTCTTCTGAGAGGCTCAATTCATGACAAGAAACTCCCAAATGTCCTTCCAAGTGCTAGAAGCTTCTTCTAGATCCTTCCAGACATAAATATGGGAGAACGTGTCTCATTTTGTAAGTCCTTAATGTACTTTTTAGATGTCAACCTCCAGCTTCTGTATGTCATTCAGTTGTGGAGCCTTAAAGGATGTTCACATTAGGAAGAAAAAGGAAGATAACATCTCATTGTGTTGTCGCTCCTCCCGACATGAAGCCATGAAGCTCTCAGTTGTTATCGCTCACTCGCCGGTCTGCAGGGCTCTTTCACAGAAAAGCTCCTGGGCGCCATCTAGAGGGCAATGCGAGGTATTCCCTCATAGTGTTGCGTCTCTCTTTGGCATCTTGTGCTCGATGAAGTCGTTGCTCATCTGTGACATTAACGTGGTGCTGTTCTCAGGTCAGTGTGTTGCGTTCAGGGACAGCAGTTGCTGCGTGGATCAGCGGTTCTCAACCCTCCGGACTCTTTAACGTTCAATCCGAGGCGAAGCCCAGAAGTCATCGTATAGCTTACGAAACATTTACTCAAGTACAACTATGAGGTGCTTTTACTTTACTTCTACTACTTTAACTACTCCGCTACATTTCATAAGACCCACCAAAAAATGTTTGACAACTATTGCTACTTTTAAGGACACATTTTTTACATTAAAACACATTGATTTTACATTTTGTATGCTAGTTGTTGGAGTAAGTTTACAAAAACTAACAACTTACCATTTCATAGGAAATTATAAAATATGAGCTGCGACTCACATCAACGTGTCCGTCACTCGGATTAAACACTTCTAGTTTGTTCACCACTGTCCTCAATTTACTTTCATGTTTTCCTCCACTTCCTATGTGCATTGCATTCTGCGAGAACAGAGGGCATCAACACCACACTTGAGACATTGACCATATTTAATATGAATGCTATCTGGTTAAGCCCTATTCCCAGCGTGAACCTGATTTCTTTCTTTCTATGAGTTGTTTCACAAAAGACAAGCTTTCAGTCTTTCCCATTAATCTGATTTATCTGGTAACTAAACCTGATAACTGTATATAAAGTTAAAAGTAGCTCGACCCGGAGCAGCTACACCAATAACAACCTCCTCCACCATTGATGGTTTAGTGTTAATAATTTAATAACGTAATATATTATAATATATCAGTCAAAGGGGACATTTTACTGCAGAACAAGTACATTTACTTACTTGATTTATGGTGGTGTTGCTACTTTCACTTCAAAGCGAACTAAATACTTCTTTGGCAGAGCCGCTCCGCTTTCAAATAGATGATTCTGATTTATAATAGAATAACGTGCTGTTCCCTGCTTTATTCTCCAAAACGCTAGAGGACGCACAAACAAAATGAATTGTGAAGAATCAAAAAGACAACAAGTTTAACTGTAGTTATCTGTAAACTCATATCTCATATTCATGGGCTACTTTATGGCCTTCATACGAGACCAAAATCAAGTATTAAAAGCATTATAAAGCAAACAAAGGTTAAATATCCTGAAAACATTTTGATTCGGCTGCAAAATATTTACTGAACTGTAGATGTTTATAACCTCCTGTTTCTAAAGCATTTAGTCTTTATAAAGACTTTATAAAAAGTTTGCACTATAATATCAAGATCAGAACGTGAACCCACTATTGAACAGACATATACGCTGTATTTCAGCTGGTTTATGGGGGGAATACTTTCTCCTTCACTGCTGGAGAGTTAGAGGATCTCCCGGACCCGATGACCCGCGTGTTCTGACCTCTCTGAGGGTCCGGCCCCCCAGGTTGAGAACCGCTGTACCTCCCCCCGGGATGCAGCATTTGAGACGTGAAGATGTTAGTTGTTCAGTGCAGGACACTGACGAGTCATTTCCGTTTTCATCGTTCAGACTTTGTCGCTGTTGTTTGATCATTTCTGCAACTCCAGTGTTAATCATGAACGAATATTTATACACAAACAACTCTGATGTACATACATGTCTTTGATTATTGTTTTTTTTTACTCATATGTATTCTAAACCCTGTACATTGAAATGTATGAACTGCGTATTGTTTTCTTATTAATAAAACCATAACCTTTTTACCAAAACCAGAGATTAAAGCTTTTTTATTACTGAAAATGCATTTTTTTAATGCTTTTTTACCTGTTGTGCAACATTGAAATACATTTCTTTCTGACCCCACTTCAATCTTTGTGCTGATTATGAGAAAGATATGGATGTAATTTATTACATATTAGATTTAGAAATGAGGCATCAGATCTTTGAATGATTTCAAACATTTCACTGTAAAGCTAATTTACAAATGATAGCTTTAATATTATTATAACATATTTATACCTTTTATAAACTGAATCATAAAGTCTTTAATACAACTCTATACAATATATTTATACACTTTGAGCTTAACATTGTGAATTTTGAGGCATTTCTATGTCAAGTCTTTTTTATGTCTCTCCTACTACAGACCTTATAACACACACACACACACACACACACACACACACACACACACACACACACACACACACACACACACACACACACACACAGGACATTTTACGTCTGGCCGAGCCTTTGTATGAACGTTAGCAGCCCCTCCAAGTGGTACAGATCTTCCGCCTAAAACCAAAGTCCCCAAAAGAAAAGCAACACTGAAAAAGGGGAAGCACCAATACTGCCATGTAACTTCCTGCTGGATGTAAGGTTACTGCCATGTGACTTCCTGCCTGTAGCTGAAAACACAACACCACAACCACTCCAGAGCGGGGCTAGTAAGGAACAGAACAGAATATCCCAAAAGAGAAAGGAGACGACCACAGACACTGACATATGACACACTTCGTCAGCCTAGTTTCACACAGAGAACAGTGTCCACCAGAGAAATAGCTGTGAACAGTTACTGACGACCTTGGTAGAGGAAATGAATTGATACAGCTTATTGACTGAGAAAGAGACTCTTAACATCTGAAACTATACATACATGCACTGGGTTTTGGCCTGGGAAGAGCAGAGCACACAATCTGTTGGCCGAAGTGTGTCTTGGTGTTTGAGTATGAAGTGGGTATGAGGACTGCCAGAGAAAGAAACCCACCCAGGTGCAAGGACTAATAAGATGGTAGTAGTGTGAAATGACAAAGTAATGTGCAGTCATGATCACAGTGCTCGCTGGTTATGGTGCCAAAGAAAAACATACCCTTTATGTTAAATTATAGCATGATGCCCAATCATTGCAATACCAGTCGTTGTATTGTAAGGGTTAAATGTCGGGACGACATATTTTCAGATGGGAGAGAGTGAGATAGATGTTAGTTTAATTTGTTGTAAGAATATCAATTAATTCGCTGAACACATTGTTTTTATTTAGTTTTCATAATAATTGATGTTATATGGAAATGTGGGTAATATCTAAAACCGCCAGTAGGTGTCTCCATCTCACCACTAGGGGGGGTTGTCTGCACACGCTTAGTTTGTTAACTAAGAATAGTGAGAAGGTAAATTATATTGTCATTGTAATGAGTACATATAATCTAGTAAAGTGTAGTGTCGGTAAACAACTTGAATAAAACCATTTGTTTGAAGAATGTATAAACAATAACAGTATAAAAGATATGTGAGCAATATTTCAATTATTTTCATGTCAAGTTGACTTCATAATAATTAACTATATTGCATAATATGTTTGACATTTTCTTTAATGTACAGGATATTGAAGTCATAGATGTATTGGTTGTCGCAGTAATAGTATAACAGGTTCTCACAGTTCAGCTCCACTCCCTCTCACTCTGTTTATCAGCCACTCCCTCCTCGTCAGTCTAACTCCCTTCACCTGTTCACTCACCTGCCTCTGATCACCAATCAAGCCCCTATATGGACTCCTGCCTCCCAGACACACCTTGCAGATTGTTTTTCATGCCAAACTCTCCAGCACTCGCTCACAGACTGATGTCCTGTCCCTGTTTAACCCGCTAGACCTCACTCCCGGTGAACCGATCCTGACCCTGCTGTGCTCTTCCTACTGTTTCCGGACATTCTAATAAAAGGCCAAAGATCCCTGGAGTCGTGGGTGTTGCACTTGGGTCCCGATATGACGATTCATAATATTACTCAATTATGAATAATAAAACTCCTGAATTGGTATTAAAACATGATGCGCTCAGCTTCTGCCACGAGACACAATTAAGTAAGCGACAAGAATTTGACATTAGAAAAAATTTAGGACACCACCCAATTTTGTAGAAACAAGGGAAACTTAACACATTATATTAATCAATTATATGTAAATCTCAAGGGTTGCTGGAGTTCTTCTCACAGTGTATTAGGAGTGGGAATCACAAGAGTCTCCACAAAACGGGGTAAGATTAAGTTGTTAATCTCACTTCAATTCATTTCTATTATGCCTATATCCAATATTTATCATCAACTATTTCCTTTTAGCATGTGGAAATATTTGGGCTCAGTGGACAGCAGAAACGTGTTTTGGAAGCTTTAAAGTGAGAACGTGTGGCTTTTGGTAGCACAGTGATGGAAACCAGTGGTAAACCTGATGTTTAAAGTAAATAACTAGATGTAAATCACATGAAAAGTACATATAAATGGCGAATCTGATGTTTAGAGTAGATAGATAGATAGATAGATATAGATATGCACTTTACAACATCTCCACCAGAGAGCACTGTGTTCATTTCAAAACCACCCATCTGCAGTGAGCCTGAGCGGCCTGTAGTCACACATCAGGTCTATCACAACCAATAATTTGGTCTCATCAGGAGTCTTTAAGTCATGTACAAATGTATTTGATACTGGAGGCAACACATGTTTCAGTTCAAAAGTAGACCTTATGACCTTCAGAGCGGCTGATGTGTCTGCTGATGGCAGGCATTGGAAAGACAACTGGCTTGCGTGACAGGGCCTCTGTGGAAAAATGGGACTCAATTGACGACACACAAAGTAGTACAATGTAAATGATGAGGCTGATGGAGACCTGCCAGGGACAGTGCAGTCCATTCCACGCTGCTGGTCTGACCTTGACAATCAGACTGTTGATTTTCCAATTCCCCTGCAGGCAAAGATCCATATCACATTGCTGCTGTGGAACTGTTTTTTTTTTGTATTATTAAATTGGACAGGTTTCAGTCTTAATTCTAAAAACATTTGATCTCAATTAGAGATCAATTGAGATCAAGGGGTGACCCCGAATACTCGACTACCGATCTCACAGTCTCATCGTCGCAGTGGCGGGAAAATGTGGGAATGAAACAAATCATCATTCATAAATAACAACATGATTATTTGCATTTATTAGAACTCTCATATTAGAATGTAGCATTATCAGAGTACTAGATATATTTAGGATGCTAGTGGCAACATTTAAAGCTTGGGTCCAGTAATATTTGCCAGTAATTAGAGTAATAAAAATACAAACTGTCATTTTATTCCAGAAGTTGCACAGGAAAGCAAGGACAGTCGGCAAAATATTAAAGCATGGATGGACCTGGATGTGCCTGCCATGGACTCTCCAAGTAAAACAAATGCACCCTGATCATTTAATTGGTCAGCACTTCAAGTGGCTTTCTACTGGTCTGGATGCTGCTGCTTAGCTCTCCTCTTCCCACCTGAGCTTCCAACTACAGGTAGCAGACTGCAGCAAAGTCAAATCTGCTTCTATCCGTGATGCGCTGGTTGCTGCTGAAGGACTAAGTCTGAGGTAAAGGAGTTTCTGGGAGAACCTGCATGATTTTTTGTTTTTTTTCGTGGGAAATCCAGGTAGCATTAAAAAATAACTCTATAAAAAATAAATTTTCTCGTGATGGTCTCCTTGATTTATTGAGGTCATGTAGAGGCATCCGTATTGATTCAAGACCATTTCATAACCCCAGTAGTTAGATTACTCACTGTAACTTTAAATAAGTGCATTTACTAGAATGCAGTTTTCCACCACTGCAGCTTGAAGGCTTAATGTATAACATGTTCAATTCAGTTTATTTTATATAGCCCAACATCCCAAATACAAGTTTGCCTTGGAGGGCTTTACAATCTGTACACATGACATCCCTGTCCCGGGACCTCACATCGGATCAGGAAAAACATGAATACTCATAAATATTAATATTCTACAAACCCGACAAGAATAAAAAGAAAAGACAAACCTAACTGAAGAGGCCTAATGTCAAGTACTCCTCATGTTGATCTTGTGCAACTTAAACTCCCCTAGAACAGCATTTTCTTTTGCATGGGTATATAGCGATCATGTCGCAAATATGTAAAACCCAACATGCATGCAGAGATCCGTCTTTATTGTTTTTCTTTGTTCTGCCATGCTCGTGAAGCCATCCCATCTCTGCAACACATCTCCCCTTTGGGATTAGCTTTTCAAATGTTTAAAGGTCTGCATACTTCTTGAATCCTTGTACCATTCTCAGATTGTTTTCTCTCTATTCCTTATCTTTAGTGCAATTATTCCAGTCAAAACAGAATATGTGATGTTTTCTTCATATTTTCACTCGACCTTGACTGGAGAGGTGTTGTGACGACGGCTTGAAAATAAAGGCTTGAGCTGCATTGGCCGACACACATGGCTGTTATTTATTGAAGCCACGTGTTGCTGTCCAAACCGGAGCATGATGCCTGCACTGCATTCCTTCCTACTGCAAAACATGCACTGACAATCGGCAGCCCTGTACTTCAATGCAATAGTGCACCTTGTATAAGTATTACAGCGTCTGCATGCTGCGTGGTTCCCGAATGCTATAAAACAAATAGGAGTGACTGTTTGTCTAATTCCTGCATTTCCCTCGTTGTCCTCCAATCTCCCTTCACCACCCACACCTTTACCTCTTTGTTGTCGTCGTCACATATTCTATAACACCTTTCATGAGAGATCTAGTGGCCGAAGATCAAAAAAAAGATTTACTTTGTTTTCCCCATTCTTCTCAGCAGCTTTCTCTGTTGTCTGCCAAGGACATACTGTAACACATAATAACCTAGTGGTGAGTAAACTCATCCACATGACTCAGTTCCTCTACTGACAGACCAGTTTGAACCAGCCTGAAGCTGAAACTAGCAGAGCTCTGCCTCACCCGAGCTACCATAGTAAGCACCATTACACTTCCCTGAGCTCACAGAATTTCCAATTGATAGGCTTTTCCTTAATCTGTCTAGTTTTGTTTCATTATGTAACACTGGTGTATGCTACATATGAGTTATTTCGTTATTCAATGTTAAAAGATACACATTACATAATTCTTGCATTTGATTTGGTTTTGTTGTGCTTCCCAGAAGCTGTGATCGTCTAGCAGGAACAGTCTCTTAAAACTACCCCCGTTGACGAGAAGTATTTTCCTCTCGGACTCAGCAACACTTTAATTGTGTTACTGAAAGTGTTTTAGGTCACACCTTTTAAAAAGGGATGAGTCAGTTTCATGGTTTTCGTGGTTAAACGACGCGGTGGCAAGTGCCAAAAAGTACCTTTCATGTAATTTGGACATGCATTTGAATTCAGTTTTTTAAACTTGCTACTATCTTACTTATAGCAAGGAATCTATGTATGCTAGTGTGTGTGCGTGAATGTCCAGAACATCACACTTGGAGGTGTATTGTTGGGGATCCAAGTACATGTGTAGTGTCAAAGTTGGTGCAGCATCCTTTTACAGGCCGTGGAATCTATACTGCATTTCACTTTTGCTGCTGGATATAAGGTTACAACCAAACTCTTCTTTAGCAATCAGCCCACACCGAGGACAACGCTGCAAGCAGCATTACTGGGAGCCCAGCAATCGGCCTGGCCTGTTTCAGGAGGGCACAGGCTCTGAGCAGGCATGTTCCATACGGGCACTGCACTAGTTTTTCAAAATAAAACTAATGACGGAGGTTCCAAGGTTCAGAAGGGCAAAATGAGTCCAAACCGTTTCTTTTGAGAAAACATGTTCCATCTGGAGAAAATCATAGTTTGGTCAGAGCATCTAAATTACCTTTTTATTCAAGCCAACAGGATCAGAAATAGCTAATTTTGGGAAATACAGTTATTTGCTTACTTGCAAAGAATTGGTTGAGAAGATGGATATCACTCTTGTATCTGAGAGTGGTACCATTTGTATCAAATTTTTGACACGAAAGTGAGCACATTTTCCAAAAAGTCAAACTGTTCATTTAAGTCTATTTTAATACCGGTGTCTGGAAAAGATCGCCGAAGAATACCTCTGCTGGAATGGGGTAATTCTGAGCAACCCATTCATTTCTGTTAGTATAGTCAAGCGTTTCACTAAAAAGCAATACATGTACTTGGATCTCCAACAATACACTAGGACTTGACATGCGAGTCCACTCAGCGTGACATTTCCTTTCAAAGGGTGTATTGTCTATATCAAGACTCCTTTCCACAGATGACTTGTTCATCAGTTGAGACAAGCGTGTTCCTCCCTCCGGACTCTCCGATATGACCTTGCCCTCCCGCCACAGTGAACAATGGGCCTACTTTCGACAGGCTCCAGCACTTTCCTTTACACGACGCTGGACCAAACCCCATTGATTCATGTGGTTCTTTGTCGTACTTAACTTAATGTGGGGTCAGCATATTTGACCATCTCACATCCGTCCATGTATGTAAAAGTACTAGACTGGTTGTGCTGGAAATGTCCCAGTGTCTGTGAATTCACCAACTCAAACTTTAATACATGAAGCATAAAGGCAGGGGTGAAGGGGTTAAAATGTTAGGAGAATATGAACGTAGAGTTTAGTTTGTTCATTTCAATTGTGTATTTTACAAACCAAACTGTGTGTGAAATATTGTGCGTAGAGAGCATACAGATGACCACATGAACCCTTCATTCTGGAATATCAAATACAACATAATTATACTATGACCGTTTCCACTTCCAGGTCACCCACGCTCCATTGAGATTGTTTCTGAATTCAGTATAACAGGATATTACATGGCCTCAACACTGAGTCACTGTTTGTGTGTTTGATTGCAGTGTTATGGTGACCCAGTCAACCTAGCAGTATCCTCCCTTTACCTCCACCTCTACCCAGTAAGTCTCTTGTTGCCCCCACTGATTACCATGGAGACAGTGAGATATCTGAGCTCCTGCTAAGCTGTCACCAGCAGTGCATCTAGTGTTACCTCACACATGGGTGGAGAGCACTTTACTGCGCAATGCTAGTCAGCCGGCTCAGCTAGTGATAAACAGAAACTGTAACAGGCCTGTGTGTCAAGGCTGATCTCAGGGATGAACTGGCGAGGGTGTTCCTACTTGATCCTTAACCGTCAGCCTGTGCAAGATTGTGACCATGTTTTTGTGTATATTACTAAATAAATAACACACACACACACCCACACACACTTGTATTTTACATGAAGAATTAGTTCAGACCAGGAGAACTCAAAAACAAGATGTAGAGTCTACCGCCACACGGCTCTGCATAGTGACACTTTAGGGTAAATGCTAATGTAAGTATGCTAACATTTTCACAGCGATAATGCTCATTTATGATGTATGTTGAGTTTTGGTCTAATTCTAATTTGACCCAAATGCCCAAGATGAAAAGTTAAGACCCCCCAAACGTCTTTAGATTCTCGTCTCGAGGGACCTTCTATATATGAAGCAAATTCTATGGACATGTATTCAATAGTTTGATTCCTCCTGTCAGGACGAAAATATTGTGAAAAGTAAATTACTTCGTATTCTATTTTTTCCCCTGAATGAGTAAAAAACCTTAACCTGCTAATGGCGCAAGTGAAAATTCTGATGATCGTGTCATCAAAGTCCTCTTTTGGGGAACATGAATGTCTGTTCAAACAGATTTTGTCCAATTGTTGCTGAGATATTTTAGTCTGCACCGAAGTGATGGACGGACCGATTGCCCTCCATGAAAATGGTTCGTGTAGATGTTGTGAAGCAATTATCTCCATACAGGAACAGTAAACACATAGCACAATCATAACAATAACAATGTGCAAGACAGACTAATATGATCCACCTGATCCAGTATGGCCTGGACATGCAAGCACAGTTCAGAATGCTGCTGAGGAACATTGCCTGGATATATGTACAGTAGATTTGCCCTTGAGCCCCTGTGGTGCAGTCAACTGTGAACTAACAGTAGCCTGATTGAGCCGGTTCAGTGTCATGGAGCCTTGCACTGGTGGGTTGATGAATGAATTAATGAATGTCATGCATTCTCGTCCTGTAACAACAAAGCCTGCTGTGACTCATTATTATTACCAGTGCATCTATCCGCTCACTAAGATGCCATGGGGCGTTTGCTTCTGTTTACCGATTTTAAATGTTGCCACATTCGTTTGTTTGTCTCCTTGTAATACCTCAAACGCAGAGATGCTTTTTAAATTGTATTTAAACTGTATATACCTGGAATAGTTAAGGTGCACCAGTATATTTCCTTACCATACATGTAATCAGTGTTCCTCATAATCCTAATGAGGGCAAATCAAAGGAGCACTATTTACATTCAGCATGAATATAGCAACACACAACTAATTGCTATGTAAATATATATATATATATATATATATATATATATATATATATATATATATATATATATATATACGTATATACGTATATATATATATATATATATATATATATATATATATATATATATATATATATATATATATATATATATATATATATATATATATATATATATAGGAGTACCTGAGCAGAGATTCTCCCTCTGTGTGCAATGTTATCAGGGCTTCTCCTTGCTTTGTTGACATAGCCGAGCCGGCCACGCATGCGTTTAGTGCACATGCCACATTTGATAGCTATGAGCTGCTCTCATATTGCAGTTACATCAGATAATGCCATAAGCACCCTCCAGTTCCTTCTTGGGTGAACACTCTTAGAACTTTGCCGTTGGAGAACATCGTTCAAATCCGAAGCTTTTAAGTTATTTCCCAAAAAAAACACTTCCAGAAGTTAAGTGTCTCAGCGAGTATTTTTTTTTTTTGTATATGTCTGAGGCAACACTATAACTTCCTGAAAACACCATAATGCTTGCTAGAATTGGATAAAGAACAAAAACAGTTCAGGGAACTGTTGTGAATCACTTATCAACTATAAGTCTAACAGGACTTCCATTATTGATAGAGAATATTTGCTCAATGATTGATTCACGACTCCATATAAAACAAAGCTATTCATGTCTGACTGGTGCAGAATACAATCTCCCTGCTGTGTCCCACGTGTGGGTTTATGACACGTGAAATCAGTCTGAAGCATTTCAAAATCCATTCTTTATTTTCATCTCGAAAGATTTTCTAACTGAGAAGGAGTAACACTTTAAGACATCTAAACACCAGAGACAAACCACTTTGGATGTGCTTTCACAGGCACTATTTATTGCCTTAAGTACAGTACAGTCGTAAACAAGGAGGTAATCTTAGCCAAATGAGTCTAGATCGACTGTGTTACATAATCAATAGGACTCCTAAAACTCAGCTACCTCCTTTTCTTATCTGTGACCTGGACTCTTTAGGGGCATTTGGGAGTGTGGTTATTTCATCAAAGCCAAAGGTTAAACATCTGCACAAGGAACCTTAACTTTAAGGGCACATGAGGAAGTGAATCTGCTGCCTCAAAGATGACAGAACATTGTCCCCTCGGTTAAACTTAGCATCTCTTTTGTTATGAGAAGTCTCAATGCTTGGTGTGGACAGGAGAATGGGGTCAGCAGCTCAAGGCTCCAGTTTATCTACCTGCTGAAGCCTCACTTGCGCTTTACACCAGCCAACACTTTTTCTTTGTCTCTCTTCAGTTGTAACCAGCTCAAGAGAGACGGGCATCTGTGGTGACGCATTGTTCTGACAGGCCTGGGGGAAAACACGCTGTCAGTGAGGAACTGGGTATTGTTTCGCCTCACTCTCAGAGAGGATCTTTGCGTTATTGTTCGACTCAGCATAAAAAGTCAATGCCACATGCCGGGCATACTGTGCATGGACTTCATTGTGCAGACTTCTGGAGGGAAACGATACACTTCCCGGGCCACTCATGGCCATTGCCCCGCTGACTTTGACTTCCATAAAAGGGCTGTTGTCACACTTGTAGAAGGGACGGCTTTTTTTAGGAGAGCATGAGAGTTACACCAGCATGAGACTGACTTGTTGTTGTTTATCATGAGAGTTGCCTCTCAAGGGGAACGCCTTGCAGTCTTATCAACACAGATCAGCTGGACTACATGGGCCACCTAGGTTTGTAAACAGAAGTCATTAACCTCCCACGTCAGAGCCAAAACGCAAACCATATGTTTTCAGCACTGCTAACTTAAAAAGGGAGATGTTACAGAACAATCGAACAACACACACTAAAAGGACTAAATAATGCTCAAAACCTCCAGTCGATTGATTACAGAGTAAATGTCACATTTGAAAATAAAAGGTAGTCTGAACGCAGTAGGTGCTGTGTGAAAAGCAATATTTTAACATATAGTTAAGACTGCAGACAACATTTACTTCAGAGCTCCAGCCAGTGTAAATGTCCCATCCATTTGATTTATGAACTTGCTCCATGTGTAACAGGGGGTCTTCAGGTCCAAGAGTACAACAGGATTTCAGAATCGTTTCAACAAACTTTATTCCAGGCAGATTTAACAAAACACCAACAGTCCAGGATTTGCTTCCTGGAGAAAAAGACGACAGGAACCAGGGGGAGCTGAGGCGGTTCTCGTGGTCGGGAGCAGAGGGCTATGGCGGTGTCCCGGGACAGAGACAAGGCGGGGAAGTCTAAACGGGCAACAGGCAAGCCGTCCGTACACAGACAGTCTGTTTCACAGACAGTACACAGCTGTCTATTTGTTCTGTTTCAAACATGCTGAATTAAATATGTTATCCTGCCAACAGTGTGTGTCATATATGTGTGTCTCATATCACTTTATCACTTTATTTATATGGTTTAAATGAAGATTATAATCTGATCATGAGAATATGACAGTTTATGAAACATCACACAACTCAGTGTGACCTAGAAGTGTTGACTTGATGTTATTTACATGATCTGCGTTTGTCGGTCATGACCGTTTGTTTTCGTGAACGGCCGAATGGGCCGTCACGTCACTTTAAATGTTGCCGCCACAAGGAATTGTGGGGCGGCATTATCTCCGTTCCTTTCGTAAAGGCAGGTCCAGTGTTTCCTATGCTAAAGGAGCTAAGTAAGGAAGCATTTAGAGATTTCGACCAGCACTTATCATGGCGGCCACTTCGGTACCTCCGGGTCATTTCACTCCGTTAGGAACCTTCATATCCAAAAAGGACTATTTCACCGCAGCCCGGGCTTATAAAGGAGCAGCAGAGTGGACAGGTGAGAGGGATGGAGCTGACGAGATGGGTGTGAAGAGGTGAAGAGAATAAACTGATGGGTGAGTGTGACTACCAGGTGCACTGAGTGAACTGATTAGGTGAGTGCAGCAGGTGGGCAGGTGAGAGAGATAGCTGAACTGTGACACCATGCCTACAATAACAAGCCTTGATTGTCACATCTGTGTTACAAACATGTTGGGTCTATTTTACGAATATACAACATTTCATCATACATGATATATATTATTGTGCATGTCTTCTTTCTGTTGATTGCTAAGTTGAACAGTTGAAATGTTACTATAGTACGTTAACCCATGTAATGTATTACCATTTGTGGTGCTTTATACTTCCACTCCGCTACTGTTCAGGCACATATTGGCCTTTTCACTCCACTGATTTGAATATTTACTACTTTGTAGATGAACAAAATGCTCAATGAGTTTCCTTAAATGCTTAGATTGAGCCACCCAAGAGTAAATTAAGTAGGCCTTTAGCCAAACTGTTAAGGTCTTTCTTCTGCATAAAGCGTTTAATCATTTAGGTACATTTTGTTTATAAGGTGCAGCTCCATGAAAAGTTCATCGAAAAGTTCATTTATTTCAATAATTCAATTCAAAAAGTGAAACTCATATTATATAGATTCACACAGGGTTATATATTACAAGCTTTTATTTATTTTTTAATTTGGATGATTATGGCTTACAGCTAAACCCAAAATTCTGTATCTCAGAAAATTAGAATATTGTGAATAAGTTAAATATTGTAGACTCATGGTGTCACACTCAAATCAGCAAATGAACTCAAACCCTGCAAAGGTTTCCTGCGCCTTTAAATGGTCTCTCAGTCTGGTTGAGTAGGTTACACCACCATGGGGAAGACTGCTGACCTGACAGTTTTCCAGAAGACAGTCAATGACCCCTTCCACAAGAAGGGTGGCCCACAAAAGGTCAATGCTAAAGAAGCTGGCTGTTCAGAGTGTATGTTGTTCAGAGTGCATGCTGTATACTGTACATGAACATACTTTTCAGTAGGTCAACATTTCTGTGTTAAAATAATCTGGTGTAATATTCAAATTTAGAGAGACTACATTTGGGGTTTTCATTAGCTGTAAGCCATAATCATCAAAATTAGAATAAATACACATTTGAAATATATCACCCTGTATGTAATGAATATATTATGAGTTTCACTTTTTGAATTGAATTACTGAAATTCCATTTTCAATGATATTCTATTTCATTGCGATGCACCTGTATGTGTGTTTTGTATGGTATTTAAGTACATTTAAATTGCAGTGATAGTTTACTACTTGTACTTCAGTTTTGATTGATAGTTGAGTGTTGAGCTTCTTTTTTTTGATAGAAACTGGACAAAAATAAAAAATTAATGCATTTTGAATAGTGAAATTAAACTACTCCTAATGCGTTTGTGTATGGCGTATTAGCCCCAACCCTCTCTAATATCTCGTGCGCTATTTGTTTACCGAAGGAAGGGGGATGTGCACATCGGCTCCATCAGTCAGACTGCCGCGCGTAGGCCTCTCTGGAGAGCTGCAGTGGATCAAGACTGCTGATGTCACCGCTGGAAGCGCTTCCCGGCAGCGCGGACCTCCCACCGCAGCACTATAAATACTCGACTCGGCTTTCAGGCGCTCACTCGCTCAAGCCTGAAGCCGCTCCGGCCACAGAGTGCGCAACCTGACAACTCCTCCTCATCGAGTTGGAGGGCCACCGTTTGGGGAAGAGCAACAACACACACGAGATCCAACGGAGAAACAAAGACAAGATGTCGTCCTACGTTTCCTCCGAGTGCCGCCGCGTCAGCCCCTCTGTTCACGGCAACAAGTTTGACACGGCGCACCGCAAGAAGGCCGTCGCAAACATTTTCGAGAACGTCAACCAGGACTCGCTGATGCGGCTCTTTCAGAAAACTGGCGACATGAAGGCGGAGGAGAGAGTGAGGAGCATCTTCTCCTACACCCTGGACCCGGAGGAGACGGCCCGGGCCCTGATGGCTCTGAAGCAGAGGAAGAAGGATAAGTTCCTCCAGATCGTAGGCATGGTGCGGCAGCTGCTCAAAATGCGCTGACTGTCTTTGAACAGTTTTTTTTCTTTTCCCCACCACCCGTGTCTGAGCCGAATGTGAAAACACTCCCAATACGACTGGGTTACTGCCGAGGTGCGGCCCACGTTTCGCCTGGGAAGGAGCGCTCGGCGCGGAGGAGAACGCGCCGGCCCCCTGGAGGGCCACACGCAGCAGCGGTCGCCTCGTGGACGCACGGAGATGACGGCGGATCGTCCTCCTCCCCAGAGCGGATGGAGCGCGATGAACTGACTGGGAATACGGAGCGTACACACTTCTTCCCGAGACTTTATTTCATCAATGCATTCCTCTGGATGCCTGACTGTGAAGCAGCCCCATGTACCAGGTGCACATCTCTGCATTGATGGAGGTGCACGGCTGCAGTCTGAGACTTTCTGGTGCTGAAGAACTGCCTGTCCTGAACACATGCCTTGTCTCTCAGCATCACTTTGTTGTATGGAAACGACTCGTTAGTGGCCACTAATGTGCTTTTGTTACAGAATGATTTGCATTCATGATGTGTTCCTTTGTACTTTTTTTCAAAATAAATAATTTAATTGTATTCAATGGGATACCTTGTTTGTCCTTATTACACAGGTACTTTACATGATTGGTCATCACATCAGGTCGTATGATCCTGATTAATGATGGCAGATTAAGCCGAGGCTGAATACTTAGGTGCATCACAGTGGCGTTGACTTTTGTCACTCAAGGATCAGTGAGGTGGCAAACTAACAAAGAAGAAAAAGAAGCCCAGTGAAAACGGCAGTGTAGGTTTACAGCATAAAGGTGAAACTACCTTCTAATTATGATTTTTTTTTTTAAATCAAAAATTAAATGACTTGACCAAATTTTTGGACTTGAAACGAAGCATCTGCTGTCCAACGGCCATGACCTGTTAGTCATAAAAAGGGTAAACACATCGTACTAGAACTAGTGTTAGTCTAGACTTCATGCCTGTGACGTTTGGTGTGGATGAATATAGTAAACGGAAGTGTAATGGTTATTGGTGCAGAGCATTGAGTCACATAATCAAGGAGTGGATTCCTTTCAATAAACACATAAATCAAATAGGGCTGATGAGCACATTTATGTCTGTATTGTTATGCAATCTGACGCAGCAGACTGAAGGCATTCGGAAGGGAATAGAGTTACTCATGAAAGAGAATGTGTTAACCGTCATTGGGTTTCCCCTCACAGCATTATGTGTGCCTCAGCAGACCAGTGCAAACCAGTTTAGCCCTGTTTGGGCTGGGAGGGGTGGGGGCTGGACGGCTTTCTCCGCACAACATGTTTGTGCTGGAGTCCTTTTAATCATCCCTGCTCTCGAGATAAGAACATGTCCATAGCATCAGAAGAGCGGCGGCTTCCCTGCCTTACACTCTGATTCTTCACTCTCAGGATGAGAATAAATCTATATTTCAAAACGTTGTGGCATTTCAAAGGTGGCTGGGTGTGTATGAGGTTTTCGATGCAGACACACTTGTTTGATTGCTTTAGTCTCTCTACCGGCTCAAACCAGTTCCCTGCAGGTTGTTGTGCATGACAACCTCTTCATGTGGGCACTCCTCGCATGTTTCGAGATATGGGAAGCTCCAGTATCAGTCACCCGAAGGTGCCTCACTCTCAGGTGGCTAATCGCCTGTGACTGGTGATAGCAAAAAGGGTTTTGGGCAGACGCCAGAAACAAAATGACTAGAAGCCTAGATGCTCACACCCCAATCTAAATAGAATTTTTAAACTATTGTGCATAGCCAATTTTTAACGAATGAGGTAGAACTGGATTTTCTTCAAATACATGACAGTTAAATCATTACTTTTTTTGGCCAAGAGTTAGATGATTTTTTTGTTATGTCTCATATTTTTTCTTTTTTAAACAATCATCTAATATATTGTTCACAATGTTCTTTTATTTAAATAATAGTCTTTAGCCGAAGTCGAAGAGGAGCTCTTTGATCTACCACAGTTTGTCAATCATGTGTTTATTTTTGCTCTTTTATCTCTGAGCTGTCCCTTTTGGTTTGGCTCGTGTATCTCACACCATGCTGCTTTTTTTGTATTGGCCCCCTTTTCCCATTCAGGGCTATCTAACTGTTAAAACGGAGAACAGCTCAATATTCAAGGCAATTGTCTTGGCTGTCTCTGCTGTGTTGGCAGCAGTGTGCAGCGGACCTATCCTCTCCCACCCTCTTCCTGCCTTTCATCGGCTTTATGCTTTGATGTCAACAGACACTGTGGCAGACAGCCTTCCAGCCTGGAGGACAGTAACCAGAGAGAGGACAATAAAATGATTAGAATGAGAATATAAGAAATGTGTGCTTGAAAAGGTTAATATTATTCTACTCATAGACTCTACCAGAGAGGGTTTGATAAAGAGAGACAAAGGCAGTTGGAGAGGCGCAGGATCAGTGATTACCGCACAGGGAGTGGCAGTACACTCGATTCCAGTGCAAACCGGTTCAAACCAAGGTCTGTGATGAGGAACTAAGCATGAGCTGTACACAGCCTTAGGATTAGTCAGCTTTTGGCTGGAAGATCCTGCTGTAAAATCGACAGCTCTCTATACAAGTCAGTGTCCTGTTTGATGAAGCGGTTTGGGCTGCAACACTTGGCCTGCCTCACATTAACAAAAGATTCCTTTTTGATTCTATATTAAGCTTGTTATTTTTCATAAACCAAGCCCACTGCTGCATCTTTCCAGAGAAAGGCATCAGAGTGTGATCCAAAAGAGAGCAATTGACCTTTGCGGACACTTTTCAACGACACAAATTTATATCCATCTTGTGCAACAACTACCTGGTTATGCTTTGGGAGCTTGACGTGATAAATGGTGCCTTGAAGCAGAACAGTGATGGAAACTGTTAGAACATTTTACTCGACACCTTGAGGTAAAACCATAGATCAGGACATTTATTCTTCGAAGAAGGAACAGAGTCAGAATCACAACATGATATGTCAATTGCGTATCCTGGACTGCTCAATGAATGAGCAGAGAGTTACCTCTTAAATACATGAATGACACAATCACAGAAGCTCTCATGACGTCTTCAGATTGGCTTGCATCGGCATGGTCATGATAACAAGGAACACCACGTTCTTCACACGGAGACATGTAGGCATCCACAGTCTCAAGACTATCAGAAGGTCACTGTTAAAGCATACGTATGTTTTAACAGGAGAGGAGGTCAAATGAGAATCCACAAGCCTTTACACATTATATGATTAATAATATAACTGTGGAACAGTACTTGATTAAGAGTAAATAAGTTTTTCTTCTAACAGAAACTAAATTTGTTCATGAAAAGTACATGAAAGTAGAAAATATGTTGTTTAGATGCAGTTGCTTAATAACATTAACATACTGTGTGGTCTTTCACATTATCAATATTTTACTTTCTCCTGCCAAAACAAGTTGTAAAGGGAGAAATGATGCCTGTGGCAGTACAGTAATGTACAGTCGTTCATGAAAAGTACATGGAATTGGTAGATCTGCTGTTTTAGAGGCGTTCAATCAGGAGAGATTAGTCCGATAAAGAAAAGATAATTGTTTATTATTAACAGATATACTGTATGTGATGAACTTGACAGTCTTTGGTGCTTGGACTCTACAGGGAGATTGTAATTAGGGGTGTCTGCCTCGATCAACAAGAGAAATCCCTAAAAGGAAAATTATACCAAAGCTTATTATCGCCCGCAAAAGAATGTTTCTTACCAAGCGGGAATTAACTGGTCACAAATGGTCGATGATGGCATAAACTGCCAAGAGATGAGGCATAGGAGCATGATTTGAGGTTAAGTGATTAGAACAGGGGTGTCAAACTCATTTTAGTGAAGGGGCCACATCCTGCCCATTTTGATCTTTGAAGTGGGCCAGACCAGTAAAATCATAGCATAATAACGCACACATAACGACAATATTTCTCTATGTTTAAATCATTGGTGAAGGTTTTCAGATGATAAACCCTATTTGAAAAGGTATGTATACAACATCTAGAAACATAAAGACCAAAAAATTCAGATATCAGCCGACGTGTTTGTGACACCACTTTCATGACGTGATCCATTTTTAATGACTTGCTACACAATTTTGTTTAGGCCAGCAGAGAAGGCTCTGCAGGCCTTGACGGCCCTCCACTGCTAAAAAACTACAGTTTGAGCTGAGACTACGTGGCCAGTGTGGAATAACGGCAAGGCATGTTTTCGATTACGTCTCCACCTGCTCCTTTTTTAATGAATCATACATCACACATAAGACATTGAACCACATTTAGCTCTCCAAACACAGAATAGAAAATGTTTCGTTTTTTTATTAGAAACCAAGGAACGTTTTTGCAGAGTCTCATTTAGATAAATCTTCTGAATCATCCGTGAATGGTTCCTGCTTGATCCAGTTGTTACAGTAAAGTGAATGACTGAATCAAATGTTGCTGTGAGTTACTTTTAAGTGTGTCACAGTCAGATCCTTTATATTCCTCAAGTACTCTTTCGCCATTCTGAATGGCAATGTTGCCTCCTGTAGTTGGTGTTTGAAACTTTAGTCCAAAGCACTGACCTGTCAAAAGCAGCTGGTTGACTGGACAGACAGAGCAAAAGGTCAAGGGGTTATGATTATGTAAGAGCTATACAGGAAGAGGGTCGACGGTGCGAGGAAAAAGAAGAATGCAGAAAAAATAATTTGCACTGAATGTCAGAGTTTTTCTTTGAAGCGCCAGCCTGTCTGACTCACAGCTTTTCCCACAGGAGCCCCATGTGTTGAGTGGCATCATCCGGATTAGATCGAAATATAAAAGAAACCGACTGCAACACATTCCTCAGTATCAAAGGATTCCTGGAACTTGGACATTAGCATCTTCTGATTGTCTTTGTGCAGATGTCATTTTTCTCTGGAACAGTCTGAGGACTCTCTTTATTGTTCTTTGAATGAGTCAGTGTGTTGTGCATACTTGTCCTTGCTCTGGTACATGTTTGCGTCAGTGGGCTACTTCGGAGGTGACTGCTGCCACCTGGACGGCACTCACAGGGGACCATGTGAGTGCAGCCACATCCCAAGTGAAACATTCCAAACATCATGGCTGCTCTGGGCTCAACACTGTTGTTTGCAACAGAGATCCTTCTTGTCACTCTGGCTGATTGTCGTTTTAACAAACATGAACTGAATGCCAATGCTGACTACAGAATCTGCACTGTGGGTCCTCCACTCTCTCTAAATAAAACTCTGTTTGGATAGAGGAAAGATCAATAGGAGCCTGTAACAGACAAATCAACTGAAACTAAAACAAGTCTGGCAGAATGTAGGTACTCCAACTTAAGCGTTTCTGGCACAGTCCTCAAAGTGCTGTCACACACCTTTTGTGAGTCTGTGCTAGCAAGCCATTGGAAATAATGGCTTTCAGAGCGCAGTGTTACTGTTGTCATGTTTTGTTTTGGGACAAAAGGTGCCGGGCTGCATGAGAACCAGGTATTTTTCAGTTTAGCTCATCCCCGAAGCTAATAAAACATTCACTAATCAACGGTCTGATTGTAATGTAATCAGTTTTTCTGGTAATAAAAAAGTTAAATAATTGAACAGAAATCCTAACCTGCTGATGGAAGTGGATGAAAAGTTAAGGGATCACCAATGATAAGCCTACAGATCATCCACAGTGGGAAATGAATGTTAATAATACATTGCATGGCAACCTTTATCACAACAACTGTAAAGCTGCTGGCAGCAGGGGCTCAAAGTCATTACAATATGTCTGTAAAATGTCACGGCAAGCAATCCAACCAACTGTTGGATTGATTGCCTCAACTATGCAATATTTCAGCCTGGAGATAAATGGTCCGACCAAGTGACCAACCGACATTGCCATCTCTGGTGAATGCTAAAATAATAACGCAACACGCTTGGATCACCAGCTTGCACGTGGCAACTCTTCTTGGTTTGCAAGCTAGAACATTTTGCAAACTTGCCAATATTTTGGAACAGAAACAGGAAACCTGCCATCTGTCAGAAGACACTTGCTCACAAGCTCTGAATCTCATTCTTCTGTCATGCATTCAATATTATGCAGAGCATCAAGAAGGTATACATTTCTGACAAAATAGTGCCTTACCATTTATTTATTTATATATATATATATATATATATATATATATATATATATATATATATATATATATATATATATATATATATATATATATATATTATGATGATGAACACCAACTGGCTATGCAGGTTCCTATTTCAAACGTTGTTATCCTTTAACTTGAGGTAAATAAAAGTAACTGGTTAATGAATCCTCAGCACCTTGTAGGTAGGAAGTTAGGTGTGTAAGTGTAGACAGTGAGTAATCCACAGGGCTGAATCTGAGATGACATTTTCTCACCTTTAGTAACCTCTTCCTTTGTAGCTGTCTCCCAGGCAGGACAGTCTGTTCTTTGAGTTTATGTGAGATGAGTCCCTGGAGTTGCATCAGAGTCATGTCCAGGGCTTGGTCAGGATGGAGGCCTCTATTGTTCACATTTGTCTCTATCAGTGTGTGTTTGTATGTTGTGTAAGTCTTTGTGTGCGCGTGTAGGTGTGTGTGTGTGTTCATTTTCGGCAGCTCTGGAGAAAAGCCCTTTCCTGTGTGGCGCTGGGCGGCCGGGGGCCCTGCAGACATGCTGTCTCGCTCCAGTTCCACTACAAGGCCTTACCATTGTTCTGCCCCGGACTCCCTTTGTCCTGTACAGTCTGCCAACCCCCCCTACCCCTGTCCTCCTACACCTCCGCCCTCCTCTCCTGTCTCTTGCCCTGCAGGTGCAGCTGAACCATGGCCCAGAGAGGGAGGAGGTGCAGGCCTAAAACAATAGCAGGCCCGAGCTCCTATTTATATGTAAATTCTTTGTTTTATTTATATATATATATATATATATATATATATATATATATATATATATATGTGTGTGTGTGTGTGTGTGTGTGTGTGTGTGTGTGTGTGTGTGTGTGGGTTAAGAGATTCTCGCTTTGACCTGGGTGTAAAGTCCATTTTATATGGTACTTGTATTGACTGATAACCATGAATAATAACCATATATTCCACAGATATATTGCAATATTTCAGGAGCTTTATATTATCATAGATAAGGAGGAATCAAACTAATAGCTACAGACTGTCTCAGCACATATTGGGTGAAAGAAAGGGAAACACCATGTCTGAGGCTGCCAGTCAAACACAGGAAGTGCAATAATGGATGATGTAATGACTGGATGTAGTGCAAAAGGGTTGGCACTATGTCAGCAATCCTCTGATGATAACAACCATATGAGCGGCCAGAAAGTACTTAATAGATATGCAGGCAACACCAATGTTACAATACAGATCAAAGTGCACATTTTACCTGTGCTTGCTTCCATTTGGAATTGTGAAGACTATTTTGAAGACTTTCTTTGAAGCGCTAATCGTGATGTGATTATTCCTGCGCATTCATATTCAACTAACAAGCCTCGGACACTTACCTAACAATTACCCAGTTTTAAATGGTGAGGACTTTTTGTTGAATTTTATTTAGAATATTTGTCATGTTCACTCAAATGAGTTTGGCAACCACGAGATTGCTAACAGTGTAACTGTCACGAAACGACAGCAGGTCATTTGTTGTGCATCACGTTGCAATAATCTGTGCACTGTGAGGAGACAGAGATAGATATTCAACCCTTTTGTTTTCGAGGACACAACTGAAAGTGTTGTTGGATTATATGAGACATGAAGAAGACTGCCATCAAATTATATATTAATATAGTATATTAATAGCCATATTTTGGCTGCATGGTAGATGCAATATGGGGCTGTGGTTAAAAATGAATTAAACGATAATTATTTGAGGTGATTGTGAAGCAGCAGGTTTCATGGTGGCAGCAAGGCTCATCCTGCGAAACTGGAAGAGCCCACATACGCCCCCCTCACAGAATGGTTTAAACTCATGACAGAGACGGCTGCCTTTGAACATATGATTGCCAGGGTAAAGAACAGTTCAAGCCAAACTGACCAAGCATGGAAAAATCTAATGGCTTTTTTTAAAAAACAAATTAGAGGAATGGTCAAGTACTCGCAGGTACTTGACCGCAGGTTCAAGAAAATACAGGTATAAAGCAATATAATATATAAGCGTCTTTAAGCATTTAAGCGTCTTTGAGCATTTGGAAAAGCGCTATATAAATTAAAAGTATTATTATTATTATTATTATAAATGCAGGTCTGTGTATGCAAATTTACAGGTAAAAGATAATAAAGGGGTGTCGGGCTGATTGTATTTATTTTTTTGTTTTGTTTTATTATGTTTGTTTGTCTGCTGTGTTGTTTTCTTCTTCTATTTTTCTGTACTTTATTATTGTACTTTACTGCAACTCATTTTCATTGACCCTGTAGGTCAGCATCAACAAAAGGGAAATACATTGAATGCTAGACTTACACAAGGCATTCTGTTCTCCGCCTCTCTTTTGGATATCTCAGACAAACGCTAATTTTCACTGTTCCACATTGCAAAACAATAGCTGTTAAGCACACAGACATCCCCGGCATCCATCAGCCTGACACAGGACTTGATAAAGAAAAAGGAAACTGATAAGGCTTCATTGCTCTGTTGCAGATCATATCTGAGTGGTCAAACGTCAGGTGTTACAACTAAGACGTCACAGTCACTCTTTGATCCGGGCTGGGTCTACATGAGTGCTTATGTCTTAAACAGCTGTTGGGGGCATTTCATCAGAGCATACAGCAAATTAGACATTCCAGTCATTTCCAAATGGACAATGCACTTGGTTTCCTTGGGATTTGCTTTGCATCATTTCATTTCCTCTTGTTATCTTGCAATAAATATCTGCTCTGCAATCTAAAACGTTGTAATGCACATTTCACCATTAGTTTTACAGACACAATGGCTCTCTTAGTGGCCTGAGCCTGAACCCGAACCCTTTGGATTTCAGAATGACATTTGACCTGAGGTTGATTTATTGTGTAAAGAGAGGGGAGGATTTGACAATTATACATTTTATTTATAGGTATAATTGACAATGTAGATACCTACAAATACATACATAAAGTTTTGCCCACTTCCCAATGATTAGATCTTGGTTAATAATAATCAGATATGGTGAAGATGAATCAAAGAGTTTTCCGAAGATGGTAAGTTGAGCGAGATAAAAGTGCTCACCACTTACCAATTCTTTTCAGCAAATATGTCTTATTTCGCAAAAGAAAACGTCAAAGGATGTGTCATGGGTTTCTGTTCAAAATGTCATGACAATCCCCTTAACAGGTGTTCGTATATTTCACTCTGAACCACAAATGTCAACTTCCTGGTAGTGCGAGGGGAAACATTCAACATTCAGACCAGTTTTGCCAAACCTGCCTCAACTCTCAGCGGTCTAAGATGTACTTCCTCATACTTCCTTTCCAACATGTTCCTCATAGCTAAACGACAGAAGAGGTTGTTGCCAATGACTACACTTTCATGCTCAGGCCTGTAGTTTTTCTCTTATTCATCATTGTCTGTGGCTGTCGAGTATGATATAAGCTGTTCTCCTCTGATGTTCTCATCTATCCAACAGCACAATGACTCACCTACATTGTTAGCCTATCATCTAGCTGGTTTCTCTTTTTCAACGCACAGTCTTTGCAGATTCATCAGCTTCCTCTACCTCCAGCCTCCATCAGCCTCCATCAGCCACCACCATAGTGTCACTGCTCAGGGCAGCACATCTCCCTGTGGAGTCTAAGTGCCAAAGAATAATCACATAAACAGTTAGCTTTTCTTCTTCTTACTTGTGAAGAATTGAAATATGACCAAGGAAGAGTACAAGCAAGAGGCACGCCTTGTGAAGTGGTGAACAGATTTAAACACATGGTTAACATGTGATTTGAAACCAATCTCTGTGGTGAGATTAAGAAAAATATCATGGTTTCAAATAAGTATGTTTGTTACTGTTAGAAATGCAAAAAAAAAATCCCGGGAGGTAGTGTGGAGAAATGTCCAGAATCCAATGAATTATATTAAAAAAGATTTAATAAAAGATGATGACAGACAGCTTATACAGTACTTCTCTTTTCCCGCAAATTCATAGACAATGGAGCGATGCACAGACCCTCACAAAGTTACTGCCGCCTCCGTGTTCAAAAAGAAGTCCCGTGCTCTCGCGCATGTGTTAGTACAGTCTTCAGTCGCGGAGCTTAAGGCCCACTCATTGGTTAGAATACTTCCTATTTCACGCTTGAATCCATTCTCCTGCATCCAATTGGCTGTTCGTTTGGTTTCAGAGGCGGAGAATCTTCAACTGTTGCCAAAACATTTTTTTCCAGTCACTACAAAACAGTCCGTGCACCTGAAGTTCCACTCCCGGTATCTCAATGTCTCACTCCGCCTCCTGACCAACCGAATGAAGGAACTACTTCTTCTTCTTAAAGGACAGTCCCACATTCCTTACTCCTGCAGTATCATTTTAAAATCTATTCACTCCTGAACATTATACAGTAATAAAAACATACAGTGACCTTCTTTTACACATCCGTCGTAATATCCCTCATTATTTTTCATATCCCTTTTATGCACTGTAACGTACACATTTTATATTTCCTTTTTGCAGTCAAATTTAGACAAACTAAACTATTACACCTCTACATTATATACACTAACATCACATTTAGGAAAAGATCAAGAGACAAATTAAACTGGTAAAAGTGAACCAAAACAGTAAAGTTGTGGGACGAAAAACTAAACAAAGAGCTGAAAGAAGCTGAAATGCTTCGAAAGCATAACGCTGAGGTGAAACTTAGAGTCCGGTGATAATTGTCAGTGGGCTCATCATTACAAGTAACATCCTTCACATACAATTAGTCATGTGATCCTTGCTTTAAACTCAGCTATGCTTTCATCGTAATGGAAAAATACATGTTGATATGGTAAAGTTGGCTTGTTATCTTAAGTTAAAGGTGGCTATTTAGTTTTAGAGGTGTCCTGCCTCCTGACAATATTGGCAAAACGCCACCGGAACCCCATTAATATCTATATTTTGTCCTCCCTCTGTTTTGTTCTTCAGCAGCTGAAGAGTAGATGTGTGAAGCTGTATTCATCTTGGTCTATACTTACAGATGACTTTGATAATCAGAGTGGAGGGAGGCAGTCGGTAGTTATTTAGGCTGCGATGGTGAGCGATTAGAGCTCTTAATCTGACTACTGAGTGTAGCAGTGAAGAAGGCTTTGACAAACAAGCGGGGCCACATGATGAGTATGACTGTACAGGGGAAATGAGAAGGTCCTTAATTGGGTCACTACTGCGGTTAGTCATGGTCATCAACTAGAACGACATTGGCCTTTCCAATATTCCTCCTTACTTCCTGCTGCAACAGGAAAGAGGAAGCCTAAAGAGAACAAATAAAACACTAGAAAGAAAATGCATAGAAAGCGAAGGAATTCTTATCATATTACTTGATGTTTAGTGTCACAAATAGTGCTGCCATGCAGTTCATGTAGAGAGATTGAAATATACTCAACCAAACATAAACAATGGAAAAATGCACTTAGGAGTGTTAGGGAGAGTTATTACAATAACAAACCATCCAACATTTATGTTCCAATGAAGATGAAAACAGCTTTCTAAGATGAAATATCTGTTAACATCAAAATGCTTTATAACAAACATCTCAATAATCTCAAAAACACATCTGGTACCCCAATATACAGTATATATATATATATATATATATATATATATATATATATATATATATATATATATATATATATATATGTATATATATATATATATATATACATATATATACATGTGTATATATATATACATGTGTATATATATATACATGTATATATATACATGTATATATATATGTATATATATATATATATATATATATATATATATATATATATATATATATATATATATATATATATATATATACATATATATATATGTATGACTTCTGTAAAGTTTGATGTACATTTTGCACATGAGTTATACAAATGGAAAAATATAACTGCAAAAAAGGTTCCCAGTACTGGTTATCTTTATGTATATTGTGTCTACGCATCTACTTAATATTATACTTGCTAAACATCAACACACCAGCATTATCATTGTGAACATGTTAGTATTAGCATTTATCTCAAAGCCCTGCTATGTCTCACAGTACGGCTAGCAGAGATTTACACTCTTATTGTGTATTTTTATTTTGTACATGCTTTAATTGAGTCCGTTCTCCTTTGTCTTACCACCAGTGTTATTTTTCCATAAATAGTAGGTATGTTGTCTCTAATATGTTGGATCCCACATGTTCTCCTCATGGGAAAAATAGTTTTGTTCTATAGCTCTCAGTATTTGTAAAGTAATGAAAGAAAGTTACAATAGGTTAAAATCATCTGCATTTAAAATAAGTCCAACAAATACAAATCAGTAGACTTAATACAAAAGCCTTTCCAGTGAAACCCAGTCATTCAGAAAGTGGGCTGAGGATACAGGAGGCTTTAGGTGTGTGTGTGTGTGTGTGTGTGTGTGTGTGTGTGTGTGTGTGTGTGTGTGTGTGTGTGTGTGTGTGTGTGTGTGTGTGTGTGTGTGTGTGTGTGTGTGTGTGAGAAAGCTGCTGTTTCAGCATAATCACAGCAGTGAGTAACTTTTATCTGCCTGCATGTGCGTGGATCAAGCTGGCTGCCTCAGAACTGGTTTCAAACCTGTTCAGATTAACCCTGTGGATCAAGTCAGAGGGAGTTGGAGAGAGCGTCGCAGCACCACTGCTTTATTCAGGCCGCCTGGCACCTACAGTAAAGCCTTTAAGCAGATCAGCTGTCAGCTGCCAGAACATACGCACCACCATACAGTAACCTCTACTCAGCAGGCTGAATTTTGTGTTCCCCTGCAAGTTTCACTTTGAGTGCATTGTTCTTTTATTCAGTGTTTAGGCCCATGCCAACGCACTTATGAAGATGGACACATCCCTCTTGGTGTATGTAGCAACACTCAGGAGGCTTGTGAGGGACAGCCAAAGATCACTCTGAACAATCCTGCTCATCTTTTTGCATCAATATTGAGGCTAAGAGATCAAATCTGTTAATCATGAACAGCTCCATACTGCAGGTGATAAAGGAGTATGTAGATAATGTACTTTTAATCAGAGTTAGAGCAAGAAGTAAGTAAGTAAGAAAAACAATTATTGCCAACCAGTATGAGTCTTTCATTTATCCCAGCTGAGTTACATCACATATTTGGAGATCAGCTTCTCCAGGATGCTGAGTGCCATTACATTGATTTTAGGAAGGATTGAAACTACACTTTCTTCATATACCAATTTTTTATACAGGGATTCTTTGTCTGTAATCTCCCCTCTAATCCCAGCTACCAGGAGCATTGACACACCATCTGTTTGGCTGGTGTAACAATTACCTGCATCTAAATATTGTAAATTAGCCAGAGCACGGAGACGACAAGAGAAAATGGACTGCTTTGCAAGTGAATGAAAGACAAGGTGTGGAAATTCAGTGTGGCCTTCTTTGTGTGGTAGTTGACTCCCCTGGAGAAGGTTAAATGGAGATGAGAGATGAGATGGGATGCATGAGATTACTGTGTCATCCACCTTGGAGCCATTTTTGATTTTGCATGCAAAATGGTTTCCTTCGCTCTGTGCAATCGCATCATCTTGCTGTCATATCTGTTCTCGGTGTCAGTGTCAGGAAGGCAGGAGCAGTGCCCAAACAGCATCTGTGTCTTTTGACTCGACTAAAAGGTCTCAGATTGCGTCGTTACAACCTGCTGTTTCTATCATCAATATTATAACTCTTTTCAGACATCCGTCTCATGGTTTTCAACCCAGATTGCTTTAGATTATCATTTAAAAACTCTAATTATTGTTATTTATATTATTGATATTGTTATAAGGTAGTTTGTATGGACAACCACAGACCCACAGCACTAAAAGAAAATACATTTTCTAAAACCAGTGTCATTTTATGACTTTCTCTCTCCTCTATTATTTACTTCACAGTGACTTTGTAAACACACCAGTAAGTAAGGTGGTTGTACTGAGACTTAACCTGCTGAGCCTCATTGGCGTCTGGATACAAGGACAGGGGAAAAGTCAAGAGCAACTTCAGTGTGGATGCAAAAGTGGGGAGCACCATCTAGTGTCAAAGAAGTGTTACAGGTTTGTACAGGCTGATTCTGAAAATCATTCAATCTATTCAGAATTTACTCGGTTCTGACGTATGTGAAGTTGACGGATGCCATTAATTTCTATGGCAAGTGAGCCGGCCAGGAGTTGACTTGACCGCCTTGTCTTCATTTGCATAATCACAACCCGACTTCCACTATATGCAAATCAGGTCTGGCCATTGCAAGGCAGCAGCTCGCGTAAACTCAGATCAAACAGCCAAACTGGACAGTGCTGATAAAAAGTAGATCAACATTCTGTTACTGCATTGTTTATTTCTCAAATGTATTCAGAAACAAATTTACGGTAACGGTTCAGCTGTAAAATCAGGCGACTGTAGCTCGGTGGTAGAGCAGTGTCGTTCTTCAATCAGAGCATCGGCTGTTTGATCACTGCTAGTCCGTGTTGACGTGTCTTTGGGCAAGACACTTAACCCCACATTGGTCCCGTAGGCTGTTCATACCGTGTATGAATGCTAATGAGTTAGTTAATCCTGATGGGCCGTTGGCACCATACATCAGTGTATGAATGTGTGTGAATGGATGAAATATGACATGTAGTATTTTAGCCTTTTGAGTGATCAGAAGACTAGAAAAGCAACATACAAATATAGTCCATTTACATTTATAAAATGCAAAAGTTTGTAACCTGGTCGCCATGTTGAAAATAGTCGAGCCAGAACCAAGCCTCGCCATCTTTCCGTTTGTGGCCGAATTTGGTGGAGAGGCTGCAGCTGAGGTACGAGTATGATATAAAGACTTCAATTGGAGAACCAAGACATTTTGCAATTAGGGGAAATTTGTACTTTTAGAGACTGTCTTCATGTCATCCAAAGCACTACAACTTGGAAGTAATAGCTTTGCCACATCAGCCAATAAATAATGTATGCTTAGTAAAATAGTGATGTTCTGTTTTGTTCACGCAACTAAGGACAAACTGCGAGAAAAGCCAACCTCTGGTTTTCTTCCAGTCTGTGGTGTACATTTGTGTGTGTATATTTTTCTTGCAGGGCCTTTTGCTGTGTCTAAAGTGGTTTATTTGATCAAAGGAGAAAAACATTGTTGTTCAGCATGCAGTCAACAAACTCGTATCTGTTTCTTAGGATCATCACCCCATCTAGTGGTCAAAATGTATACTTCAACTTTTTCGCCTAGAATGTGGTTCTACCAAGGTATTCTGTTGAAGTCTTGATTCAAATTGCATTTATATTTACTAACGAGACATAGATGCACAGCAAGGCAATGACTGGCACTGCAAACCAAATAAGACCATAATATAAACATGCATATTGGCTTCTGGGTGACACAATAAACAAAGGAGCTCCATGCATGGAAAGAACAGCACTTCCTGTGTTTGCATCCAGCAGCCAGAGCTGCTCTTTACATTGTGCTTTGTTCAGATTCCAATTGTTTTTTCTTCTTCTGTTAATTCCCCAATTTGTCATGGAAAAAGCTAAACATATGGATACAAAGTGGAGGAAAACCCAGAATAAAGATGGAATTTATGAGTCACTGAATCTTTTGTTTGTCAGGGAAGGCGGAGAAAAAGCCTTGATCTACGCAAAGGCAATATTTGTGACAATGATTAATTTTCTTTCATACTCAGATGTACAGTAGGACTTCAAAAGAGATTGAACCCACAATTAAACCAACAATGTGAAAACAAATCCCTTGACATGATTTATTTGTGCTCATGAGGGTTCATCGCGAAAAACTTTTCCTTTTATATCTATTGAAGCTGCTGTTGTGTAATTAGGGTCCGAGCAACTGAAGTAGTCAGTCCGAGAGAACCCTATTGATATTGTTAGGGGTATTATTATTATTCCGTATGATTTGAATTTTTCTACTTTGGCCGCATATTCGTCCTACTTTCGTCCTCCAACTCATCACATATTTTACACACTTGTCAGGCTTGGCGAAAATAGCTATCTGATATAGGCGCCATATTTGTGTAAAAAAAAGTCTCTCTAGCGCCCCCTAGAAGTTGAACCAGCAACGCCCCTCACCCAGAATATCTGATTGATTTGAAAATATTCACACATGTCCATCTCCACCTACAAAAAGCCTCTCAAACCCCTGAACTGCGCTTACTTAGATTTTCCGGCATTTGGAATTTTGTGAAAAACACATAATTGCGATTTCCCTTCAACACGTTTGGTCCGATTCATACCACACTTGCTGTGGATCATGATTGGAGCTGTATCATCCAAACCTAATTAAAAGAGTTTTGATAGGGGGCGCTACAGTAATCGACTTCACATCTGTTCAAGAATGATCTCAAGACCCTTATGATGCAACATTGTGCTAATTGCGTGCTTTCGGTGAACGGCCTCGACGTGGCGTGGACCCCAAGACACAGTTTGTGCGGTTCACTATGTTATAGAAAGCTGTTGTAACATCATCCAATCCGCCCAACATTTCTCTTGCATGATGGTCTGACTACATTTACATGAAGAAATTATCACATTGACATACCTACAGGTGAAATGAATTTACATCACGTGGTCTGCACTTCACATAGAGAAACATGATGCGTGTGTATGTTCACATAGCGCCACCTACTGGCAAAAGAAAATGACATGCTTTCCCATGCCACCTAAACACTCCTTGTTTAGGTGGCATGGGAAACGTGATGCACGTTGTCGAGCGTATCGTCTAGCACCACACGGCAGATGCAGGAACCAGTGAAGTATTTGCAAAGTGCAATTCCCTGCGTCATGCTGGGAAAAAGAAAATCCGACTTGCGGGCGAACGTTCTCGGCCCGGCAAGCCGGCATCCCACTGGCGCCCCCCAACGGGCGCAAAGGAGCGAGGACACGTTCAACGCTGCTTATCACAACTGCTGAAACTGTCGCTATATCCTCTAGATGAGACAGATAATCTCTGAAAAGAATCTGGTTCCTCTATTTTGCTAAAACTCCTGAACCTCCAAAACTACAGAGAGACCTGGAGGCAGCAACTTGTTTAGTGCGCCTATTGCTCCGAAGGGCCTTTACAGATTCCATCATGCCAAAAGAAAAACTATAATCAGAGCTGAAGAGTTTAAAGCTGCTGTCAATCACTGCTGAATCACTTGTGAACGCCAATGACACTGTCAAACAATGAAAAATATAAGTTACCAACTGTAGCTTCAAGGGGTTGTTGAAGTTATAATACAAAATGAAAATACGTTTATTTTAGTACGAGTAAGATAACGAATCAGGTATGAATCAGCTCCGACACGGATACTTGCTAATTAGTGCTGACATATAAATCAAATAATTATATTATTTCTAGTATCAGAGTATGCCAAACACAGAAAAATTCCCTTTCACACTCAATTAAAAACCCAAAAGTGCATCTTCAGGACACAAGGTAATACAACACACATAATAATGTTATAACTTCAGCCTTTTTGAACATAACATTAAAAAAAAAAGGTTGGGAAGGAAGCAAACTATCACTAATAGTCCGATGTGTAAACTCACGCAAGTAAAGTGTGTTGTGAACGCAGCATTGAGGAGTACGTGAATATTCAATTCAATTCAGTTTATTTTATATAGCCCCAGGGCTCTCAAGTGTCACGCATTGAGCGTGACTGTCACGCATTTCGGTCTACTCTAGGCTATTTAATGTGCCGCAGTGCGCAAACATGACCTGGTCGCGCTGCCCTCACCATGGAGGAAGGGGGGGGGGGGGGGGGGGGGGGGAGAGAGAGAGATGTCACTTTTACCTGTCTTAAAAACTTGAGTGCCCTGTAGCCCAAAATCACAAATTAAAATTTGCAATCTGTAATCTTTGTCTTTGTTATTTTCATCTGTTTTAAGTTTGATCTTTGATAGAGTAATGTGGGTTTCTTCACCCTAAATTAAATGGATTTATGTCATAGTAACATTTTAATTTTTGGCACAGAGGGGCGGGGGAGGGGGGGGGGGGGCGGGTGAAGAAGGGATGTTCACAAGCTTCATAGAAAGATGGTTCGGTAAGTATAAACAATTATTCCTTTCAGTTATTACCAGGGCTCTCAAGTTTTTAAGACAGGTAAGAGTGCCCCCCCCCGGCCGCATCCCCGCCCCTGCCGTATGCCCACAGACCAGCCCCCCTCTTCCCATATTATTATTAGCTTTATTTTCTTTGGTTGCGGGATTACATTTTACCCAGATACAACAGATACATTTTTCTGATTAGCTATTCGTGTAGCCCATTTCTTTTTTTTGATTGGCTGATATGTGGCACCTCACGGCAGAACTCCAGGGGAGACCTGCTTGATTCCTCCATGGTGAGGGCAGCGCGACCAGGTCATGTTTACGCGCTGCGGCACATTAAATAGCCTAGAGTTTTTTTTCAGCGTGAGAAATACGATGTGTGGCGGGAGGGCGTGACTTAAGACCGAAATGAGTGACAGTCACGCTCAATGCGTGACACTTGAGAGCCCTGTTATTACTGCAGTGGCTATTATGCTAGCAATTTTAGTACTCTGTGGATATTGCGGTGTCCCATGTTTGAGAACTTTAATAACCCGTTTGATTTCCACCGCTCTGACAAAGGAGGACCAGCGGTTAATGATGCCGCTGATGGTTCCTGTGGTGGAAGTGGAAGAGCAGAGTTTAGGTGATGCCTTGTTTCATTCACCCTCACCCCCAGAGTATTATGACATGGTATCCTGTGCAGCAGAGCCCAGCCCGGAGACCTCTCCGTGCGTCTAAGTTTTTTCCACAGCCACACCCGTTACTTCATCACCAACCTCCATTATGTTACTGTCAGTACGAGAAGGCCTCATCATCAGTTTACAGCTTCAGTTTACTCGCGAGTGAAACGAGGGTGTTCACACCAGACGCGAAAGATCGCCCCGCGAAGGGGCTTAGCTCCGTTGCTTATCTCTGTGAGAGAAAAGCAACGGAGCTTTCATTTTCGCTATCAACCATGGAATAAGTAACCACTAGTTCTGCTTTATACTTGTCATTCCAGCACAAGTTCATGCTAACGTTGACCATAATATACAACAAATGTGTTGAATGCCTTAAATTAAATCAACTGTTGGATATCATTTTTATATTAAAATCTCAATCCCATTGTCCTAACTGCGCAAGTGGTGAAAATTGCATGTGAAACTGAAGATACTGGCAAAAATCTATGAAGGAGAGTAGGGTTCAGGCGCCATCTATATTGGTTTGCTGGTTTTTCTGGCATCAAAATAGATAGGGTCAAAGGTGAATGGTCAGACAACATCCTAGATAAATATTCAGATTCTAGTGTTCTATGAATTAGCTGTGTTGACAATAAGAAAAGGTCGATCCTGGTGTGAGAGACAAGAAACAAGAAAACAACATGAACATGAAACCAGTCCATCAGAAGTCAACTTAAACTTGAATTGCTGCCATCACTTACTTTATATCTTAACACCTTTAGCATAACAATAGTGACGGCAGTGTTAATGATAGACAGCTCCAGAGCTGCCACTGCGTGTCTGGGTTCAACCCTGTCTCCTAAAAATGACATTCCCCCAGAACTAATACGCATTCCCAATTACGTATGATCAGAAATGTATCTCCTACCTGATTTTGTTTGTGTTTGACATATTACAAATACATTGATTAAACAGGTATGTTGATTATACATGTATTTTTGTTTTATTGTTTTTATGTTTGTGTTTGACGTATTACAAATACGTTTATAATTGTGTGTTTGTGTTATTGTTTTCTTGCTTTATTTAAGCATATTTAAATTTTTTAACTCTGCGGAGAAGAAAAAAAAGAGGGGCGGGGTGAGGCCAGTGACCCGTGCCTGGGAGTTGGCCGCACAGGGAGCCGAAGACCGTTTGCACGCCGTTGTTAGGCCGGTAACGGGCCGGTGTTCAGACCGCTTGCACCAGGGCTCGGTCTTCTGACCGCTTGGTAACAGCCTCCTTTGCGCCGGCTCCGGTCTTCTCTGAGTCGGGTTGTTTGTGAATGTTGTCTGCCTGGTCCGTCTGGTTCGCTCCAGGGAGTCGCACAGGAATGACGCCGCTTCTTTTGGGGTTTTGAAGAATTTCCTTCCTCCATCAGGAAGCGTGACCCTCAATGTTGCAGGAAGAAGCAGGGCAAACGGGATGTCCTTGGATCGAAGCTCCCACTTAACTTGGTCAAACTCCTTTCTGCGTTTCATCAAGCTGGCACTCAGGTCAGGAAAGAACAATACAGGCTTGTCCTGACTCCTCGTACATGACGGGACCGTTGTTCTTCCGGGACCTCTGTGTGGCGATGTGCAGGATTTTGTTCCGGTCTTGGGATTTAAGCAGGCGTATCAACACATGTCTCGGTCTCTGGTCTGCAGGTGGACGGTGCGTAAACGCTCGGTGCACTCACTCTATGATCAGCGGCTCAGGGAAATGCTCTCCTCCGAGAGTGGCTGGGATCCAATTAGCAAGAAAGTTCACAAGGTCGTTTCCCTCGCAGTTTCCCTTCAGGTTAATGACACGTATATTGTTGCGTCGGCTGTAGTTTTCCAGCTGGTCGACTTTCTCCAATAAAAAGTAATTTTCTTTAGTTTGTTTTTCAGCTGGTCCTCTGCTGCGCTAATGCGACTTTCTGCCTCGGTTGTGCGGGTGTTCAATGTATCCAGTATTTCTTTTAGTCCAGAGAGAGATTGATTAATTTCTGCTGTTTTAGCGTTGAGTTTACTAGAGAGAGCTTGATTACTGTTTTGTATCTTGAAGAATGAGGGAGTCTTTTACACCGTCCAGGTGCTCTTGTGCCGCCGCCGCCATTACATGAACTTCTTCGTCAGGAGTTGTTTTATCAATAGATGTTTGGTTTTTGCTCGCCAGCTGAGTTCAGTTGCTTGTTTCTGGTTCTTTGGACCATAATAAAGCTATCCGACCAGGTTCGGACTACGTTTGGGTGTTTTAAAATAATTTAAAATGGATGCTCACTACATGAAATGTTCAATGAAGAGCATGAACAAATAATCTGATCCATCCTGACAGCCATGTTTCAGTAGTTTCTATCATATCCGGTCATTTTAGAAATAGGTTCAAAATAGGTTCAAACTCAAAGGACATTGACATTTCTGTACTTTTGACAACCTCAGTTCACAGTAGGACAAAGGGAGATAAGTTAAGACCAATATACTGTAACATCATTTCATTTTAAACAGGGAATCATGATGAAGTCAGAGAAAACCCCCGACTTTAGAGCCAAATGCGTGGAACCAAAGGCCCAGGTACAGCACCTGCTAAAGCAGGAAAAATTGCTGTCTGACAAAAACAACGAGATGGCCCAAAAGCTGTCTTCCATGCATTTGGTCAAAAGAATGACTATGTTGGTTGAAGAGGATTAAAAACCCAACAAACTGGCAATCAAGTTTCAAGGGCAGTTATGTTCTGTCAACCGGAAAATAGAGAAGCTTGAGGAAAAGATGTTAAGAAAAGAGAAAGCATTGGAACAGGCAATTCACTTTAAGAAAAAGGAGCACGGGATGTGGGAGGTTAAATGTGTGAAAGCAGAGGAGTCACGAGAACACAGAGAGAACGACGTTGAAATCCTTAAAGGGGAACGGACAAAGTAAAACGTTTAAAAAAGGAGGTGAAAGACCTGAGTGGTTATAAGACCATTGCCATGGTGGAAGAGGAGGCAAGAAATGAACAGGCGCATCTTCGCGAGAAGATACGCGAGTGCGTGTTAATAAAGGAAAGAAAGAATGCCCGCCAGTTCAAAGAAAAGATGGAAAGTCTGATCATGGAAAAGAACAGACTAACGATTGACCTTGAAAAACAAATACCTGATGATGAAATTAAAAAAATAGTCATGTGTAACTTGAAAAAGGAGAGAAACGCGTTGAAAAACATCAACACAGAGCATTCAAAAGTTGATCAGCAGAAAGAAGACCCTATACACAATTGAGAGGATAATAATAATCGCGAAAACCAGGAAACTTATCAGCAAAACATCATAAACACGCTGAATGAAAAAATACTTCACGACAGTGAAATCAAAACTAAACGCGTGCAGAGCACAATGGATTAGCAGTCCATCGCCTTAACCACTCGGCCACCTTGTCATCTGTGCACTTGCTTTAAATTAAAATTCCGATCCAGCTCACCTTCCAAAGTGTTTATATGGGTCTGGAACGTAAGGAAAAGCGTGGAATGGAGGAGGTAGAGAAGGCGAGATAGGCGGCTTTACCCAAACATCTTCTCTACTGGGGAATTAGCTCAGATGGTAGAGTGCTTGCTTAGCATGCGAGAGGTAGTGGGATCGATGCCCACATTCTCCAAGTGACTTTGGTGTCTTCTGTGGCTGTCATGAGTGGAAAAAGATGTTTGAATTTTAAGAACTCAATGGGACTTTTTGCACCAGTTGAACTGAAGATAGCGACCATGTTTTCCTTCCCCCAAGACTTGTAGAATGGGATAACTGTTTTTTACCTTTGTCCATAGTGGACAAAGAAGATATTCAGCAAGTTTCCTGATTCAATACAGCGATTTGTAATCTTTGACACTGGTTGTTTTCACATGTAAACTGCATGTTGCTTTGGTCTTGAGGATCTGGGCTCAATGGAGCATGTTATGCCGATGACATGGCCGACTAAAGCAAAGTGGACTGCGACGAGGATGGGATTCGAACCCACGCGTGCAGAGCACAATGGATTAGCAGTCCATCGCCTTAACCACTCGGCCACCTCATCATCTGTGCACTTGCTTTAAATTAAAATTCCGATCCAGCTCACCTTCCAAAGTGTTTATATGGGTCTGGAACGTAAGGAAAAGCGTGGAATGGAGGAGGTAGAGAAGGCGAGATAGGCGGCTTTAGCCAAACATCTTCTCTACTGGGGAATTAGCTCAGATGGTAGAGCGCTCGCTTAGCATGCGAGAGGTAGTGGGATCGATGCCCACATTCTCCAAGTGACTTTGGTGTCTTCTGTGGCTGTCATGAGTGGAATAAGATGTTTGAATCTTAAGAACTCAATGGGACTTTTTGCACCAGTTGAACTGAAGATAGCGACCATATTTTTCTTCCCCCAGGACTTGTAGAATGGGATAACTGTTTTTTACCAACTGAATAGTGGACAAAGAAGATATTCAGCAAGTTTCCTGATTCAATACAGCGATTTGTAATCTTTGACACTGGTTGTTTTCACATGTAAACTGCATTTTGCTTTGGTCTTGAGAATCTGGGCTCAATGGAGCATGTTATGCCGATGACATGGCCGACTAAAGCAAAGTGGACTGCGACGAGGATGGGATTCGAACCCATGCGTGCAGAGCACAATGTCCATCGCCTTAACCACACATGCGAGAAGTAGTGGGTTTGATGCCCGCATTCTCCACTAGTTTCAAAGAGCTCATTTTCTGAAATTGAGAGAAAACAAGGTGGATGGAAGACATTTGTTGCATGAGTGACATACTCGGGGTTGATTTAGATACTTTGCTCTCTGCGTTACATTGTTCTGTGGTTGAAAGGTGTCACAACATGTCTGGCAGTGCAACTTGATTCCAGGCCATATCTGCTGTCATCTAGCTTTTTCACCCTTTAGTTGCAAGATTTACGCATTACTATCCCATTGATTAAAGTGTCCTGCGGTAGTCCTGCAGGATCAGGGAGCATCTAGTTGGATTGACTGCTGGCCTACCCTATCTCCATATGGAGTGCACAACGTTTTGCAATGATTGCCTTTACCAAATTTCTGGATAAAATTCAGTTCCAGGCAATTTTCTTTGTGTTTTTCATTGTCCTGGAAAGTTAAAAAAGCGTTAAATAGACGATAGGAGGAGCTACTTCGAGCCTACTCAACTGCTTTCTGAAGAGGGGAATTAGCTCAAGTGGTAGAGTGCTTGCTTAGCATGCGAGAGGCAGTGGGATCGATGCCCACATTCTCCAAGTGACTTTGGTGTCTTCTGTGGCTGTCATGAGTGGAAAAAGATGTTTGAATTTTAAGAACTCAATGGGACTTTTTGCACCAGTTGAACTGAAGATAGTGACCATGTTTTCCTTCCCCCAAGACTTGTAGAATGGGATAACTGTTTTTTACCTTTGTCCATAGTGGACAAAGAAGATATTCAGCAAGTTTCCTGATTCAATACAGCGATTTGTAATCTTTGACACTGGTTGTTTTCACATGTAAACTGCATGTTGCTTTGGTCTTGAGGATCTGGGCTCAATGGAGCATGTTATGCCGATGACATGGCCGACTAAAGCAAAGTGGACTGCGACGAGGATGGGATTCGAACCCACGCGTGCAGAGCACAATGGATTAGCAGTCCATCGCCTTAACCACTCGGCCACCTCGTCATCTGTGCACTTGCTTTAAATTAAAATTCCGATCCAGCTCACCTTCCAAAGTGTTTATATGGGTCTGGAACGTAAGGAAAAGCGTGGAATGGAGGAGGTAGAGAAGGCGAGATAGGCGGCTTTAGCCAAACATCTTCTCTACTGGGGAATTAGCTCAGATGGTAGAGCGCTCGCTTAGCATGCGAGAGGTAGTGGGATCGATGCCCACATTCTCCAAGTGACTTTGGTGTCTTCTGTGGCTGTCATGAGTGGAATAAGATGTTTGAATTTTAAGAACTCAATGGGACTTTTTGCACCAGTTGAACTGAAGATAGCGACCATGTTTTCCTTCCCCCAAGACTTGTAGAATGGGATAACTGTTTTTTACCTTTGTCCATAGTGGACAAAGAAGATATTCAGCAAGTTTCCTGATTCAATACAGCGATTTGTAATCTTTGACACTGGTTGTTTTCACATGTAAACTGCATTTTGCTTTGGTCTTGAGAATCTGGGCTCAATGGAGCATGTTATGCCGATGACATGGCCGACTAAAGCAAAGTGGACTGCGACGAGGATGGGATTCGAACCCATGCGTGCAGAGCACAATGTCCATCGCCTTAACCACACATGCGAGAAGTAGCGGGTTTGATGCCCGCATTCTCCACTAGTTTCAAAGAGCTCATTTTCTGAAATTGAGAGAAAACAAGGTGGATGGAAGACATTCATTGCATGAGTGACATACTCGGGGTTGATTTAGATACTTTGCTCTCTGCGTTACATTGTTCTGTGGTTGAAAGGTGTCACAACATGTCTGGCAGTGCAACTTGATTCCAGGCCATATCTGCTGTCATCTAGCTTTTTCACCCTTTAGTTGCAAGATTTACGCATTACTATCCCATTGATTAAAGTGTCCTGCGGTAGTCCTGCAGGATCAGGGAGCATCTAGTTGGATTGACTGCTGGCCTACCCTATCTCCATATGGAGTGCGCAATGATTGCCTTTACCAAATTTCTGGATAAAATTCAGTTCCAGGCAATTTTCATTGTGTTTTTCATTGTCCTGGAAAGTTAAAAAAGCGTTAAATAGACGATAGGAGGAGCTACTTCGAGCCTACTCACCTGCTTTCTGAAGAGCGGAATTAGCTCAAGTGGTAGAGTGCTTGCTTAGCATGCGAGAGGCAGTGGGATCGATGCCCACATTCTCCAAGTGACTTTGGTGTCTTCTGTGGCTGTCATGAGTGGAAAAAGATGTTTGAATTTTAAGAACTCAATGGGACTTTTTGCACCAGTTGAACTGAAGATAGCGACCATGTTTTCCTTCCCCCAAGACTTGTAGAATGGGATAACTGTTTTTTACCTTTGTCCATAGTGGACAAAGAAGATATTCAGCAAGTTTCCTGATTCAATACAGCGATTTGTAATCTTTGACACTGGTTGTTTTCACATGTAAACTGCATGTTGCTTTGGTCTTGAGGATCTGGGCTCAATGGAGCATGTTATGCCGATGACATGGCCGACTAAAGCAAAGTGGACTGCGACGAGGATGGGATTCGAACCCACGCGTGCAGAGCACAATGGATTAGCAGTCCATCGCCTTAACCACTCGGCCACCTCGTCATCTGTGCACTTGCTTTAAATTAAAATTCCGATCCAGCTCACCTTCCAAAGTGTTTATATGGGTCTGGAACGTAAGGAAAAGCGTGGAATGGAGGAGGTAGAGAAGGCGAGATAGGCGGCTTTAGCCAAACATCTTCTCTACTGGGGAATTAGCTCAGATGGTAGAGCGCTCGCTTAGCATGCGAGAGGTAGTGGGATCGATGCCCACATTCTCCAAGTGACTTTGGTGTCTTCTGTGGCTGTCATGAGTGGAATAAGATGTTTGAATCTTAAGAACTCAATGGGACTTTTTGCACCAGTTGAACTGAAGATAGCGACCATATTTTTCTTCCCCCAGGACTTGTAGAATGGGATAACTGTTTTTTACCAACTGAATAGTGGACAAAGAAGATATTCAGCAAGTTTCCTGATTCAATACAGCGATTTGTAATCTTTGACACTGGTTGTTTTCACATGTAAACTGCATTTTGCTTTGGTCTTGAGAATCTGGGCTCAATGGAGCATGTTATGCCGATGACATGGCCGACTAAAGCAAAGTGGACTGCGACGAGGATGGGATTCGAACCCATGCGTGCAGAGCACAATGTCCATCGCCTTAACCACACATGCGAGAAGTAGTGGGTTTGATGCCCGCATTCTCCACTAGTTTCAAAGAGCTCATTTTCTGAAATTGAGAGAAAACAAGGTGGATGGAAGACATTTGTTGCATGAGTGACATACTCGGGGTTGATTTAGATACTTTGCTCTCTGCGTTACATTGTTCTGTGGTTGAAAGGTGTCACAACATGTCTGGCAGTGCAACTTGATTCCAGGCCATATCTGCTGTCATCTAGCTTTTTCACCCTTTAGTTGCAAGATTTACGCATTACTATCCCATTGATTAAAGTGTCCTGCGGTAGTCCTGCAGGATCAGGGAGCATCTAGTTGGATTGACTGCTGGCCTACCCTATCTCCATATGGAGTGCGCAATGATTGCCTTTACCAAATTTCTGGATAAAATTCAGTTCCAGGCAATTTTCATTGTGTTTTTCATTGTCCTGGAAAGTTAAAAAAGCGTTAAATAGACGATAGGAGGAGCTACTTCGAGCCTACTCACCTGCTTTCTGAAGAGGGGAATTAGCTCAAGTGGTAGAGTGCTTGCTTAGCATGCGAGAGGCAGTGGGATCGATGCCCACATTCTCCAAGTGACTTTGGTGTCTTCTGTGGCTGTCATGAGTGGAAAAAGATGTTTGAATTTTAAGAACTCAATGGGACTTTTTGCACCAGTTGAACTGAAGATAGCGACCATGTTTTCCTTCCCCCAAGACTTGTAGAATGGGATAACTGTTTTTTACCTTTGTCCATAGTGGACAAAGAAGATATTCAGCAAGTTTCCTGATTCAATACAGCGATTTGTAATCTTTGACACTGGTTGTTTTCACATGTAAACTGCATGTTGCTTTGGTCTTGAGGATCTGGGCTCAATGGAGCATGTTATGCCGATGACATGGCCGACTAAAGCAAAGTGGACTGCGACGAGGATGGGATTCGAACCCACGCGTGCAGAGCACAATGGATTAGCAGTCCATCGCCTTAACCACTCGGCCACCTCGTCATCTGTGCACTTGCTTTAAATTAAAATTCCGATCCAGCTCACCTTCCAAAGTGTTTATATGGGTCTGGAACGTAAGGAAAAGCGTGGAATGGAGGAGGTAGAGAAGGCGAGATAGGCGGCTTTAGCCAAACATCTTCTCTACTGGGGAATTAGCTCAGATGGTAGAGCGCTCGCTTAGCATGCGAGAGGTAGTGGGATCGATGCCCACATTCTCCAAGTGACTTTGGTGTCTTCTGTGGCTGTCATGAGTGGAATAAGATGTTTGAATCTTAAGAACTCAATGGGACTTTTTGCACCAGTTGAACTGAAGATAGCGACCATATTTTTCTTCCCCCAGGACTTGTAGAATGGGATAACTGTTTTTTACCAACTGAATAGTGGACAAAGAAGATATTCAGCAAGTTTCCTGATTCAATACAGCGATTTGTAATCTTTGACACTGGTTGTTTTCACATGTAAACTGCATTTTGCTTTGGTCTTGAGAATCTGGGCTCAATGGAGCATGTTATGCCGATGACATGGCCGACTAAAGCAAAGTGGACTGCGACGAGGATGGGATTCGAACCCATGCGTGCAGAGCACAATGTCCATCGCCTTAACCACACATGCGAGAAGTAGTGGGTTTGATGCCCGCATTCTCCACTAGTTTCAAAGAGCTCATTTTCTGAAATTGAGAGAAAACAAGGTGGATGGAAGACATTTGTTGCATGAGTGACATACTCGGGGTTGATTTAGATACTTTGCTCTCTGCGTTACATTGTTCTGTGGTTGAAAGGTGTCACAACATGTCTGGCAGTGCAACTTGATTCCAGGCCATATCTGCTGTCATCTAGCTTTTTCACCCTTTAGTTGCAAGATTTACGCATTACTATCCCATTGATTAAAGTGTCCTGCGGTAGTCCTGCAGGATCAGGGAGCATCTAGTTGGATTGACTGCTGGCCTACCCTATCTCCATATGGAGTGCGCAATGATTGCCTTTACCAAATTTCTGGATAAAATTCAGTTCCAGGCAATTTTCATTGTGTTTTTCATTGTCCTGGAAAGTTAAAAAAGCGTTAAATAGACGATAGGAGGAGCTACTTCGAGCCTACTCACCTGCTTTCTGAAGAGGGGAATTAGCTCAAGTGGTAGAGTGCTTGCTTAGCATGCGAGAGGCAGTGGGATCGATGCCCACATTCTCCAAGTGACTTTGGTGTCTTCTGTGGCTGTCATGAGTGGAAAAAGATGTTTGAATTTTAAGAACTCAATGGGACTTTTTGCACCAGTTGAACTGAAGATAGCGACCATGTTTTCCTTCCCCCAAGACTTGTAGAATGGGATAACTGTTTTTTACCTTTGTCCATAGTGGACAAAGAAGATATTCAGCAAGTTTCCTGATTCAATACAGCGATTTGTAATCTTTGACACTTGTTGTTTTCACATGTAAACTGCATGTTGCTTTGGTCTTGAGGATCTGGGCTCAATGGAGCATGTTATGCCGATGACATGGCCGACTAAAGCAAAGTGGACTGCGACGAGGATGGGATTCGAACCCACGCGTGCAGAGCACAATGGATTAGCAGTCCATCGCCTTAACCACTCGGCCACCTCGTCATCTGTGCACTTGCTTTAAATTAAAATTCCGATCCAGCTCACCTTCCAAAGTGTTTATATGGGTCTGGAACGTAAGGAAAAGCGTGGAATGGAGGAGGTAGAGAAGGCGAGATAGGCGGCTTTAGCCAAACATCTTCTCTACTGGGGAATTAGCTCAGATGGTAGAGCGCTCGCTTAGCATGCGAGAGGTAGTGGGATCGATGCCCACATTCTCCAAGTGACTTTGGTGTCTTCTGTGGCTGTCATGAGTGGAATAAGATGTTTGAATTTTAAGAACTCAATGGGACTTTTTGCACCAGTTGAACTGAAGATAGCGACCATGTTTTCCTTCCCCCAAGACTTGTAGAATGGGATAACTGTTTTTTACCTTTGTCCATAGTGGACAAAGAAGATATTCAGCAAGTTTCCTGATTCAATACAGCGATTTGTAATCTTTGACACTGGTTGTTTTCACATGTAAACTGCATTTTGCTTTGGTCTTGAGAATCTGGGCTCAATGGAGCATGTTATGCCGATGACATGGCCGACTAAAGCAAAGTGGACTGCGACGAGGATGGGATTCGAACCCATGCGTGCAGAGCACAATGTCCATCGCCTTAACCACACATGCGAGAAGTAGTGGGTTTGATGCCCGCATTCTCCACTAGTTTCAAAGAGCTCATTTTCTGAAATTGAGAGAAAACAAGGTGGATGGAAGACATTTGTTGCATGAGTGACATACTCGGGGTTGATTTAGATACTTTGCTCTCTGCGTTACATTGTTCTGTGGTTGAAAGGTGTCACAACATGTCTGGCAGTGCAACTTGATTCCAGGCCATATCTGCTGTCATCTAGCTTTTTCACCCTTTAGTTGCAAGATTTACGCATTACTATCCCATTGATTAAAGTGTCCTGCGGTAGTCCTGCAGGATCAGGGAGCATCTAGTTGGATTGACTGCTGGCCTACCCTATCTCCATATGGAGTGCGCAATGATTGCCTTTACCAAATTTCTGGATAAAATTCAGTTCCAGGCAATTTTCATTGTGTTTTTCATTGTCCTGGAAAGTTAAAAAAGCGTTAAATAGACGATAGGAGGAGCTACTTCGAGCCTACTCACCTGCTTTCTGAAGAGGGGAATTAGCTCAAGTGGTAGAGTGCTTGCTTAGCATGCGAGAGGCAGTGGGATCGATGCCCACATTCTCCAAGTGACTTTGGTGTCTTCTGTGGCTGTCATGAGTGGAAAAAGATGTTTGAATTTTAAGAACTCAATGGGACTTTTTGCACCAGTTGAACTGAAGATAGCGACCATGTTTTCCTTCCCCCAAGACTTGTAGAATGGGATAACTGTTTTTTACCTTTGTCCATAGTGGACAAAGAAGATATTCAGCAAGTTTCCTGATTCAATACAGCGATTTGTAATCTTTGACACTTGTTGTTTTCACATGTAAACTGCATGTTGCTTTGGTCTTGAGGATCTGGGCTCAATGGAGCATGTTATGCCGATGACATGGCCGACTAAAGCAAAGTGGACTGCGACGAGGATGGGATTCGAACCCACGCGTGCAGAGCACAATGGATTAGCAGTCCATTGCCTTAACCACTCGGCCACCTCGTTATCTGTGCACTTGCTTTAAATTAAAATTCCGATCCAGCTTACCTTCCAAAGTGTTTATATGGGTCTGGAACGTAAGGAAAAGCGTGGAATGGAGGAGGTAGAGAAGGCGAGATAGGCGGCTTTAGCCAAACATCTTCTCTACTGGGGAATTAGCTCAGATGGTAGAGCGCTCGCTTAGCATGCGAGAGGTAGTGGGATCGATGCCCACATTCTCCAAGTGACTTTGGTGTCTTCTGTGGCTGTCATGAGTGGAATAAGATGTTTGAATCTTAAGAACTCAATGGGACTTTTTGCACCAGTTGAACTGAAGATAGCGACCATGTTTTTCTTCCCCCAGGACTTGTAGAATGGGATAACTGTTTTTTACCAACTGAATAGTGGACAAAGAAGATATTCAGCAAGTTTCCTGATTCAATACAGCGATTTGTAATCTTTGACACTGGTTGTTTTCACATGTAAACTGCATTTTGCTTTGGTCTTGAGAATCTGGGCTCAATGGAGCATGTTATGCCGATGACATGGCCGACTAAAGCAAAGTGGACTGCGACGAGGATGGGATTCGAACCCATGCGTGCAGAGCACAATGTCCATCGCCTTAACCACACATGCGAGAAGTAGTGGGTTTGATGCCCGCATTCTCCACTAGTTTCAAAGAGCTCATTTTCTGAAATTGAGAGAAAACAAGGTGGATGGAAGACATTTGTTGCATGAGTGACATACTCGGGGTTGATTTAGATACTTTGCTCTCTGCGTTACATTGTTCTGTGGTTGAAAGGTGTCACAACATGTCTGGCAGTGCAACTTGATTCCAGGCCATATCTGCTGTCATCTAGCTTTTTCACCCTTTAGTTGCAAGATTTACGCATTACTATCCCATTGATTAAAGTGTCCTGCGGTAGTCCTGCAGGATCAGGGAGCATCTAGTTGGATTGACTGCTGGCCTACCCTATCTCCATATGGAGTGCACAACGTTTTGCAATGATTGCCTTTACCAAATTTCTGGATAAAATTCAGTTCCAGGCAATTTTCTTTGTGTTTTTCATTGTCCTGGAAAGTTAAAAAAGCGTTAAATAGACGATAGGAGGAGCTACTTCGAGCCTACTCACCTGCTTTCTGAAGAGGGGAATTAGCTCAAGTGGTAGAGTGCTTGCTTAGCATGCGAGAGGCAGTGGGATCGATGCCCACATTCTCCAAGTGACTTTGGTGTCTTCTGTGGCTGTCATGAGTGGAAAAAGATGTTTGAATTTTAAGAACTCAATGGGACTTTTTGCACCAGTTGAACTGAAGATAGCGACCATGTTTTCCTTCCCCCAAGACTTGTAGAATGGGATAACTGTTTTTTACCTTTGTCCATAGTGGACAAAGAAGATATTCAGCAAGTTTCCTGATTCAATACAGCGATTTGTAATCTTTGACACTGGTTGTTTTCACATGTAAACTGCATTTTGCTTTGGTCTTGAGAATCTGGGCTCAATGGAGCATGTTATGCCGATGACATGGCCGACTAAAGCAAAGTGGACTGCGACGAGGATGGGATTCGAACCCATGCGTGCAGAGCACAATGTCCATCGCCTTAACCACACATGCGAGAAGTAGCGGGTTTGATGCCCGCATTCTCCACTAGTTTCAAAGAGCTCATTTTCTGAAATTGAGAGAAAACAAGGTGGATGGAAGACATTCATTGCATGAGTGACATACTCGGGGTTGATTTAGATACTTTGCTCTCTGCGTTACATTGTTCTGTGGTTGAAAGGTGTCACAACATGTCTGGCAGTGCAACTTGATTCCAGGCCATATCTGCTGTCATCTAGCTTTTTCACCCTTTAGTTGCAAGATTTACGCATTACTATCCCATTGATTAAAGTGTCCTGCGGTAGTCCTGCAGGATCAGGGAGCATCTAGTTGGATTGACTGCTGGCCTACCCTATCTCCATATGGAGTGCGCAATGATTGCCTTTACCAAATTTCTGGATAAAATTCAGTTCCAGGCAATTTTCATTGTGTTTTTCATTGTCCTGGAAAGTTAAAAAAGCGTTAAATAGACGATAGGAGGAGCTACTTCGAGCCTACTCACCTGCTTTCTGAAGAGGGGAATTAGCTCAAGTGGTAGAGTGCTTGCTTAGCATGCGAGAGGCAGTGGGATCGATGCCCACATTCTCCAAGTGACTTTGGTGTCTTCTGTGGCTGTCATGAGTGGAAAAAGATGTTTGAATTTTAAGAACTCAATGGGACTTTTTGCACCAGTTGAACTGAAGATAGCGACCATGTTTTCCTTCCCCCAAGACTTGTAGAATGGGATAACTGTTTTTTACCTTTGTCCATAGTGGACAAAGAAGATATTCAGCAAGTTTCCTGATTCAATACAGCGATTTGTAATCTTTGACACTGGTTGTTTTCACATGTAAACTGCATGTTGCTTTGGTCTTGAGGATCTGGGCTCAATGGAGCATGTTATGCCGATGACATGGCCGACTAAAGCAAAGTGGACTGCGACGAGGATGGGATTCGAACCCACGCGTGCAGAGCACAATGGATTAGCAGTCCATCGCCTTAACCACTCGGCCACCTCGTCATCTGTGCACTTGCTTTAAATTAAAATTCCGATCCAGCTCACCTTCCAAAGTGTTTATATGGGTCTGGAACGTAAGGAAAAGCGTGGAATGGAGGAGGTAGAGAAGGCGAGATAGGCGGCTTTAGCCAAACATCTTCTCTACTGGGGAATTAGCTCAGATGGTAGAGCGCTCGCTTAGCATGCGAGAGGTAGTGGGATCGATGCCCACATTCTCCAAGTGACTTTGGTGTCTTCTGTGGCTGTCATGAGTGGAATAAGATGTTTGAATTTTAAGAACTCAATGGGACTTTTTGCACCAGTTGAACTGAAGATAGCGACCATGTTTTCCTTCCCCCAAGACTTGTAGAATGGGATAACTGTTTTTTACCTTTGTCCATAGTGGACAAAGAAGATATTCAGCAAGTTTCCTGATTCAATACAGCGATTTGTAATCTTTGACACTGGTTGTTTTCACATGTAAACTGCATTTTGCTTTGGTCTTGAGAATCTGGGCTCAATGGAGCATGTTATGCCGATGACATGGCCGACTAAAGCAAAGTGGACTGCGACGAGGATGGGATTCGAACCCATGCGTGCAGAGCACAATGTCCATCGCCTTAACCACACATGCGAGAAGTAGTGGGTTTGATGCCCGCATTCTCCACTAGTTTCAAAGAGCTCATTTTCTGAAATTGAGAGAAAACAAGGTGGATGGAAGACATTTGTTGCATGAGTGACATACTCGGGGTTGATTTAGATACTTTGCTCTCTGCGTTACATTGTTCTGTGGTTGAAAGGTGTCACAACATGTCTGGCAGTGCAACTTGATTCCAGGCCATATCTGCTGTCATCTAGCTTTTTCACCCTTTAGTTGCAAGATTTACGCATTACTATCCCATTGATTAAAGTGTCCTGCGGTAGTCCTGCAGGATCAGGGAGCATCTAGTTGGATTGACTGCTGGCCTACCCTATCTCCATATGGAGTGCACAACGTTTTGCAATGATTGCCTTTACCAAATTTCTGGATAAAATTCAGTTCCAGGCAATTTTCTTTGTGTTTTTCATTGTCCTGGAAAGTTAAAAAAGCGTTAAATAGACGATAGGAGGAGCTACTTCGAGCCTACTCACCTGCTTTCTGAAGAGGGGAATTAGCTCAAGTGGTAGAGTGCTTGCTTAGCATGCGAGAGGCAGTGGGATCGATGCCCACATTCTCCAAGTGACTTTGGTGTCTTCTGTGGCTGTCATGAGTGGAAAAAGATGTTTGAATTTTAAGAACTCAATGGGACTTTTTGCACCAGTTGAACTGAAGATAGCGACCATGTTTTCCTTCCCCCAAGACTTGTAGAATGGGATAACTGTTTTTTACCTTTGTCCATAGTGGACAAAGAAGATATTCAGCAAGTTTCCTGATTCAATACAGCGATTTGTAATCTTTGACACTGGTTGTTTTCACATGTAAACTGCATTTTGCTTTGGTCTTGAGAATCTGGGCTCAATGGAGCATGTTATGCCGATGACATGGCCGACTAAAGCAAAGTGGACTGCGACGAGGATGGGATTCGAACCCATGCGTGCAGAGCACAATGTCCATCGCCTTAACCACACATGCGAGAAGTAGCGGGTTTGATGCCCGCATTCTCCACTAGTTTCAAAGAGCTCATTTTCTGAAATTGAGAGAAAACAAGGTGGATGGAAGACATTCATTGCATGAGTGACATACTCGGGGTTGATTTAGATACTTTGCTCTCTGCGTTACATTGTTCTGTGGTTGAAAGGTGTCACAACATGTCTGGCAGTGCAACTTGATTCCAGGCCATATCTGCTGTCATCTAGCTTTTTCACCCTTTAGTTGCAAGATTTACGCATTACTATCCCATTGATTAAAGTGTCCTGCGGTAGTCCTGCAGGATCAGGGAGCATCTAGTTGGATTGACTGCTGGCCTACCCTATCTCCATATGGAGTGCGCAATGATTGCCTTTACCAAATTTCTGGATAAAATTCAGTTCCAGGCAATTTTCATTGTGTTTTTCATTGTCCTGGAAAGTTAAAAAAGCGTTAAATAGACGATAGGAGGAGCTACTTCGAGCCTACTCACCTGCTTTCTGAAGAGGGGAATTAGCTCAAGTGGTAGAGTGCTTGCTTAGCATGCGAGAGGCAGTGGGATCGATGCCCACATTCTCCAAGTGACTTTGGTGTCTTCTGTGGCTGTCATGAGTGGAAAAAGATGTTTGAATTTTAAGAACTCAATGGGACTTTTTGCACCAGTTGAACTGAAGATAGCGACCATGTTTTCCTTCCCCCAAGACTTGTAGAATGGGATAACTGTTTTTTACCTTTGTCCATAGTGGACAAAGAAGATATTCAGCAAGTTTCCTGATTCAATACAGCGATTTGTAATCTTTGACACTGGTTGTTTTCACATGTAAACTGCATGTTGCTTTGGTCTTGAGGATCTGGGCTCAATGGAGCATGTTATGCCGATGACATGGCCGACTAAAGCAAAGTGGACTGCGACGAGGATGGGATTCGAACCCACGCGTGCAGAGCACAATGGATTAGCAGTCCATCGCCTTAACCACTCGGCCACCTCGTCATCTGTGCACTTGCTTTAAATTAAAATTCCGATCCAGCTCACCTTCCAAAGTGTTTATATGGGTCTGGAACGTAAGGAAAAGCGTGGAATGGAGGAGGTAGAGAAGGCGAGATAGGCGGCTTTAGCCAAACATCTTCTCTACTGGGGAATTAGCTCAGATGGTAGAGCGCTCGCTTAGCATGCGAGAGGTAGTGGGATCGATGCCCACATTCTCCAAGTGACTTTGGTGTCTTCTGTGGCTGTCATGAGTGGAATAAGATGTTTGAATTTTAAGAACTCAATGGGACTTTTTGCACCAGTTGAACTGAAGATAGCGACCATGTTTTCCTTCCCCCAAGACTTGTAGAATGGGATAACTGTTTTTTACCTTTGTCCATAGTGGACAAAGAAGATATTCAGCAAGTTTCCTGATTCAATACAGCGATTTGTAATCTTTGACACTGGTTGTTTTCACATGTAAACTGCATTTTGCTTTGGTCTTGAGAATCTGGGCTCAATGGAGCATGTTATGCCGATGACATGGCCGACTAAAGCAAAGTGGACTGCGACGAGGATGGGATTCGAACCCATGCGTGCAGAGCACAATGTCCATCGCCTTAACCACACATGCGAGAAGTAGTGGGTTTGATGCCCGCATTCTCCACTAGTTTCAAAGAGCTCATTTTCTGAAATTGAGAGAAAACAAGGTGGATGGAAGACATTTGTTGCATGAGTGACATACTCGGGGTTGATTTAGATACTTTGCTCTCTGCGTTACATTGTTCTGTGGTTGAAAGGTGTCACAACATGTCTGGCAGTGCAACTTGATTCCAGGCCATATCTGCTGTCATCTAGCTTTTTCACCCTTTAGTTGCAAGATTTACGCATTACTATCCCATTGATTAAAGTGTCCTGCGGTAGTCCTGCAGGATCAGGGAGCATCTAGTTGGATTGACTGCTGGCCTACCCTATCTCCATATGGAGTGCGCAATGATTGCCTTTACCAAATTTCTGGATAAAATTCAGTTCCAGGCAATTTTCATTGTGTTTTTCATTGTCCTGGAAAGTTAAAAAAGCGTTAAATAGACGATAGGAGGAGCTACTTCGAGCCTACTCACCTGCTTTCTGAAGAGGGGAATTAGCTCAAGTGGTAGAGTGCTTGCTTAGCATGCGAGAGGCAGTGGGATCGATGCCCACATTCTCCAAGTGACTTTGGTGTCTTCTGTGGCTGTCATGAGTGGAAAAAGATGTTTGAATTTTAAGAACTCAATGGGACTTTTTGCACCAGTTGAACTGAAGATAGCGACCATGTTTTCCTTCCCCCAAGACTTGTAGAATGGGATAACTGTTTTTTACCTTTGTCCATAGTGGACAAAGAAGATATTCAGCAAGTTTCCTGATTCAATACAGCGATTTGTAATCTTTGACACTTGTTGTTTTCACATGTAAACTGCATGTTGCTTTGGTCTTGAGGATCTGGGCTCAATGGAGCATGTTATGCCGATGACATGGCCGACTAAAGCAAAGTGGACTGCGACGAGGATGGGATTCGAACCCACGCGTGCAGAGCACAATGGATTAGCAGTCCATTGCCTTAACCACTCGGCCACCTCGTTATCTGTGCACTTGCTTTAAATTAAAATTCCGATCCAGCTTACCTTCCAAAGTGTTTATATGGGTCTGGAACGTAAGGAAAAGCGTGGAATGGAGGAGGTAGAGAAGGCGAGATAGGCGGCTTTAGCCAAACATCTTCTCTACTGGGGAATTAGCTCAGATGGTAGAGCGCTCGCTTAGCATGCGAGAGGTAGTGGGATCGATGCCCACATTCTCCAAGTGACTTTGGTGTCTTCTGTGGCTGTCATGAGTGGAATAAGATGTTTGAATCTTAAGAACTCAATGGGACTTTTTGCACCAGTTGAACTGAAGATAGCGACCATGTTTTTCTTCCCCCAGGACTTGTAGAATGGGATAACTGTTTTTTACCAACTGAATAGTGGACAAAGAAGATATTCAGCAAGTTTCCTGATTCAATACAGCGATTTGTAATCTTTGACACTGGTTGTTTTCACATGTAAACTGCATTTTGCTTTGGTCTTGAGAATCTGGGCTCAATGGAGCATGTTATGCCGATGACATGGCCGACTAAAGCAAAGTGGACTGCGACGAGGATGGGATTCGAACCCATGCGTGCAGAGCACAATGTCCATCGCCTTAACCACACATGCGAGAAGTAGTGGGTTTGATGCCCGCATTCTCCACTAGTTTCAAAGAGCTCATTTTCTGAAATTGAGAGAAAACAAGGTGGATGGAAGACATTTGTTGCATGAGTGACATACTCGGGGTTGATTTAGATACTTTGCTCTCTGCGTTACATTGTTCTGTGGTTGAAAGGTGTCACAACATGTCTGGCAGTGCAACTTGATTCCAGGCCATATCTGCTGTCATCTAGCTTTTTCACCCTTTAGTTGCAAGATTTACGCATTACTATCCCATTGATTAAAGTGTCCTGCGGTAGTCCTGCAGGATCAGGGAGCATCTAGTTGGATTGACTGCTGGCCTACCCTATCTCCATATGGAGTGCACAACGTTTTGCAATGATTGCCTTTACCAAATTTCTGGATAAAATTCAGTTCCAGGCAATTTTCTTTGTGTTTTTCATTGTCCTGGAAAGTTAAAAAAGCGTTAAATAGACGATAGGAGGAGCTACTTCGAGCCTACTCACCTGCTTTCTGAAGAGGGGAATTAGCTCAAGTGGTAGAGTGCTTGCTTAGCCTGCGAGAGGCAGTGGGATCGATGCCCACATTCTCCAAGTGACTTTGGTGTCTTCTGTGGCTGTCATGAGTGGAAAAAGATGATTGAATTTTAAGAACTCAATGGGACTTTTTGCACCAGTTGAACTGAAGATAGTGACCATGTTTTCCTTCCCCCAAGACTTGTAGAATGGGATAACTGTTTTTTACCTTTGTCCATAGTGGACAAAGAAGATATTCAGCAAGTTTCCTGATTCAATACAGCGATTTGTAATCTTTGACACTGGTTGTTTTCACATGTAAACTGCATGTTGCTTTGGTCTTGAGGATCTGGGCTCAATGGAGCATGTTATGCCGATGACATGGCCGACTAAAGCAAAGTGGACTGCGACGAGGATGGGATTCGAACCCACGCGTGCAGAGCACAATGGATTAGCAGTCCATCGCCTTAACCACTCGGCCACCTCGTCATCTGTGCACTTGCTTTAAATTAAAATTCCGATCCAGCTCACCTTCCAAAGTGTTTATATGGGTCTGGAACGTAAGGAAAAGCGTGGAATGGAGGAGGTAGAGAAGGCGAGATAGGCGGCTTTAGCCAAACATCTTCTCTACTGGGGAATTAGCTCAGATGGTAGAGCGCTCGCTTAGCATGCGAGAGGTAGTGGGATCGATGCCCACATTCTCCAAGTGACTTTGGTGTCTTCTGTGGCTGTCATGAGTGGAATAAGATGTTTGAACCTAAGAACTCAATGGGACTTTTTGCACCAGTTGAACTGAAGATAGCGACCATGTTTTCCTTCCCCCAAGACTTGTAGAATGGGATAACTGTTTTTTACCTTTGTCCATAGTGGACAAAGAAGATATTCAGCAAGTTTCCTGATTCAATACAGCGATTTGTAATCTTTGACACTGGTTGTTTTCACATGTAAACTGCATTTTGCTTTGGTCTTGAGAATCTGGGCTCAATGCAGCATGTTATGCCGATGACATGGCCGACTAAAGCAAAGTGGACTGCGACGAGGATGGGATTCGAACCCATGCGTGCAGAGCACAATGTCCATCGCCTTAACCACACATGCGAGAAGTAGTGGGTTTGATGCCCGCATTCTCCACTAGTTTCAAAGAGCTCATTTTCTGAAATTGAGAGAAAACAAGGTGGATGGAAGACATTTGTTGCATGAGTGACATACTCGGGGTTGATTTAGATACTTTGCTCTCTGCGTTACATTGTTCTGTGGTTGAAAGGTGTCACAACATGTCTGGCAGTGCAACTTGATTCCAGGCCATATCTGCTGTCATCTAGCTTTTTCACCCTTTAGTTGCAAGATTTACGCATTACTATCCCATTGATTAAAGTGTCCTGCGGTAGTCCTGCAGGATCAGGGAGCATCTAGTTGGATTGACTGCTGGCCTACCCTATCTCCATATGGAGTGCACAACGTTTTGCAATGATTGCCTTTACCAAATTTCTGGATAAAATTCAGTTCCAGGCAATTTTCTTTGTGTTTTTCATTGTCCTGGAAAGTTAAAAAAGCGTTAAATAGACGATAGGAGGAGCTACTTCGAGCCTACTCACCTGCTTTCTGAAGAGGGGAATTAGCTCAAGTGGTAGAGTGCTTGCTTAGCATGCGAGAGGCAGTGGGATCGATGCCCACATTCTCCAAGTGACTTTGGTGTCTTCTGTGGCTGTCATGAGTGGAAAAAGATGATTGAATTTTAAGAACTCAATGGGACTTTTTGCACCAGTTGAACTGAAGATAGTGACCATGTTTTCCTTCCCCCAAGACTTGTAGAATGGGATAACTGTTTTTTACCTTTGTCCATAGTGGACAAAGAAGATATTCAGCAAGTTTCCTGATTCAATACAGCGATTTGTAATCTTTGACACTGGTTGTTTTCACATGTAAACTGCATGTTGCTTTGGTCTTGAGGATCTGGGCTCAATGGAGCATGTTATGCCGATGACATGGCCGACTAAAGCAAAGTGGACTGCGACGAGGATGGGATTCGAACCCACGCGTGCAGAGCACAATGGATTAGCAGTCCATCGCCTTAACCACTCGGCCACCTCGTCATCTGTGCACTTGCTTTAAATTAAAATTCCGATCCAGCTCACCTTCCAAAGTGTTTATATGGGTCTGGAACGTAAGGAAAAGCGTGGAATGGAGGAGGTAGAGAAGGCGAGATAGGCGGCTTTAGCCAAACATCTTCTCTACTGGGGAATTAGCTCAGATGGTAGAGCGCTCGCTTAGCATGCGAGAGGTAGTGGGATCGATGCCCACATTCTCCAAGTGACTTTGGTGTCTTCTGTGGCTGTCATTAGTGGAATAAGATGTTTGAATTTTAAGAACTCAATGGGACTTTTTGCACCAGTTGAACTGAAGATAGCGACCATGTTTTCCTTCCCCCAAGACTTGTAGAATGGGATAACTGTTTTTTACCTTTGTCCATAGTGGACAAAGAAGATATTCAGCAAGTTTCCTGATTCAATTCAGCGATTTGTAATCTTTGACACTGGTTGTTTTCACATGTAAACTGCATGTTGCTTTGGTCTTGAGGATCTGGGCTCAATGGAGCATGTTATGCCGATGACATGGCCGACTAAAGCAAAGTGGACTGCGACGAGGATGGGATTCGAACCCATGCGTGCAGAGCACAATGTCCATCGCCTTAACCACACATGCGAGAAGTAGCGGGTTTGATGCCCGCATTCTCCACTAGTTTCAAAGAGCTCATTTTCTGAAATTGAGAGAAAACAAGGTGGATGGAAGACATTCATTGCATGAGTGACATACTCGGGGTTGATTTAGATACTTTGCTCTCTGCGTTACATTGTTCTGTGGTTGAAAGGTGTCACAACATGTCTGGCAGTGCAACTTGATTCCAGGCCATATCTGCTGTCATCTAGCTTTTTCACCCTTTAGTTGCAAGATTTACGCATTACTATCCCATTGATTAAAGTGTCCTGCGGTAGTCCTGCAGGATCAGGGAGCATCTAGTTGGATTGACTGCTGGCCTACCCTATCTCCATATGGAGTGCGCAATGATTGCCTTTACCAAATTTCTGGATAAAATTCAGTTCCAGGCAATTTTCATTGTGTTTTTCATTGTCCTGGAAAGTTAAAAAAGCGTTAAATAGACGATAGGAGGAGCTACTTCGAGCCTACTCACCTGCTTTCTGAAGAGGGGAATTAGCTCAAGTGGTAGAGTGCTTGCTTAGCATGCGAGAGGCAGTGGGATCGATGCCCACATTCTCCAAGTGACTTTGGTGTCTTCTGTGGCTGTCATGAGTGGAAAAAGATGTTTGAATTTTAAGAACTCAATGGGACTTTTTGCACCAGTTGAACTGAAGATAGCGACCATGTTTTCCTTCCCCCAAGACTTGTAGAATGGGATAACTGTTTTTTACCTTTGTCCATAGTGGACAAAGAAGATATTCAGCAAGTTTCCTGATTCAATACAGCGATTTGTAATCTTTGACACTGGTTGTTTTCACATGTAAACTGCATGTTGCTTTGGTCTTGAGGATCTGGGCTCAATGGAGCATGTTATGCCGATGACATGGCCGACTAAAGCAAAGTGGACTGCGACGAGGATGGGATTCGAACCCACGCGTGCAGAGCACAATGGATTAGCAGTCCATCGCCTTAACCACTCGGCCACCTCGTCATCTGTGCACTTGCTTTAAATTAAAATTCCGATCCAGCTCACCTTCCAAAGTGTTTATATGGGTCTGGAACGTAAGGAAAAGCGTGGAATGGAGGAGGTAGAGAAGGCGAGATAGGCGGCTTTAGCCAAACATCTTCTCTACTGGGGAATTAGCTCAGATGGTAGAGCGCTCGCTTAGCATGCGAGAGGTAGTGGGATCGATGCCCACATTCTCCAAGTGACTTTGGTGTCTTCTGTGGCTGTCATGAGTGGAATAAGATGTTTGAATCTTAAGAACTCAATGGGACTTTTTGCACCAGTTGAACTGAAGATAGCGACCATGTTTTCCTTCCCCCAAGACTTGTAGAATGGGATAACTGTTTTTTACCTTTGTCCATAGTGGACAAAGAAGATATTCAGCAAGTTTCCTGATTCAATACAGCGATTTGTAATCTTTGACACTGGTTGTTTTCACATGTAAACTGCATTTTGCTTTGGTCTTGAGAATCTGGGCTCAATGGAGCATGTTATGCCGATGACATGGCCGACTAAAGCAAAGTGGACTGCGACGAGGATGGGATTCGAACCCATGCGTGCAGAGCACAATGTCCATCGCCTTAACCACACATGCGAGAAGTAGTGGGTTTGATGCCCGCATTCTCCACTAGTTTCAAAGAGCTCATTTTCTGAAATTGAGAGAAAACAAGGTGGATGGAAGACATTTGTTGCATGAGTGACATACTCGGGGTTGATTTAGATACTTTGCTCTCTGCGTTACATTGTTCTGTGGTTGAAAGGTGTCACAACATGTCTGGCAGTGCAACTTGATTCCAGGCCATATCTGCTGTCATCTAGCTTTTTCACCCTTTAGTTGCAAGATTTACGCATTACTATCCCATTGATTAAAGTGTCCTGCGGTAGTCCTGCAGGATCAGGGAGCATCTAGTTGGATTGACTGCTGGCCTACCCTATCTCCATATGGAGTGCACAACGTTTTGCAATGATTGCCTTTACCAAATTTCTGGATAAAATTCAGTTCCAGGCAATTTTCTTTGTGTTTTTCATTGTCCTGGAAAGTTAAAAAAGCGTTAAATAGACGATAGGAGGAGCTACTTCGAGCCTACTCACCTGCTTTCTGAAGAGGGGAATTAGCTCAAGTGGTAGAGTGCTTGCTTAGCCTGCGAGAGGCAGTGGGATCGATGCCCACATTCTCCAAGTGACTTTGGTGTCTTCTGTGGCTGTCATGAGTGGAAAAAGATGATTGAATTTTAAGAACTCAATGGGACTTTTTGCACCAGTTGAACTGAAGATAGTGACCATGTTTTCCTTCCCCCAAGACTTGTAGAATGGGATAACTGTTTTTTACCTTTGTCCATAGTGGACAAAGAAGATATTCAGCAAGTTTCCTGATTCAATACAGCGATTTGTAATCTTTGACACTGGTTGTTTTCACATGTAAACTGCATGTTGCTTTGGTCTTGAGGATCTGGGCTCAATGGAGCATGTTATGCCGATGACATGGCCGACTAAAGCAAAGTGGACTGCGACGAGGATGGGATTCGAACCCACGCGTGCAGAGCACAATGGATTAGCAGTCCATCGCCTTAACCACTCGGCCACCTCGTCATCTGTGCACTTGCTTTAAATTAAAATTCCGATCCAGCTCACCTTCCAAAGTGTTTATATGGGTCTGGAACGTAAGGAAAAGCGTGGAATGGAGGAGGTAGAGAAGGCGAGATAGGCGGCTTTAGCCAAACATCTTCTCTACTGGGGAATTAGCTCAGATGGTAGAGCGCTCGCTTAGCATGCGAGAGGTAGTGGGATCGATGCCCACATTCTCCAAGTGACTTTGGTGTCTTCTGTGGCTGTCATGAGTGGAATAAGATGTTTGAACCTAAGAACTCAATGGGACTTTTTGCACCAGTTGAACTGAAGATAGCGACCATGTTTTCCTTCCCCCAAGACTTGTAGAATGGGATAACTGTTTTTTACCTTTGTCCATAGTGGACAAAGAAGATATTCAGCAAGTTTCCTGATTCAATACAGCGATTTGTAATCTTTGACACTGGTTGTTTTCACATGTAAACTGCATTTTGCTTTGGTCTTGAGAATCTGGGCTCAATGCAGCATGTTATGCCGATGACATGGCCGACTAAAGCAAAGTGGACTGCGACGAGGATGGGATTCGAACCCATGCGTGCAGAGCACAATGTCCATCGCCTTAACCACACATGCGAGAAGTAGTGGGTTTGATGCCCGCATTCTCCACTAGTTTCAAAGAGCTCATTTTCTGAAATTGAGAGAAAACAAGGTGGATGGAAGACATTTGTTGCATGAGTGACATACTCGGGGTTGATTTAGATACTTTGCTCTCTGCGTTACATTGTTCTGTGGTTGAAAGGTGTCACAACATGTCTGGCAGTGCAACTTGATTCCAGGCCATATCTGCTGTCATCTAGCTTTTTCACCCTTTAGTTGCAAGATTTACGCATTACTATCCCATTGATTAAAGTGTCCTGCGGTAGTCCTGCAGGATCAGGGAGCATCTAGTTGGATTGACTGCTGGCCTACCCTATCTCCATATGGAGTGCACAACGTTTTGCAATGATTGCCTTTACCAAATTTCTGGATAAAATTCAGTTCCAGGCAATTTTCTTTGTGTTTTTCATTGTCCTGGAAAGTTAAAAAAGCGTTAAATAGACGATAGGAGGAGCTACTTCGAGCCTACTCACCTGCTTTCTGAAGAGGGGAATTAGCTCAAGTGGTAGAGTGCTTGCTTAGCATGCGAGAGGCAGTGGGATCGATGCCCACATTCTCCAAGTGACTTTGGTGTCTTCTGTGGCTGTCATGAGTGGAAAAAGATGATTGAATTTTAAGAACTCAATGGGACTTTTTGCACCAGTTGAACTGAAGATAGTGACCATGTTTTCCTTCCCCCAAGACTTGTAGAATGGGATAACTGTTTTTTACCTTTGTCCATAGTGGACAAAGAAGATATTCAGCAAGTTTCCTGATTCAATACAGCGATTTGTAATCTTTGACACTGGTTGTTTTCACATGTAAACTGCATGTTGCTTTGGTCTTGAGGATCTGGGCTCAATGGAGCATGTTATGCCGATGACATGGCCGACTAAAGCAAAGTGGACTGCGACGAGGATGGGATTCGAACCCACGCGTGCAGAGCACAATGGATTAGCAGTCCATCGCCTTAACCACTCGGCCACCTCGTCATCTGTGCACTTGCTTTAAATTAAAATTCCGATCCAGCTCACCTTCCAAAGTGTTTATATGGGTCTGGAACGTAAGGAAAAGCGTGGAATGGAGGAGGTAGAGAAGGCGAGATAGGCGGCTTTAGCCAAACATCTTCTCTACTGGGGAATTAGCTCAGATGGTAGAGCGCTCGCTTAGCATGCGAGAGGTAGTGGGATCGATGCCCACATTCTCCAAGTGACTTTGGTGTCTTCTGTGGCTGTCATTAGTGGAATAAGATGTTTGAATTTTAAGAACTCAATGGGACTTTTTGCACCAGTTGAACTGAAGATAGCGACCATGTTTTCCTTCCCCCAAGACTTGTAGAATGGGATAACTGTTTTTTACCTTTGTCCATAGTGGACAAAGAAGATATTCAGCAAGTTTCCTGATTCAATTCAGCGATTTGTAATCTTTGACACTGGTTGTTTTCACATGTAAACTGCATGTTGCTTTGGTCTTGAGGATCTGGGCTCAATGGAGCATGTTATGCCGATGACATGGCCGACTAAAGCAAAGTGGACTGCGACGAGGATGGGATTCGAACCCATGCGTGCAGAGCACAATGTCCATCGCCTTAACCACACATGCGAGAAGTAGCGGGTTTGATGCCCGCATTCTCCACTAGTTTCAAAGAGCTCATTTTCTGAAATTGAGAGAAAACAAGGTGGATGGAAGACATTCATTGCATGAGTGACATACTCGGGGTTGATTTAGATACTTTGCTCTCTGCGTTACATTGTTCTGTGGTTGAAAGGTGTCACAACATGTCTGGCAGTGCAACTTGATTCCAGGCCATATCTGCTGTCATCTAGCTTTTTCACCCTTTAGTTGCAAGATTTACGCATTACTATCCCATTGATTAAAGTGTCCTGCGGTAGTCCTGCAGGATCAGGGAGCATCTAGTTGGATTGACTGCTGGCCTACCCTATCTCCATATGGAGTGCGCAATGATTGCCTTTACCAAATTTCTGGATAAAATTCAGTTCCAGGCAATTTTCATTGTGTTTTTCATTGTCCTGGAAAGTTAAAAAAGCGTTAAATAGACGATAGGAGGAGCTACTTCGAGCCTACTCACCTGCTTTCTGAAGAGGGGAATTAGCTCAAGTGGTAGAGTGCTTGCTTAGCATGCGAGAGGCAGTGGGATCGATGCCCACATTCTCCAAGTGACTTTGGTGTCTTCTGTGGCTGTCATGAGTGGAAAAAGATGTTTGAATTTTAAGAACTCAATGGGACTTTTTGCACCAGTTGAACTGAAGATAGCGACCATGTTTTCCTTCCCCCAAGACTTGTAGAATGGGATAACTGTTTTTTACCTTTGTCCATAGTGGACAAAGAAGATATTCAGCAAGTTTCCTGATTCAATACAGCGATTTGTAATCTTTGACACTGGTTGTTTTCACATGTAAACTGCATGTTGCTTTGGTCTTGAGGATCTGGGCTCAATGGAGCATGTTATGCCGATGACATGGCCGACTAAAGCAAAGTGGACTGCGACGAGGATGGGATTCGAACCCACGCGTGCAGAGCACAATGGATTAGCAGTCCATCGCCTTAACCACTCGGCCACCTCGTCATCTGTGCACTTGCTTTAAATTAAAATTCCGATCCAGCTCACCTTCCAAAGTGTTTATATGGGTCTGGAACGTAAGGAAAAGCGTGGAATGGAGGAGGTAGAGAAGGCGAGATAGGCGGCTTTAGCCAAACATCTTCTCTACTGGGGAATTAGCTCAGATGGTAGAGCGCTCGCTTAGCATGCGAGAGGTAGTGGGATCGATGCCCACATTCTCCAAGTGACTTTGGTGTCTTCTGTGGCTGTCATGAGTGGAATAAGATGTTTGAATCTTAAGAACTCAATGGGACTTTTTGCACCAGTTGAACTGAAGATAGCGACCATGTTTTCCTTCCCCCAAGACTTGTAGAATGGGATAACTGTTTTTTACCTTTGTCCATAGTGGACAAAGAAGATATTCAGCAAGTTTCCTGATTCAATACAGCGATTTGTAATCTTTGACACTGGTTGTTTTCACATGTAAACTGCATTTTGCTTTGGTCTTGAGAATCTGGGCTCAATGGAGCATGTTATGCCGATGACATGGCCGACTAAAGCAAAGTGGACTGCGACGAGGATGGGATTCGAACCCATGCGTGCAGAGCACAATGTCCATCGCCTTAACCACACATGCGAGAAGTAGTGGGTTTGATGCCCGCATTCTCCACTAGTTTCAAAGAGCTCATTTTCTGAAATTGAGAGAAAACAAGGTGGATGGAAGACATTCATTGCATGAGTGACATACTCGGGGTTGATTTAGATACTTTGCTCTCTGCGTTACATTGTTCTGTGGTTGAAAGGTGTCACAACATGTCTGGCAGTGCAACTTGATTCCAGGCCATATCTGCTGTCATCTAGCTTTTTCACCCTTTAGTTGCAAGATTTACGCATTACTATCCCATTGATTAAAGTGTCCTGCGGTAGTCCTGCAGGATCAGGGAGCATCTAGTTGGATTGACTGCTGGCCTACCCTATCTCCATATGGAGTGCGCAATGATTGCCTTTACCAAATTTCTGGATAAAATTCAGTTCCAGGCAATTTTCATTGTGTTTTTCATTGTCCTGGAAAGTTAAAAAAGCGTTAAATAGACGATAGGAGGAGCTACTTCGAGCCTACTCACCTGCTTTCTGAAGAGGGGAATTAGCTCAAGTGGTAGAGTGCTTGCTTAGCATGCGAGAGGCAGTGGGATCGATGCCCACATTCTCCAAGTGACTTTGGTGTCTTCTGTGGCTGTCATGAGTGGAAAAAGATGTTTGAATTTTAAGAACTCAATGGGACTTTTTGCACCAGTTGAACTGAAGATAGCGACCATGTTTTCCTTCCCCCAAGACTTGTAGAATGGGATAACTGTTTTTTACCTTTGTCCATAGTGGACAAAGAAGATATTCAGCAAGTTTCCTGATTCAATACAGCGATTTGTAATCTTTGACACTTGTTGTTTTCACATGTAAACTGCATGTTGCTTTGGTCTTGAGGATCTGGGCTCAATGGAGCATGTTATGCCGATGACATGGCCGACTAAAGCAAAGTGGACTGCGACGAGGATGGGATTCGAACCCACGCGTGCAGAGCACAATGGATTAGCAGTCCATTGCCTTAACCACTCGGCCACCTCGTTATCTGTGCACTTGCTTTAAATTAAAATTCCGATCCAGCTTACCTTCCAAAGTGTTTATATGGGTCTGGAACGTAAGGAAAAGCGTGGAATGGAGGAGGTAGAGAAGGCGAGATAGGCGGCTTTAGCCAAACATCTTCTCTACTGGGGAATTAGCTCAGATGGTAGAGCGCTCGCTTAGCATGCGAGAGGTAGTGGGATCGATGCCCACATTCTCCAAGTGACTTTGGTGTCTTCTGTGGCTGTCATGAGTGGAATAAGATGTTTGAATCTTAAGAACTCAATGGGACTTTTTGCACCAGTTGAACTGAAGATAGCGACCATGTTTTTCTTCCCCCAGGACTTGTAGAATGGGATAACTGTTTTTTACCAACTGAATAGTGGACAAAGAAGATATTCAGCAAGTTTCCTGATTCAATACAGCGATTTGTAATCTTTGACACTGGTTGTTTTCACATGTAAACTGCATTTTGCTTTGGTCTTGAGAATCTGGGCTCAATGGAGCATGTTATGCCGATGACATGGCCGACTAAAGCAAAGTGGACTGCGACGAGGATGGGATTCGAACCCATGCGTGCAGAGCACAATGTCCATCGCCTTAACCACACATGCGAGAAGTAGTGGGTTTGATGCCCGCATTCTCCACTAGTTTCAAAGAGCTCATTTTCTGAAATTGAGAGAAAACAAGGTGGATGGAAGACATTTGTTGCATGAGTGACATACTCGGGGTTGATTTAGATACTTTGCTCTCTGCGTTACATTGTTCTGTGGTTGAAAGGTGTCACAACATGTCTGGCAGTGCAACTTGATTCCAGGCCATATCTGCTGTCATCTAGCTTTTTCACCCTTTAGTTGCAAGATTTACGCATTACTATCCCATTGATTAAAGTGTCCTGCGGTAGTCCTGCAGGATCAGGGAGCATCTAGTTGGATTGACTGCTGGCCTACCCTATCTCCATATGGAGTGCACAACGTTTTGCAATGATTGCCTTTACCAAATTTCTGGATAAAATTCAGTTCCAGGCAATTTTCTTTGTGTTTTTCATTGTCCTGGAAAGTTAAAAAAGCGTTAAATAGACGATAGGAGGAGCTACTTCGAGCCTACTCACCTGCTTTCTGAAGAGGGGAATTAGCTCAAGTGGTAGAGTGCTTGCTTAGCCTGCGAGAGGCAGTGGGATCGATGCCCACATTCTCCAAGTGACTTTGGTGTCTTCTGTGGCTGTCATGAGTGGAAAAAGATGATTGAATTTTAAGAACTCAATGGGACTTTTTGCACCAGTTGAACTGAAGATAGTGACCATGTTTTCCTTCCCCCAAGACTTGTAGAATGGGATAACTGTTTTTTACCTTTGTCCATAGTGGACAAAGAAGATATTCAGCAAGTTTCCTGATTCAATACAGCGATTTGTAATCTTTGACACTGGTTGTTTTCACATGTAAACTGCATGTTGCTTTGGTCTTGAGGATCTGGGCTCAATGGAGCATGTTATGCCGATGACATGGCCGACTAAAGCAAAGTGGACTGCGACGAGGATGGGATTCGAACCCACGCGTGCAGAGCACAATGGATTAGCAGTCCATCGCCTTAACCACTCGGCCACCTCGTCATCTGTGCACTTGCTTTAAATTAAAATTCCGATCCAGCTCACCTTCCAAAGTGTTTATATGGGTCTGGAACGTAAGGAAAAGCGTGGAATGGAGGAGGTAGAGAAGGCGAGATAGGCGGCTTTAGCCAAACATCTTCTCTACTGGGGAATTAGCTCAGATGGTAGAGCGCTCGCTTAGCATGCGAGAGGTAGTGGGATCGATGCCCACATTCTCCAAGTGACTTTGGTGTCTTCTGTGGCTGTCATGAGTGGAATAAGATGTTTGAACCTAAGAACTCAATGGGACTTTTTGCACCAGTTGAACTGAAGATAGCGACCATGTTTTCCTTCCCCCAAGACTTGTAGAATGGGATAACTGTTTTTTACCTTTGTCCATAGTGGACAAAGAAGATATTCAGCAAGTTTCCTGATTCAATACAGCGATTTGTAATCTTTGACACTGGTTGTTTTCACATGTAAACTGCATTTTGCTTTGGTCTTGAGAATCTGGGCTCAATGCAGCATGTTATGCCGATGACATGGCCGACTAAAGCAAAGTGGACTGCGACGAGGATGGGATTCGAACCCATGCGTGCAGAGCACAATGTCCATCGCCTTAACCACACATGCGAGAAGTAGTGGGTTTGATGCCCGCATTCTCCACTAGTTTCAAAGAGCTCATTTTCTGAAATTGAGAGAAAACAAGGTGGATGGAAGACATTTGTTGCATGAGTGACATACTCGGGGTTGATTTAGATACTTTGCTCTCTGCGTTACATTGTTCTGTGGTTGAAAGGTGTCACAACATGTCTGGCAGTGCAACTTGATTCCAGGCCATATCTGCTGTCATCTAGCTTTTTCACCCTTTAGTTGCAAGATTTACGCATTACTATCCCATTGATTAAAGTGTCCTGCGGTAGTCCTGCAGGATCAGGGAGCATCTAGTTGGATTGACTGCTGGCCTACCCTATCTCCATATGGAGTGCACAACGTTTTGCAATGATTGCCTTTACCAAATTTCTGGATAAAATTCAGTTCCAGGCAATTTTCTTTGTGTTTTTCATTGTCCTGGAAAGTTAAAAAAGCGTTAAATAGACGATAGGAGGAGCTACTTCGAGCCTACTCACCTGCTTTCTGAAGAGGGGAATTAGCTCAAGTGGTAGAGTGCTTGCTTAGCATGCGAGAGGCAGTGGGATCGATGCCCACATTCTCCAAGTGACTTTGGTGTCTTCTGTGGCTGTCATGAGTGGAAAAAGATGATTGAATTTTAAGAACTCAATGGGACTTTTTGCACCAGTTGAACTGAAGATAGTGACCATGTTTTCCTTCCCCCAAGACTTGTAGAATGGGATAACTGTTTTTTACCTTTGTCCATAGTGGACAAAGAAGATATTCAGCAAGTTTCCTGATTCAATACAGCGATTTGTAATCTTTGACACTGGTTGTTTTCACATGTAAACTGCATGTTGCTTTGGTCTTGAGGATCTGGGCTCAATGGAGCATGTTATGCCGATGACATGGCCGACTAAAGCAAAGTGGACTGCGACGAGGATGGGATTCGAACCCACGCGTGCAGAGCACAATGGATTAGCAGTCCATCGCCTTAACCACTCGGCCACCTCGTCATCTGTGCACTTGCTTTAAATTAAAATTCCGATCCAGCTCACCTTCCAAAGTGTTTATATGGGTCTGGAACGTAAGGAAAAGCGTGGAATGGAGGAGGTAGAGAAGGCGAGATAGGCGGCTTTAGCCAAACATCTTCTCTACTGGGGAATTAGCTCAGATGGTAGAGCGCTCGCTTAGCATGCGAGAGGTAGTGGGATCGATGCCCACATTCTCCAAGTGACTTTGGTGTCTTCTGTGGCTGTCATTAGTGGAATAAGATGTTTGAATTTTAAGAACTCAATGGGACTTTTTGCACCAGTTGAACTGAAGATAGCGACCATGTTTTCCTTCCCCCAAGACTTGTAGAATGGGATAACTGTTTTTTACCTTTGTCCATAGTGGACAAAGAAGATATTCAGCAAGTTTCCTGATTCAATTCAGCGATTTGTAATCTTTGACACTGGTTGTTTTCACATGTAAACTGCATGTTGCTTTGGTCTTGAGGATCTGGGCTCAATGGAGCATGTTATGCCGATGACATGGCCGACTAAAGCAAAGTGGACTGCGACGAGGATGGGATTCGAACCCATGCGTGCAGAGCACAATGTCCATCGCCTTAACCACACATGCGAGAAGTAGCGGGTTTGATGCCCGCATTCTCCACTAGTTTCAAAGAGCTCATTTTCTGAAATTGAGAGAAAACAAGGTGGATGGAAGACATTCATTGCATGAGTGACATACTCGGGGTTGATTTAGATACTTTGCTCTCTGCGTTACATTGTTCTGTGGTTGAAAGGTGTCACAACATGTCTGGCAGTGCAACTTGATTCCAGGCCATATCTGCTGTCATCTAGCTTTTTCACCCTTTAGTTGCAAGATTTACGCATTACTATCCCATTGATTAAAGTGTCCTGCGGTAGTCCTGCAGGATCAGGGAGCATCTAGTTGGATTGACTGCTGGCCTACCCTATCTCCATATGGAGTGCGCAATGATTGCCTTTACCAAATTTCTGGATAAAATTCAGTTCCAGGCAATTTTCATTGTGTTTTTCATTGTCCTGGAAAGTTAAAAAAGCGTTAAATAGACGATAGGAGGAGCTACTTCGAGCCTACTCACCTGCTTTCTGAAGAGGGGAATTAGCTCAAGTGGTAGAGTGCTTGCTTAGCATGCGAGAGGCAGTGGGATCGATGCCCACATTCTCCAAGTGACTTTGGTGTCTTCTGTGGCTGTCATGAGTGGAAAAAGATGTTTGAATTTTAAGAACTCAATGGGACTTTTTGCACCAGTTGAACTGAAGATAGCGACCATGTTTTCCTTCCCCCAAGACTTGTAGAATGGGATAACTGTTTTTTACCTTTGTCCATAGTGGACAAAGAAGATATTCAGCAAGTTTCCTGATTCAATACAGCGATTTGTAATCTTTGACACTGGTTGTTTTCACATGTAAACTGCATGTTGCTTTGGTCTTGAGGATCTGGGCTCAATGGAGCATGTTATGCCGATGACATGGCCGACTAAAGCAAAGTGGACTGCGACGAGGATGGGATTCGAACCCACGCGTGCAGAGCACAATGGATTAGCAGTCCATCGCCTTAACCACTCGGCCACCTCGTCATCTGTGCACTTGCTTTAAATTAAAATTCCGATCCAGCTCACCTTCCAAAGTGTTTATATGGGTCTGGAACGTAAGGAAAAGCGTGGAATGGAGGAGGTAGAGAAGGCGAGATAGGCGGCTTTAGCCAAACATCTTCTCTACTGGGGAATTAGCTCAGATGGTAGAGCGCTCGCTTAGCATGCGAGAGGTAGTGGGATCGATGCCCACATTCTCCAAGTGACTTTGGTGTCTTCTGTGGCTGTCATGAGTGGAATAAGATGTTTGAATCTTAAGAACTCAATGGGACTTTTTGCACCAGTTGAACTGAAGATAGCGACCATGTTTTCCTTCCCCCAAGACTTGTAGAATGGGATAACTGTTTTTTACCTTTGTCCATAGTGGACAAAGAAGATATTCAGCAAGTTTCCTGATTCAATACAGCGATTTGTAATCTTTGACACTGGTTGTTTTCACATGTAAACTGCATTTTGCTTTGGTCTTGAGAATCTGGGCTCAATGGAGCATGTTATGCCGATGACATGGCCGACTAAAGCAAAGTGGACTGCGACGAGGATGGGATTCGAACCCATGCGTGCAGAGCACAATGTCCATCGCCTTAACCACACATGCGAGAAGTAGTGGGTTTGATGCCCGCATTCTCCACTAGTTTCAAAGAGCTCATTTTCTGAAATTGAGAGAAAACAAGGTGGATGGAAGACATTCATTGCATGAGTGACATACTCGGGGTTGATTTAGATACTTTGCTCTCTGCGTTACATTGTTCTGTGGTTGAAAGGTGTCACAACATGTCTGGCAGTGCAACTTGATTCCAGGCCATATCTGCTGTCATCTAGCTTTTTCACCCTTTAGTTGCAAGATTTACGCATTACTATCCCATTGATTAAAGTGTCCTGCGGTAGTCCTGCAGGATCAGGGAGCATCTAGTTGGATTGACTGCTGGCCTACCCTATCTCCATATGGAGTGCACAACGTTTTGCAATGATTGCCTTTACCAAATTTCTGGATAAAATTCAGTTCCAGGCAATTTTCATTGTGTTTTTCATTGTCCTGGAAAGTTAAAAAAGCGTTAAATAGACGATAGGAGGAGCTACTTCGAGCCTACTCACCTGCTTTCTGAAGAGGGGAATTAGCTCAAGTGGTAGAGTGCTTGCTTAGCATGCGAGAGGCAGTGGGATCGATGCCCACATTCTCCAAGTGACTTTGGTGTCTTCTGTGGCTGTCATGAGTGGAAAAAGATGTTTGAATTTTAAGAACTCAATGGGACTTTTTGCACCAGTTGAACTGAAGATAGCGACCATGTTTTCCTTCCCCCAAGACTTGTAGAATGGGATAACTGTTTTTTACCTTTGTCCATAGTGGACAAAGAAGATATTCAGCAAGTTTCCTGATTCAATACAGCGATTTGTAATCTTTGACACTGGTTGTTTTCACATGTAAACTGCATGTTGCTTTGGTCTTGAGGATCTGGGCTCAATGGAGCATGTTATGCCGATGACATGGCCGACTAAAGCAAAGTGGACTGCGACGAGGATGGGATTCGAACCCACGCGTGCAGAGCACAATGGATTAGCAGTCCATTGACTTAACCACTCGGCCACCTCGTTATCTGTGCACTTGCTTTAAATTAAAATTCCGATCCAGCTTACCTTCCAAAGTGTTTATATGGGTCTGGAACGTAAGGAAAAGCGTGGAATGGAGGAGGTAGAGAAGGCGAGATAGGCGGCTTTAGCCAAACATCTTCTCTACTGGGGAATTAGCTCAGATGGTAGAGCGCTCGCTTAGCATGCGAGAGGTAGTGGGATCGATGCCCACATTCTCCAAGTGACTTTGGTGTCTTCTGTGGCTGTCATGAGTGGAATAAGATGTTTGAATCTTAAGAACTCAATGGGACTTTTTGCACCAGTTGAACTGAAGATAGCGACCATGTTTTTCTTCCCCCAGGACTTGTAGAATGGGATAACTGTTTTTTACCAACTGAATAGTGGACAAAGAAGATATTCAGCAAGTTTCCTGATTCAATACAGCGATTTGTAATCTTTGACACTGGTTGTTTTCACATGTAAACTGCATTTTGCTTTGGTCTTGAGAATCTGGGCTCAATGGAGCATGTTATGCCGATGACATGGCCGACTAAAGCAAAGTGGACTGCGACGAGGATGGGATTCGAACCCATGCGTGCAGAGCACAATGTCCATCGCCTTAACCACACATGCGAGAAGTAGTGGGTTTGATGCCCGCATTCTCCACTAGTTTCAAAGAGCTCATTTTCTGAAATTGAGAGAAAACAAGGTGGATGGAAGACATTTGTTGCATGAGTGACATACTCGGGGTTGATTTAGATACTTTGCTCTCTGCGTTACATTGTTCTGTGGTTGAAAGGTGTCACAACATGTCTGGCAGTGCAACTTGATTCCAGGCCATATCTGCTGTCATCTAGCTTTTTCACCCTTTAGTTGCAAGATTTACGCATTACTATCCCATTGATTAAAGTGTCCTGCGGTAGTCCTGCAGGATCAGGGAGCATCTAGTTGGATTGACTGCTGGCCTACCCTATCTCCATATGGAGTGCACAACGTTTTGCAATGATTGCCTTTACCAAATTTCTGGATAAAATTCAGTTCCAGGCAATTTTCTTTGTGTTTTTCATTGTCCTGGAAAGTTAAAAAAGCGTTAAATAGACGATAGGAGGAGCTACTTCGAGCCTACTCACCTGCTTTCTGAAGAGGGGAATTAGCTCAAGTGGTAGAGTGCTTGCTTAGCATGCGAGAGGCAGTGGGATCGATGCCCACATTCTCCAAGTGACTTTGGTGTCTTCTGTGGCTGTCATGAGTGGAAAAAGATGTTTGAATTTTAAGAACTCAATGGGACTTTTTGCACCAGTTGAACTGAAGATAGCGACCATGTTTTCCTTCCCCCAAGACTTGTAGAATGGGATAACTGTTTTTTACCTTTGTCCATAGTGGACAAAGAAGATATTCAGCAAGTTTCCTGATTCAATACAGCGATTTGTAATCTTTGACACTGGTTGTTTTCACATGTAAACTGCATGTTGCTTTGGTCTTGAGGATCTGGGCTCAATGGAGCATGTTATGCCGATGACATGGCCGACTAAAGCAAAGTGGACTGCGACGAGGATGGGATTCGAACCCACGCGTGCAGAGCACAATGGATTAGCAGTCCATTGCCTTAACCACTCGGCCACCTCGTTATCTGTGCACTTGCTTTAAATTAAAATTCCGATCCAGCTTACCTTCCAAAGTGTTTATATGGGTCTGGAACGTAAGGAAAAGCGTGGAATGGAGGAGGTAGAGAAGGCGAGATAGGCGGCTTTAGCCAAACATCTTCTCTACTGGGGAATTAGCTCAGATGGTAGAGCGCTCGCTTAGCATGCGAGAGGTAGTGGGATCGATGCCCACATTCTCCAAGTGACTTTGGTGTCTTCTGTGGCTGTCATGAGTGGAATAAGATGTTTGAATCTTAAGAACTCAATGGGACTTTTTGCACCAGTTGAACTGAAGATAGCGACCATGTTTTTCTTCCCCCAGGACTTGTAGAATGGGATAACTGTTTTTTACCAACTGAATAGTGGACAAAGAAGATATTCAGCAAGTTTCCTGATTCAATACAGCGATTTGTAATCTTTGACACTGGTTGTTTTCACATGTAAACTGCATTTTGCTTTGGTCTTGAGAATCTGGGCTCAATGGAGCATGTTATGCCGATGACATGGCCGACTAAAGCAAAGTGGACTGCGACGAGGATGGGATTCGAATCCATGCGTGCAGAGCACAATGTCCATCGCCTTAACCACACATGCGAGAAGTAGTGGGTTTGATGCCCGCATTCTCCACTAGTTTCAAAGAGCTCATTTTCTGAAATTGAGAGAAAACAAGGTGGATGGAAGACATTCATTGCATGAGTGACATACTCGGGGTTGATTTAGATACTTTGCTCTCTGCGTTACATTGTTCTGTGGTTGAAAGGTGTCACAACATGTCTGGCAGTGCAACTTGATTCCAGGCCATATCTGCTGTCATCTAGCTTTTTCACCCTTTAGTTGCAAGATTTACGCATTACTATCCCATTGATTAAAGTGTCCTGCGGTAGTCCTGCAGGATCAGGGAGCATCTAGTTGGATTGACTGCTGGCCTACCCTATCTCCATATGGAGTGCACAACGTTTTGCAATGATTGCCTTTACCAAATTTCTGGATAAAATTCAGTTCCAGGCAATTTTCATTGTGTTTTTCATTGTCCTGGAAAGTTAAAAAAGCGTTAAATAGACGATAGGAGGAGCTACTTCGAGCCTACTCACCTGCTTTCTGAAGAGGGGAATTAGCTCAGATGGTAGAGCGCTCGCTTAGCATGCGAGAGGTAGTGGGATCGATGCCCACATTCTCCAAGTGACTTTGGTGTCTTCTGTGGCTGTCATGAGTGGAATAAGATGTTTGAATCTTAAGAACTCAATGGGACTTTTTGCACCAGTTGAACTGAAGATAGCGACCATGTTTTTCTTCCCCCAGGACTTGTAGAATGGGATAACTGTTTTTTACCAACTGAATAGTGGACAAAGAAGATATTCAGCAAGTTTCCTGATTCAATACAGCGATTTGTAATCTTTGACACTGGTTGTTTTCACATGTAAACTGCATTTTGCTTTGGTCTTGAGAATCTGGGCTCAATGGAGCATGTTATGCCGATGACATGGCCGACTAAAGCAAAGTGGACTGCGACGAGGATGGGATTCGAATCCATGCGTGCAGAGCACAATGTCCATCGCCTTAACCACACATGCGAGAAGTAGTGGGTTTGATGCCCGCATTCTCCACTAGTTTCAAAGAGCTCATTTTCTGAAATTGAGAGAAAACAAGGTGGATGGAAGACATTCATTGCATGAGTGACATACTCGGGGTTGATTTAGATACTTTGCTCTCTGCGTTACATTGTTCTGTGGTTGAAAGGTGTCACAACATGTCTGGCAGTGCAACTTGATTCCAGGCCATATCTGCTGTCATCTAGCTTTTTCACCCTTTAGTTGCAAGATTTACGCATTACTATCCCATTGATTAAAGTGTCCTGCGGTAGTCCTGCAGGATCAGGGAGCATCTAGTTGGATTGACTGCTGGCCTACCCTATCTCCATATGGAGTGCACAACGTTTTGCAATGATTGCCTTTACCAAATTTCTGGATAAAATTCAGTTCCAGGCAATTTTCATTGTGTTTTTCATTGTCCTGGAAAGTTAAAAAAGCGTTAAATAGACGATAGGAGGAGCTACTTCGAGCCTACTCACCTGCTTTCTGAAGAGGGGAATTAGCTCAAGTGGTAGAGTGCTTGCTTAGCATGCGAGAGGCAGTGGGATCGATGCCCACATTCTCCAAGTGACTTTGGTGTCTTCTGTGGCTGTCATGAGTGGAAAAAGATGTTTGAATTTTAAGAACTCAATGGGACTTTTTGCACCAGTTGAACTGAAGATAGCGACCATGTTTTCCTTCCCCCAAGACTTGTAGAATGGGATAACTGTTTTTTACCTTTGTCCATAGTGGACAAAGAAGATATTCAGCAAGTTTCCTGATTCAATACAGCGATTTGTAATCTTTGACACTGGTTGTTTTCACATGTAAACTGCATGTTGCTTTGGTCTTGAGGATCTGGGCTCAATGGAGCATGTTATGCCGATGACATGGCCGACTAAAGCAAAGTGGACTGCGACGAGGATGGGATTCGAACCCACGCGTGCAGAGCACAATGGATTAGCAGTCCATTGCCTTAACCACTCGGCCACCTCGTTATCTGTGCACTTGCTTTAAATTAAAATTCCGATCCAGCTTACCTTCCAAAGTGTTTATATGGGTCTGGAACGTAAGGAAAAGCGTGGAATGGAGGAGGTAGAGAAGGCGAGATAGGCGGCTTTAGCCAAACATCTTCTCTACTGGGGAATTAGCTCAGATGGTAGAGCGCTCGCTTAGCATGCGAGAGGTAGTGGGATCGATGCCCACATTCTCCAAGTGACTTTGGTGTCTTCTGTGGCTGTCATGAGTGGAATAAGATGTTTGAATCTTAAGAACTCAATGGGACTTTTTGCACCAGTTGAACTGAAGATAGCGACCATGTTTTTCTTCCCCCAGGACTTGTAGAATGGGATAACTGTTTTTTACCAACTGAATAGTGGACAAAGAAGATATTCAGCAAGTTTCCTGATTCAATACAGCGATTTGTAATCTTTGACACTGGTTGTTTTCACATGTAAACTGCATTTTGCTTTGGTCTTGAGAATCTGGGCTCAATGGAGCATGTTATGCCGATGACATGGCCGACTAAAGCAAAGTGGACTGCGACGAGGATGGGATTCGAACCCATGCGTGCAGAGCACAATGTCCATCGCCTTAACCACACATGCGAGAAGTAGTGGGTTTGATGCCCGCATTCTCCACTAGTTTCAAAGAGCTCATTTTCTGAAATTGAGAGAAAACAAGGTGGATGGAAGACATTTGTTGCATGAGTGACATACTCGGGGTTGATTTAGATACTTTGCTCTCTGCGTTACATTGTTCTGTGGTTGAAAGGTGTCACAACATGTCTGGCAGTGCAACTTGATTCCAGGCCATATCTGCTGTCATCTAGCTTTTTCACCCTTTAGTTGCAAGATTTACGCATTACTATCCCATTGATTAAAGTGTCCTGCGGTAGTCCTGCAGGATCAGGGAGCATCTAGTTGGATTGACTGCTGGCCTACCCTATCTCCATATGGAGTGCACAACGTTTTGCAATGATTGCCTTTACCAAATTTCTGGATAAAATTCAGTTCCAGGCAATTTTCTTTGTGTTTTTCATTGTCCTGGAAAGTTAAAAAAGCGTTAAATAGACGATAGGAGGAGCTACTTCGAGCCTACTCACCTGCTTTCTGAAGAGGGGAATTAGCTCAAGTGGTAGAGTGCTTGCTTAGCATGCGAGAGGCAGTGGGATCGATGCCCACATTCTCCAAGTGACTTTGGTGTCTTCTGTGGCTGTCATGAGTGGAAAAAGATGTTTGAATTTTAAGAACTCAATGGGACTTTTTGCACCAGTTGAACTGAAGATAGTGACCATGTTTTCCTTCCCCCAAGACTTGTAGAATGGGATAACTGTTTTTTACCTTTGTCCATAGTGGACAAAGAAGATATTCAGCAAGTTTCCTGATTCAATACAGCGATTTGTAATCTTTGACACTGGTTGTTTTCACATGTAAACTGCATGTTGCTTTGGTCTTGAGGATCTGGGCTCAATGGAGCATGTTATGCCGATGACATGGCCGACTAAAGCAAAGTGGACTGCGACGAGGATGGGATTCGAACCCACGCGTGCAGAGCACAATGGATTAGCAGTCCATCGCCTTAACCACTCGGCCACCTCGTCATCTGTGCACTTGCTTTAAATTAAAATTCCGATCCAGCTCACCTTCCAAAGTGTTTATATGGGTCTGGAACGTAAGGAAAAGCGTGGAATGGAGGAGGTAGAGAAGGCGAGATAGGCGGCTTTAGCCAAACATCTTCTCTACTGGGGAATTAGCTCAGATGGTAGAGCGCTTGCTTAGCATGCGAGAGGTAGTGGGATCGATGCCCACATTCTCCAAGTGACTTTGGTGTCTTCTGTGGCTGTCATGAGTGGAATAAGATGTTTGAATTTTAAGAACTCAATGGGACTTTTTGCACCAGTTGAACTGAAGATAGCGACCATGTTTTCCTTCCCCCAAGACTTGTAGAATGGGATAACTGTTTTTTACCTTTGTCCATAGTGGACAAAGAAGATATTCAGCAAGTTTCCTGATTCAATACAGCGATTTGTAATCTTTGACACTGGTTGTTTTCACATGTAAACTGCATTTTGCTTTGGTCTTGAGAATCTGGGCTCAATGGAGCATGTTATGCCGATGACATGGCCGACTAAAGCAAAGTGGACTGCGACGAGGATGGGATTCGAACCCATGCGTGCAGAGCACAATGTCCATCGCCTTAACCACACATGCGAGAAGTAGCGGGTTTGATGCCCGCATTCTCCACTAGTTTCAAAGAGCTCATTTTCTGAAATTGAGAGAAAACAAGGTGGATGGAAGACATTCATTGCATGAGTGACATACTCGGGGTTGATTTAGATACTTTGCTCTCTGCGTTACATTGTTCTGTGGTTGAAAGGTGTCACAACATGTCTGGCAGTGCAACTTGATTCCAGGCCATATCTGCTGTCATCTAGCTTTTTCACCCTTTAGTTGCAAGATTTACGCATTACTATCCCATTGATTAAAGTGTCCTGCGGTAGTCCTGCAGGATCAGGGAGCATCTAGTTGGATTGACTGCTGGCCTACCCTATCTCCATATGGAGTGCGCAATGATTGCCTTTACCAAATTTCTGGATAAAATTCAGTTCCAGGCAATTTTCATTGTGTTTTTCATTGTCCTGGAAAGTTAAAAAAGCGTTAAATAGACGATAGGAGGAGCTACTTCGAGCCTACTCACCTGCTTTCTGAAGAGGGGAATTAGCTCAAGTGGTAGAGTGCTTGCTTAGCATGCGAGAGGCAGTGGGATCGATGCCCACATTCTCCAAGTGACTTTGGTGTCTTCTGTGGCTGTCATGAGTGGACTAAGATGTTTGAATCTTAAGAACTCAATGGGACTTTTTGCACCAGTTGAACTGAAGATAGCGACCATGTTTTTCTTCCCCCAGGACTTGTAGAATGGGATAACTGTTTTTTACCAACTGAATAGTGGACAAAGAAGATATTCAGCAAGTTTCCTGATTCAATACAGCGATTTGTAATCTTTGACACTGGTTGTTTTCACATGTAAACTGCATTTTGCTTTGGTCTTGAGAATCTGGGCTCAATGGAGCATGTTATGCCGATGACATGGCCGACTAAAGCAAAGTGGACTGCGACGAGGATGGGATTCGAACCCATGCGTGCAGAGCACAATGTCCATCGCCTTAACCACACATGCGAGAAGTAGCGGGTTTGATGCCCGCATTCTCCACTAGTTTCAAAGAGCTCATTTTCTGAAATTGAGAGAAAACAAGGTGGATGGAAGACATTCATTGCATGAGTGACATACTCGGGGTTGATTTAGATACTTTGCTCTCTGCGTTACATTGTTCTGTGGTTGAAAGGTGTCACAACATGTCTGGCAGTGCAACTTGATTCCAGGCCATATCTGCTGTCATCTAGCTTTTTCACCCTTTAGTTGCAAGATTTACGCATTACTATCCCATTGATTAAAGTGTCCTGCGGTAGTCCTGCAGGATCAGGGAGCATCTAGTTGGATTGACTGCTGGCCTACCCTATCTCCATATGGAGTGCGCAATGATTGCCTTTACCAAATTTCTGGATAAAATTCAGTTCCAGGCAATTTTCATTGTGTTTTTCATTGTCCTGGAAAGTTAAAAAAGCGTTAAATAGACGATAGGAGGAGCTACTTCGAGCCTACTCACCTGCTTTCTGAAGAGGGGAATTAGCTCAAGTGGTAGAGTGCTTGCTTAGCATGCGAGAGGCAGTGGGATCGATGCCCACATTCTCCAAGTGACTTTGGTGTCTTCTGTGGCTGTCATGAGTGGAAAAAGATGTTTGAATTTTAAGAACTCAATGGGACTTTTTGCACCAGTTGAACTGAAGATAGCGACCATGTTTTCCTTCCCCCAAGACTTGTAGAATGGGATAACTGTTTTTTACCTTTGTCCATAGTGGACAAAGAAGATATTCAGCAAGTTTCCTGATTCAATACAGCGATTTGTAATCTTTGACACTGGTTGTTTTCACATGTAAACTGCATGTTGCTTTGGTCTTGAGGATCTGGGCTCAATGGAGCATGTTATGCCGATGACATGGCCGACTAAAGTGGACTGCGACGAGGATGGGATTCGAACCCACGCGTGCAGAGCACAATGGATTAGCAGTCCATCGCCTTAACCACTCGGCCACCTCGTCATCTGTGCACTTGCTTTAAATTAAAATTCCGATCCAGCTCACCTTCCAAAGTGTTTATATGGGTCTGGAACGTAAGGAAAAGCGTGGAATGGAGGAGGTAGAGAAGGCGAGATAGGCGGCTTTAGCCAAACATCTTCTCTACTGGGGAATTAGCTCAGATGGTAGAGCGCTCGCTTAGCATGCGAGAGGTAGTGGGATCGATGCCCACATTCTCCAAGTGACTTTGGTGTCTTCTGTGGCTGTCATGAGTGGAATAAGATGTTTGAATCTTAAGAACTCAATGGGACTTTTTGCACCAGTTGAACTGAAGATAGCGACCATGTTTTCCTTCCCCCAAGACTTGTAGAATGGGATAACTGTTTTTTACCTTTGTCCATAGTGGACAAAGAAGATATTCAGCAAGTTTCCTGATTCAATACAGCGATTTGTAATCTTTGACACTGGTTGTTTTCACATGTAAACTGCATTTTGCTTTGGTCTTGAGAATCTGGGCTCAATGGAGCATGTTATGCCGATGACATGGCCGACTAAAGCAAAGTGGACTGCGACGAGGATGGGATTCGAACCCATGCGTGCAGAGCACAATGTCCATCGCCTTAACCACACATGCGAGAAGTAGTGGGTTTGATGCCCGCATTCTCCACTAGTTTCAAAGAGCTCATTTTCTGAAATTGAGAGAAAACAAGGTGGATGGAAGACATTCATTGCATGAGTGACATACTCGGGGTTGATTTAGATACTTTGCTCTCTGCGTTACATTGTTCTGTGGTTGAAAGGTGTCACAACATGTCTGGCAGTGCAACTTGATTCCAGGCCATATCTGCTGTCATCTAGCTTTTTCACCCTTTAGTTGCAAGATTTACGCATTACTATCCCATTGATTAAAGTGTCCTGCGGTAGTCCTGCAGGATCAGGGAGCATCTAGTTGGATTGACTGCTGGCCTACCCTATCTCCATATGGAGTGCACAACGTTTTGCAATGATTGCCTTTACCAAATTTCTGGATAAAATTCAGTTCCAGGCAATTTTCATTGTGTTTTTCATTGTCCTGGAAAGTTAAAAAAGCGTTAAATAGACGATAGGAGGAGCTACTTCGAGCCTACTCACCTGCTTTCTGAAGAGGGGAATTAGCTCAAGTGGTAGAGTGCTTGCTTAGCATGCGAGAGGCAGTGGGATCGATGCCCACATTCTCCAAGTGACTTTGGTGTCTTCTGTGGCTGTCATGAGTGGAAAAAGATGTTTGAATTTTAAGAACTCAATGGGACTTTTTGCACCAGTTGAACTGAAGATAGCGACCATGTTTTCCTTCCCCCAAGACTTGTAGAATGGGATAACTGTTTTTTACCTTTGTCCATAGTGGACAAAGAAGATATTCAGCAAGTTTCCTGATTCAATACAGCGATTTGTAATCTTTGACACTGGTTGTTTTCACATGTAAACTGCATGTTGCTTTGGTCTTGAGGATCTGGGCTCAATGGAGCATGTTATGCCGATGACATGGCCGACTAAAGTGGACTGCGACGAGGATGGGATTCGAACCCACGCGTGCAGAGCACAATGGATTAGCAGTCCATCGCCTTAACCACTCGGCCACCTCGTCATCTGTGCACTTGCTTTAAATTAAAATTCCGATCCAGCTCACCTTCCAAAGTGTTTATATGGGTCTGGAACGTAAGGAAAAGCGTGGAATGGAGGAGGTAGAGAAGGCGAGATAGGCGGCTTTAGCCAAACATCTTCTCTACTGGGGAATTAGCTCAGATGGTAGAGCGCTCGCTTAGCATGCGAGAGGTAGTGGGATCGATGCCCACATTCTCCAAGTGACTTTGGTGTCTTCTGTGGCTGTCATGAGTGGAAAAAGATGTTTGAGTTTTAAGAACTCAATGGGACTTTTTGCACCAGTTGAACTGAAGATAGCGACCATGTTTTCCTTCCCCCAAGACTTGTAGAATGGGATAACTGTTTTTTACCTTTGTCCATAGTGGACAAAGAAGATATTCAGCAAGTTTCCTGATTCAATACAGCGATTTGTAATCTTTGACACTGGTTGTTTTCACATGTAAACTGCATGTTGCTTTGGTCTTGAGGATCTGGGCTCAATGGAGCATGTTATGCCGATGACATGGCCGACTAAAGCAAAGTGGACTGCGACGAGGATGGGATTCGAACCCACGCGTGCAGAGCACAATGGATTAGCAGTCCATTGCCTTAACCACTCGGCCACCTCGTTATCTGTGCACTTGCTTTAAATTAAAATTCCGATCCAGCTTACCTTCCAAAGTGTTTATATGGGTCTGGAACGTAAGGAAAAGCGTGGAATGGAGGAGGTAGAGAAGGCGAGATAGGCGGCTTTAGCCAAACATCTTCTCTACTGGGGAATTAGCTCAGATGGTAGAGCGCTCGCTTAGCATGCGAGAGGTAGTGGGATCGATGCCCACATTCTCCAAGTGACTTTGGTGTCTTCTGTGGCTGTCATGAGTGGAATAAGATGTTTGAATCTTAAGAACTCAATGGGACTTTTTGCACCAGTTGAACTGAAGATAGCGACCATGTTTTTCTTCCCCCAGGACTTGTAGAATGGGATAACTGTTTTTTACCAACTGAATAGTGGACAAAGAAGATATTCAGCAAGTTTCCTGATTCAATACAGCGATTTGTAATCTTTGACACTGGTTGTTTTCACATGTAAACTGCATTTTGCTTTGGTCTTGAGAATCTGGGCTCAATGGAGCATGTTATGCCGATGACATGGCCGACTAAAGCAAAGTGGACTGCGACGAGGATGGGATTCGAACCCATGCGTGCAGAGCACAATGTCCATCGCCTTAACCACACATGCGAGAAGTAGTGGGTTTGATGCCCGCATTCTCCACTAGTTTCAAAGAGCTCATTTTCTGAAATTGAGAGAAAACAAGGTGGATGGAAGACATTTGTTGCATGAGTGACATACTCGGGGTTGATTTAGATACTTTGCTCTCTGCGTTACATTGTTCTGTGGTTGAAAGGTGTCACAACATGTCTGGCAGTGCAACTTGATTCCAGGCCATATCTGCTGTCATCTAGCTTTTTCACCCTTTAGTTGCAAGATTTACGCATTACTATCCCATTGATTAAAGTGTCCTGCGGTAGTCCTGCAGGATCAGGGAGCATCTAGTTGGATTGACTGCTGGCCTACCCTATCTCCATATGGAGTGCACAACGTTTTGCAATGATTGCCTTTACCAAATTTCTGGATAAAATTCAGTTCCAGGCAATTTTCTTTGTGTTTTTCATTGTCCTGGAAAGTTAAAAAAGCGTTAAATAGACGATAGGAGGAGCTACTTCGAGCCTACTCACCTGCTTTCTGAAGAGGGGAATTAGCTCAAGTGGTAGAGTGCTTGCTTAGCATGCGAGAGGCAGTGGGATCGATGCCCACATTCTCCAAGTGACTTTGGTGTCTTCTGTGGCTGTCATGAGTGGAAAAAGATGTTTGAATTTTAAGAACTCAATGGGACTTTTTGCACCAGTTGAACTGAAGATAGTGACCATGTTTTCCTTCCCCCAAGACTTGTAGAATGGGATAACTGTTTTTTACCTTTGTCCATAGTGGACAAAGAAGATATTCAGCAAGTTTCCTGATTCAATACAGCGATTTGTAATCTTTGACACTGGTTGTTTTCACATGTAAACTGCATGTTGCTTTGGTCTTGAGGATCTGGGCTCAATGGAGCATGTTATGCCGATGACATGGCCGACTAAAGCAAAGTGGACTGCGACGAGGATGGGATTCGAACCCACGCGTGCAGAGCACAATGGATTAGCAGTCCATCGCCTTAACCACTCGGCCACCTCGTCATCTGTGCACTTGCTTTAAATTAAAATTCCGATCCAGCTCACCTTCCAAAGTGTTTATATGGGTCTGGAACGTAAGGAAAAGCGTGGAATGGAGGAGGTAGAGAAGGCGAGATAGGCGGCTTTAGCCAAACATCTTCTCTACTGGGGAATTAGCTCAGATGGTAGAGCGCTCGCTTAGCATGCGAGAGGTAGTGGGATCGATGCCCACATTCTCCAAGTGACTTTGGTGTCTTCTGTGGCTGTCATGAGTGGAATAAGATGTTTGAATCTTAAGAACTCAATGGGACTTTTTGCACCAGTTGAACTGAAGATAGCGACCATGTTTTCCTTCCCCCAAGACTTGTAGAATGGGATAACTGTTTTTTACCTTTGTCCATAGTGGACAAAGAAGATATTCAGCAAGTTTCCTGATTCAATACAGCGATTTGTAATCTTTGACACTGGTTGTTTTCACATGTAAACTGCATTTTGCTTTGGTCTTGAGAATCTGGGCTCAATGGAGCATGTTATGCCGATGACATGGCCGACTAAAGCAAAGTGGACTGCGACGAGGATGGGATTCGAACCCATGCGTGCAGAGCACAATGTCCATCGCCTTAACCACACATGCGAGAAGTAGTGGGTTTGATGCCCGCATTCTCCACTAGTTTCAAAGAGCTCATTTTCTGAAATTGAGAGAAAACAAGGTGGATGGAAGACATTCATTGCATGAGTGACATACTCGGGGTTGATTTAGATACTTTGCTCTCTGCGTTACATTGTTCTGTGGTTGAAAGGTGTCACAACATGTCTGGCAGTGCAACTTGATTCCAGGCCATATCTGCTGTCATCTAGCTTTTTCACCCTTTAGTTGCAAGATTTACGCATTACTATCCCATTGATTAAAGTGTCCTGCGGTAGTCCTGCAGGATCAGGGAGCATCTAGTTGGATTGACTGCTGGCCTACCCTATCTCCATATGGAGTGCACAACGTTTTGCAATGATTGCCTTTACCAAATTTCTGGATAAAATTCAGTTCCAGGCAATTTTCATTGTGTTTTTCATTGTCCTGGAAAGTTAAAAAAGCGTTAAATAGACGATAGGAGGAGCTACTTCGAGCCTACTCACCTGCTTTCTGAAGAGGGGAATTAGCTCAAGTGGTAGAGTGCTTGCTTAGCATGCGAGAGGCAGTGGGATCGATGCCCACATTCTCCAAGTGACTTTGGTGTCTTCTGTGGCTGTCATGAGTGGAAAAAGATGTTTGAATTTTAAGAACTCAATGGGACTTTTTGCACCAGTTGAACTGAAGATAGCGACCATGTTTTCCTTCCCCCAAGACTTGTAGAATGGGATAACTGTTTTTTACCTTTGTCCATAGTGGACAAAGAAGATATTCAGCAAGTTTCCTGATTCAATACAGCGATTTGTAATCTTTGACACTGGTTGTTTTCACATGTAAACTGCATGTTGCTTTGGTCTTGAGGATCTGGGCTCAATGGAGCATGTTATGCCGATGACATGGCCGACTAAAGTGGACTGCGACGAGGATGGGATTCGAACCCACGCGTGCAGAGCACAATGGATTAGCAGTCCATCGCCTTAACCACTCGGCCACCTCGTCATCTGTGCACTTGCTTTAAATTAAAATTCCGATCCAGCTCACCTTCCAAAGTGTTTATATGGGTCTGGAACGTAAGGAAAAGCGTGGAATGGAGGAGGTAGAGAAGGCGAGATAGGCGGCTTTAGCCAAACATCTTCTCTACTGGGGAATTAGCTCAGATGGTAGAGCGCTCGCTTAGCATGCGAGAGGTAGTGGGATCGATGCCCACATTCTCCAAGTGACTTTGGTGTCTTCTGTGGCTGTCATGAGTGGAATAAGATGTTTGAATCTTAAGAACTCAATGGGACTTTTTGCACCAGTTGAACTGAAGATAGCGACCATGTTTTCCTTCCCCCAAGACTTGTAGAATGGGATAACTGTTTTTTACCTTTGTCCATAGTGGACAAAGAAGATATTCAGCAAGTTTCCTGATTCAATACAGCGATTTGTAATCTTTGACACTGGTTGTTTTCACATGTAAACTGCATTTTGCTTTGGTCTTGAGAATCTGGGCTCAATGGAGCATGTTATGCCGATGACATGGCCGACTAAAGCAAAGTGGACTGCGACGAGGATGGGATTCGAACCCATGCGTGCAGAGCACAATGTCCATCGCCTTAACCACACATGCGAGAAGTAGTGGGTTTGATGCCCGCATTCTCCACTAGTTTCAAAGAGCTCATTTTCTGAAATTGAGAGAAAACAAGGTGGATGGAAGACATTCATTGCATGAGTGACATACTCGGGGTTGATTTAGATACTTTGCTCTCTGCGTTACATTGTTCTGTGGTTGAAAGGTGTCACAACATGTCTGGCAGTGCAACTTGATTCCAGGCCATATCTGCTGTCATCTAGCTTTTTCACCCTTTAGTTGCAAGATTTACGCATTACTATCCCATTGATTAAAGTGTCCTGCGGTAGTCCTGCAGGATCAGGGAGCATCTAGTTGGATTGACTGCTGGCCTACCCTATCTCCATATGGAGTGCACAACGTTTTGCAATGATTGCCTTTACCAAATTTCTGGATAAAATTCAGTTCCAGGCAATTTTCATTGTGTTTTTCATTGTCCTGGAAAGTTAAAAAAGCGTTAAATAGACGATAGGAGGAGCTACTTCGAGCCTACTCACCTGCTTTCTGAAGAGGGGAATTAGCTCAAGTGGTAGAGTGCTTGCTTAGCATGCGAGAGGCAGTGGGATCGATGCCCACATTCTCCAAGTGACTTTGGTGTCTTCTGTGGCTGTCATGAGTGGAAAAAGATGTTTGAATTTTAAGAACTCAATGGGACTTTTTGCACCAGTTGAACTGAAGATAGCGACCATGTTTTCCTTCCCCCAAGACTTGTAGAATGGGATAACTGTTTTTTACCTTTGTCCATAGTGGACAAAGAAGATATTCAGCAAGTTTCCTGATTCAATACAGCGATTTGTAATCTTTGACACTGGTTGTTTTCACATGTAAACTGCATGTTGCTTTGGTCTTGAGGATCTGGGCTCAATGGAGCATGTTATGCCGATGACATGGCCGACTAAAGTGGACTGCGACGAGGATGGGATTCGAACCCACGCGTGCAGAGCACAATGGATTAGCAGTCCATCGCCTTAACCACTCGGCCACCTCGTCATCTGTGCACTTGCTTTAAATTAAAATTCCGATCCAGCTCACCTTCCAAAGTGTTTATATGGGTCTGGAACGTAAGGAAAAGCGTGGAATGGAGGAGGTAGAGAAGGCGAGATAGGCGGCTTTAGCCAAACATCTTCTCTACTGGGGAATTAGCTCAGATGGTAGAGCGCTCGCTTAGCATGCGAGAGGTAGTGGGATCGATGCCCACATTCTCCAAGTGACTTTGGTGTCTTCTGTGGCTGTCATGAGTGGAATAAGATGTTTGAATCTTAAGAACTCAATGGGACTTTTTGCACCAGTTGAACTGAAGATAGCGACCATGTTTTCCTTCCCCCAAGACTTGTAGAATGGGATAACTGTTTTTTACCTTTGTCCATAGTGGACAAAGAAGATATTCAGCAAGTTTCCTGATTCAATACAGCGATTTGTAATCTTTGACACTGGTTGTTTTCACATGTAAACTGCATTTTGCTTTGGTCTTGAGAATCTGGGCTCAATGGAGCATGTTATGCCGATGACATGGCCGACTAAAGCAAAGTGGACTGCGACGAGGATGGGATTCGAACCCATGCGTGCAGAGCACAATGTCCATCGCCTTAACCACACATGCGAGAAGTAGTGGGTTTGATGCCCGCATTCTCCACTAGTTTCAAAGAGCTCATTTTCTGAAATTGAGAGAAAACAAGGTGGATGGAAGACATTCATTGCATGAGTGACATACTCGGGGTTGATTTAGATACTTTGCTCTCTGCGTTACATTGTTCTGTGGTTGAAAGGTGTCACAACATGTCTGGCAGTGCAACTTGATTCCAGGCCATATCTGCTGTCATCTAGCTTTTTCACCCTTTAGTTGCAAGATTTACGCATTACTATCCCATTGATTAAAGTGTCCTGCGGTAGTCCTGCAGGATCAGGGAGCATCTAGTTGGATTGACTGCTGGCCTACCCTATCTCCATATGGAGTGCACAACGTTTTGCAATGATTGCCTTTACCAAATTTCTGGATAAAATTCAGTTCCAGGCAATTTTCATTGTGTTTTTCATTGTCCTGGAAAGTTAAAAAAGCGTTAAATAGACGATAGGAGGAGCTACTTCGAGCCTACTCACCTGCTTTCTGAAGAGGGGAATTAGCTCAAGTGGTAGAGTGCTTGCTTAGCATGCGAGAGGCAGTGGGATCGATGCCCACATTCTCCAAGTGACTTTGGTGTCTTCTGTGGCTGTCATGAGTGGAAAAAGATGTTTGAATTTTAAGAACTCAATGGGACTTTTTGCACCAGTTGAACTGAAGATAGCGACCATGTTTTCCTTCCCCCAAGACTTGTAGAATGGGATAACTGTTTTTTACCTTTGTCCATAGTGGACAAAGAAGATATTCAGCAAGTTTCCTGATTCAATACAGCGATTTGTAATCTTTGACACTGGTTGTTTTCACATGTAAACTGCATGTTGCTTTGGTCTTGAGGATCTGGGCTCAATGGAGCATGTTATGCCGATGACATGGCCGACTAAAGTGGACTGCGACGAGGATGGGATTCGAACCCACGCGTGCAGAGCACAATGGATTAGCAGTCCATCGCCTTAACCACTCGGCCACCTCGTCATCTGTGCACTTGCTTTAAATTAAAATTCCGATCCAGCTCACCTTCCAAAGTGTTTATATGGGTCTGGAACGTAAGGAAAAGCGTGGAATGGAGGAGGTAGAGAAGGCGAGATAGGCGGCTTTAGCCAAACATCTTCTCTACTGGGGAATTAGCTCAGATGGTAGAGCGCTCGCTTAGCATGCGAGAGGTAGTGGGATCGATGCCCACATTCTCCAAGTGACTTTGGTGTCTTCTGTGGCTGTCATGAGTGGAATAAGATGTTTGAATCTTAAGAACTCAATGGGACTTTTTGCACCAGTTGAACTGAAGATAGCGACCATGTTTTCCTTCCCCCAAGACTTGTAGAATGGGATAACTGTTTTTTACCTTTGTCCATAGTGGACAAAGAAGATATTCAGCAAGTTTCCTGATTCAATACAGCGATTTGTAATCTTTGACACTGGTTGTTTTCACATGTAAACTGCATTTTGCTTTGGTCTTGAGAATCTGGGCTCAATGGAGCATGTTATGCCGATGACATGGCCGACTAAAGCAAAGTGGACTGCGACGAGGATGGGATTCGAACCCATGCGTGCAGAGCACAATGTCCATCGCCTTAACCACACATGCGAGAAGTAGTGGGTTTGATGCCCGCATTCTCCACTAGTTTCAAAGAGCTCATTTTCTGAAATTGAGAGAAAACAAGGTGGATGGAAGACATTCATTGCATGAGTGACATACTCGGGGTTGATTTAGATACTTTGCTCTCTGCGTTACATTGTTCTGTGGTTGAAAGGTGTCACAACATGTCTGGCAGTGCAACTTGATTCCAGGCCATATCTGCTGTCATCTAGCTTTTTCACCCTTTAGTTGCAAGATTTACGCATTACTATCCCATTGATTAAAGTGTCCTGCGGTAGTCCTGCAGGATCAGGGAGCATCTAGTTGGATTGACTGCTGGCCTACCCTATCTCCATATGGAGTGCACAACGTTTTGCAATGATTGCCTTTACCAAATTTCTGGATAAAATTCAGTTCCAGGCAATTTTCATTGTGTTTTTCATTGTCCTGGAAAGTTAAAAAAGCGTTAAATAGACGATAGGAGGAGCTACTTCGAGCCTACTCACCTGCTTTCTGAAGAGGGGAATTAGCTCAAGTGGTAGAGTGCTTGCTTAGCATGCGAGAGGCAGTGGGATCGATGCCCACATTCTCCAAGTGACTTTGGTGTCTTCTGTGGCTGTCATGAGTGGAAAAAGATGTTTGAATTTTAAGAACTCAATGGGACTTTTTGCACCAGTTGAACTGAAGATAGCGACCATGTTTTCCTTCCCCCAAGACTTGTAGAATGGGATAACTGTTTTTTACCTTTGTCCATAGTGGACAAAGAAGATATTCAGCAAGTTTCCTGATTCAATACAGCGATTTGTAATCTTTGACACTGGTTGTTTTCACATGTAAACTGCATGTTGCTTTGGTCTTGAGGATCTGGGCTCAATGGAGCATGTTATGCCGATGACATGGCCGACTAAAGCAAAGTGGACTGCGACGAGGATGGGATTCGAACCCACGCGTGCAGAGCACAATGGATTAGCAGTCCATCGCCTTAACCACTCGGCCACCTCGTCATCTGTGCACTTGCTTTAAATTAAAATTCCGATCCAGCTCACCTTCCAAAGTGTTTATATGGGTCTGGAACGTAAGGAAAAGCGTGGAATGGAGGAGGTAGAGAAGGCGAGATAGGCGGCTTTAGCCAAACATCTTCTCTACTGGGGAATTAGCTCAGATGGTAGAGCGCTCGCTTAGCATGCGAGAGGTAGTGGGATCGATGCCCACATTCTCCAAGTGACTTTGGTGTCTTCTGTGGCTGTCATGAGTGGAATAAGATGTTTGAATTTTAAGAACTCAATGGGACTTTTTGCACCAGTTGAACTGAAGATAGCGACCATGTTTTCCTTCCCCCAAGACTTGTAGAATGGGATAACTGTTTTTTACCTTTGTCCATAGTGGACAAAGAAGATATTCAGCAAGTTTCCTGATTCAATACAGCGATTTGTAATCTTTGACACTGGTTGTTTTCACATGTAAACTGCATGTTGCTTTGGTCTTGAGGATCTGGGCTCAATGGAGCATGTTATGCCGATGACATGGCCGACTAAAGCAAAGTGGACTGCGACGAGGATGGGATTCGAACCCACGCGTGCAGAGCACAATGGATTAGCAGTCCATCGCCTTAACCACTCGGCCACCTCGTCATCTGTGCACTTGCTTTAAATTAAAATTCCGATCCAGCTCACCTTCCAAAGTGTTTATATGGGTCTGGAACGTAAGGAAAAGCGTGGAATGGAGGAGGTAGAGAAGGCGAGATAGGCGGCTTTAGCCAAACATCTTCTCTACTGGGGAATTAGCTCAGATGGTAGAGCGCTCGCTTAGCATGCGAGAGGTAGTGGGATCGATGCCCACATTCTCCAAGTGACTTTGGTGTCTTCTGTGGCTGTCATGAGTGGAATAAGATGTTTGAATCTTAAGAACTCAATGGGACTTTTTGCACCAGTTGAACTGAAGATAGCGACCATGTTTTCCTTCCCCCAAGACTTGTAGAATGGGATAACTGTTTTTTACCTTTGTCCATAGTGGACAAAGAAGATATTCAGCAAGTTTCCTGATTCAATACAGCGATTTGTAATCTTTGACACTGGTTGTTTTCACATGTAAACTGCATTTTGCTTTGGTCTTGAGAATCTGGGCTCAATGGAGCATGTTATGCCGATGACATGGCCGACTAAAGCAAAGTGGACTGCGACGAGGATGGGATTCGAACCCATGCGTGCAGAGCACAATGTCCATCGCCTTAACCACACATGCGAGAAGTAGCGGGTTTGATGCCCGCATTCTCCACTAGTTTCAAAGAGCTCATTTTCTGAAATTGAGAGAAAACAAGGTGGATGGAAGACATTCATTGCATGAGTGACATACTCGGGGTTGATTTAGATACTTTGCTCTCTGCGTTACATTGTTCTGTGGTTGAAAGGTGTCACAACATGTCTGGCAGTGCAACTTGATTCCAGGCCATATCTGCTGTCATCTAGCTGTTTCACCCTTTAGTTGCAAGATTTACGCACTACTATCCCATTGATTAAAGTGTCCTGCGGTAGTCCTGCAGGATCAGGGAGCATCTAGTTGGATTGACTGCTGGCCTACCCTATCTCCATATGGAGTGCGCAATGATTGCCTTTACCAAATTTCTGGATAAAATTCAGTTCCAGGCAATTTTCATTGTGTTTTTCATTGTCCTGGAAAGTTAAAAAAGCGTTAAATAGACGATAGGAGGAGCTACTTCGAGCCTACTCACCTGCTTTCTGAAGAGGGGAATTAGCTCAAGTGGTAGAGTGCTTGCTTAGCATGCGAGAGGCAGTGGGATCGATGCCCACATTCTCCAAGTGACTTTGGTGTCTTCTGTGGCTGTCATGAGTGGACTAAGATGTTTGAATCTTAAGAACTCAATGGGACTTTTTGCACCAGTTGAACTGAAGATAGCGACCATGTTTTTCTTCCCCCAGGACTTGTAGAATGGGATAACTGTTTTTTACCAACTGAATAGTGGACAAAGAAGATATTCAGCAAGTTTCCTGATTCAATACAGCGATTTGTAATCTTTGACACTGGTTGTTTTCACATGTAAACTGCATTTTGCTTTGGTCTTGAGAATCTGGGCTCAATGGAGCATGTTATGCCGATGACATGGCCGACTAAAGCAAAGTGGACTGCGACGAGGATGGGATTCGAACCCATGCGTGCAGAGCACAATGTCCATCGCCTTAACCACACATGCGAGAAGTAGCGGGTTTGATGCCCGCATTCTCCACTAGTTTCAAAGAGCTCATTTTCTGAAATTGAGAGAAAACAAGGTGGATGGAAGACATTCATTGCATGAGTGACATACTCGGGGTTGATTTAGATACTTTGCTCTCTGCGTTACATTGTTCTGTGGTTGAAAGGTGTCACAACATGTCTGGCAGTGCAACTTGATTCCAGGCCATATCTGCTGTCATCTAGCTTTTTCACCCTTTAGTTGCAAGATTTACGCATTACTATCCCATTGATTAAAGTGTCCTGCGGTAGTCCTGCAGGATCAGGGAGCATCTAGTTGGATTGACTGCTGGCCTACCCTATCTCCATATGGAGTGCACAACGTTTTGCAATGATTGCCTTTACCAAATTTCTGGACAAAATTCAGTTCCAGGCAATTTTCTTTGTGTTTTTCATTGTCCTGGAAAGTTAAAAAAGCGTTAAATAGACGATAGGAGGAGCTACTTCGAGCCTACTCACCTGCTTTCTGAAGAGGGGAATTAGCTCAAGTGGTAGAGTGCTTGCTTAGCATGCGAGAGGCAGTGGGATCGATGCCCACATTCTCCAAGTGACTTTGGTGTCTTCTGTGGCTGTCATGAGTGGAAAAAGATGTTTGAATTTTAAGAACTCAATGGGACTTTTTGCACCAGTTGAACTGAAGATAGCGACCATGTTTTTCTTCCCCCAGGACTTGTAGAATGGGATAACTGTTTTTTACCAACTGAATAGTGGACAAAGAAGATATTCAGCAAGTTTCCTGATTCAATACAGCGATTTGTAATCTTTGACACTGGTTGTTTTCACATGTAAACTGCATTTTGCTTTGGTCTTGAGAATCTGGGCTCAATGGAGCATGTTATGCCGATGACATGGCCGACTAAAGCAAAGTGGACTGCGACGAGGATGGGATTCGAACCCATGCGTGCAGAGCACAATGTCCATCGCCTTAACCACACATGCGAGAAGTAGCGGGTTTGATGCCCGCATTCTCCACTAGTTTCAAAGAGCTCATTTTCTGAAATTGAGAGAAAACAAGGTGGATGGAAGACATTCATTGCATGAGTGACATACTCGGGGTTGATTTAGATACTTTGCTCTCTGCGTTACATTGTTCTGTGGTTGAAAGGTGTCACAACATGTCTGGCAGTGCAACTTGATTCCAGGCCATATCTGCTGTCATCTAGCTTTTTCACCCTTTAGTTGCAAGATTTACGCATTACTATCCCATTGATTAAAGTGTCCTGCGGTAGTCCTGCAGGATCAGGGAGCATCTAGTTGGATTGACTGCTGGCCTACCCTATCTCCATATGGAGTGCACAACGTTTTGCAATGATTGCCTTTACCAAATTTCTGGACAAAATTCAGTTCCAGGCAATTTTCTTTGTGTTTTTCATTGTCCTGGAAAGTTAAAAAAGCGTTAAATAGACGATAGGAGGAGCTACTTCGAGCCTACTCACCTGCTTTCTGAAGAGGGGAATTAGCTCAAGTGGTAGAGTGCTTGCTTAGCATGCGAGAGGCAGTGGGATCGATGCCCACATTCTCCAAGTGACTTTGGTGTCTTCTGTGGCTGTCATGAGTGGAAAAAGATGTTTGAATTTTAAGAACTCAATGGGACTTTTTGCACCAGTTGAACTGAAGATAGCGACCATGTTTTCCTTCCCCCAAGACTTGTAGAATGGGATAACTGTTTTTTACCTTTGTCCATAGTGGACAAAGAAGATATTCAGCAAGTTTCCTGATTCAATACAGCGATTTGTAATCTTTGACACTGGTTGTTTTCACATGTAAACTGCATGTTGCTTTGGTCTTGAGGATCTGGGCTCAATGGAGCATGTTATGCCGATGACATGGCCGACTAAAGCAAAGTGGACTGCGACGAGGATGGGATTCGAACCCACGCGTGCAGAGCACAATGGATTAGCAGTCCATCGCCTTAACCACTCGGCCACCTCGTCATCTGTGCACTTGCTTTAAATTAAAATTCCGATCCAGCTCACCTTCCAAAGTGTTTATATGGGTCTGGAACGTAAGGAAAAGCGTGGAATGGAGGAGGTAGAGAAGGCGAGATAGGCGGCTTTAGCCAAACATCTTCTCTACTGGGGAATTAGCTCAGATGGTAGAGCGCTCGCTTAGCATGAGAGAGGTAGTGGGATCGATGCCCACATTCTCCAAGTGACTTTGGTGTCTTCTGTGGCTGTCATGAGTGGAATAAGATGTTTGAATTTTAAGAACTCAATGGGACTTTTTGCACCAGTTGAACTGAAGATAGCGACCATGTTTTCCTTCCCCCAAGACTTGTAGAATGGGATAACTGTTTTTTACCTTTGTCCATAGTGGACAAAGAAGATATTCAGCAAGTTTCCTGATTCAATACAGCGATTTGTAATCTTTGACACTGGTTGTTTTCACATGTAAACTGCATTTTGCTTTGGTCTTGAGAATCTGGGCTCAATGGAGCATGTTATGCCGATGACATGGCCGACTAAAGCAAAGTGGACTGCGACGAGGATGGGATTCGAACCCATGCGTGCAGAGCACAATGTCCATCGCCTTAACCACACATGCGAGAAGTAGTGGGTTTGATGCCCGCATTCTCCACTAGTTTCAAAGAGCTCATTTTCTGAAATTGAGAGAAAACAAGGTGGATGGAAGACATTTGTTGCATGAGTGACATACTCGGGGTTGATTTAGATACTTTGCTCTCTGCGTTACATTGTTCTGTGGTTGAAAGGTGTCACAACATGTCTGGCAGTGCAACTTGATTCCAGGCCATATCTGCTGTCATCTAGCTTTTTCACCCTTTAGTTGCAAGATTTACGCATTACTATCCCATTGATTAAAGTGTCCTGCGGTAGTCCTGCAGGATCAGGGAGCATCTAGTTGGATTGACTGCTGGCCTACCCTATCTCCATATGGAGTGCACAACGTTTTGCAATGATTGCCTTTACCAAATTTCTGGACAAAATTCAGTTCCAGGCAATTTTCTTTGTGTTTTTCATTGTCCTGGAAAGTTAAAAAAGCGTTAAATAGACGATAGGAGGAGCTACTTCGAGCCTACTCACCTGCTTTCTGAAGAGGGGAATTAGCTCAAGTGGTAGAGTGCTTGCTTAGCATGCGAGAGGCAGTGGGATCGATGCCCACATTCTCCAAGTGACTTTGGTGTCTTCTGTGGCTGTCATGAGTGGAAAAAGATGTTTGAATTTTAAGAACTCAATGGGACTTTTTGCACCAGTTGAACTGAAGATAGCGACCATGTTTTTCTTCCCCCAAGACTTGTAGAATGGGATAACTGTTTTTTACCTTTGTCCATAGTGGACAAAGAAGATATTCAGCAAGTTTCCTGATTCAATACAGCGATTTGTAATCTTTGACACTGGTTGTTTTCACATGTAAACTGCATGTTGCTTTGGTCTTGAGGATCTGGGCTCAATGGAGCATGTTATGCCGATGACATGGCCGACTAAAGCAAAGTGGACTGCGACGAGGATGGGATTCGAACCCACGCGTGCAGAGCACAATGGATTAGCAGTCCATTGCCTTAACCACTCGGCCACCTCGTTATCTGTGCACTTGCTTTAAATTAAAATTCCGATCCAGCTTACCTTCCAAAGTGTTTATATGGGTCTGGAACGTAAGGAAAAGCGTGGAATGGAGGAGGTAGAGAAGGCGAGATAGGCGGCTTTAGCCAAACATCTTCTCTACTGGGGAATTAGCTCAGATGGTAGAGCGCTCGCTTAGCATGCGAGAGGTAGTGGGATCGATGCCCACATTCTCCAAGTGACTTTGGTGTCTTCTGTGGCTGTCATGAGTGGAATAAGATGTTTGAATCTTAAGAACTCAATGGGACTTTTTGCACCAGTTGAACTGAAGATAGCGACCATGTTTTTCTTCCCCCAGGACTTGTAGAATGGGATAACTGTTTTTTACCAACTGAATAGTGGACAAAGAAGATATTCAGCAAGTTTCCTGATTCAATACAGCGATTTGTAATCTTTGACACTGGTTGTTTTCACATGTAAACTGCATTTTGCTTTGGTCTTGAGAATCTGGGCTCAACGGAGCATGTTATGCCGATGACATGGCCGACTAAAGCAAAGTGGACTGCGACGAGGATGGGATTCGAACCCATGCGTGCAGAGCACAATGTCCATCGCCTTAACCACACATGCGAGAAGTAGCGGGTTTGATGCCCGCATTCTCCACTAGTTTCAAAGAGCTCATTTTCTGAAATTGAGAGAAAACAAGGTGGATGGAAGACATTCATTGCATGAGTGACATACTCGGGGTTGATTTAGATACTTTGCTCTCTGCGTTACATTGTTCTGTGGTTGAAAGGTGTCACAACATGTCTGGCAGTGCAACTTGATTCCAGGCCATATCTGCTGTCATCTAGCTTTTTCACCCTTTAGTTGCAAGATTTACGCATTACTATCCCATTGATTAAAGTGTCCTGCGGTAGTCCTGCAGGATCAGGGAGCATCTAGTTGGATTGACTGCTGGCCTACCCTATCTCCATATGGAGTGCGCAATGATTGCCTTTACCAAATTTCTGGATAAAATTCAGTTCCAGGCAATTTTCATTGTGTTTTTCATTGTCCTGGAAAGTTAAAAAAGCGTTAAATAGACGATAGGAGGAGCTACTTCGAGCCTACTCACCTGCTTTCTGAAGAGGGGAATTAGCTCAAGTGGTAGAGTGCTTGCTTAGCATGCGAGAGGCAGTGGGATCGATGCCCACATTCTCCAAGTGACTTTGGTGTCTTCTGTGGCTGTCATGAGTGGAAAAAGATGTTTGAATTTTAAGAACTCAATGGGACTTTTTGCACCAGTTGAACTGAAGATAGCGACCATGTTTTCCTTCCCCCAAGACTTGTAGAATGGGATAACTGTTTTTTACCTTTGTCCATAGTGGACAAAGAAGATATTCAGCAAGTTTCCTGATTCAATACAGCGATTTGTAATCTTTGACACTGGTTGTTTTCACATGTAAACTGCATGTTGCTTTGGTCTTGAGGATCTGGGCTCAATGGAGCATGTTATGCCGATGACATGGCCGACTAAAGCAAAGTGGACTGCGACGAGGATGGGATTCGAACCCACGCGTGCAGAGCACAATGGATTAGCAGTCCATCGCCTTAACCACTCGGCCACCTCGTCATCTGTGCACTTGCTTTAAATTAAAATTCCGATCCAGCTCACCTTCCAAAGTGTTTATATGGGTCTGGAACGTAAGGAAAAGCGTGGAATGGAGGAGGTAGAGAAGGCGAGATAGGCGGCTTTAGCCAAACATCTTCTCTACTGGGGAATTAGCTCAGATGGTAGAGCGCTCGCTTAGCATGCGAGAGGTAGTGGGATCGATGCCCACATTCTCCAAGTGACTTTGGTGTCTTCTGTGGCTGTCATGAGTGGAATAAGATGTTTGAATTTTAAGAACTCAATGGGACTTTTTGCACCAGTTGAACTGAAGATAGCGACCATGTTTTCCTTCCCCCAAGACTTGTAGAATGGGATAACTGTTTTTTACCTTTGTCCATAGTGGACAAAGAAGATATTCAGCAAGTTTCCTGATTCAATACAGCGATTTGTAATCTTTGACACTGGTTGTTTTCACATGTAAACTGCATTTTGCTTTGGTCTTGAGAATCTGGGCTCAATGGAGCATGTTATGCCGATGACATGGCCGACTAAAGCAAAGTGGACTGCGACGAGGATGGGATTCGAACCCATGCGTGCAGAGCACAATGTCCATCGCCTTAACCACACATGCGAGAAGTAGTGGGTTTGATGCCCGCATTCTCCACTAGTTTCAAAGAGCTCATTTTCTGAAATTGAGAGAAAACAAGGTGGATGGAAGACATTTGTTGCATGAGTGACATACTCGGGGTTGATTTAGATACTTTGCTCTCTGCGTTACATTGTTCTGTGGTTGAAAGGTGTCACAACATGTCTGGCAGTGCAACTTGATTCCAGGCCATATCTGCTGTCATCTAGCTTTTTCACCCTTTAGTTGCAAGATTTACGCATTACTATCCCATTGATTAAAGTGTCCTGCGGTAGTCCTGCAGGATCAGGGAGCATCTAGTTGGATTGACTGCTGGCCTACCCTATCTCCATATGGAGTGCACAACGTTTTGCAATGATTGCCTTTACCAAATTTCTGGACAAAATTCAGTTCCAGGCAATTTTCTTTGTGTTTTTCATTGTCCTGGAAAGTTAAAAAAGCGTTAAATAGACGATAGGAGGAGCTACTTCGAGCCTACTCACCTGCTTTCTGAAGAGGGGAATTAGCTCAAGTGGTAGAGTGCTTGCTTAGCATGCGAGAGGCAGTGGGATCGATGCCCACATTCTCCAAGTGACTTTGGTGTCTTCTGTGGCTGTCATGAGTGGAAAAAGATGTTTGAATTTTAAGAACTCAATGGGACTTTTTGCACCAGTTGAACTGAAGATAGCGACCATGTTTTCCTTCCCCCAAGACTTGTAGAATGGGATAACTGTTTTTTACCTTTGTCCATAGTGGACAAAGAAGATATTCAGCAAGTTTCCTGATTCAATACAGCGATTTGTAATCTTTGACACTGGTTGTTTTCACATGTAAACTGCATGTTGCTTTGGTCTTGAGGATCTGGGCTCAATGGAGCATGTTATGCCGATGACATGGCCGACTAAAGTGGACTGCGACGAGGATGGGATTCGAACCCACGCGTGCAGAGCACAATGGATTAGCAGTCCATCGCCTTAACCACTCGGCCACCTCGTCATCTGTGCACTTGCTTTAAATTAAAATTCCGATCCAGCTCACCTTCCAAAGTGTTTATATGGGTCTGGAACGTAAGGAAAAGCGTGGAATGGAGGAGGTAGAGAAGGCGAGATAGGCGGCTTTAGCCAAACATCTTCTCTACTGGGGAATTAGCTCAGATGGTAGAGCGCTCGCTTAGCATGCGAGAGGTACTGGGATCGATGCCCACATTCTCCAAGTGACTTTGGTGTCTTCTGTGGCTGTCATGAGTGGAATAAGATGTTTGAATTTTAAGAACTCAATGGGACTTTTTGCACCAGTTGAACTGAAGATAGCGACCATGTTTTCCTTCCCCCAAGACTTGTAGAATGGGATAACTGTTTTTTACCTTTGTCCATAGTGGACAAAGAAGATATTCAGCAAGTTTCCTGATTCAATACAGCGATTTGTAATCTTTGACACTGGTTGTTTTCACATGTAAACTGCATTTTGCTTTGGTCTTGAGAATCTGGGCTCAATGGAGCATGTTATGCCGATGACATGGCCGACTAAAGCAAAGTGGACTGCGACGAGGATGGGATTCGAACCCATGCGTGCAGAGCACAATGTCCATCGCCTTAACCACACATGCGAGAAGTAGTGGGTTTGATGCCCGCATTCTCCACTAGTTTCAAAGAGCTCATTTTCTGAAATTGAGAGAAAACAAGGTGGATGGAAGACATTTGTTGCATGAGTGACATACTCGGGGTTGATTTAGATACTTTGCTCTCTGCGTTACATTGTTCTGTGGTTGAAAGGTGTCACAACATGTCTGGCAGTGCAACTTGATTCCAGGCCATATCTGCTGTCATCTAGCTTTTTCACCCTTTAGTTGCAAGATTTACGCATTACTATCCCATTGATTAAAGTGTCCTGCGGTAGTCCTGCAGGATCAGGGAGCATCTAGTTGGATTGACTGCTGGCCTACCCTATCTCCATATGGAGTGCGCAATGATTGCCTTTACCACATTTCTGGATAAAATTCAGTTCCAGGCAATTTTCATTGTGTTTTTCATTGTCCTGGAAAGTTAAAAAAGCGTTAAATAGACGATAGGAGGAGCTACTTCGAGCCTACTCACCTGCTTTCTGAAGAGGGGAATTAGCTCAAGTGGTAGAGTGCTTGCTTAGCATGCGAGAGGCAGTGGGATCGATGCCCACATTCTCCAAGTGACTTTGGTGTCTTCTGTGGCTGTCATGAGTGGAAAAAGATGTTTGAATTTTAAGAACTCAATGGGACTTTTTGCACCAGTTGAACTGAAGATAGCGACCATGTTTTCCTTCCCCCAAGACTTGTAGAATGGGATAACTGTTTTTTACCTTTGTCCATAGTGGACAAAGAAGATATTCAGCAAGTTTCCTGATTCAATACAGCGATTTGTAATCTTTGACACTGGTTGTTTTCACATGTAAACTGCATGTTGCTTTGGTCTTGAGGATCTGGGCTCAATGGAGCATGTTATGCCGATGACATGGCCGACTAAAGCAAAGTGGACTGCGGCAAGGATGGGATTCGAACCCACGCGTGCAGAGCACAATGGATTAGCAGTCCATCGCCTTAACCACTCGGCCACCTCGTCATCTGTGCACTTGCTTTAAATTAAAATTCCGATCCAGCTCACCTTCCAAAGTGTTTATATGGGTCTGGAACGTAAGGAAAAGCGTGGAATGGAGGAGGTAGAGAAGGCGAGATAGGCGGCTTTAGCCAAACATCTTCTCTACTGGGGAATTAGCTCAGATGGTAGAGCGCTCGCTTAGCATGCGAGAGGTAGTGGGATCGATGCCCACATTCTCCAAGTGACTTTGGTGTCTTCTGTGGCTGTCATGAGTGGAATAAGATGTCTGAATCTTAAGAACTCAATGGGACTTTTTGCACCAGTTGAACTGAAGATAGCAACCATGTTTTTCTTCCCCAAGGACTTGTAGAATGGGATAACTGTTTTTTACCAACTGAATAGTGGACAAAGAAGATATTCAGCAAGTTTCCTGATTCAATACAGCGATTTGTAATCTTTGACACTGGTTGTTTTCACATGTAAACTGCATTTTGCTTTGGTCTTGAGAATCTGGGCTCAATGGAGCATGTTATGCCGATGACATGGCCGACTAAAGCAAAGTGGACTGCGACGAGGATGGGATTCGAACCCATGCGTGCAGAGCACAATGTCCATCGCCTTAACCACACATGCGAGAAGTAGCGGGTTTGATGCCCGCATTCTCCACTAGTTTCAAAGAGCTCATTTTCTGAAATTGAGAGAAAACAAGGTGGATGGAAGACATTCATTGCATGAGTGACATACTCGGGGTTGATTTAGATACTTTGCTCTCTGCGTTACATTGTTCTGTGGTTGAAAGGTGTCACAACATGTCTGGCAGTGCAACTTGATTCCAGGCCATATCTGCTGTCATCTAGCTTTTTCACCCTTTAGTTGCAAGATTTACGCATTACTATCCCATTGATTAAAGTGTCCTGCGGTAGTCCTGCAGGATCAGGGAGCATCTAGTTGGATTGACTGCTGGCCTACCCTATCTCCATATGGAGTGCGCAGTGATTGCCTTTACCAAATTTCTGGATAAAATTCAGTTCCAGGCAATTTTCATTGTGTTTTTCATTGTCCTGGAAAGTTAAAAAAGCGTTAAATAGACGATAGGAGGAGCTACTTCGAGCCTACTCACCTGCTTTCTGAAGAGGGGAATTAGCTCAAGTGGTAGAGTGCTTGCTTAGCATGCGAGAGGCAGTGGGATCGATGCCCACATTCTCCAAGTGACTTTGGTGTCTTCTGTGGCTGTCATGAGTGGAAAAAGATGTTTGAATTTTAAGAACTCAATGGGACTTTTTGCACCAGTTGAACTGAAGATAGCGACCATGTTTTTCTTCCCCCAAGACTTGTAGAATGGGATAACTGTTTTTTACCTTTGTCCATAGTGGACAAAGAAGATATTCAGCAAGTTTCCTGATTCAATACAGCGATTTGTAATCTTTGACACTGGTTGTTTTCACATGTAAACTGCATTTTGCTTTGGTCTTGAGAATCTGGGCTCAATGGAGCATGTTATGCCGATGACATGGCCGACTAAAGCAAAGTGGACTGCGACGAGGATGGGATTCGAACCCATGCGTGCAGAGCACAATGTCCATCGCCTTAACCACACATGCGAGAAGTAGCGGGTTTGATGCCCGCATTCTCCACTAGTTTCAAAGAGCTCATTTTCTGAAATTGAGAGAAAACAAGGTGGATGGAAGACATTCATTGCATGAGTGACATACTCGGGGTTGATTTAGATACTTTGCTCTCTGCGTTACATTGTTCTGTGGTTGAAAGGTGTCACAACATGTCTGGCAGTGCAACTTGATTCCAGGCCATATCTGCTGTCATCTAGCTTTTTCACCCTTTAGTTGCAAGATTTACGCATTACTATCCCATTGATTAAAGTGTCCTGCGGTAGTCCTGCAGGATCAGGGAGCATCTAGTTGGATTGACTGCTGGCCTACCCTATCTCCATATGGAGTGCGCAGTGATTGCCTTTACCAAATTTCTGGATAAAATTCAGTTCCAGGCAATTTTCATTGTGTTTTTCATTGTCCTGGAAAGTTAAAAAAGCGTTAAATAGACGATAGGAGGAGCTACTTCGAGCCTACTCACCTGCTTTCTGAAGAGGGGAATTAGCTCAAGTGGTAGAGTGCTTGCTTAGCATGCGAGAGGCAGTGGGATCGATGCCCACATTCTCCAAGTGACTTTGGTGTCTTCTGTGGCTGTCATGAGTGGAAAAAGATGTTTGAATTTTAAGAACTCAATGGGACTTTTTGCACCAGTTGAACTGAAGATAGCGACCATGTTTTCCTTCCCCCAAGACTTGTAGAATGGGATAACTGTTTTTTACCTTTGTCCATAGTGGACAAAGAAGATATTCAGCAAGTTTCCTGATTCAATACAGCGATTTGTAATCTTTGACACTGGTTGTTTTCACATGTAAACTGCATGTTGCTTTGGTCTTGAGGATCTGGGCTCAATGGAGCATGTTATGCCGATGACATGGCCGACTAAAGCAAAGTGGACTGCGACGAGGATGGGATTCGAACCCACGCGTGCAGAGCACAATGGATTAGCAGTCCATCGCCTTAACCACTCGGCCACCTCGTCATCTGTGCACTTGCTTTAAATTAAAATTCCGATCCAGCTCACCTTCCAAAGTGTTTATATGGGTCTGGAACGTAAGGAAAAGCGTGGAATGGAGGAGGTAGAGAAGGCGAGATAGGCGGCTTTAGCCAAACATCTTCTCTACTGGGGAATTAGCTCAGATGGTAGAGCGCTCGCTTAGCATGCGAGAGGTAGTGGGATCGATGCCCACATTCTCCAAGTGACTTTGGTGTCTTCTGTGGCTGTCATGAGTGGAATAAGATGTTTGAATCTTAAGAACTCAATGGGACTTTTTGCACCAGTTGAACTGAAGATAGCGACCATGTTTTTCTTCCCCCAGGACTTGTAGAATGGGATAACTGTTTTTTACCAACTGAATAGTGGACAAAGAAGATATTCAGCAAGTTTCCTGATTCAATACAGCGATTTGTAATCTTTGACACTGGTTGTTTTCACATGTAAACTGCATTTTGCTTTGGTCTTGAGAATCTGGGCTCAATGGAGCATGTTATGCCGATGACATGGCCGACTAAAGCAAAGTGGACTGCGACGAGGATGGGATTCGAACCCATGCGTGCAGAGCACAATGTCCATCGCCTTAACCACACATGCGAGAAGTAGCGGGTTTGATGCCCGCATTCTCCACTAGTTTCAAAGAGCTCATTTTCTGAAATTGAGAGAAAACAAGGTGGATGGAAGACATTCATTGCATGAGTGACATACTCGGGGTTGATTTAGATACTTTGCTCTCTGCGTTACATTGTTCTGTGGTTGAAAGGTGTCACAACATGTCTGGCAGTGCAACTTGATTCCAGGCCATATCTGCTGTCATCTAGCTTTTTCACCCTTTAGTTGCAAGATTTACGCATTACTATCCCATTGATTAAAGTGTCCTGCGGTAGTCCTGCAGGATCAGGGAGCATCTAGTTGGATTGACTGCTGGCCTACCCTATCTCCATATGGAGTGCGCAATGATTGCCTTTACCACATTTCTGGATAAAATTCAGTTCCAGGCAATTTTCATTGTGTTTTTCATTGTCCTGGAAAGTTAAAAAAGCGTTAAATAGACGATAGGAGGAGCTACTTCGAGCCTACTCACCTGCTTTCTGAAGAGGGGAATTAGCTCAAGTGGTAGAGTGCTTGCTTAGCATGCGAGAGGCAGTGGGATCGATGCCCACATTCTCCAAGTGACTTTGGTGTCTTCTGTGGCTGTCATGAGTGGAAAAAGATGTTTGAATTTTAAGAACTCAATGGGACTTTTTGCACCAGTTGAACTGAAGATAGCGACCATGTTTTCCTTCCCCCAAGACTTGTAGAATGGGATAACTGTTTTTTACCTTTGTCCATAGTGGACAAAGAAGATATTCAGCAAGTTTCCTGATTCAATACAGCGATTTGTAATCTTTGACACTGGTTGTTTTCACATGTAAACTGCATGTTGCTTTGGTCTTGAGGATCTGGGCTCAATGGAGCATGTTATGCCGATGACATGGCCGACTAAAGCAAAGTGGACTGCGACGAGGATGGGATTCGAACCCACGCGTGCAGAGCACAATGGATTAGCAGTCCATCGCCTTAACCACTCGGCCACCTCGTCATCTGTGCACTTGCTTTAAATTAAAATTCCGATCCAGCTCACCTTCCAAAGTGTTTATATGGGTCTGGAACGTAAGGAAAAGCGTGGAATGGAGGAGGTAGAGAAGGCGAGATAGGCGGCTTTAGCCAAACATCTTCTCTACTGGGGAATTAGCTCAGATGGTAGAGCGCTCGCTTAGCATGCGAGAGGTAGTGGGATCGATGCCCACATTCTCCAAGTGACTTTGGTGTCTTCTGTGGCTGTCATGAGTGGAATAAGATGTCTGAATCTTAAGAACTCAATGGGACTTTTTGCACCAGTTGAACTGAAGATAGCAACCATGTTTTTCTTCCCCAAGGACTTGTAGAATGGGATAACTGTTTTTTACCAACTGAATAGTGGACAAAGAAGATATTCAGCAAGTTTCCTGATTCAATACAGCGATTTGTAATCTTTGACACTGGTTGTTTTCACATGTAAACTGCATTTTGCTTTGGTCTTGAGAATCTGGGCTCAATGGAGCATGTTATGCCGATGACATGGCCGACTAAAGCAAAGTGGACTGCGACGAGGATGGGATTCGAACCCATGCGTGCAGAGCACAATGTCCATCGCCTTAACCACACATGCGAGAAGTAGCGGGTTTGATGCCCGCATTCTCCACTAGTTTCAAAGAGCTCATTTTCTGAAATTGAGAGAAAACAAGGTGGATGGAAGACATTCATTGCATGAGTGACATACTCGGGGTTGATTTAGATACTTTGCTCTCTGCGTTACATTGTTCTGTGGTTGAAAGGTGTCACAACATGTCTGGCAGTGCAACTTGATTCCAGGCCATATCTGCTGTCATCTAGCTTTTTCACCCTTTAGTTGCAAGATTTACGCATTACTATCCCATTGATTAAAGTGTCCTGCGGTAGTCCTGCAGGATCAGGGAGCATCTAGTTGGATTGACTGCTGGCCTACCCTATCTCCATATGGAGTGCGCAGTGATTGCCTTTACCAAATTTCTGGATAAAATTCAGTTCCAGGCAATTTTCATTGTGTTTTTCATTGTCCTGGAAAGTTAAAAAAGCGTTAAATAGACGATAGGAGGAGCTACTTCGAGCCTACTCACCTGCTTTCTGAAGAGGGGAATTAGCTCAAGTGGTAGAGTGCTTGCTTAGCATGCGAGAGGCAGTGGGATCGATGCCCACATTCTCCAAGTGACTTTGGTGTCTTCTGTGGCTGTCATGAGTGGAAAAAGATGTTTGAATTTTAAGAACTCAATGGGACTTTTTGCACCAGTTGAACTGAAGATAGCGACCATGTTTTTCTTCCCCCAAGACTTGTAGAATGGGATAACTGTTTTTTACCTTTGTCCATAGTGGACAAAGAAGATATTCAGCAAGTTTCCTGATTCAATACAGCGATTTGTAATCTTTGACACTGGTTGTTTTCACATGTAAACTGCATTTTGCTTTGGTCTTGAGAATCTGGGCTCAATGGAGCATGTTATGCCGATGACATGGCCGACTAAAGCAAAGTGGACTGCGACGAGGATGGGATTCGAACCCATGCGTGCAGAGCACAATGTCCATCGCCTTAACCACACATGCGAGAAGTAGCGGGTTTGATGCCCGCATTCTCCACTAGTTTCAAAGAGCTCATTTTCTGAAATTGAGAGAAAACAAGGTGGATGGAAGACATTCATTGCATGAGTGACATACTCGGGGTTGATTTAGATACTTTGCTCTCTGCGTTACATTGTTCTGTGGTTGAAAGGTGTCACAACATGTCTGGCAGTGCAACTTGATTCCAGGCCATATCTGCTGTCATCTAGCTTTTTCACCCTTTAGTTGCAAGATTTACGCATTACTATCCCATTGATTAAAGTGTCCTGCGGTAGTCCTGCAGGATCAGGGAGCATCTAGTTGGATTGACTGCTGGCCTACCCTATCTCCATATGGAGTGCGCAGTGATTGCCTTTACCAAATTTCTGGATAAAATTCAGTTCCAGGCAATTTTCATTGTGTTTTTCATTGTCCTGGAAAGTTAAAAAAGCGTTAAATAGACGATAGGAGGAGCTACTTCGAGCCTACTCACCTGCTTTCTGAAGAGGGGAATTAGCTCAAGTGGTAGAGTGCTTGCTTAGCATGCGAGAGGCAGTGGGATCGATGCCCACATTCTCCAAGTGACTTTGGTGTCTTCTGTGGCTGTCATGAGTGGAAAAAGATGTTTGAATTTTAAGAACTCAATGGGACTTTTTGCACCAGTTGAACTGAAGATAGCGACCATGTTTTCCTTCCCCCAAGACTTGTAGAATGGGATAACTGTTTTTTACCTTTGTCCATAGTGGACAAAGAAGATATTCAGCAAGTTTCCTGATTCAATACAGCGATTTGTAATCTTTGACACTGGTTGTTTTCACATGTAAACTGCATGTTGCTTTGGTCTTGAGGATCTGGGCTCAATGGAGCATGTTATGCCGATGACATGGCCGACTAAAGCAAAGTGGACTGCGACGAGGATGGGATTCGAACCCACGCGTGCAGAGCACAATGGATTAGCAGTCCATCGCCTTAACCACTCGGCCACCTCGTCATCTGTGCACTTGCTTTAAATTAAAATTCCGATCCAGCTCACCTTCCAAAGTGTTTATATGGGTCTGGAACGTAAGGAAAAGCGTGGAATGGAGGAGGTAGAGAAGGCGAGATAGGCGGCTTTAGCCAAACATCTTCTCTACTGGGGAATTAGCTCAGATGGTAGAGCGCTCGCTTAGCATGCGAGAGGTAGTGGGATCGATGCCCACATTCTCCAAGTGACTTTGGTGTCTTCTGTGGCTGTCATGAGTGGAATAAGATGTTTGAATCTTAAGAACTCAATGGGACTTTTTGCACCAGTTGAACTGAAGATAGCGACCATGTTTTTCTTCCCCCAGGACTTGTAGAATGGGATAACTGTTTTTTACCAACTGAATAGTGGACAAAGAAGATATTCAGCAAGTTTCCTGATTCAATACAGCGATTTGTAATCTTTGACACTGGTTGTTTTCACATGTAAACTGCATTTTGCTTTGGTCTTGAGAATCTGGGCTCAATGGAGCATGTTATGCCGATGACATGGCCGACTAAAGCAAAGTGGACTGCGACGAGGATGGGATTCGAACCCATGCGTGCAGAGCACAATGTCCATCGCCTTAACCACACATGCGAGAAGTAGCGGGTTTGATGCCCGCATTCTCCACTAGTTTCAAAGAGCTCATTTTCTGAAATTGAGAGAAAACAAGGTGGATGGAAGACATTCATTGCATGAGTGACATACTCGGGGTTGATTTAGATACTTTGCTCTCTGCGTTACATTGTTCTGTGGTTGAAAGGTGTCACAACATGTCTGGCAGTGCAACTTGATTCCAGGCCATATCTGCTGTCATCTAGCTTTTTCACCCTTTAGTTGCAAGATTTACGCATTACTATCCCATTGATTAAAGTGTCCTGCGGTAGTCCTGCAGGATCAGGGAGCATCTAGTTGGATTGACTGCTGGCCTACCCTATCTCCATATGGAGTGCGCAATGATTGCCTTTACCACATTTCTGGATAAAATTCAGTTCCAGGCAATTTTCATTGTGTTTTTCATTGTCCTGGAAAGTTAAAAAAGCGTTAAATAGACGATAGGAGGAGCTACTTCGAGCCTACTCACCTGCTTTCTGAAGAGGGGAATTAGCTCAAGTGGTAGAGTGCTTGCTTAGCATGCGAGAGGCAGTGGGATCGATGCCCACATTCTCCAAGTGACTTTGGTGTCTTCTGTGGCTGTCATGAGTGGAAAAAGATGTTTGAATTTTAAGAACTCAATGGGACTTTTTGCACCAGTTGAACTGAAGATAGCGACCATGTTTTCCTTCCCCCAAGACTTGTAGAATGGGATAACTGTTTTTTACCTTTGTCCATAGTGGACAAAGAAGATATTCAGCAAGTTTCCTGATTCAATACAGCGATTTGTAATCTTTGACACTGGTTGTTTTCACATGTAAACTGCATGTTGCTTTGGTCTTGAGGATCTGGGCTCAATGGAGCATGTTATGCCGATGACATGGCCGACTAAAGCAAAGTGGACTGCGACGAGGATGGGATTCGAACCCACGCGTGCAGAGCACAATGGATTAGCAGTCCATCGCCTTAACCACTCGGCCACCTCGTCATCTGTGCACTTGCTTTAAATTAAAATTCCGATCCAGCTCACCTTCCAAAGTGTTTATATGGGTCTGGAACGTAAGGAAAAGCGTGGAATGGAGGAGGTAGAGAAGGCGAGATAGGCGGCTTTAGCCAAACATCTTCTCTACTGGGGAATTAGCTCAGATGGTAGAGCGCTCGCTTAGCATGCGAGAGGTAGTGGGATCGATGCCCACATTCTCCAAGTGACTTTGGTGTCTTCTGTGGCTGTCATGAGTGGAATAAGATGTTTGAATCTTAAGAACTCAATGGGACTTTTTGCACCAGTTGAACTGAAGATAGCGACCATGTTTTTCTTCCCCCAGGACTTGTAGAATGGGATAACTGTTTTTTACCAACTGAATAGTGGACAAAGAAGATATTCAGCAAGTTTCCTGATTCAATACAGCGATTTGTAATCTTTGACACTGGTTGTTTTCACATGTAAACTGCATTTTGCTTTGGTCTTGAGAATCTGGGCTCAATGGAGCATGTTATGCCGATGACATGGCCGACTAAAGCAAAGTGGACTGCGACGAGGATGGGATTCGAACCCATGCGTGCAGAGCACAATGTCCATCGCCTTAACCACACATGCGAGAAGTAGCGGGTTTGATGCCCGCATTCTCCACTAGTTTCAAAGAGCTCATTTTCTGAAATTGAGAGAAAACAAGGTGGATGGAAGACATTCATTGCATGAGTGACATACTCGGGGTTGATTTAGATACTTTGCTCTCTGCGTTACATTGTTCTGTGGTTGAAAGGTGTCACAACATGTCTGGCAGTGCAACTTGATTCCAGGCCATATCTGCTGTCATCTAGCTTTTTCACCCTTTAGTTGCAAGATTTACGCATTACTATCCCATTGATTAAAGTGTCCTGCGGTAGTCCTGCAGGATCAGGGAGCATCTAGTTGGATTGACTGCTGGCCTACCCTATCTCCATATGGAGTGCGCAATGATTGCCTTTACCACATTTCTGGATAAAATTCAGTTCCAGGCAATTTTCATTGTGTTTTTCATTGTCCTGGAAAGTTAAAAAAGCGTTAAATAGACGATAGGAGGAGCTACTTCGAGCCTACTCACCTGCTTTCTGAAGAGGGGAATTAGCTCAAGTGGTAGAGTGCTTGCTTAGCATGCGAGAGGCAGTGGGATCGATGCCCACATTCTCCAAGTGACTTTGGTGTCTTCTGTGGCTGTCATGAGTGGAAAAAGATGTTTGAATTTTAAGAACTCAATGGGACTTTTTGCACCAGTTGAACTGAAGATAGCGACCATGTTTTCCTTCCCCCAAGACTTGTAGAATGGGATAACTGTTTTTTACCTTTGTCCATAGTGGACAAAGAAGATATTCAGCAAGTTTCCTGATTCAATACAGCGATTTGTAATCTTTGACACTGGTTGTTTTCACATGTAAACTGCATGTTGCTTTGGTCTTGAGGATCTGGGCTCAATGGAGCATGTTATGCCGATGACATGGCCGACTAAAGCAAAGTGGACTGCGACGAGGATGGGATTCGAACCCACGCGTGCAGAGCACAATGGATTAGCAGTCCATCGCCTTAACCACTCGGCCACCTCGTCATCTGTGCACTTGCTTTAAATTAAAATTCCGATCCAGCTCACCTTCCAAAGTGTTTATATGGGTCTGGAACGTAAGGAAAAGCGTGGAATGGAGGAGGTAGAGAAGGCGAGATAGGCGGCTTTAGCCAAACATCTTCTCTACTGGGGAATTAGCTCAGATGGTAGAGCGCTCGCTTAGCATGCGAGAGGTGGTGGGATCGATGCCCACATTCTCCAAGTGACTTTGGTGTCTTCTGTGGCTGTCATGAGTGGAATAAGATGTCTGAATCTTAAGAACTCAATGGGACTTTTTGCACCAGTTGAACTGAAGATAGCAACCATGTTTTTCTTCCCCAAGGACTTGTAGAATGGGATAACTGTTTTTTACCAACTGAATAGTGGACAAAGAAGATATTCAGCAAGTTTCCTGATTCAATACAGCGATTTGTAATCTTTGACACTGGTTGTTTTCACATGTAAACTGCATTTTGCTTTGGTCTTGAGAATCTGGGCTCAATGGAGCATGTTATGCCGATGACATGGCCGACTAAAGCAAAGTGGACTGCGACGAGGATGGGATTCGAACCCATGCGTGCAGAGCACAATGTCCATCGCCTTAACCACACATGCGAGAAGTAGCGGGTTTGATGCCCGCATTCTCCACTAGTTTCAAAGAGCTCATTTTCTGAAATTGAGAGAAAACAAGGTGGATGGAAGACATTCATTGCATGAGTGACATACTCGGGGTTGATTTAGATACTTTGCTCTCTGCGTTACATTGTTCTGTGGTTGAAAGGTGTCACAACATGTCTGGCAGTGCAACTTGATTCCAGGCCATATCTGCTGTCATCTAGCTTTTTCACCCTTTAGTTGCAAGATTTACGCATTACTATCCCATTGATTAAAGTGTCCTGCGGTAGTCCTGCAGGATCAGGGAGCATCTAGTTGGATTGACTGCTGGCCTACCCTATCTCCATATGGAGTGCGCAGTGATTGCCTTTACCAAATTTCTGGATAAAATTCAGTTCCAGGCAATTTTCATTGTGTTTTTCATTGTCCTGGAAAGTTAAAAAAGCGTTAAATAGACGATAGGAGGAGCTACTTCGAGCCTACTCACCTGCTTTCTGAAGAGGGGAATTAGCTCAAGTGGTAGAGTGCTTGCTTAGCATGCGAGAGGCAGTGGGATCGATGCCCACATTCTCCAAGTGACTTTGGTGTCTTCTGTGGCTGTCATGAGTGGAAAAAGATGTTTGAATTTTAAGAACTCAATGGGACTTTTTGCACCAGTTGAACTGAAGATAGCGACCATGTTTTCCTTCCCCCAAGACTTGTAGAATGGGATAACTGTTTTTTACCTTTGTCCATAGTGGACAAAGAAGATATTCAGCAAGTTTCCTGATTCAATACAGCGATTTGTAATCTTTGACACTGGTTGTTTTCACATGTAAACTGCATGTTGCTTTGGTCTTGAGGATCTGGGCTCAATGGAGCATGTTATGCCGATGACATGGCCGACTAAAGCAAAGTGGACTGCGACGAGGATGGGATTCGAACCCACGCGTGCAGAGCACAATGGATTAGCAGTCCATCGCCTTAACCACTCGGCCACCTCGTCATCTGTGCACTTGCTTTAAATTAAAATTCCGATCCAGCTCACCTTCCAAAGTGTTTATATGGGTCTGGAACGTAAGGAAAAGCGTGGAATGGAGGAGGTAGAGAAGGCGAGATAGGCGGCTTTAGCCAAACATCTTCTCTACTGGGGAATTAGCTCAGATGGTAAAGCGCTCGCTTAGCATGCGAGAGGTAGTGGGATCGATGCCCACATTCTCCAAGTGACTTTGGTGTCTTCTGTGGCTGTCATGAGTGGAATAAGATGTTTGAATCTTAAGAACTCAATGGGACTTTTTGCACCAGTTGAACTGAAGATAGCAACCATGTTTTTCTTCCCCAAGGACTTGTAGAATGGGATAACTGTTTTTTACCAACTGAATAGTGGACAAAGAAGATATTCAGCAAGTTTCCTGATTCAATACAGCGATTTGTAATCTTTGACACTGGTTGTTTTCACATGTAAACTGCATTTTGCTTTGGTCTTGAGAATCTGGGCTCAATGGAGCATGTTATGCCGATGACATGGCCGACTAAAGCAAAGTGGACTGCGACGAGGATGGGATTCGAACCCATGCGTGCAGAGCACAATGTCCATCGCCTTAACCACACATGCGAGAAGTAGCGGGTTTGATGCCCGCATTCTCCACTAGTTTCAAAGAGCTCATTTTCTGAAATTGAGAGAAAACAAGGTGGATGGAAGACATTCATTGCATGAGTGACATACTCGGGGTTGATTTAGATACTTTGCTCTCTGCGTTACATTGTTCTGTGGTTGAAAGGTGTCACAACATGTCTGGCAGTGCAACTTGATTCCAGGCCATATCTGCTGTCATCTAGCTTTTTCACCCTTTAGTTGCAAGATTTACGCATTACTATCCCATTGATTAAAGTGTCCTGCGGTAGTCCTGCAGGATCAGGGAGCATCTAGTTGGATTGACTGCTGGCCTACCCTATCTCCATATGGAGTGCGCAGTGATTGCCTTTACCAAATTTCTGGATAAAATTCAGTTCCAGGCAATTTTCATTGTGTTTTTCATTGTCCTGGAAAGTTAAAAAAGCGTTAAATAGACGATAGGAGGAGCTACTTCGAGCCTACTCACCTGCTTTCTGAAGAGGGGAATTAGCTCAAGTGGTAGAGTGCTTGCTTAGCATGCGAGAGGCAGTGGGATCGATGCCCACATTCTCCAAGTGACTTTGGTGTCTTCTGTGGCTGTCATGAGTGGAAAAAGATGTTTGAATTTTAAGAACTCAATGGGACTTTTTGCACCAGTTGAACTGAAGATAGCGACCATGTTTTCCTTCCCCCAAGACTTGTAGAATGGGATAACTGTTTTTTACCTTTGTCCATAGTGGACAAAGAAGATATTCAGCAAGTTTCCTGATTCAATACAGCGATTTGTAATCTTTGACACTGGTTGTTTTCACATGTAAACTGCATTTTGCTTTGGTCTTGAGAATCTGGGCTCAATGGAGCATGTTATGCCGATGACATGGCCGACTAAAGCAAAGTGGACTGCGGCGAGGATGGGATTCAAACCCACGCGTGCAGAGCACAATGGATTAGCAGTCCATCGCCTTAACCACTCGGCCACCTCGTCATCTGTGCACTTGCTTTAAATTAAAATTCCGATCCAGCTCACCTTCCAAAGTGTTTATATGGGTCTGGAACGTAAGGAAAAGCGTGGAATGGAGGAGGTAGAGAAGGCGAGATAGGCGGCTTTAGCCAAACATCTTCTCTACTGGGGAATTAGCTCAGATGGTAGAGCGCTCGCTTAGCATGCGAGAGGTAGTGGGATCGATGCCCACATTCTCCAAGTGACTTTGGTGTCTTCTGTGGCTGTCATGAGTGGAATAAGATGTTTGAATCTTAAGAACTCAATGGGACTTTTTGCACCAGTTGAACTGAAGATAGCGACCATATTTTTCTTCCCCCAGGACTTGTAGAATGGGATAACTGTTTTTTACCAACTGAATAGTGGACAAAGAAGATATTCAGCAAGTTTCCTGATTCAATACAGCGATTTGTAATCTTTGACACTGGTTGTTTTCACATGTAAACTGCATTTTGCTCTGGTCTTGAGAATCTGGGCTCAATGGAGCATGTTATGCCGATGACATGGCTGACTAAAGCAAAGTGGACTGCGACAAGGATGGGATTCGAACCCATGCGTGCAGAGCACAATGTCCATCGCCTTAACCACACATGCGAGAAGTAGCGGGTTTGATGCCCGCATTCTCCACTAGTTTCAAAGAGCTCATTTTCTGAAATTGAGAGAAAACAAGGTGGATGGAAGACATTCATTGCATGAGTGACATACTCGGGGTTGATTTAGATACTTTGCTCTCTGCGTTACATTGTTCTGTGGTTGAAAGGTGTCACAACATGTCTGGCAGTGCAACTTGATTCCAGGCCATATCTGCTGTCATCTAGCTTTTTCACCCTTTAGTTGCAAGATTTACGCATTACTATCCCATTGATTAAAGTGTCCTGCGGTAGTCCTGCAGGATCAGGGAGCATCTAGTTGGATTGACTGCTGGCCTACCCTATCTCCATATGGAGTGCGCAGTGATTGCCTTTACCAAATTTCTGGATAAAATTCAGTTCCAGGCAATTTTCATTGTGTTTTTCATTGTCCTGGAAAGTTAAAAAAGCGTTAAATAGACGATAGGAGGAGCTACTTCGAGCCTACTCACCTGCTTTCTGAAAAGGGGAATTAGCTCAAGTGGTAGAGTGCTTGCTTAGCACGCAAAAGGTAGTGGGATTGATGCCCACATTCTCCAAGTGACTTTGGTGTCTTCTGTGGCTGTCATGAGTGGAAAAAGATGTTTGAATTTTAAGAACTCAATGGGACTTTTTGCACCAGTTGAACTGAAGATAGCGACCATGTTTTCCTTCCCCCAAGACTTGTAGAATGGGATAACTGTTTTTTACCATTGTCCATAGTGGACAAAGAAGATATTCAGCAAGTTTCCTGATTCAATACAGCGATTTGTAATCTTTGACACTGGTTGTTTTCACATGTAAACTGCATGTTGCTTTGGTCTTGAGGATCTGGGCTCAATGGAGCATGTTATGCCGATGACATGGCCGACTAAAGCAAAGTGGACTGCGGCGAGGATGGGATTCGAACCCACGCGTGCAGAGCACAATGGATTAGCAGTCCATCGCCTTAACCACTCGGCCACCTCGTCATCTGTGCACTTGCTTTAAATTAAAATTCCGATCCAGCTCACCTTCCAAAGTGTTTATATGGGTCTGGAACGTAAGGAAAAGCGTGGAATGGAGGAGGTAGAGAAGGCGAGATAGGCGGCTTTAGCCAAACATCTTCTCTACTGGGGAATTAGCTCAGATGGTAGAGCGCTCGCTTAGCATGTGAGAGGTAGTGGGATCGATGCCCACATTCTCCAAGTGACTTTGGTGTCTTCTGTGGCTGTCATGAGTGGAATAAGATGTTTGAATCTTAAGAACTCAATGGGACTTTTTGCACCAGTTGAACTGAAGATAGCGACCATATTTTTCTTCCCCCAGGACTTGTAGAATGGGATAACTGTTTTTTTACCAACTGAATAGTGGACAAAGAAGATATTCAGCAAGTTTCCTGATTCAATACAGCGATTTGTAATCTTTGACACTGGTTGTTTTCACATGTAAACTGCATTTTGCTTTGGTCTTGAGAATCTGGGCTCAATGGAGCATGTTATGCCGATGACATGGCCGACTAAAGCAAAGTGGACTGCGACAAGGATGGGATTCGAACCCATGCGTGCAGAGCACAATGTCCATCGCCTTAACCACACATGCGAGAAGTAGCGGGTTTGATGCCCGCATTCTCCACTAGTTTCAAAGAGCTCATTTTCTGAAATTGAGAGAAAACAAGGTGGATGGAAGACATTCATTGCATGAGTGACATACTCGGGGTTGATTTAGATACTTTGCTCTCTGCGTTACATTGTTCTGTGGTTGAAAGGTGTCACAACATGTCTGGCAGTGCAACTTGATTCCAGGCCATTTCTGCTGTCATCTAGCTTTTTCACCCTTTAGTTGCAAGATTTACGCATTACTATCCCATTGATTAAAGTGTCCTGCGGTAGTCCTGCAGGATCAGGGAGCATCTAGTTGGATTGACTGCTGGCCTACCCTATCTCCATATGGAGTGCGCAATGATTGCCTTTACCAAATTTCTGGATAAAATTCAGTTCCAGGCAATTTTCATTGTGTTTTTCATTGTCCTGGAAAGTTAAAAAAGCGTTAAATAGACGATAGGAGGAGCTACTTCGAGCCTACTCACCTGCTTTCTGAAGAGGGGAATTAGCTCAAGTGGTAGAGTGCTTGCTTAGCATGCGAGAGGCAGTGGGATCGATGCCCACATTCTCCAAGTGACTTTGGTGTCTTCTGTGGCTGTCATGAGTGGAAAAAGATGTTTGAATTTTAAGAACTCAATGGGACTTTTTGCACCAGTTGAACTGAAGATAGCGACCATGTTTTCCTTCCCCCAAGACTTGTAGAATGGGATAACCGTTTTTTACCTTTGTCCATAGTGGACAAAGAAGATATTCAGCAAGTTTCCTGATTCAATACAGCGATTTGTAATCTTTGACACTGGTTGTTTTCACATGTAAACTGCATGTTGCTTTGGTCTTGAGGATCTGGGCTCAATGGAGCATGTTATGCCGATGACATGGCCGACTAAAGCAAAGTGGACTGCGGCGAGGATGGGATTCGAACCCACGCGTGCAGAGCACAATGGATTAGCAGTCCATCGCCTTAACCACTCGGCCACCTCGTCATCTGTGCACTTGCTTTAAATTAAAATTCCGATCCAGCTCACCTTCCAAAGTGTTTATATGGGTCTGGAACGTAAGGAAAAGCGTGGAATGGAGGAGGTAGAGAAGGCGAGATAGGCGGCTTTAGCCAAACATCTTCTCTACTGGGGAATTAGCTCAGATGGTAAAGCGCTCGCTTAGCATGCGAGAGGTAGTGGGATCGATGCCCACATTCTCCAAGTGACTTTGGTGTCTTCTGTGGCTGTCATGAGTGGAATAAGATGTTTGAATCTTAAGAACTCAATGGGACTTTTTGCACCAGTTGAACTGAAGATAGCGACCATATTTTTCTTCCCCCAGGACTTGTAGAATGGGATAACTGTTTTTTACCAACTGAATAGTGGACAAAGAAGATATTCAGCAAGTTTCCTGATTCAATACAGCGATTTGTAATCTTTGACACTGGTTGTTTTCACATGTAAACTGCATTTTGCTTTGGTCTTGAGAATCTGGGCTCAATGGAGCATGTTATGCCGATGACATGGCCGACTAAAGCAAAGTGGACTGCGACAAGGATGGGATTCGAACCCATGCGTGCAGAGCACAATGTCCATCGCCTTAACCACACATGCGAGAAGTAGCGGGTTTGATGCCCGCATTCTCCACTAGTTTCAAAGAGCTCATTTTCTGAAATTGAGAGAAAACAAGGTGGATGGAAGACATTCATTGCATGAGTGACATACTCGGGGTTGATTTAGATACTTTGCTCTCTGCGTTACATTGTTCTGTGGTTGAAAGGTGTCACAACATGTCTGGCAGTGCAACTTGATTCCAGGCCATTTCTGCTGTCATCTAGCTTTTTCACCCTTTAGTTGCAAGATTTACGCATTACTATCCCATTGATTAAAGTGTCCTGCGGTAGTCCTGCAGGATCAGGGAGCATCTAGTTGGATTGACTGCTGGCCTACCCTATCTCCATATGGAGTGCGCAATGATTGCCTTTACCAAATTTCTGGATAAAATTCAGTTCCAGGCAATTTTCATTGTGTTTTTCATTGTCCTGGAAAGTTAAAAAAGCGTTAAATAGACGATAGGAGGAGCTACTTCGAGCCTACTCACCTGCTTTCTGAAGAGGGGAATTAGCTCAAGTGGTAGAGTGCTTGCTTAGCATGCGAGAGGCAGTGGGATCGATGCCCACATTCTCCAAGTGACTTTGGTGTCTTCTGTGGCTGTCATGAGTGGAAAAAGATGTTTGAATTTTAAGAACTCAATGGGACTTTTTGCACCAGTTGAACTGAAGATAGCGACCATGTTTTCCTTCCCCCAAGACTTGTAGAATGGGATAACTGTTTTTTACCTTTGTCCATAGTGGACAAAGAAGATATTCAGCAAGTTTCCTGATTCAATACAGTGATTTGTAATCTTTGACACTGGTTGTTTTCACATGTAAACTGCATGTTGCTTTGGTCTTGAGGATCTGGGCTCAATGGAGCATGTTATGCCGATGACATGGCCGACTAAAGCAAAGTGGACTGCGGCGAGGATGGGATTCGAACCCACGCGTGCAGAGCACAATGGATTAGCAGTCCATCACCTTAACCACTCGGCCACCTCGTCATCTGTGCACTTGCTTTAAATTAAAATTCCGATCCAGCTCACCTTCCAAAGTGTTTATATGGGTCTGGAACGTAAGGAAAAGCGTGGAATGGAGGAGGTAGAGAAGGCGAGATAGGCGGCTTTAGCCAAACATCTTCTCTACTGGGGAATTAGCTCAGATGGTAAAGCGCTCGCTTAGCATGCGAGAGGTAGTGGGATCGATGCCCACATTCTCCAAGTGACTTTGGTGTCTTCTGTGGCTGTCATGAGTGGAATAAGATGTTTGAATCTTAAGAACTCAATGGGACTTTTTGCACCAGTTGAACTGAAGATAGCGACCATGTTTTCCTTCCCCAAGGACTTGTAGAATGGGATAACTGTTTTTTACCAACTGAATAGTGGACAAAGAAGATATTCAGCAAGTTTCCTGATTCAATACAGCGATTTGTAATCTTTGACACTGGTTGTTTTCACATGTAAACTGCATTTTGCTTTTGTCTTGAGAATCTGGGCTCAATGGAGCATGTTATGCCGATGACATGGCCGACTAAAGCAAAGTGGACTGCGACAAGGATGGGATTCGAACCCATGCGTGCAGAGCACAATGTCCATCGCCTTAACCACACATGCGAGAAGTAGCGGGTTTGATGCCCGCATTCTCCACTAGTTTCAAAGAGCTCATTTTCTGAAATTGAGAGAAAACAAGGTGGATGGAAGACATTCATTGCATGAGTGACATACTCGGGGTTGATTTAGATACTTTGCTCTCTGCGTTACATTGTTCTGTGGTTGAAAGGTGTCACAACATGTCTGGCAGTGCAACTTGATTCCAGGCCATATCTGCTGTCATCTAGCTTTTTCACCCTTTAGTTGCAAGATTTACGCATTACTATCCCATTGATTAAAGTGTCCTGCGGTAGTCCTGCAGGATCAGGGAGCATCTAGTTGGATTGACTGCTGGCCTACCCTATCTCCATATGGAGTGCGCAGTGATTGCCTTTACCAAATTTCTGGATAAAATTCAGTTCCAGGCAATTTTCATTGTGTTTTTCATTGTCCTGGAAAGTTAAAAAAGCGTTAAATAGACGATAGGAGGAGCTACTTCGAGCCTACTCACCTGCTTTCTGAAAAGGGGAATTAGCTCAAGTGGTAGAGTGCTTGCTTAGCATGCAAAAGGTAGTGGGATTGATGCCCACATTCTCCAAGTGACTTTGGTGTCTTCTGTGGCTGTCATGAGTGGAAAAAGATGTTTGAATTTTAAGAACTCAATGGGACTTTTTGCACAAGTTGAACTGAAGATAGCGACCATGTTTTCCTTCCCCCAAGACTTGTAGAATGGGATAACTGTTTTTTACCTTTGTCCATAGTGGACAAAGAAGATATTCAGCAAGTTTCCTGATTCAATACAGCGATTTGTAATCTTTGACACTGGTTGTTTTCACATGTAAACTGCATGTTGCTTTGGTCTTGAGGATCTGGGCTCAATGGAGCATGTTATGCCGATGACATGGCCGACTAAAGCAAAGTGGACTGCGGCAAGGATGGGATTCGAACCCACGCGTGCAGAGCACAATGGATTAGCAGTCCATCGCCTTAACCACTCGGCCACCTCGTCATCTGTGCACTTGCTTTAAATTAAAATTCCGATCCAGCTCACCTTCCAAAGTGTTTATATGGGTCTGGAACGTAAGGAAAAGCGTGGAATGGAGGAGGTAGAGAAGGCGAGATAGGCGGCTTTAGCCAAACATCTTCTCTACTGGGGAATTAGCTCAGATGGTAAAGCGCTCGCTTAGCATGCGAGAGGTAGTGGGATCGATGCCCACATTCTCCAAGTGACTTTGGTGTCTTCTGTGGCTGTCATGAGTGGAATAAGATGTTTGAATCTTAAGAACTCAATGGGACTTTTTGCACCAGTTGAACTGAAGATAGCGACCATATTTTTCTTCCCCCAGGACTTGTAGAATGGGATAACTGTTTTTTACCAACTGAATAGTGGACAAAGAAGATATTCAGCAAGTTTCCTGATTCAATACAGCGATTTGTAATCTTTGACACTGGTTGTTTTCACATGTAAACTGCATTTTGCTTTGGTCTTGAGAATCTGGGCTCAATGGAGCATGTTATGCCGATGACATGGCCGACTAAAGCAAAGTGGACTGCGACAAGGATGGGATTCGAACCCATGCGTGCAGAGCACAATGTCCATCGCCTTAACCACACATGCGAGAAGTAGCGGGTTTGATGCCCGCATTCTCCACTAGTTTCAAAGAGCTCATTTTCTGAAATTGAGAGAAAACAAGGTGGATGGAAGACATTCATTGCATGAGTGACATACTCGGGGTTGATTTAGATACTTTGCTCTCTGCGTTACATTGTTCTGTGGTTGAAAGGTGTCACAACATGTCTGGCAGTGCAACTTGATTCCAGGCCATATCTGCTGTCATCTAGCTTTTTCACCCTTTAGTTGCAAGATTTACGCATTACTATCCCATTGATTAAAGTGTCCTGCGGTAGTCCTGCAGGATCAGGGAGCATCTAGTTGGATTGACTGCTGGCCTACCCTATCTCCATATGGAGTGCGCAATGATTGCCTTTACCAAATTTCTGGATAAAATTCAGTTCCAGGCAATTTTCATTGTGTTTTTCATTGTCCTGGAAAGTTAAAAAAGCGTTAAATAGACGATAGGAGGAGCTACTTCGAGCCTACTCACCTGCTTTCTGAAGAGGGGAATTAGCTCAAGTGGTAGAGCGCTTGCTTAGCATGCGAGAGGCAGTGGGATCGATGCCCACATTCTCCAAGTGACTTTGGTGTCTTCTGTGGCTGTCATGAGTGGAAAAAGATGTTTGAATTTTAAGAACTCAATGGGACTTTTTGCACCAGTTGAACTGAAGATAGCGACCATGTTTTCCTTCCCCCAAGACTTGTAGAATGGGATAACTGTTTTTTACCTTTGTCCATAGTGGACAAAGAAGATATTCAGCAAGTTTCCTGATTCAATACAGCGATTTGTAATCTTTGACACTGGTTGTTTTCACATGTAAACTGCATGTTGCTTTGGTCTTGAGGATCTGGGCTCAATGGAGCATGTTATGCTGATGACATGGCCGACTAAAGCAAAGTGGACTGCGGCGAGGATGGGATTCGAACCCACGCTAGCAGAGCACAATGGATTAGCAGTCCATCGCCTTAACCACTCGGCCACCTCGTCATCTGTGCACTTGCTTTAAATTAAAATTCCGATCCAGCTCACCTTCCAAAGTGTTTATATGGGTCTGGAACGTAAGGAAAAGCGTGGAATGGAGGAGGTAGAGAAGGCGAGATAGGCGGCTTTAGCCAAACATCTTCTCTACTGGGGAATTAGCTCAGATGGTAAAGCGCTCGCTTAGCATGCGAGAGGTAGTGGGATCAATGCCCACATTCTCCAAGTGACTTTGGTGTCTTCTGTGGCTGTCATGAGTGGAATAAGATGTTTGAATCTTAAGAACTCAATGGGACTTTTTGCACCAGTTGAACTGAAGATAGCGACCATATTTTTCTTCCCCCAGGACTTGTAGAATGGGATAACTGTTTTTTACCAACTGAATAGTGGACAAAGAAGATATTCAGCAAGTTTCCTGATTCAATACAGCGATTTGTAATCTTTGACACTGGTTGTTTTCACATGTAAACTGCATTTTGCTTTGGTCTTGAGAATCTGGGCTCAATGGAGCATGTTATGCCGATGACATGGCCGACTAAAGCAAAGTGGACTGCGACAAGGATGGGATTCGAACCCATGCGTGCAGAGCACAATGTCCATCGCCTTAACCACACATGCGAGAAGTAGCGGGTTTGATGCCCGCATTCTCCACTAGTTTCAAAGAGCTCATTTTCTGAAATTGAGAGAAAACAAGGTGGATGGAAGACATTCATTGCATGAGTGACATACTCGGGGTTGATTTAGATACTTTGCTCTCTGCGTTACATTGTTCTGTGGTTGAAAGGTGTCACAACATCTCTGGCAGTGCAACTTGATTCCAGGCCATATCTGCTGTCATCTAGCTTTTTCACCCTTTAGTTGCAAGATTTACGCATTACTATCCCATTGATTAAAGTGTCCTGCGGTAGTCCTGCAGGATCAGGGATTATCTAGTTGGATTGACTGCTGGCCTACCCTATCTCCATATGGAGTGCGCAATGATTGCCTTTACCAAATTTCTGGATAAAATTCAGTTCCAGGCAATTTTCATTGTGTTTTTCATTGTCCTGGAAAGTTAAAAAAGCGTTAAATAGACGATAGGAGGAGCTACTTCGAGCCTACTCACCTGCTTTCTGAAGAGGGGAATTAGCTCAAGTGGTAGAGTGCTTGCTTAGCATGCGAGAGGCAGTGGGATCGATGCCCACATTCTCCAAGTGACTTTGGTGTCTTCTGTGGCTGTCATGAGTGGAAAAAGATGTTTGAATTTTAAGAACTCAATGGGACTTTTTGCACCAGTTGAACTGAAGATAGCGACCATGTTTTCCTTCCCCCAAGACTTGTAGAATGGGATAACTGTTTTTTACCTTTGTCCATAGTGGACAAAGAAGATATTCAGCAAGTTTCCTGATTCAATACAGCGATTTGTAATCTTTGACACTGGTTGTTTTCACATGTAAACTGCATGTTGCTTTGGTCTTGAGGATCTGGGCTCAATGGAGCATGTTATGCCGATGACATGGCCGACTAAAGCAAAGTGGACTGCGGCGAGGATGGGATTCGAACCCACGCTAGCAGAGCACAATGGATTAGCAGTCCATCGCCTTAACCACTCGGCCACCTCGTCATCTGTGCACTTGCTTTAAATTAAAATTCCGATCCAGCTCACCTTCCAAAGTGTTTATATGGGTCTGGAACGTAAGGAAAAGCGTGGAATGGAGGAGGTAGAGAAGGCGAGATAGGCGGCTTTAGCCAAACATCTTCTCTACTGGGGAATTAGCTCAGATGGTAAAGCGCTCGCTTAGCATGCGAGAGGTAGTGGGATCGATGCCCACATTCTCCAAGTGACTTTGGTGTCTTCTGTGGCTGTCATGAGTGGAATAAGATGTTTGAATCTTAAGAACTCAATGGGACTTTTTGCACCAGTTGAACTGAAGATAGCGACCATATTTTTCTTCCCCCAGGACTTGTAGAATGGGATAACTGTTTTTTACCAACTGAATAGTGGACAAAGAAGATATTCAGCAAGTTTCCTGATTCAATACAGCGATTTGTAATCTTTGACACTGGTTGTTTTCACATGTAAACTGCATTTTGCTTTGGTCTTGAGAATCTGGGCTCAATGGAGCATGTTATGCCGATGACATGGCCGACTAAAGCAAAGTGGACTGCGACAAGGATGGGATTCGAACCCATGCGTGCAGAGCACAATGTCCATCGCCTTAACCACACATGCGAGAAGTAGCGGGTTTGATGCCCGCATTCTCCACTAGTTTCAAAGAGCTCATTTTCTGAAATTGAGAGAAAACAAGGTGGATGGAAGACATTCATTGCATGAGTGACATACTCGGGGTTGATTTAGATACTTTGCTCTCTGCGTTACATTGTTCTGTGGTTGAAAGGTGTCACAACATCTCTGGCAGTGCAACTTGATTCCAGGCCATATCTGCTGTCATCTAGCTTTTTCACCCTTTAGTTGCAAGATTTACGCATTACTATCCCATTGATTAAAGTGTCCTGCGGTAGTCCTGCAGGATCAGGGAGCATCTAGTTGGATTGACTGCTGGCCTACCCTATCTCCATATGGAGTGCGCAGTGATTGCCTTTACCAAATTTCTGGATAAAATTCAGTTCCAGGCAATTTTCATTGTGTTTTTCATTGTCCTGGAAAGTTAAAAAAGCGTTAAATAGACGATAGGAGGAGCTACTTCGAGCCTACTCACCTGCTTTCTGAAAAGGGGAATTAGCTCAAGTGGTAGAGTGCTTGCTTAGCATGCAAAAGGTAGTGGGATTGATGCCCACATTCTCCAAGTGACTTTGGTGTCTTCTGTGGCTGTCATGAGTGGAATAAGATGTTTGAATTTTAAGAACTCAATGGGACTTTTTGCACCAGTTGAACTGAAGATAGCGACCATGTTTTCCTTCCCCCAAGACTTGTAGAATGGGATAACTGTTTTTTACCTTTGTCCATAGTGGACAAAGAAGATATTCAGCAAGTTTCCTGATTCAATACAGCGATTTGTAATCTTTGACACTGGTTGTTTTCACATGTAAACTGCATGTTGCTTTGGTCTTGAGGATCTGGGCTCAATGGAGCATGTTATGCCGATGACATGGCCGACTAAAGCAAAGTGGACTGCGGCGAGGATGGGATTCGAACCCACGCGTGCAGAGCACAATGGATTAGCAGTCCATCGCCTTAACCACTCGGCCACCTCGTCATCTGTGCACTTGCTTTAAATTAAAATTCCGATCCAGCTCACCTTCCAAAGTGTTTATATGGGTCTGGAACGTAAGGAAAAGCGTGGAATGGAGGAGGTAGAGAAGGCGAGATAGGCGGCTTTAGCCAAACATCTTCTCTACTGGGGAATTAGCTCAGATGGTAGAGCGCTCGCTTAGCATGCGAGAGGTAGTGGGATCGATGCCCACATTCTCCAAGTGACTTTGGTGTCTTCTGTGGCTGTCATGAGTGGAATAAGATGTTTGAATCTTAAGAACTCAATGGGACTTTTTGCACCAGTTGAACTGAAGATAGCGACCATATTTTTCTTCCCCCAGGACTTGTAGAATGGGATAACTGTTTTTTACCAACTGAATAGTGGACAAAGAAGATATTCAGCAAGTTTCCTGATTCAATACAGCGATTTGTAATCTTTGACACTGGTTGTTTTCACATGTAAACTGCATTTTGCTTTGGTCTTGAGAATCTGGGCTCAATGGAGCATGTTATGCCGATGACATGGCCGACTAAAGCAAAGTGGACTGCGACAAGGATGGGATTCGAACCCATGCGTGCAGAGCACAATGTCCATCGCCTTAACCACACATGCGAGAAGTAGCGGGTTTGATGCCCGCATTCTCCACTAGTTTCAAAGAGCTCATTTTCTGAAATTGAGAGAAAACAAGGTGGATGGAAGACATTCATTGCATGAGTGACATACTCGGGGTTGATTTAGATACTTTGCTCTCTGCGTTACATTGTTCTGTGGTTGAAAGGTGTCACAACATGTCTGGCAGTGCAACTTGATTCCAGGCCATATCTGCTGTCATCTAGCTTTTTCACCCTTTAGTTGCAAGATTTACGCATTACTATCCCATTGATTAAAGTGTCCTGCGGTAGTCCTGCAGGATCAGGGAGCATCTAGTTGGATTGACTGTTGGCCTACCCTATCTCCATATGGAGTGCGCAGTGATTGCCTTTACCAAATTTCTGGATAAAATTCAGTTCCAGGCAATTTTCATTGTGTTTTTCATTGTCCTGGAAAGTTAAAAAAGCGTTAAATAGACGATAGGAGGAGCTACTTCGAGCCTACTCACCTGCTTTCTGAAAAGGGGAATTAGCTCAAGTGGTAGAGTGCTTGCTTAGCATGCAAAAGGTAGTGGGATTGATGCCCACATTCTCCAAGTGACTTTGGTGTCTTCTGTGGCTGTCATGAGTGGAAAAAGATGTTTGAATTTTAAGAACTCAATGGGACTTTTTGCACCAGTTGAACTGAAGATAGCGACCATGTTTTCCTTCCCCCAAGACTTGTAGAATGGGATAACTGTTTTTTACCTTTGTCCATAGTGGACAAAGAAGATATTCAGCAAGTTTCCTGATTCAATACAGCGATTTGTAATCTTTGACACTGGTTGTTTTCACATGTAAACTGCATGTTGCTTTGGTCTTGAGGATCTGGGCTCAATGGAGCATGTTATGCCGATGACATGGCCGACTAAAGCAAAGTGGACTGCGGCGAGGATGGGATTCGAACCCACGCGTGCAGAGCACAATGGATTAGCAGTCCATCGCCTTAACCACTCGGCCACCTCGTCATCTGTGCACTTGCTTTAAATTAAAATTCCGATCCAGCTCACCTTCCAAAGTGTTTATATGGGTCTGGAACATAAGGAAAAGCGTGGAATGGAGGAGGTAGAGAAGGCGAGATAGGCGGCTTTAGCCAAACATCTTCTCTACTGGGGAATTAGCTCAGATGGTAGAGCGCTCGCTTAGCATGCGAGAGGTAGTGGGATCGATGCCCACATTCTCCAAGTGACTTTGGTGTCTTCTGTGGCTGTCATGAGTGGAATAAGATGTTTGAATCTTAAGAACTCAATGGGACTTTTTGCACCAGTTGAACTGAAGATAGCGACCATATTTTTCTTCCCCCAGGACTTGTAGAATGGGATAACTGTTTTTTACCAACTGAATAGTGGACAAAGAAGATATTCAGCAAGTTTCCTGATTCAATACAGCGATTTGTAATCTTTGACACTGGTTGTTTTCACATGTAAACTGCATTTTGCTTTGGTCTTGAGAATCTGGGCTCAATGGAGCATGTTATGCCGATGACATGGCCGACTAAAGCAAAGTGGACTGCGACAAGGATGGGATTCGAACCCATGCGTGCAGAGCACAATGTCCATCGCCTTAACCACACATGCGAGAAGTAGCGGGTTTGATGCCCGCATTCTCCACTAGTTTCAAAGAGCTCATTTTCTGAAATTGAGAGAAAACAAGGTGGATGGAAGACATTCATTGCATGAGTGACATACTCGGGGTTTATTTAGATACTTTGCTCTCTGCGTTACATTGTTCTGTGGTTGAAAGGTGTCACAACATGTCTGGCAGTGCAACTTGATTCCAGGCCATATCTGCTGTCATCTAGCTTTTTCACCCTTTAGTTGCAAGATTTACGCATTACTATCCCATTGATTAAAGTGTCCTGCGGTAGTCCTGCAGGATCAGGGAGCATCTAGTTGGATTGACTGCTGGCCTACCCTATCTCCATATGGAGTGCGCAATGATTGCCTTTACCAAATTTCTGGATAAAATTCAGTTCCAGGCAATTTTCATTGTGTTTTTCATTGTCCTGGAAAGTTAAAAAAGCGTTAAATAGACGATAGGAGGAGCTACTTCGAGCCTACTCACCTGCTTTCTGAAGAGGGGAATTAGCTCAAGTGGTAGAGCGCTTGCTTAGCATGTGAGAGGCAGTGGGATCGATGCCCACATTCTCCAAGTGACTTTGGTGTCTTCTGTGGCTGTCATGAGTGGAAAAAGATGTTTGAATTTTAAGAACTCAATGGGACTTTTTGCACCAGTTGAACTGAAGATAGCGACCATGTTTTCCTTCCCCCAAGACTTGTAGAATGGGATAACTGTTTTTTACCTTTGTCCATAGTGGACAAAGAAGATATTCAGCAAGTTTCCTGATTCAATACAGCGATTTGTAATCTTTGACACTGGTTGTTTTCACATGTAAACTGCATGTTGCTTTGGTCTTGAGGATCTGGGCTCAATGGAGCATGTTATGCCGATGACATGGCCGACTAAAGCAAAGTGGACTGCGGCGAGGATGGGATTCGAACCCACGCGTGCAGAGCACAATGGATTAGCAGTCCATCGCCTTAACCACTCGGCCACCTCGTCATCTGTGCACTTGCTTTAAATTAAAATTCCGATCCAGCTCACCTTCCAAAGTGTTTATATGGGTCTGGAACGTAAGGAAAAGCGTGGAATGGAGGAGGTAGAGAAGGCGAGATAGGCGGCTTTAGCCAAACATCTTCTCTACTGGGGAATTAGCTCAGATGGTAAAGCGCTCGCTTAGCATGCGAGAGGTAGTGGGATCGATGCCCACATTCTCCAAGTGACTTTGGTGTCTTCTGTGGCTGTCATGAGTGGAATAAGATGTTTGAATCTTAAGAACTCAATGGGACTTTTTGCACCAGTTGAACTGAAGATAGCGACCATATTTTTCTTCCCCCAGGACTTGTAGAATGGGATAACTGTTTTTTACCAACTGAATAGTGGACAAAGAAGATATTCAGCAAGTTTCCTGATTCAATACAGCGATTTGTAATCTTTGACACTGGTTGTTTTCACATGTAAACTGCATGTTGCTTTGGTCTTGAGGATCTGGGCTCAATGGAGCATGTTATGCCGATGACATGGCCGACTAAAGCAAAGTGGACTGCGACGAGGATGGGATTCGAACCCATGCGTGCAGAGCACAATGTCCATCGCCTTAACCACACATGCGAGAAGTAGCGGGTTTGATGCCCGCATTCTCCACTAGTTTCAAAGAGCTCATTTTCTGAAATTGAGAGAAAACAAGGTGGATGGAAGACATTCATTGCATGAGTGACATACTCGGGGTTTATTTAGATACTTTGCTCTCTGCGTTACATTGTTCTGTGGTTGAAAGGTGTCACAACATGTCTGGCAGTGCAACTTGATTCCAGGCCATATCTGCTGTCATCTAGCTTTTTCACCCTTTAGTTGCAAGATTTACGCATTACTATCCCATTGATTAAAGTGTCCTGCGGTAGTCCTGCAGGATCAGGGAGCATCTAGTTGGATTGACTGCTGGCCTACCCTATCTCCATATGGAGTGCGCAATGATTGCCTTTACCAAATTTCTGGATAAAATTCAGTTCCAGGCAATTTTCATTGTGTTTTTCATTGTCCTGGAAAGTTAAAAAAGTGTTAAATAGACGATAAGAGGAGCTACTTCGAGCCTACTCACCTGCTTTCTGAAGAGGGGAATTAGCTCAAGTGGTAGAGTGCTTGCTTAGCATGCGAGAGGCAGTGGGATTGATGCCCACATTCTCCAAGAGACTTTGGTGTCTTCTGTGGCTGTCATGAGTGGAAAAAGATGTTTGAATCTTAAGAACTCAATGGGACTTTTTGCACCAGTTGAACTGAAGATAGCGACCATATTTTTCTTCCCCCAGGACTTGTAGAATGGGATAACTGTTTTTTACCAACTGAATGGTGGACAAAGAAGATATTCAGCAAGTTTCCTGATTCAATACAGCGATTTGTAATCTTTGACACTGGTTGTTTTCACATGTAAACTGCATTTTGCTTTGGTCTTGAGAATCTGGGCTCAATGGAGCATGTTATGCCGATGACATGGCCGACTAAAGCAAAGTGGACTGCGACAAGGATGGGATTCAAACCCATGCGTGCAGAGCACAATGTCCATCGCCTTAACCACACATGCGAGAAGTAGCGGGTTTGATGCCCGCATTCTCCACTAGTTTCAAAGAGCTCATTTTCTGAAATTGAGAGAAAACAAGGTGGATGGAAGACATTCATTGCATGAGTGACATACTCGGGGTTGATTTAGATACTTTGCTCTCTGCGTTACATTGTTCTGTGGTTGAAAGGCGTCACAACATGTCTGGCAGTGCAACTTGATTCCAGGCCATATCTGCTGTCATCTAGCTTTTTCACCCTTTAGTTGCAAGATTTACGCATTACTATCCCATTGATTAAAGTGTCCTGCGGTAGTCCTGCAGGATCAGGGAGCATCTAGTTGGATTGACTGCTGGCCTACCCTATCTCCATACGGAGTGCGCAATGATTGCCTTTACCAAATTTCTGGATAAAATTCAGTTCCAGGCAATTTTCATTGTGTTTTTCATTGTCCTGGAAAGTTAAAAAAGCGTTAAATAGACGATAGGAGGAGCTACTTCGAGCCTACTCACCTGCTTTCTGAAGAGGGGAATTAGCTCAAGTGGTAGAGTGCTTGCTTAGCATGCGAGAGGTAGTGGGATCGATGCCCACATTCTCCAAGTGACTTTGGTGTCTTCTGTGGCTGTCATGAGTGGAAAAAGATGTTTGAATTTTAAGAACTCAATGGGACTTTTTGCACCAGTTGAACTGAAGATAGCGACCATGTTTTCCTTCCCCCAAGACTTGTAGAATGGGATAACTGTTTTTTACCTTTGTCCATAGTGGACAAAGAAGATATTCAGCAAGTTTCCTGATTCAATACAGCGATTTGTAATCTTTGACACTGGTTGTTTTCACATGTAAACTGCGTTTTGCATTTTGCAGTTTTCACATGTAAACTGCGTTTTGCTTTGGATCTGGGCTCAATGTTATGCCGATGACATGGCCGACTAAAGCAAAGTGGACTGCGACGAGGATGGGATTCGAACCCACGCATGCAGAGCACAATGGATTAGCAGTCCATCGCCTTAACCACTCGGCCACCTCGTCATCTGTGCACCTGCATTAAATTAAAATTCCGATCCAGCTCACCTTCCAAAGTGTTTATGTGGGTCTGGAACGTAAGGAAAAGCGTGGAATGGAGGAGGTAGAGAAGGCGAGGTAGGTGGCTTTACCCAAATATCTTCTCTACTGGGGAATTAGCTCAGATGGTAGAGTGCTCGCTTAGCATGAGAGAAGTAGCGGGATCGATGCCTGCATTCTCCACTAGTTTCAAAGAGCTAATTTTCTGAAATTGAGAGAAAACAAGGTGGATGGAAGACATTCGTTGCATGAGTGACATACTCGGGGTTGATTTGGATACTTTGCTCTCTGCGTTACATTGTTCTGTGGTTGAAAGGTGTCACAACATGTCTGGCAGTGCAACTTGATTCCAGGCCACATCTGCTGTCATCTAGCTTTTTCACCCTTTAGTTGCAAGATTTACGCATTACTATCCCATTGATTAAAGTGTCCTGCGGTAGTCCTGCAGGATCAGGGAGCATCTAGTTGGATTGACTGCTGGCCTACCCTATCTCCATATGGAGTGCGCAATGATTGCCTTTACCAAATTTCTGGATAAAATTCAGTTCCAGGCAATTTTCATTGTGTTTTTCATTGTCCTGGAAAGTTAAAAAAGCGTTAAATAGACGATAGGAGGAGCTACTTCGAGCCTACTCACCTGCTTTCTGAAGAGGGGAATTAGCTCAAGTGGTAGAGTGCTTGCTTAGCATGCGAGAGGCAGTGGGATTGATGCCCACATTCTCCAAGTGACTTTGGTGTCTTCTGTGGCCGTCATGAGTGGAATAAGATGTTTGAATTTTAAGAACTCAATGGGACTTTTTGCACCAGTTGAACTGAAGATAGCGACAATGTTTTTCTTCCCCCAAGACTTGTAGAATGGAATAACTGTTCTTTACCAACTGAATAGTGGACAAAGAAGATATTCAGCAAGTTTCCTGATTCAATACAGCGATTTGTTATCTTTGACACTGGTTGTTTTCACATGTAAACTGTATTTTGCAGTTTTCACATGTAAACTGCATTTTGCTTTGGTCTTGAGGATCTGGGCTCAATGTTCTGCCGATGACATGGCCGACTAAAGCAAAGTGGACTGCGACGAGGATGGGATTCGAACCCACGCGTGCAGAGCACCATGGATTAGCAGTCCATCACCTTAACCACTCAGCAACCTCGTCATCTGTGCACTTTCTTTAAATAAAAATTCTGATCCAGCTCACCTTCCAAAGTGTTTACATGGGTCTGGAACATAAGGAAAAGCGTGGAATGGAGGAGGTAGAGAAGGCGAGATAGGTGGCTTTAGCCAAACATCTTCTCTACTGGGGAATTAGCTCAGATGGTAGAGCGCTCACTTAGCACGCGAGAGGTAGTGGGATCGATGCCCACATTCTCCAAGTGACTTTGGGTTCTTCTGTGGCTGTCATGAGTGGAATAAGATGTTTGAATCTTAAGAACTCAATGGGACTTTTTGCACCAGTTGAACTGAAGATAGCGACCGTTTTTTTTTTCCTGCATGCGAGAGGTAGTGGGATCGATGCCTGCATTCTCCACTAATTTCAAAGACCTAATTTTCTGAAATTGAGAGAAAACAAGCTGGAAGGAAGACATTCGTTGGATGGACAGAGTGACATACTCGGGGTTGATTTAGATACTTTGCTCTGTGTGTATAACGGTAGCGGAATCATTATATATATATATATATATTATTTAAAAAAAAATATATATATATATATATATGTATTATTTTTTAAATATATATATATATATATATATATATATATATATATATACATATATAATAATAATAATAATAATAATACTACATATATATATATGTATTGTTTTTTATATATATTATATTTAATATTTAAAAAAATCGCATCAGAGGAAATTTGACCTTTTCCATGCCTCGGTAGAAGTCAGGTAGGGAGAGAAGCTAATGCTGGTTCTTCAGAGAATCATCACACTGCATCTCCATCAGTTCTAGTTCAGATACTCTTTCACTTCTTCTGCGGCGGTGATGACGACACAGACACAAACATTTAAACTTTTTCTGTAAACAACATCATTTTGTGACTCCATCTGTGTTTTCATCTATAGCAGGATAAAGCAAATTGCAATCACTTTCAAGTAAATCAGATTGCTCCATCAGACAATTTCCCATTCAAAACAGAATGAGTTCAGATGTGTGAGCCATCAGTTTGTGTCAGTATTAGTGGCTGCAGTGAGCTGCTTTACTCTACACATATTTTATAAACGGGGTTGTAGATTTGATACGGCCTCTCTCAATTGATGCTCAATATTGAGCTTATATCTGTTTTCTGTTTTGAGAGACGCAACAGCAGGAAAAGCCAAAACAGCCCAAAAAAAACAAAACTGCGAGTCGTGCATGCGCAAGCGTAACCTGTTTACGGCGTACCGTAACCATTTACCTGAAAGTACAGGCATTTCTCCATGTATTTATTAATGACTTAGTTTAATGTCCGTGTACTTTGTACTTTTGTAATAAAGTAATAATAATTTGAAGCCAACTTTCACTTGGAGCAGTAGAGCTGCTCCGGTGCTCCTTTTGCTGTTGCAATCTTCCCCCTGGGAGCGTTTAAAACTCAGAAATAGCGGTTTGCTTTTCACGCGACATATTGTTCAATGTTCTCTGTCCGCTGCTGTGTGTGCTTAGTGCTCACCTGTTTGTGTGCACGCACGTGTCTGTGCGCATCGGGGCGGAACTCCGCCGTGCGCGATACAGAGATCAGAGGAGAAGTGTTAACTCGACCATGCAGAAACGGAAATGACAAGCTGTCATGTGGATAAGATCAATAAAATACGTCCGTTTAGTTTGTTCAAAAACATAACAAGGTGTAGAGCTGTTATATATGATATATATGAAAAGAGAACCTTAAATGACGACTTGTGATCTGGCGCTATCGAGAAAATTACAGGGGGGCACCCCTGAAGAAACTCCGTCTCATCTTGCAGGCTCTTGCTCAGTGTGTTGAGATAATAAATAAGATATAGACTTATGGTCTGCCAACCATAGATGGGCACTCAGCTCATGAAGAGGTTGGTCCTTCTCTTTCAAAAACTGGTCAATTCTGACCTCAGGGAATAAATCCGCTGCAACCCTGAGTAGCGCACCTCAGGGTGAGAGAGCAGGTCCCGTGTTCAGCTTCAACATCAGGCATCTTTTCCGGGCACATTATCCCTGCGGCTTCAGTGAGGCTCTGTGTTATGAAGTCTCGTCTCTCGTAGCTGCTCGTGCGGCATTTTATTGTGTTTTGTTTGGCCGGCAAAAATATGATTGTTAAGCTAGCAGAATAGCTGCCATTTGCTTGACTTTCACTTCATTATATTTCTAGAACTTACCGCGTAGTTTGGACACCCCTGGTCTAGTGGCTAGGATTCGATGTTCTCACTGCCGCAGCCAGGGTTCGTTTCCCGGTCAGGGAATTCAGCTTTGAACTTAGCGTTGAGATATTGTGTTCATTGCTTGATTCACGCTGATGTCAACATGATCACTTGATATCAACACTATAATAGACAATGCAATGTTGGTCTCTTTGATGTTGTTTTGACGTCTATTCATGTCGTTCTTTTATCTGTTAACCAGTCCTTCATGGTCTAGTGCAGGGATGGGCAAACTTTTTGGCTCAGGGGCCACATTGAATAAAAAAAATTGACAGACGGGCCGGGCCAGTATCAGATGGATGGAGAGTGTTTGTGTGAACCTGTCACGGGAGGACAATGTTGTGGACCCAAATGCAGACCACATGAGAGTATGAGTATCTGGTAAAACAGATTATTGGAGCCAAAGGGAAGGTGGGGAGCCTGTGGTCCGCCACAGGGGGTGCTGGGCGGTGTGAGACCCGTGGCTCTACACTGGATGACGGCGAGGCCGGCAGGGGGCGGTGTGAGAATATAACGTAAATGACTCAGCTTTTTTGTTCAACTTGCTGGTTAAATCTTCATCAATTTGTTCTACACGCCGAGTCACTGTTCTGCGTGATGAACTCAATTTTTCAAATTTGTTTTTGCTCTCTGGACATACGAGACCTGCTGTTTCTACCATACATTCTTTCAAAAACTCTCCTTCAGAGAAAGGCTTGCTGACTTTTGCTAATTTGAATGCTAGCAAAAAAACTTGCCTTGGTGCTTGATTCTTGTATAGCAGTTTGGCGGAGAAAAATATTTTTCTGACTCTTTAAATTGGCTGCCAACCTCTTAGCAGTAGCCGCCCGTTCTGTCGTTGACTGTTGGCTAGCATAGTTAGCATGCTTGGCGGAAAAGTGGCGGCTAATATTGTATTCTTTGAATACTGCAATGGTTTCTTGGCAAATAAGACATACTGCCTCTGATCGTACTTCGGTGAAAAAATACTTAGCAGTCCACTCCTCATTAAAGACTCTGCACTCACTGTCGACTTTTCTTTTCGTGGGTCCACTCATTGTGACAGAAAGGATCAATGCAGGAGGATGGCAGGAGGCTGACAGACAGAAACCTATATGTCACATGACATGAGCGCGCAGGGTGCCGCAGTTCCGTGGGTCGAATGTGGTTAGTTATGTTAGTTAAACTGAGGAAAAATACTCTGCATGCAGCTGTCAGTTCATTTTACAACTCTAAAACTGTTGTAGTACAAACCCTGTCTCCAGCGACAGAAAGTGATTCATATTACTGTAATTCTTCTAAAGTTAACGCTTTACGACATAATTAAAAAGGATTCTGACCGCTAAGAAGTGGAGCTTTTCAGTGTTTTGCGGTATATTACGGTAATAAAAAAATAAAAAAGTGTCGCCCTTGTCTGTGGGATCAGTGGGGGAGGGGTGGAATTGACCAGCGCAGCACAGCAAGTGTTGTGTGTCGCTCTAGTTCAGCAGAACACGGCAGGCAGCGGTCCGCACGGCATGTACAAACTGCTGTAACGCCTCTCTGTTCCCGACTTGATTTTCCCAAAGCACGATGACCACAACAGACCGAGCGTTGATGTTTCTTCATGCTTATTTATTGCACAGCGCTCTTTTAGGCTTTTCGTGTGTGTGTTCTTCTGCAGCAGAGCCGTGTGCACAGCAGAAGGCATTACAGCGGTCTTTCTGCTGCAGCAGAACACACACACGAAAAGCCTAAAAGAGCGCTGTGCAATAAATAAGCATGAAGAAACATCAACGCTGGTCTGTTGTGGTCATCGTGCTTCTGAAACATGCTTCGGAAACTGAACTTGGGAACGGAGAAGCGCTACAGCGGTCTATACTATAACTTTTTTTTTTTTTTTTTTTTTTAATGTTATAATAATTATAATACTCGGCGGGCCGTAGTTTGCCCACCTCTGGTCTAGTGGCTAGGATTCGGCGCTCTCATCGCCGCGGCTCCGGTTCCCTGTCAGGGAATTCATCTTTGAAGTTAGCTTTGAGATATTGTGCTCATTGCTTGATTCACACTGATATCACACGTCAACATGATCGCTTGATATCCACACTATAATAGACAATACATTTTGTCTCTGTGATGTTGTTTTGACGTCTATTCATGTCGTTCTTTTATCTATAAACCATGCCTTTGATGGTCTAATGCAGGAGTGTGTAATTGGAAAATATAGTGTTGTCATGTTGGGGGTTTATAGAGCCTAAATTGAACCTTAAATGATCCTCAGAGAGATGAGGAACCAAATGGCCGAGGCAGGAGATGGAAATGTACTGGGGTTAGAGGCCGGGGTGACATTTGTTCACCTATTATATTGGGGGGGTCATAAACACATCAGGATTTGACTTCTCTGGCTGTGACTAGGTAACTTATCTGTGTTCAAAGACTAATGGATAAACAGGTCTTGCACATAACAGGACTCTGTGTTTTATGGTACTTAGGGGACGGGACCCTCATCGTGTTATAAACAGGCTTGTGACTTCTGTTCCATTGAATTCTGTGTCACAGGCTGCGCCGAGTAGCAGTGGCAGACGGAAATAAACGGATTAGACAACTTGGATTCAGAGAGACATCAATCCTTTTTAACAGATCAACAGATCAACAGGAAAATCTTCCATCACAGGTGTCAGACGTACGGCCAGTGAACGGGTTTAATCTGGCCCTCGAGATGATTTTGATTTTGCAAAGCATAAAAATGAGTTTAAATTTTTCAATGAAAGAAACCGCTGTTCTAAATGTGTCCACTGGATGTCGCAATAGCAATTCTGTTAAGCAAGCAAACCGTTTATACCGGGGCTGAGCAGTAGGCTACAGCTAGTCCGGCGCTATCTTGTCATGATTCTGCCTGCCCGATTTGAACATTACGCGCATTGCAGACTGTTCCTTGACAAATGGTCATCCTCCTATTTATTCACAGAAGTGAATGGGAAAGCTGTGTGTTTGGTGTGTTCACAGCATGTTTCAGTGCTGAAAGAATATAACGTTTGTCGCCACTATGAGACTCTTCATGCCGACAAATACAACAAGTTTCAAGGACAACAGAGAAGGTGAATGAATTGTTGGCGGGTCTGAAGAAACAGCAGTCTGTGTTTACTCATAGCCGAGAAATCACAGTAGGAGCAAGCTCAAAATCGTGGCACCGGCACCTCGTATAGGCACTTACTGTGGCACCTGAGAGGTGCCACTAGTTTTTGTGGTAGCTTGCCACAACCATGTAAAATATGTTTACACTTGAATAAACAATAATCAAATACAAAGAAAAACTACTATTTGTGGCATCTGGTGAGATGCCCAGATGCATAGTTTAAGGATGTCAGTAGTCAATGTTGTACTCCCTAGAAGTAACATTTCCATCATGTGGTGTTTGCATTCATTTGCAGGGTTTCCTTCTGAACCCAGTATTTCTGCACATATTGAAGATGAGTGTTATTGACCTAATTGGCCACAAGAGGGAGTTTACCTTTGTGTGAGCGCTTTTGTCAGGAATAAACAAATGCAGGTCACATGCTGTACATATGTTGTATTGATCATCACAAGTATAGAGATGTTTTCCTCTGTTTCTCTTTTAAAATGTTTTTTTTTCTGAATTTATAAATCTACTGTGCAATGTAATTCGTTAGCATAGCCATTCATTCATTTTCTGTTTTGATATTGGTACCCATGTGGTATCAATGGAAAGCCCAGGAGTTGATTGGTTTTGCTCTCCTTTTACTCATTTGAGTTACCCTAAGTGTCCACCACAGAGGACACACATGAATGGGCTAGGTCTCAGTAGGATATCATTTAAGAGTTTCAAAAAAAAAAAAAAAAAAAAAAAAAAAAAATAATAAAAAAAAAAAAATATATATATATATATATATATATATATATATATATATATATATATATATATATATATATATATATATATATATTCTAACTGACAAGGGTTGAGCTAAGTTTGATTCACGCAATTGGTGAGGGGTTTTATGCCTTGATGCTGTTGTGAGGAATATTTACAGTTAGGATGAAACAGGAGATCTATTATCCGAATCAAAATCATCTTTATTGGCCATGTATGCATACGCATAATTTGACTCTGCTTTTTTGTGTTGCTATCCACGAACAGAAATTACAAATATACAATAAAAATATAAAAAATAAAAACAAGGACAAGACAGCAAAGATGGACAGATGTGCTCTTAGCTATAGACTAGTTTGATATGAAGTGTGTCATTAGTGACTGCAATATACCTTCTAATTGCTAATAAACAAAATTATTCCTATCATAAAGTAGACTTGGGCTACTATAAAATTTAGTTATTGTTGCGTCGCAACATTATGTGTGACATGTAGGGTACACATTACTTACTCTTTCCATGTCCAATTTTAATCAAGCCATTCATTTTTTTTAACTCCTTACTAAATCAGACCAAAAAAACTAATTGGCTGTGCTGTAATTGAGAAATAAGCCAGGTATACATTTACAAGTTATGTACAAAGTCTTTAAATAATGCATTTATTCATTTAAACTCTTTTTAATTTAATCTCTCTGGATCAGAAGAAATAAACATTTTAGGTAGGTTTTTTATTAATTGGTTTAAACTCAACAGATAAAGACTTTCAAGCTTGTTTTTTATTATTATTATTAATACAATCCATAATATCCTACTGTAACATAACTAATAATAATTATTAGTAGTAATATTAATGATATGTGCACTGCCACCCTGTAAATTATATGAAATGAAACATTATTAGTTTATGTCAGTGTCTCCCTCCAACACTCAACAGTACAGCGGACAGTAGGTGTGGATGGAATCACAACCTTGAGTTGCCCTGGTGAAAGAAATTGCCCGTACATAATATAACATTGCCTTGTTATGAATCATCTTATACAGTCTATGAAAGTGTATAGAGATCTTGAATTATATGATGTCCATGAGCTACGTTTTATGAAAAACATTTACATAATCAATATTTAAATGCTTACCAGATTTGTGTTTTCCAAGTTTTGACAATTGAATGCCCCAATTACAAATGCCGTCCATTGTTTTATCTATTTAAGCCTTTTCAAACATGTTTATTATGGGGAGGCGCATCACTTATGATATAATATTACTTAAATTACAGCATTTAAAAGACCACAAAAGCAGGCAATATGTTTGGCTCTATAGTCGTAAATATATTGATTTGAGGCATTATTACCTACAAACTTGGCAACCCCACAGTGCGTCAACAGGGTCGTGAAAAGTTCAACACTGCGACCACCAGAGCCTATTCCTAACGACTGGAATTAGAATTAGAATTAGAATTGACATGCTCGATTAAAATGACTGTCACATATTAATTTAGTGCTTCTTAATGGCACCTACAATTGTTATCTATAACTTAGTTTTAGAGCCTACTCAACGTTTGTTCAGCCGTCAATCTGGATTGACATTAATGGCCGCTGTTTTACGCGAACGGTAAAATCCAACGAAATTCAACAACTAAACATTTGGTATAAATGCAATTTGTTTGATATGCATAATACATAGATAGTTTTTTGTTGCTACTATTACAAGTATTATTGGATTAATTTATTATAATTTATATTTGATCATCCTCTTTAAGGTATCTACAGACTCGTGAGACGCTTTGCATCTTGGATGAAAAATGGAAAGTGAGAGGGTTGTGTAAATGAATACACATGAAGACGTGAGAACAAACTGCTCTTAATTGTAACTCTTTATCTCTCTGGCCCGTCTTGCAGTCTCCCCGATACAGAACCTGTCCCAGCTTGTGCTTCCCACCGGACTATTTATTATGACCATCAATAAACATACGTACACAGCGATGTACCACCAACATACATTTATAACTAATACCACAATTTAGGCTCCAAGTAGCCGAAATCCAAAACAAATTAAAGTAGCAAAATTAAAAGAAAAAGTAAATTATCAGCCAGAGTTTACAACATGTGCTACCAACTAATTTAAAAAAAGGTTCGGAAGGTTTAAGGAGTGGGGGAGGGGTGTTGATGGGGATGGGCGTTGATGTTGTTGTTCTTCACAGGTTTACATCAGACCTTCGCCGATGTCGCATCACTATTGGCCTGTGCTGCTTCTGAATGTGTATTTTGTCAGAAAAAGGAACTCGCAAATAAGAATCACCTTCACAAAAAGCATTTCAGAGATGCAGTTTATTTGTGGAAAACAATCACGATATGGAGTACAGCTGAACTATAGCAAGGTGTATGATGTCATTTAATTCTTTTAATTTGGAGATTGTAATATTACTCATTTGTTTTACTTGTCTTTCAGAGAAATTTGTGGTGGCCTGCTGGTGCAAAGACAGCAAGGAAACATTCAGAAGCCACTACCATTGCCCATTTCATATCTAGAGCACAGACATCAAACAATGAAATAAATGTTACTGTCCTATTCATACTCTGAAGGCTGTAACAGACTGAACCGTATCTGTTGGCAGCATGTACTGCTGAAATATTGTATTCCATATTTTCAGATTACACATTAGAGTCATAACTACCTACTGATCAAGGTTGTGAAAATTTAAAATTGCATAATTTCCCTTAAAATAGTTGTACTGTCATTTCACTGAATTTGGCGTGTCAAGTGGTCATTGGTCATTAATGTTGTGTATTCACTAGTGTAACACGATCCTGCTACTTCCTTGGGTCCCCCCCCAGCACCAATGACACAGCACACTTGGGATCGCGTTGGTAACGGCTTTATTGTCACATGCCTCCTCCAGACTGTGCCTTTCATGCCTTATGTAGGCAAGACACACCACCTGCTCCAGCTGAGGCCAATTAGGTCTCATCCCGACACCAATGAACACCAACAATGATTGCAGTTTCCATTGTATGGCTGAACTCTCTACACACACCCCAAAGTTACAAAACCACCTCTTGTTTTTGTTTTTGCAGAGAAGCCAAGCACTTTAAAACGAAAAGCCGACACAGATGACTCCACAAACAACTTGGACTCAAACCCCGGCCATTCTGCCTGTCCGCATTGCCCAGCTATAGTTAGTGCACCAAAAAACTTAAGAAGACACATCAGAGAGGTACATAATCTTGAAACTACACCAATGATATGTATCGACATACAAAATGGAATCTATGCAACTCCAAAATATCTCCATAGTCCGGTTTTCCCTATTCATGTTGTCAAATCAACATATCCACCAAAAATAGACTGTGAGGTAGATGAAGATTGCTTGGTCATCAGGGAATCCTGGGAAAGAATTAGTTCACTTTGAGAGAACAAAGACTGCTAAACTCTATGTTAAATCAGCTGTCCTCACATCCTTCTCACCGCAGGACATGGTTAGCAAAGGGTTGATGTCATCTGAGTCAGGGGGGGAGAAATGTGAAAAACTGAACATTGCTGCCGAAAACAGTGGAGTAGACAGTGTTTTTCACATTTGTTTTGAAGATGAGGGATACTCCAAGCGGTGGTACTTCTTTTCAGTATTCACCAACGAAATGGACAACTGGTGTCACTTTGGGAGGACACGAGTGATGTCTGATGCAGTGGGTGGACAATGGAACTGTCAGTGTCGGGGAACAGGAAGATCATGTAGGATATAGTGCCGCGCACTAATACTGTTTAGGTTCATAACAGAGGCGCGGTGTTACACGGTTCAGTGTGTGTGATGAGCCAGGGAACGTACGTTAGCTGCTTGTATGTTCAACTCGAGCACGTAATAAACATGGACTACTGGAAGTAATCTCAGTCGCATTATTCCAATCGCCAACGGTCATAACGAACTATTACATGGTGTCAGAAGATGGTCCAATTCGTCTTTGTGCCTGAGGAATATACACCAAGTGTTCCTGAAGAGGAAGCTACAGCTAACAGCTAACAAGTACCGCGGCGGAGACGAGCAGTGGGAAAAGCTAACGGCTAACTAAAAATGGAACAGTTTCAGCTGCCGTCGCCGTTGGTGTTAACCGGCAACGTGGGAGAAAATTGGAGACGATGGGAACAGCGCTTCCAGATATACATGACCGTGAGTGGAGCAGAAGGAAAGGACAAGAAGATCCGCGTAGCTATTCTACTGCATGCACTGGGCGAAGAGGCACTGGAGGTCTACAACACGCTGGAAAAGAATCTTGACAACGACAATAATGAAACAGTGAGTGGAATTCTAGCAGCCTTCAACGCATACTGTTTACCAAAGAAAAATACAGTGTTTGAGCGATACCAGTTTTGGGCGCATCCTATGGCCGAGAACATAACAGTTGAAAAGTATTTAACTCAACTGAAAATGAAAAGTAAAGACTGTGAATTTGGCGCCTCGGAGAATGACATGATCAAAGACAAGGTTGTGTTCAGCCTGAGCGATCAGCGCTTAAAGGAGAGACTTTTGAGGGAGCCTAATCTCACGTTGGAGAGAGCGATAAACACGTGTCGTGCTGCAGAGACCGCGAAGGCTCAGATACAAGCTATGGGTTCAATTTCAATTCAATTCAGTTTATTTTGTATAGCCCAACATCACAAATACAAGTTTGTCTCGTAGGGCTTTACAATCTGTACACATGACATCCCTGTCCCGGGACCTCACATCGGATCAGGAAAAACTCCCCCAATAAAGATAGTAAAAACCCTTTCACAGGGAAAAAAGGGGAAGAAACCTGAGGGAGAGCAACAGAGGAGGATCCCTCTCCCCGGATGGACAGAAGCAATAGATGTCATGTGGCCAGAATGAATAACGTAACGGAGTTACAGCACATTCAATAAATGTTGGAGAGATCCAAGGGATTTACCGGAGCATGGGTGCGGCCAGAAATGAGACAGCAGTGCACGTACTACACAAACGTAAAGCATGGGACAAGCAAACGCCAAATAAAATGAAACCGTCAGCAACATACATGCAAAGCAAAGGACCGAGCACAATATGCCGGAATTGTGGAAAGTCACACCAACCACGTAAATGTCCTGCATATGGAGCAACATGCAACAAATGTGGTAAGCAAAACATTATGCAAGAATGTGCACGACAGGTCAGACACAGACACGGAAAACAGTGCACGAAATAGACACATAATTTGATGGACTGTTTATTGGCACAGTGAGACTTGACCAACCACAATCCAGAAGAGACAAGTCCTGGTTTTCAAGCATAAAAGTAGACGACACGCCTGTCCAGTTTAAGCTGGATACAGGAGCAGAGGCAAATGTCCTGCCACTTAAGGTATTCAACTCCATGGTGGGAAAAAACAGAGGGGAGAGGAGTGGAAAGTTTTCTTTGAAACCCACGAAAACAGTGCTGATAGCATATAGAGGGGTGAGGTTAGAGCCTGAAGGGACGCTCACACTCACATGTTCGACGTCAAAGGCCCAGGCAGACCTCACATTTTATGTGTCAAGGCACTCCACCGTACCCATCCTAGGCAGGGAGGTGTGCGAAGAGCTCAGCCTGATCAAAAGAGTGGACATCGACACATTGGCAGTGAGACATCCAGTGACAAAAGAAGAATTGATATCCCAACATCCATCAGTCTTCAATGGACTCGGTGAGTTTGATGGAGAATATCACATTCACACAGACCCCAACGTCACACCAGTCATACACGGATGTAGAAAAATACCACTTGCATTCATGGACAGACTGAAAGCCTCACTTGATAGCCTGCTGCAAACTGATGTGATTGCAAAAGTGACTGAGCCCACATCATGGGTAAACAGCCTGGTAGTCACTGAAAAGAAAGACAAAAACAAGCTTCGGCTCTGTCTGGATCCCAGTGACTTAAATAAAGCGATCCTGAGACAGCATTACTCCATTCCCACGACTGATGAAGTGCTGAGCAAACTGGCGGGCAAGAAAATATTTTCTGTGCTTGATGAGAAAGATGGTTATTGGCAGGTGAAGCTTGACGAGGCATCATTGCGGCTGTGCACTTTCAACACCCCGTGGGGGAGATACAGATTCAAACGCATGCCTTTTGGAATCAAATCGGCAAGTGAAGTCTTCCATCAGCGCAACTGCGAAACATTCTGTGACGTTCAGGGAGTCCATATCATAGCAGATGATATGATCATTGCAGCATCCACAGAAGTGGAACATGATAAAATACTACAAAAGGTAATAACGCGAGCAAAAGAAGCAAATGTAAAATTCAACAAAGAAAAGATACAATTCAAAGTGGACAGTGTCAAGTACATGTGGCATGTGGTCACTGCAGAAGGAGTGAAGGCGGACAACACAAAAATAAAAGCCATCACAGCGATGCCGTCACCTGAGGACAAAGCAGGGCTACAGCGATTGTTGGGCATGATAAAATATCTTGCTCAATACATTCCAGGTGAAGCCACCCTCACAGCGCCTTTGAGACAGCAGCTGCGCAAAGACAGGGCGTGGCTGTGGCAACATGAACATGATGCGGCCATCAAGAGACTAAAAGAGGCCCTTACCAATACACCTGTGCTCAAGTTTTTTGATCCAAGGAAACAGCTTGTTATACAGGCTGATGCATCTAAGGATGGGCTGCTTCAAGATGAACACCCAATAGCCTATGCATCAAGGGCTCTTACTGGATCAGCGCAGAATTATGCTCAGATAGAAAAAGAGCTTTTGCCCATCGTATTCGCCGTCAAAAGGTTTCATCAATACGCCTATGGAGTGAGAGTTAATGTCCAGTCAGACCATAAGCCACTTGAGAATATCCTGAGAAAGCCTTTGGGCGCAGCACCATCCAGACTGCAAAGAATGCTACTGCAGCTACAGCAATATGACCTGGATGTCATCTACAAGCCAGGTAAAGAGATGCTGATCGCAGACACGCTGTCCCGAGCAGTCATACAGGACCAAGATACATCAGACGACGACATGTCTGATGTGAAAGTGGTCTATGCCTTGGAGCCCATGGACGCTCTCAGCATAGGGTCACTAGAAAAGCTAAAAGGTGAGACACAGAAAGACGATGCCCTGCAACTTCTGCAAAACACACACAGAAAAGGCTGGCCACACCACAAGAAACAGGTGGACATGCGAATGGCACAATACTGGTCCATCAGACACACTGTGTCTGTGAGAGACGGCAAAATGTTTGCCGGTGACAGAATAATCGTTCCGAATGTGATGAGACGAGATGTCCTACAAAAGCTACACATGGCGCATCAAGGAATGCACAGAACAAAAGCACTGGCCAACAGACACGTTTACTGGCCACGAATAGCGAGAGACATTGAACAAATGGTCGAGGCCTGCAGTACATGTCAACAGTTCCAGCCCAGAAACCAGAGAGAGCCGATGATTTCACATGACATTCCTGAGCTCCCGTGGCACAAGCTGGGTGCAGACATCTTCGAAATACAAGGTCAGTCCTACCTCTTGATAGCGGACTACTTATCAAAATACCCAGAAGTACTGAACATTAGGGACAAGACCACCCACACCGTCATCATGAAAATGAAGTCAGTGTTTTCCAGACTGGGAATTCCAAAAGAGATAGTATGCGACCATGTTCTATTTGCAAGTCAAGAGATGCACAACTTTGCAACATCATGGGGCATAACACTCACTCATTCTAGCCCTGGCTATGCACAGTCTAACGGCCTAGCAGAGAGAAATGTGAAAACTGTGAAACAGGTGATAAAGAAGGCACAGCAAACCGGGACAGACCCTCATCTTGCACTTCTCACCCTACGGAACACACCTGTTACGGGTATGGACTACTCTCCTGCTCAAATGCTCATGGGCAGAATACTGAGGAGCACTCTACCAAGCTCCAGCGCCATTCTCCAGCCTGCAGTGCCCCAGGATGCACACTCTGCGCTCCAAGGCCTACAGAGAAGACAGCAACAGTACTACAACAGAGGCACGAAGCAGCTTCCTGAACTGAGCCCTGGCGACACTGTGCACATGGAGACTGCACAGGGTTGGCGTCCAGCTGTAGTTACAGCAGGGCGAGCTGAACCTCGTTCCTACAACATACAGACATCGTTTGGGCAACGCTACAGACGCAACAGACGTCATCTGAGGAAAACGCCAGCCTGCACCCAGGTGAATTCAGCCTCAGATTCAGACTGCATGGATGAGGATTTGCCAGATTCGTCATCTACAAGTACAGCAGAGACTATGGACTGTACTTCCTCACCCACACCAAATCTGACTCAAACCAGGAGCGGCCGAGTCATCAGACCCCCTGAGAGGTTCAAAGCCTTTCAAATGAGTCAACATTAAGGACTGTTGTAAATGGTGAATAGCCATTTAAAAAAAATAGAAATAAAGAAATGATGGAATGTAAAATGATTAAATATGTAAATTGTTCTCGTATGATATAGACGTCATTCAGTCAGTTGTGTTGATGTAATCCAATTAGAAGAACATCAAACGTTGTATTGATGGTAGTTTATTAGTGCACCAGTTTAATTTCATTTTGATTGATAAGCAGTTAAAATGATGATGTTTAACCTCCATGTTAAGAAAGGGGGATGTAGGATATAACACTAATACTGTTTAGGTTGATAACAGAGGCACGGTGTTACACGGTTCAGTGTGTGTGATGAGCCAGGGAACGTACGTTAGCTGCTTGTATGTTCAACTGGAGCACGTAATAAACATGGACTACTGGAAGTAATTTCAGTCGCATAATTCCAATCGCCAACGGTCATAACGAACTATTACAGATCGCTCCGTTGTATCCATCGTATGATGGGAATGTGGTGGATCTACCAGCAGTCTCCAGAGGCCTTTCAGAGGCCGTAGTCTAAACCATTCCTTGTCTTCCTTAGTAAAAATTGCATGGATGATGATGAATCAGGAATATTTTACAATTATTCTATACATTTACACACATTTAGTATACGTAACAGGCTAAGACAAATTATCATCATTAGAGACCATATCATTAAACAGAATTTGTTTAATTCTCCGGTTTTATCAATTATTTTACGAAGTTCTACGTCTTCGTAATCTCTACTCAATTTTAAATTTGGAATATCAATTTCTTACCAGATTTGAAGAAAATTGCTTCCTTGTTTGATCGTTGTGAAGTAAATCTGGCTCTTTGGGCGCAGGACCCCTCTCTCTTTGTCTAATGAGGTATGGGGCAGAACCAGTTTTGGGTTCTGAAGTGGCCACTATCCTGTACGCTCTCAGAGTCCAGACGAAGCTTCAAACGATCCCACGTCTGACACCATTTGTAATGGAAGATGTTCCTATAGATCTGTTAAAAAGGATTGAAGTCTGAATCAAAGTTGTCTTAAGTCCGTTTATTCCTGCAGGAAGGAAAAGTCTGTGACGGCTACTGGTAACACAGAATCTGTGACGGCCTGTAACACAGAATTCTCAGAAGCGACATTCATCAGCCCATTTTATAACACCGTGAGGTCTCCGCCTCTAAACCCCCCAACGAAGGAACCCGGACTAGCTGAGTTTGTTTCGAGAGACATGAAATTGCAGTGTTCCCGTCAACCGAATTTACATCCCCTTTGTCCACACGAATAACACCTTATCTGTTTACGATCCCTTCATATACAAATGGTTTAGATCAACAACCCATTGATCCCAGTACCTCGGCTTCTGCTCTCCATTTGGCTCTGTGGGTCCTTTAAGGTTCAATTTAGACCTCACAAGATTACAACACTATATTTTACCATTACATTGTACCCCTCACTTTTACAATTACTTTTCCTATTAGGTGTCTCGGTTGCTTCAAAAGAGTGCCCAACGTGTGGTAATACTGTGAGATTCCAAGAGTACTCGTCTGGATTCCACAACTTCAATGATCGCGGCATCCTCACACTGCCATTGTGTGAGCTTCTGCTGTCTGGTTTGGCGGTAAGGCAGACAATAATGCTTTGTGTACTTGAATGAAAGTCAGCAATTATTTGTCAGAAAAAGGTAAAGCATAATAAACTATGTAAATTATATACTGCTGATGGATATCACTTCACTATGTTGTTAAATAACAGAACAAGACAACCAGTGGATGCATGCTGGACACTGTCGTTCTTCAGTGACAATAGGTACCACCACCAGATAGTGAGGAGAGCATTCAATCACTTCCTTCCTCTGACAAACTTCCAGTTTGACTATTGCTGCTACCAGTGTGGATACCACCCAGCTGTCGTAGTATCAGATGCCAATTGGAAACTGGCCTTTGATGTCCCAAGTAAGAATATTTTAGCTTTCTGTAATATCTTCATAGTAAAATTGCAATATTGATGAAGATCCTAACAGATACAACTGTGTGACTGTGTCAAGGATGTTAGATGTGAAAGTATTCTATATTTAATGACTTCCTTCAAATTTTTGTTATGGAATATTTTCCATCTTGTTGGAATTACAGATTTGTAGGTAGAGGTTAAGGGATGTTTCTCTATGAAAGGTTGAGTGTTTGTCATGCCTTTGTAATTGTGTTAACAAATTCATTTTCAGTTGGGACATTTAAAAGGTCTGATCCAGATACCATATCAGACAAAGACTTAGAAGTGGACATTGTAAAGGCATGGTCGGATCTGGACAGGTCACAAATCGCAGAAGGCCTCGTATCAGGTTTGGATTACATTGTGAAAGCAATCTATATTGTAAATGTGTAACTTTTTTAAGTTAACGCACAATGTTATCAACCATACGCTTTCAGGCAATGCTATCCTACACTAACTAAAGCTTTGAACAAATGCATTTGTAATGTTATATGTTTTACAAATAGGGTCATCTGTGGCAAACCCATACGGCACATCTGTTGGCCACTCCACTTTGGCACCATGGAGGGTAGAGCAAACCAGGGTTGGCAACATTCTCCCAAAAACTGAGGTCAAAAAGGCAATGATAAAAAAAGGATGACAACAAAAATGATGACAACAAACATTCCCCCAATAAGATGAATGAGGACATAAGAAGGTACACATTGTTTCAATCTTAGTGTTTTGATGTAGGGATATTCCTACATGCAACTTAGTCATTATTCATAAGGTAGTTAGCTTTATTTTTTTAATAAAAGATGTGCCATGTTGTAATGTGTGTTTCAACTGATTGAAATGGGTCTTTGTAATTTACAGCCCAAAAAAAAGGAACTCCAGGAAGCTTGTGACACCCTGGGTGTGTCCTCAGAGGGGACCATAGCAGACATGATAATAAGGCTTCATGAACTATAAAACTTCAGGGATGTGTACCCAAAGCTGTTTTTGAAACTGCAGAAAGCTGGTGGTGAGATAGTTTGTTATTAATTATTTTTCTCTTTTTATTTTTTATGATTATACAGTTATATGATTGTGCTGTACAATCTTTTGTTATATTCTGTAGGTGGTGTCCTTCACTTTTCATGTTTGTATGGCGTGGTCTATTATCTAAACATTTTATTCTGGACGGAGTCAGCAAGAGACCATGCTGATGCACTGCTGACCTTCAAACACTTTCCGACATGCTACATTTCCGATGTAGCTGGACAGGTTGCTCGCCACACAAACAACCGCACCGAACAGCTGTTTTTCCAACCACATGACGGAAGACTCTGTGCCCCAACTTTTGATAATCTCAAACTGGCAGCTGAGAAGGATTTGAAGGTTGACATGCAGTGGGTGAAGAACCTGAGGTCTCCATTCCCACTGCAGGCAAATCCCGATAGCGACAGGATGGCAGCAAGGCATCCAATCACAGGGACATGTGAGAGATACTCCCTGTATGATCGTTTCCACCAAAAAAAAATCAAAAACTTCCAGAGGAGAAGTTGAGAAGCCTCAACATCTGCCCCACCTTCCAGAGAGAAGTTAATTCATCCATTGCTGAGCAGTTCAATCGGGAACTTTCAGCCGTTAAATATTCATTGTGCCAAATGAATGAGCCACATTTCAAGCAAGCTATGAGGGTGCTGATCGACCTGCACAACAACAAAATAAATCAGAATTTTAAAACACAAATGGAAAACATGTGCAACATACATTTGTATATCGGTCTGCATGGGATGCTGGGACTGCAGTCTGCTGGTAAGTTTGATGAGTATATGGTATAACACAATAATGATTATAAATGATAAAGTGTAGAATTTCTAAGATAAAATCCAATGTGCCATAATTTGCAACTGTACCTAATCCTGTCTGTGTGGCCCAGACTGGTGGACATGAAATCAGACTTTTTGATAATTATAATTATTAATCCTTGTTTTTCTTTGTAATTTTGTCAGAGGGGAAGACAAATCCTCTGCCTAGTTCAGTGGGCAACCTCGACGTCAAACCTGACAAAACTAAGTCCTCATTCATAGCACATCCATATGCTATCAGTGAAAAGGACAAGGAAATTAGTTCCTTTATTAAATTTTAAATTATTCAGGATGTCATGATGAGACTGAAACCCTGACTATGATATCATGGCGATATCCAGTTTCAGTGAAAGACATACGCAGTGTTTGCCCACCTGAATTGTTGGGACAGTCCGCAATGGAAATGCCATGGCTGACTGATGATGTAAGTGAGATCAATTATCCTGGTTTAGAAGTAATGTGTAATTAACTGAACTGTACTGACTATTACAGCAGTATTGTAAAGTAGAAATATTTTCATCACAAACTTAAAGTTCTATTAAAACATGATTTTTAATGCATATCAAGGTTCACACGAATATTTATTATATGTTCTCTGTTACAGTGTGGTGCTTTGGGTACCTTTGATTTTATTGTGTGGCACCGAGAATGGGAAAACCATGAAGCAATCAGTGACCAGGCTGTCCAACGCATCCCTGTAGGTCCTTTTAATCACTTTTTTTTGCATAATAGAAGACAGTTTAGACAATCTGCTCCTAACATGGACTGTGTTGTAATACCTGATATTGTTGTGCTCATGCCACTCCAGAGACGGGGAATCATTTTATTCTTTGGGTGAGCTTTGTAAACTCTGTTTTCAATAGGTGCTGTATAAATAAAGTTAATATTATTTTTATTATTATTATTATTATTATTATTATTATTACATTAATTTATGCAGAAACGGCAAAATCCAACTTAGACATTTAACTTCTTTTAAGTTATTTGTGAGGCGAGCTAAAACTTTGTCATTTGTTTTGGAATGTAGTTATGACATTTATTTTCCTTGTAAGTGTTTAACTTCAAAGCCAAACAAATCAGAATCTATGATTTCCTGATGCTTTACACCAAGATCAGTGATCTGACATGGACCTCCTAAGGTTAAAAAGAGAGTCATTTAACATGCAGCATGTGACAATATGATCATAAAAAAAACTATTGGCACTTTTTTCTTTTGTAGAAATGCCTTGAGACATTTTGGTGGCCTTCAAGGTTGGACTGTGACATGTCCTCCACAGTGGAAGCAGAAGGACTCTGTTAACTTGTCTTCTTGTTCAGTGCATGTATGATATGTGGGGTTGATTAAAGTAAATTGTTTCCAACTAGGCTGCTGAAAATGAAGTGGAAAACCTTGAGGTCACTGGGGAGGCTCTCACTCTGAACCAGTGCAGGACTCTTCGTCTGCACCATGCAACCAACATGCTAAAACATGTGAATGCTGAGGTTAGACTAATCGATCCCTTAATATCTTAAAATATATAATGGTAATAAGTGAAATGCTGTGATTACACCAGAGGTCCTTGTTACACAGGACCTCCCACCTACTGCAGAAGCAATTAGACTGCAGGAATCCAAAGCTAAAAAGACCAACCAATGTTTGTTCAAGCAACTGAGACAACCAGGTATGTACAACATGAGTGGCAACCCAACTCTACATTAATTATATAGCACTTCACACACACAACACAGTTGAAAAGTTCTGTTTCAACTAAGTAACTTATGATTCAAGGGAAAATACTTTTTGAAATATTTACAATTGACGAACCTGATAGTAAAAACTACATTACGTGTGTTTGAATTGTGGGTGAGCATGTGCAACGTCATTAAATCCATTACTGGCTAAGAGTGGTTTTGCATGTCAAGTTGACATCACTGTAATGACTGAATGTGGCAGTGGTTTATTTACAGATTATATGTTTTATTTCAGTGCTCCAGAGATGTCAACAATTGACAGAGAAGCACAGAAGAGGTAAGAAATGTTACAATCTTTGCAGACATAAATGCTGGTACGTAGTTTGATTTTTGGTGACTTTTTTTGGTGACTTTATTTCTGCATTAAACAACATAGCAGAGTATATTTGATTATATTATATATAATATATTTGATAATCAAAAAGATAAAGTAAATTATTGCTGAAAGAACTTTTTATGTACATATGTGCTCAAGGGCGACACCTGATGGCAGAAACCATGCAATACATTCACATACTGCCATTCAATTTGGAAGGCTCTCGATGGAACCATCCAGCGTTACTGTCTGTTGCATATTTCTCGAAATAGAGATTTTACTTTTAGGTGTTAAATGACTCATGGTTACAAAGTAACTATTTGTTAATGAGGTACTGCAAATGCTGTAATAGTTTGAAGGATTAGTTGGTTACCACACCAATATACAATAAATACATTGAGCACACTTTATTCTTTACTGCAGGGAACTGGTCTCATCAGAGACAGCCTGATTGCGGCTGACTGGTGTCGCAAGACAACATTTCATGGCGGGCTGCAACTTCCTGCGGTCCTCTCCATGGATGAAGAGAACACAAACAAACCCTGAAGGAGCTGTACGAATGGGAAGGAGATCCGAATGAGAAGTCTCCAGCGGAGCTTTTCACTTTTGTTTTCAGTGAAAAAAAAGGATTATGCCAGTTTCAACACTGAAATGGTTGACAAGAGAAATTTAACAGTGTTTGCCAGATTTGTCGTCGAACATTGACGTGTATATCTTCTGTAGCGTAAGTTTCCCTTAAACCAGTAAAGGTAGGCGTTGGGCGCCCAGTCTCCAGTCTTAAGTATAAATGGTCAAATTATACTCCAATGAATCGCCACCTTAACGTGGTGGAGGAGTTTGAGTGGCTCAGTGATCCTGGGAGCTATGTTGTCCGGGGCGTCAGCCCCTGGTAGGGTCTCCCAAGGCAAACAGGTCTCGGGGGTTGAGCCCAGACTAAGAGCGGTTCAAAAAACCCTGATGATGTACGGCCCACGGAATGAAGCTACCTCGCCCGGACAAGGGAAACCGGGGCACCCTCCCGGAGCCAGACCCGGGAGGGGAGCTCGACGGCGAGCGTCTGGTGGCCGGGCTTTCACCCATGGGGCCCGGTCGGGCTCAGCCCGAAAAAAGATCATGGACCAGCAACCCTGTGGACTCACCACCCGCGGGGGGAAGCATCGGGGTCGGGTGCTATGCAGACCGGGCGGCGGGCCAGGCAGGAGACCTGGGCGAGCCGATCGCCGGCAGCATAGACTAGCTCTAGGGACGTGGAACGTCACCTCGCTAGCGGGGAAAGAGCCGGAGCTGGTGCAGGAGGTGGAGTGGTACCAGCTAGATTTAGTTGGGCTCACCTCCACGCACAGCATGGGCTCTGGAACCAAGCTCCTGGAGAAGGGTTGGACTTTGTCCTTTTCTGGAGTTGCCCAGGGTGAGAGGCGCCGGGCGGGAGTGGGGATACTCACGAGCCCCCGGCTGAGCGCCGCTATGTTGGAGTTTTCCCCGGAGAACGAGAGGGTCACCTCCCTGCGCCTACGGGTTGCAGGGAGTAAAGCTCTGACTGTTGTCTGTGCTTATGCACCGAACAGCAGTTTGGAGTATCCGGCTTTCTTGGAGTCGGTGGGAGGGGTCCTGGAAAGGGCGCCGCCTGCCGACTCCATAGTTCTCCTGGGAGACTTCAACGCTCACGTGGGCAATGACAGAGAAACCTGGCGGGGCGTGATTGGGAGGAACGGCTTGCCCGATCTGAACCCGAATGGTGTTTTGTTGTTGGACTTCTGTGCTAGCCACAGTTTGTCCATAACGAACACCATGTTCGAGCATAAGGTGGCTCATAAGTGTACCTGGTACCAGAACACCTTAGGCCGGAGATCAATGATCGACTTTGTAGTCGTATCATCTGATCTGCGGCCGTATGTCTTGGACACTCGGGTGAAGAGAGGAGCAGAGCTGTCAACTGATCACCACCTGGTGGTGAGTTGGATCAGATGGCGGGGGAGTCGGCTAGAAAGACCTGGCAAGCCCAAACGTGTAGTGAGGGTGAACTGGGAACGTCTGGCGGAGGATGGGGACATGGAACCCGAGTGGACCATGTTCAAAGCCTCTATTGTGGACGCGGCTGCTCGGAGCTGTGGCCAGAAGGTCATCGGTGCCTGTCGTGGCGGCAACCCAAGAACCCGGTGGTGGACACCGGGGGTGAGGGAAGCCGTCAAACTGAAGAAGGAGGCCTTTCGGGCCTGGCTGGCCCAGGGGTCTCCTGAAGCAGCTGACGGGTACCGGCAGGCCAGAAGGGCTGCAGCTGCGATGGTCGCGGATGCTAAAACTCGGGCATGGGAGGAGTTCGGGGAGGCCATGGAGAAGGACTTTCGGTTGGCCTCAAGGAAGTTCTGGCAAACCATCCGACGGCTCAGGAAGGGAAAGCAGGGCCTACCCCAGGCTGTTCTCAGCGGGGGGGGGGGGAACTGCTGACCCGGACTGGGGACATCGTCGGGCGGTGGAAAGAGCACTTTGAGGAACTCCTAAACCCGGCTAACATGTCCCCCGGAGAGGGGGCAGCGCCGGAAGTCTTTGGGGTGGTTTCTCCCATATCCCTGGCAGAGGTCGCTAAGGTAGTCAAAAAGCTCCTTGGTGGCAAGGCGCCAGGGGTGGATGAGATCCGCCCTGAGATGCTGAAAGCACTGGACATTGTTGGGCTGTCTTGGTTGACACGCCTTTTCAGTGTCGCATGGGGGTCGGGAACAGTGCCCATGGACTGGCAGACCGGGGTGGTGGTTCCCATCTTCAAGAAGGGGGACCGGAGAGTGTGCTCAAACTATCGTGGCATCACACTGCTCAGCCTCCCGGGAAAAGCTTATGCCAGGGTGCTGGAAGGGAGGCTCCGACCGCTTGTCGAACCTCAGATTCAAGACGAGCAGTGCGGATTCCGTCCCGGTCGTGGAACAGTGGACCAGCTCTTTACCCTTGCAAGACTACTGGAGGGGTCCTGGGAGTTTGCCCAACCAGTCTACATGTGCTTTGTGGACTTGGAGAAGGCTTTCGACCGGGTCCCTCGGGGGTTTTTGTGGGGGGTGCTGCGGGAGTATGGGGTGCCGGACCCGTTGGCACGGGCTATCCGGTCTTTGTACGCCTGCAGTAGGAGCTGTGTTCGTATCCTCGGTAGTAAGTCAGACACGTTCCCGGTGGGTGTTGGCCTTCGCCAGGGCTGCCCTTTATCACCGGTCCTGTTCGTGACCTTCATGGACAGGATATCTAGGCGCAGCCAGGGGGCGGAGAGGATCCGGTTCGGGAGTCTCGGGATCGCCTCTCTGCTGTTCGCGGATGATGTGGTCCTGTTTGCCTCCTCGGATTGTGACCTCCAGCATTCACTGGGGCGTTTTGCAGCCGAGTGTGAAGCGGCAGGGATGAGAGTTAGCGCCTCCAAATCTGAGGCCATGGTGCTCTGCCGGAAACCGGTGGATTGCTCCCTCCAGGTGGGGACAAACTGCCTACCCCAAGCGAAGGAGTTCAAGTATCTCGGGGTCTTGTTCACAAGTGAGGGTAAGGTGGAGCGGGAGATCGACAGACGGATCGGTGCGGCTGCAGCAATAAAACAGGCGCTGTACCGGTCCGTCCTGGTGAAGAGGGAGCTGAGCCGGAAGGCGAAGCTCTCCATTTACTGGTCGGTCTATGTTCCAACCCTCACCTATGGTCACGAACTCTGGGTCGTGACCGAAAGAACGAGATCTCGAATACAAGCGGCCGAAATGAGCTTCCTCCGCAGGGTGGCCGGGCTCACCCTTAGAGATAGGGTAAGGGCTATAATAGACAATACATTTTGTCACTGTGATGTTGTATTGACGTCTATTCATGTCGTTTTTTTTATTAACCAGGCCTTTGATGGTCTAGCGCAGTGATTCTCAACTGGTGGAGACCTACTTTCAGTGGGTCGCAGGCCTTTGTTATTAAATTATTATTATTAGGCCTTTGCCTACAATTTTTTTTTTATTAATTATTATAATATTTTTTTTATTATTATTATAATTTTTTTTCATCCTGTGGTTTTATTTTGAAGGAACCTGTTTTTGCAGCGGAGTGTCGTTATTTTGCCGGCTCTGGTTTCAACTTGTTTTACACTTTTTTAGCGTGTGCCAGGTTGGGTCAAACCATTCTTATATGGGTTTTTAGAATAATTAAATTAAACAGTCTACTGAATATAACATTAACAACTGATGGCGCTGCCTGCATGACAGGAAAAAACTCGGGGGTCGTGAGGAGAATTGAGTGCTGCTTAATTTTCTGTAAAGCACAATGTTTTTCAGTATTTACCTACTGATGAGGTAATCACAAGAAAAGTTAATTTTGATATGAATCCTTTTGAATTGCACTTTTTGTTTTATTTATTTTGAGGAAAATCTGCTCCTCCAGACAGTGACTCGCTCCAGTGTTTGTCATAGATTCAGTGAGTGTGTATTATCAGTTAAAGTTAGGTAATTTGAGTCTTTTTGAATCTACTTATTAGTTGTTGGACTTTTTTGTTTGTGCATGAAAGCTGTTGAGTCTATTTAAAAATGGCTGAAGATTCTGAATTGTTATTTCATATATATATATAATATATATATATATTGTAATCTTCACCATCTTTTCATTAAATACATTTGAGAAGTTGAGAATGTTCCTCGATTTGGGTGGCGTTGGGGGCGTTGTTCCCTCAAGATGAATACAATGAGATTGGTGTTATCTGCAAACTGGTATACCGGTAAAAGAGAAGAGGGGAAAGGAAGCAGCCTGGAGGGGAACAAAAATAGGAAAAAATATTTACAATTTCAAACATGTAATTGTAAATGTAATGTAATTGCATTAGCAGCCTCAGCCCCTTTGGCTATTCATCCAACGTTTAGCAGTTGAGGTGGCACAGAAAGACCAATCCATGCCTTAAACATGAGTGTTGAAGTCTTAAAAAGGTTTGACACATGCAGTTTAATCTTACTCACTAATACTGAAGCTCCTGCTGGGGCTTTCGTTGCCATACTGCTTGTGTTGTTGGACACTCACAGCAGAACGCAGATATACTAACCGTTGTATAGGATACATTGCTTTATTCCACCTATCCTACATATTTTAATAAATTACAGTGACTTTTGGAGAGAGAAAAAAGATGTTACTTGCAAATAAAAGGTGTTGGCTCTTTTTGGTCCCTTACAATGTTTTGAATGACAGTTGAGTCATTGAAAGTTGTTAGACCTTGGATGAAGATGAAATGCACGTAGGTGCCAGTGAGAAAATAGGGCTTCTTTTTCATTCACATTGTATTTTTGCAGTTTCATTTTTAGCTGACATCAGCTCCATTAATTCTTGATGAGAAGTCTAGGCTTCCAGGCATCTTTTCTCAAAGGGGACAACTAAATGGCAAACAGGTATTTGTGGCCACAGCTGTCATCGCCAGGATATGGCCAATCACATCTACCAGTAAATATTCGTGCTCTGAATATCTTTTGTTGAAAGATGGTGTTTGTAAATAAGAAGTCTCCTCAAATGTCCTTAATTTCCTCCTCAAATGTCCTTAATTTCCATCAAAGCTTAGGTTTAATGACAGCAGGAGTAGTTGTCACACGTTTTTATGTGCACATGGCACCAAAGATGGCTGCCTAGGTGGGTACACCTAGGATCACAGGACTCAATGACTACAGGCCTGTCGCCCTGACCTCTGTGGTCATGAAGTCTTTTGAGCGCCTGGTTCTGTCCCACCTCAAAACCCTGACTGACCCACTCCTGGACCCTCTGCAGTTCGCCTACAGGGCCAACAGGTCTGTAGACGATGCTGTTAACATGGGCCTCCACTACATCCTCCAGCATCTGGAGTCCCCAGGAACCTACACCAGGATCCTGTTTGTGGACTTCAGCTCTGCCTTCAACACCATCATCCCGTCTCTGCTGCAGGACAAGCTCTCCCAGCTACACGTGCCCGACTCCACCTGCAGGTGGATCACAGACTTCCTGACAGACAGGAAGCAGCACGTGAAGCTCGGGAAGCACATCTCAGGCTCTCGGACCATCAGCACCGGTTCCCCCCAAGGCTGCGTTCTTTCCCCTCTGCTCTTCTCAGCTGCACCTCCAGTCACTAGTCCATCAAGCTCCTGAAGTTTGCGGATGACACCACCCTCATTGGACTCATCTCTGGTGGGGACGAGTCCGCCTACAGGTGGGAGACTGACCACCTGGTGACCTGGTGCAGCCAAAACAACCTGGAGTTCAACGCCCTGAAGACAGTGGAGATGGTTGTGGACTTCAGAAAGAATGCAGCCCCCTCTCTTCCTGTGTGACTCCCCCGTCGACGCTGTGGAGTCCTTCCGCTTCCTGGGCTCCATCATTTCCCAGGACCTCAAGTGGGAGCTGAACATCAGCTCCATCACAAAGAAGGCCCAGCAGAGGATATTCTTCCTGAGGCAGCTGAGGAAATTCAACCTGCCAAAGAAAATGATGGTGCAATTCTACACTGCCATCAGTTGAGTCCATCCTCTGCTCCTCCATCTCCATCTGGCATGCTGAGAGGGTGATTGGATGCAATTTGCCGTCCCTCCAGGACTTGTTCGCTTCCAGGACTCTGAAGCGAGCCAGAAAGATCGTAGCTGACACCTCTCACCATGGACACAACCTGTTTGAGTCCCTTCCCTCTGGCAGGAGGTTGATGTTCATCAGGACCAAGAACTCACGCAACACCAACAGTTTTTTCCCGTCGGCAATCGGGCTCATCAACAGAGCCCGGGTCCCCCACTGACTGATTCTGTCACCCCCAGGACAATTTTTCGGACTATTTTTCCACCCCCAGGACTATTTTTCGAACAATTTTTCTTTCTTCTTACCGGTCACTCCACACTTCATATTTAAACACTCATGCCACTTAACATACACCCTGGTGGCAGATCAATAAACTGGATGTATGTACTGGAATGTATGTAAAAGTAACATCTAGTCAAAAATCCTTTGAAAATAGGTAATACATAGTCAATCAAATATAAGTGTAAGTTAATAAACTGAATTGTATAGATTATATATTAAATCAGATGCGCTGGTTACGAGGTACTTGGCTGAACACATATTTTACAGGGGGTACATCACTGAAAAAAGGTTGAGAACCACTGGCGTAGACTATCGAATCTTGCCATATGTGACTTGTGGTTCATGCAGAAGTTGATTTTACTATTGTGTCGTTTTCATTATACATTTAATATTGTTCGCTCTGATGTGAATACAATTTTAATGGCCGCTGCAGGCCAGTTCGTTTTATTTATTTTACCCACTTTGTTGTCATATAAATAAATCTTGACAAGGGAAAGACACAGACTAAATACACAGGGGAAGGAAGGCAACGAGGCAAAGGTGGAAACAATGAGGGTGGGGCTTGCAATCACACAGAGGGAAGGCAAATGAGGAGGGAGGAGTCTGAAACGAGAACAGGTGAAGGGAATAAACAATCAGGAAACACTGGGAAGACACGCACATAATACACAGGGTGTTACAAATATAAGCTTTTTACCTGGAAAAATTATAACGTCATTAAGAGTTAACTGTAGTAGGACAGCACTGAAGGCCCTCGTATAAAATACACGGCTCAACACTGGCATTGACTAATCTAATGGGTTGAATTATTTAGTAAAACAACAGCAGGTAGGATAGGAGGCACCAGATGGTGCTTTTTGGGCATGACATGGAGTCTTTGCTGGGATCATGTATGGATAAAAATGATGTGATGATCAAAACTGAATAATTGTCTTCAATGAGTCCAGACTTGTTCTATTGTTTTGCCATAGATGAATGTTGGGTTTAGTCCAGGGTTAGATGTACAAATGACCAGTGGGGTTTGTTTGTACTCAAGATTTAACATAATGCATTGTTTTAAGGTGTATGGTAATCCCTTTTGGCCTGGACACAGAGAGAATAGCCATCCTTGCGAGAGACTATATCTCTATATATAAACTGTATATCTCACCATAGGTATAGTTTAGATGGGAGTTGAATACTGATTAAAAATACCCCATTGCAACACAATTTTGAAGCAGAAGCAGTGTAAACTCACTGGAAAACAAACTGACAAATGGATTGTAATCTACATACCTTTGTCAGCAGTTATGACCAAAAGTGACAGTCATCTAACCAACCACCGCTTGATGAGTTTTTGAAGAATACCCTTTGAAGACGGGATGCAGCAGAAACAAATCATCTTAAGCTAAAGTTTAATTTTTTTGCTTTGCTCTGGTATATAACCCTTATCTTGAGGGATACAATGATGTTTTCCAATTGTCGAGCTCTTTGAGGGTTTGAAATTGAATCTGATTGGGAGGCAAACCATCCTGCTGCCCTTTAGGCCCATACATTATGAATGGGCAATGTTTGTTGCTGAATAAAAAGAGAGCTTGATGGTGTCTGATGTATAGGGTGCTTTAAATCTGCTTTTGATGCTGACAAACAATTCCACACAGATAGATAGAACAGGACTTAATAGCATGATTCAGACAACAGGATAAGTTGTAGGTAAAACAGTCTTTGAGGTTGAAGTTTGGGATGCGGAAAAGCAGTCTGAACTAGCAAACAAATAAGGCAGAAACTTTGGAAGCACCTTTCCAACAGTAAAATGAAAAAAGATGAAAATGTAGCTGTGATAATAAAGATAAGCCCCATGGTAAATCATTATGAGATACAATGTCATAATTACGAGATAGAAAATTAAAATTATGAGATAGAAAGTCAAATATCTCATAATTTCGATTTATGTGTGTTCTGAGGGAGGTAGGAGGTGAATGGTCCTACTGGCCTTCACTTGTGTGAGAGTTGTTATGGCACGTTGTGCAGCCACAGGAACGCTGTTTGACTGGCAGGTCTGTCTCACACACAAACCTACAAATACGACCCATCTGCAATGCTAAACTGTTCTGACATGTCCAGACCCCCAGGACATTATCTAGGGCACGCAAGGAGTAAAAACAATAGTGTGCTGTTTCCATGATTGAATTGAATGTTACATTTCTTGAAATAGCACAATTAGGTAATCATACTAATGCATGATTTCCCTTTTAATTAAAAAGGTGGATGTCAGACCATCAATTCAGTTTATTTTATATAGCCCAACATCACAAATACAAGTTTGCCTCGGAGGGCTTTACAATCTGTACACATAACATCCCTGTCCCGGGACCTCACATCGGATCAGGAAAAACTCCCCCAAATAAAGATAGTAAAAACCCTTTCACAGGGAAAAAAGGGAAGAAACCTGAGGGAGAGCAACAGAGGAGGATCCCTCTCCCCGGATGGACAGAAGCAATAGATGTCATGTGGCCAGAATGAAAAACGTAGCGGAGTTACAGCACATTCAATGAATATGACAGAAATTGTTCATATAATGAGTAGTAGGCATGGTCCATGATCCAGATAGCCACAATCCATGAAGCAGAACGAGGTAGAGAGGAGGGAGGGGGGTTTGTTCATCTTGAGTATGGTGCATGTGATGCAGATTGTTTGACTGGCAGTTGTCAGTAGGGAGCCATTCTGAATTATTTCAACTACTACTATAATGATTGGATTCATCAGAATGCGTCACAGTTCAGGGCTCCGTTCCTCGTACCTGGCTAACTGAGTTAGCCGGATCATTTTCCGGCTAACTCAGTCAGGCTTTTCAGTTCCACGAGGCAAGTTTAAAAAATCACCATAGCAACACATCCCAAAACTTGAACCTGCTCCAGCGCAGGCTAACTTAAATTCACTGGATAAGCTGGCCACGGACAAAAATGGCAGCGCCCTTCCTCAGAGATCCCATTGATGAAGGAGCGATATTAGTTAGATTAACGTTTTATAGGGAGAGAGTTCCTCGAGATCGCCAAGATCCGTTATCACATCATGTTGACTTCCTGTACGAGCGCTATCAATTCTGCCGACAATCATCATTTGCACAATCACAAGACCTTCTGGAGCCATACATTGCGAACACGAGATGGGCAGTATTTCTATTACATGTATTTGAAATATGTACGTATTTCAATTACTTTTGAGTATTTTGTCATTTATTGGGCCAATAAAAAAATCGAACATAATTTGTAGCAAAATATTTTAGAGTGGAGTAATTTTGTATTTAAAATACTCAAAATACTTTCTCCACGAATCAAAAAACAGTTCACTTATGAAGCTCCTTTTTGTTTGATTTAACACAACCCTCCCGTCTTCAACTCCAGTTGAGAGACTGTTCTCGTTGGCAGGAATAATAGTCCCTCTGCACAGGAGGCGGTTAACACCAGAAATATTTGGAAAGTTAGTTATTTCTAAAGGCAACTAAACTGGCTACTCAGTGGTTGGGTCTCAAGAACCAACATAACAATGAACATATATATTTTAAAAATAAAATAAAAAGGCTGGTACATTATACATATTATGGCATATAAGTGTAATATTATAAATTGAAATGTAGTAGTAGCAAAACAATATTCAGTATAGTACAGCAGTATTGCAAATTGTAAGTAATACATTTATTTATATATATATATATATATATATATATATATATATATATATATATATATATATATATATACACTACCGTTCAAAAGTTTGGGGTCACTTAGAAATGTCCTTACTTTTCAAAGAAAAGCACGTTTTTTTCAAAAAAGATAACATTAAATTAATCAGAAATACACTACACATTGTTAATGTGGTAAATGACTACTCTAGATGGAAACGTCTGATTTTTAATGAAATATCTACATAGGTGTATAGAGGCCCATTTCCAGAAACTATCACTCCAGTGTTCTAATGGTACATTGCGTTTGCTAATCCCATAGAAGACGAATGGATGATTAGAAAACCCTTGTGCAATTATGTTAGCACAGCTTAAAACAGTTATGCTGGTTAGAGAAGCTATACAACTGGCCTTCCTGCGCACCCCCACAGCTGGAGAATTGCAGAGGCTAGTTGAGTCTTGGGGTCAGAAAGTCTCCCAAACTACTGTAATGGTAAAATATATCCTGCCAAAGTCTCAAGATTGGGAGGCCCAAATACTCCCAGTGGAAAGACAAACCAGGTTCCCAGTCAATTATTTTGAAATATTGCTGTTTTCTCCTCAAGGGCGAATAACAGGACGAGGGTGAATAGATAAGTCTGCACCTGCTGATACATTTAATTAATAGTTGGAACAACAACATAAGACTTGGTTGTGTGACTCATATTATGGTTTTCTTTTAAGTGTGCTGCTCATTTTCATTGGTGGTCGTAATTTCATCTGAGGGACAGGGAAGGAACCTTTAAATATCAAGGAAAGGACAGAAGTCCGTGTGAGTCCTTTCAATGGGACCAAAATAGAGCTTTTTGGCAACAAACATCAAAGGTGGGTTTGGCGTAGACAGAAAGATAGCCATACAGAAAAGTACCTCATACCCACTGTGAAGTATAGTGGCGGATCTTTGATGTTGTGGGGCTGTTTTTCTTCCAAAGGCCCTGGACATCTTGTTAGGATACATGGTATCATGGCAGATATTAAATGAAAACCTAACCACCTCTGCCAGGAAGCTTAAAATGGGCCGTGGTTGGACCTTCCAGCAGGACAATGATCCGAAGCACACCTCAAAATCTACACTGAAATGGTTCACTGACCACATTTAGGTTTTGCCATAACCATCACAGTCTCAAGGCCTAAACCCCATAGAAAATCTGTGGGATTCGCTGAAGAGGAGAGTCCACAAGCGTCGACCTCGGTATCTGAAGGATCTTGAGAGTTTCTGCATGGAGGAATGGTCTCGGATCCAGTGCCATGTGTTCTCCAACATCATCACGCTTATAGGAGAAGACTCAGGGCTGTTATCTTGGCAAAGGGAGGCTGCAAAAATTATTAAATGAAGGGGTGCCAAAACTTGTGGCACATATGTTTAGGAGAAAAATATTTATTTATTGTCAAAAAAAGAAACTTTCAGAAATGTTATTTCAATCAAAAGGTACAATTTTTTTTTTTTCAATATTTTAAGTGAAAGACCAAGAAGATAAACAGCAAATACTTTTTTTCACTGCCTGTTTTGCTCATATTCACTAAGGGTGCCAATAATTATGGAGGGCACAGTATATGTATATATGTGTATATGTGTGTTTGTAAACCAAAATGTGCATATAGTACTGCAAACAGCTTATTTGGGCTGCAACTAACAATTATTTCAATAATCGATGAATTGGATAAAAAAAACAAAAAAGCATTGATTTCCAACCCTTTTATTCAAAAACAGAACTGACAGTGCAAAACATCTTCAGAAAGTGCACAAACAGGTTGCTCCTTGAACATCCCTGAGCTGTTAATTAAAAAAAAAATAGACTAACACAAAAAATATACACATGTATGCTTTACATCTGCCAAATGTGAGCCCTTTTTACTGTAATTGATCTCCTTGGAGCAGAGGCTGCATTTCCATACCCTGCTTTATCAATATGTATGAAATACTGGGACAGTGGGAAGCTGTACTGCTCCTCTCACGTCTGTTTTGACCTTCAACTTCAGCTCCACTTCATCTCAGCCCTGCATCTGGTTGTGCTGCATATAGAGCGTCCTCCTCCTTAAACTCTTTCATTCACATCATCTTATCAATATCTGTAAAGTAAAAAAAATATTAAAACCTGCAGCAACCGGTGTGCCGGTTTAACGTTAACGAGTGACTGCGTGAACTGAACCAGACCGGGGGGTGACGGCATGTTTCATCACGTTACGGTTTTTTACAAGCAAGACTAACGGAACATAAAGTAACTTTAACGATGATACACAACCCAAACATGTTAGCTAACGTGATACCAAGCTGACTAGCTTCCATTAAAAACAAGTTTGAGGGAAATGAAGATGCTGTAGACATCTTAACGCTGATTGGCCAAGACTCGACATGTCAAAGATGTTCTATTGCGAAGATCATGACCTCAGCTTTTCTCCGTGTCTCACTCCACCTCAGAAACGCCGGCCAGCCAGTTGCTCTGCTCCGCTCTTTTTTTCTTCTCCGCGACTTATTGAATGGCGTACTAATCGCGCGACACAACAAATCAATAATTCAATTAAAAAAATGAGAGCGAAATCTGTCACAGAGTCTTACTTTTCTGTTTCTATAGTTCCATTGGGATGAACAGGACATGTTAAGCATCCCAACTGAAGGAACAGTTGCAGGCCCACTCTGTGATTCAGGCTGACATCTGCTGTATATCTCTGTTATACATACGCAGCGTTTGAGAAAACAATCTCACCACCAGATCTTGTAGTAGTTGTTAATAATAATAATTTCAGGGACATATCAAAACATTTTTCACAGGCTGCTAAATATGAACTTGTGTAAAAGGGATGGAAAGGCACCTTTTAAATTCATAGCCAAACAAGTGAATACGAATATAAAAATAAAACCAACCACAAGATGTTGCAGTACTTACCGGCTCACAGATAAACAGAAATTATTTAAAGGAGCAAGATTGGAAATTCTGATCTAACAGTGAATACCTGTCAGGGAACAGGAGGGCGGGTGCTGCACTTCATGAGAACAGTGCAGAGCAACCTAGTGGGGCACTCTCACGTGCACTTAACGCAAGCACAGCCAGACTGGCTTTGTCAGCAAAGCAAGGAGAAGCTCATATAACATCACACACAGACGGAGAGCGACTTCATTCTCTGTTCAGAAAGACACTATATCTTTATATATTTTTATATAGCAAACCGTTGTATATTGTCACGTGCAGGTAATAATGCTGCAAGCAGTAGATGAGTAAACATGAGAAACTGACATCATTATGTATTATTTGCAGGTTATTTTTGACATTTATATGTGTTTAAATAATGTGGGTGAGGTGTGGAGGTCCATGTAGCATACTCCTGCTTTCCCTAAACATAATCTGTAATGTTGACTCTGGTAATGAGAGCAGAGCTCGCAGTATTTTATAATATGAGAGAGCATTGATGCATTTGTGCATAACATTAAAAAGGTATGCAGAGATATGCTTTACTTTGCATGTAGCATGCAATAAAGCAACTTCATGTATCAAACATGAGACTTACAGAAGTACTACAATGCTTACTAAAACAAATCTAATGTATACTTTAATGTATCCATTTTATTTTCATTTTCATTTGTGAACAACAATTCATTCAGTTATTAAACACTAAGAGCGACATGCTTTTTTTTCCTTTTAACATGCTCTTCATTTAATTACGACACACTTAATGCATACATAAAAAAGGAAATAAATGCATGCATTGCATTTCAATTGAAAAAGATGCTATCTGTATGGAGTCTGCACATTTTCCCTTGGATTGTAAACTCTGCCACAGGCTCACAGTGCTAAGCTTCTTAATTCTTGCAGTCCTAGAAAAGATAAATTACACATTTTCCATGGATACTAGGAATTCACAGGGGACGTGCACCATATTGGTTGGCGATCCAGGCGTTCTTCTCTCACCTTTTTTCTTCCATTCTTTTTTTTCCTCGCTCATGGCTCAAACCAGCTGGGAGTGTTCACACATGAGGGTTTAAGAGCTGGGGAAAGAAATACAGATCAAATACACACCTTAGCCCCAGTGCTCGATATAACCACCCCCTTGTCTTTCAAAGGCAGGGATAGAACTGCACCAACCCCCACAAATATCCTTGGCTAAGATGTTTTCAGCCTGCGGGCTGCATCTCCACTTTCTTGCTCTTCGGTACGACATTAGAGATGATCTGATTCCATCTCTGGAAAACAGATTTCTCCAGATCAAAAGGATAATTGCACATCAGGTATAATTTGGGCAGTCAAGAAGCAACAGCGTGAAATAGGATTAAAGTGTATCGACACAACAAAGCTTGGTCCTCAACTATCCCAACTTTAAGGGCTTTTTAAGAAAGAAAAAAAAGCTTCCTAATATTAATCAATTAAAATAAATTGGCCCGGGCTAACCCATGCCGGCTTATGATATGTTCACATTTTGATTGATGGCTCTGCTTAAAAAGGTGTCATTGATGAATGCAGTCTGATCACTCGCTGTGTAAAGAGAATGTTAACGACGCTTTAGAGGTCGTACAGTTACCTCAGTAACACTCTGGCTTTCTTCCCCAACACACCAACTTATGAACTAACCAATTTGAGAAACTTTCACATTTCTATTCTATTATTCATATATAAAAAGAGTGAATTAATTAGCCGTGTTTCCTTTCCTGTAGGGCCACTGCTTTCTGCATAACATAATTAGAATAATCTATCTGCATGGGTCAGGTCACACGTAGCCCGAACCTGCTGGAACATTTCACTGGAAAATGTACTGTAATGCCCTTTGTTCATAAACATTTTAACATATATATATATATATATATATATATATATATATATATATATATATATATATATATATATATATTTTTTTTTTTTTTTTTTAAACCCGGGAAAACATTCTGTTGTGTCACATTCTGTCACTAACATGCCAGAGAACAGAGTAAGTGAAAAGTAGAAAGCAGCATAGAGGACAGTGATATGAGTCCATCAAGACTGAGCATGAATGATATAACATAACTAATCAACTAACTAAACTATTGCTGCACATTACAAATTGTAAAATATTTGATTTCATTAAAACAACAAATTAAGAGAACTGTGTTTAGTAGATTTGTAACATGTTAAAACATTATTTACGAGTATAATAACTTACTGGCTGCACAGTGGTGCAGTGGCTAGTACTGTTGCCTCAAAAAGCAGGAGTGGCCCGTGTTCGGTCCCTGGTCTGGGCAGTCCTGTGTGGAGTTTGCATGTTCAATTCAGTTTATTTTATATAGCCCAACATCACAAATACAAGTTTGCCTCGGAGGGCTTTACTGTACACATGACATCCCTATCCCGGAACCTCACATCGGATCAGGAAAAACTACCCCAATAAAGATAGTAAAAACCCTTTCACAGGGAAAAAAGGGGAAGAAACCTGAGGGAGAGCAACAGAGGAGGATCCCTCTCCCCGGATGGACAGAAGCAATAGATGTCATGTGACCAGAATGAATAACGTAACGGAGTTACAGCACATTCAATGAATGTGACAGAAATTATTCATATAATGAGTAGTATGCATGGTCCATGATCCAGATAGCCACGATCCATTAAGCAGAAGAAGGTAGAGAGGAGTGGCATCCCAGGGGCAGTGTGAGGAGAAAGCAGGGCCATGGCAGCTGGCAGGACCGGCTCCAGGCCAGTTGCATCAACAGGGCGAGGGGGAGGACCGGGGTCCTCTCCCTGGTTCCAGGCAGCCACGAATCCATGGAAAAATAAAGTAGAGTTAGTAGTATGCATTGAAGAGACAATCATTTATCCAGAAGGAGAGAAAGAAGAGGTGAAGAGGAGAGGAGGAGAGGAGGAGCAAAAGAGGAAGAGAAGGAAAGGAGGAGCTCAGTGTATCCTAAGATGTCCCCCAGCAGTCAATGCGTATAGCAGCATATCTAGGGGCTGGACCAGGGCAAACCTGAGCCAGCCCTAACTATAAGCCTGAAACAGCCCTAACTATAAGCGCCATCAAAGAGGAAAGTCTTAAGTCTACTTTTAAATGAGGTGACCATGCCTGCCCCCCGAACTGAAAGTGGAAGCTGATTCCACAGAAGAGGAGCCCGATAACTGAAAGCTCTAGCCCCCAACCTACTTTTTAACACTCTGGGAACCACAAGTAACCCTGCATTCAGTGAGCGTAATGCTCTCGTAGGGTAATATGGCACTATAAGGTCCTTAAGATATGATGGTGCATCACCAGTTAAGGCCTTGTAGGTAAGGAGAAGGATTTTAAACATGATTCTCGATCTTACAGGAAGCCAGTGTAGAGCAGCTAGTACAGGAGTAATGTGATCTCTCTTCCTCGTTAGTACACGAGCTGCAGCATTCTGGATCAGTTGGAGAGATCTAAGGGATTTACCGGAGCAGCCTGATAATACAGAGTTACAGTAATCCAGTCTTGAGGTAACAAATGCATGAATCAATGTTTCTGCATCGCGTATGTTCCCCCCGTGTCAGTGTGGGTTCCCTCTGGCTTCCTCCCATAGTCCAAAGACCTGCAGCGCAGGTTAATTGGACTCTACATTGCCCTTAGGTGTGAATGGTTGTCTGTCTCTATTAATGAGCCCTGCGATAGACTGGCCTTCAACAGCTTCAATGTCAGCTAGGATCGGCTCCAGCGCCCACGACCCTGAATAGAATAAGCGGTTCAAATAATGTAATGGATGGATAATAACTTACTTTAATTAAGGCCAGACAGGCAACACTATTACCATTATAAACAACAATAAAATAAAAACATCACAAAACAAAGCAGAGTTTGTGTAGTTGCATGTGTCTTTTATTCTGGTCTCAGACACAATAGAGAACATAACCCAGAGCACAGGGGGACTAGAAGGTGTATGAGAGGTGGACTTCCTGTGAAGAAGCAGAAACGGCTTATCCAAATCAACCTTTGGACAGAAATGGTATCACTCAGGCTGAGCAAAACATTTTTTGTGGAGATTTTTCTTTTTCACTTGCACTGACAAATCATTTGTGCACTTCCTATTTGCAATATATATATAAAAAACACACCGGCTGGCGGCTCTGACATCATCCAGCAACAGTTAATTTTCAGTCCATGATGTTTTGTGATTTATTTATTTCACTACAGTACAAATCTCCAGCTTTGTGTTCAAGTGATTTCAGCTGTCGATAAACTAAGAGGTCTCTGCAAAGGTGCTTTAGCAATATGAGTCAAAGCTACATTTTGATCAAACGCTGTTCTAAAGAGGACACACAATGCAAATGAGCAGAAGAAATCACTTGTTGTAAACAGATAGTATATATCATTTTTCCTCATAATTCTCATTTATACAACAATGGCTTTAAAGTCAACATCTTTAATTTCTTAATATGTAAGACAAAAGAATGCTACATTATTTATATATATATAATTACCCTTATCAATATTCTTTTAGTGAAACCATAACAGCTATGGTTAAGTCCATGTTACCTTCACATTATACCAACACATTCTATAAGACTCTGTAGTTGAATGAACTGAGTACATGTTATTGTACAACTCTCAACCGCAGTAGTACATTTCAATAAAGCAAACAGTTACACCTCCCTGAGATGAAGACCATACTGACCATACTGACTATATGAAAGCATCTTAACCATAGGACATATTTCTAAGCCTATAACCCTGACCACATACATCAGACTGTGTATGCTGCATTACACAGCAAAATAAACACATGGTAAAACTTTCTATGACACCCATGTCTTTAATTATAAACAAACTTATGTGTCATAATCTGCTTCTGGCAAGTTAAAAGCACTCGTAAATATGCATACTTGACATATTATAAATACTTTCATATTTACTATGAGGTCAAGGATTATAATATTTCCTTATTTTATGGTATTTCAACTATGAGAATTATAATACATTATGACCCTTGCAAAGAAAATGTCAGTGGGTGACCACTAATCATTAAGTATTATGACACTTGACCCTATATATATTGTGTGACTCTAAATACAATTGTGAGCAGATTACTAACTAAGTACTATTTATAACTAATTGTATGTATGTTCAAGAATTATTTTAATCAAAATAGCATTTTTAGGATAAAGAGGAAATATCGTGAAATTTCAACTTTATTCTCGAAATACAAAAATAGAAGAAAAAAAAAGATTCCGCCTCAACTTTCCCCTTATGCCTGGCCCTGATATTCTTCCGTACGGCATTAATTTGGTGAGGTCAAAGGCATTGTTACTTACATATTATGAAAAATAAATGTGATGGTGTGATACATTTAAGGGTAAAAATAAAAAGCTTTAAAATTGCAATCTTCTGTGTCAGTGTAAATGCACACATATTATTAATTCTACCAGAGACACAGACAGAAGTCAAGCTTGTAGAAAATAAATACCATTACAACATATAGTAAAAGTTGGACCTGTGTCATTATTGCCATCAATCCCTTTAAGACACAAGGGATTTAGCTCTGCTGCAAGCATGTGTGCAAAAGCTTAATAGTTGAGCATACAAAATCTGAGGGCAAAGAAAATGATAAACACAGTTAAAGCCCACAATGCTAAGTAAGGTATATCTGTTCCTTTGAATTTCAAATAAATATGCTATGTTTTATTTAAGACAAAGTATAAAAAAGTGAAAATGAATTCTAATTCAATCCATAAAATTTTAGAAAGGCTGCTATGTATGACATCCACTTTAATGCGGTCAGATAGTCAGTGGATAAAAACACAGCTGCAGGGGAATGACAAAGGTCAATGATTCAAGAGTGGAGAAACATAGACTGTTTTAAACTGTACACCGACAGATAAATAGAAATAAATCTCTTTATTTTCCTCCTTGTCGGGGTGGCTGAAACTGAGTGAAAGATAGATGAGAGAAAAATATAAATAATGTGGAAGAGAGCGGAAGCAGAGGCAGAAAAAGCAGGGCAAGCTGACCATAGCTTGTCTGACATCAATCCAAGAGTTGGTTTTTTATCTTCGGCCAACGCTCACTGGACACATATCTGATTCTTCACACTGTTGGAGAAAGACACAAAGAGAGAGGAAAGGGTCAGGTGTATCAGCAATGCACTGAAAGTCTCATATTCAGACTAAAATCTGCAATAAGAAATTGGGAAGTGCCGTGACTGATGTAAATTAAGTGACAAATAAATCAACGTTGACTTATGGCTTCAAACGGAACGAACAGCAGTCTCCTGGTTGAAAGATCACCGTTTGTTGGCCCGGTATCGGCTTATGTGGTCTTTATACTTCCATATTCATGATTACATTACATTACATTTAGCTGACGTTTTTATCCAAAGCGACTTACAATAAATGCAATTCCACCATGAGTACAAACTCGGAACAATAAGAATCAAGAAAGTACAATTTCTTCAACAAAGTTAATCAACAAAGTGCTATCAGTAAGTGCCACTACGGCGCTACCTTCCCTATTCGAGGTGTAGTATTCGTAGCACAGTACGCAAGTACCAATGTTTTGAAGCGGATGCGGGCGGCCACCGGTAACCAGTGAAGGTCGCGGAGGAGTGGAGTCGTGTGGGTGAATTTTGGGAGGTTAAAGACCAGTCGAGCTGCTGCATTCTGGATGAGCTGCAGAGGTCGGATGGCACTAACAGGTAGACCTGCCTGGATAACATAACACATTATTCTGTGAGATACCTACAAATTACGGTAAATTCTTTTTTGCAGGTATAGCTACGAATCTTGGGTGAGACCAGGATGAAATAAACGTGTTTCTGGTTGTGGTCACCCCTTATCATTCCTCGTGATAATATGGATTGGACGTGCACGGACCAGTAAAGGAGGGCTGTCTAATTAAACCTGCCCAAAAGACCATTGGTACCCATCACCGAGCATAGGTAAGAGTCCAAAGCATATTAAAAGACAATACACACCACAGCTTCAGCCGGTTCACCCTCTGCTGTCTAGAAAGAGATACAGAAGTATCAGCTGCCATACCACCAGACTTCAGAGCAGCTTCTCCAATGCCTCCCATAATTGATTACATAAAAAAAGATTTATACTTGGCTTCTGTGTATCGGTACAATGTTGCCACGCAAACTATCGCGATACTATGCTGAATCAATTTTTTTCCCCCACCCCTACCATCCAGGGCCCTAGATGATCCAGATTAGACAAGATCCAGGCCAGCAGCTGTTATGGAGGCACTAACAAGGCGTGATTCTGTCACACTAGCTCTGTAACGTTATCACACTAGCTTACATTGCAGCAAGAGTGGAGCTTCTGCAGGGCACCCGGGCAAACAAAGTGTTATCCTCATCCATGGCTTTCCTCAGAGAGATGGCAGTGGCAGCTACCTGGGCTTCTCCGTGCTCTTTCATCCATTTTTAATCGGCAAGATGTATCGGAAAGTGTGCTAGACGGTAGATGAAGCATGGCCCGATCTAAAAACGGTGCGCCTCAATACGATTATCACAGATAAGCAGGGCTGCATGGCCACCATTAGGTACAATATTGACATCCCCACTCTTCTGCAACGTCAGTACTGTGAGAATAGATTGTTACACAATCTTCCCCACACAGTAGGTGCATCTATGGTTTGTGAACTGGTGTACCGCTTGCACAAACATAGTTATAGACTACATCAGCTGCCACCCAATAGCAAGAGCTCTTACATGTTCAACAAATCCCTCTTCTTCAAAATGCTGAAAGGTTACCATCTAATCCCTGTGGTGTGATTGAATAGGCAGCAGCCTGTACCAGCAAATGGCCTCTTCTCATCAGTTTATCTTCTCAAAATCGCTGTCCCCATCTCTACTCGGCTAGCAGAGCTGATATAGACTAGCTCAATCCCTCAACCCACTGAGGACTGTGTCAAGAGAAGCAAATGGCTATCTTTCTCATAGACAGTACAAACAGTATCGCCAGTGCTCCAGTGGATTAATAGCACATGGAAATAAATCAAGAGGAAACGTCCAGTGTGCCCAAGTGGGGATAGAAAGTGGAACCAGCGTAACTGACAGATTGACAGTGAGTATTGTTTTTGTAGCTTTATTTTTACTTCACTTAGTCAATGCAGTTTCTTTTGTCAGTGCAGTGGGAATTGCGTAATCTGCTCTAGAAAAAGGGACAACCTGCTATGTGTGTCCCTTAAGGACAAAACATAACAAGCTGTCACATTTATTTTATTCGAGAGCTTAATGTGGCAAGAGCAGCAGTACAGCAGAATATATAATCAGACATAAACCTATACACACATAAGACTAAAGACGAACAAATCATACATATTTCAGCATCATCGCGCATGGGTGCATATAAAGAGTAATAAATAGCTTTCAATACAATTTTATTGACTTCATTCTGCACAACTTCCTGCTTTAATGCAGATACATAAAGTTAATAAAGCTGGATGGAAATTTAGCAATCCTCTTCACATATTATTCTTCTCTCAAAGAAGATTTATTGGCTTTTCCATCATTGACACAAGTGTAAGTTTCTGACTAATAGAGCTATGGAAGCTGTTCTTCCACAGAGGAAATCATGGGATTTTGGCATCCCACTTCCCTTAACTAAAATATCTCACAGACTATCAAAGGAGACAAAATGCAGGTGCTATGCGTCGTAATGTCAGTTCTCTGATAAGATGCACTGTGATGCACTGAGGAGTGCATCACAGTGCTGGGCTCCCGACATACAGTGGCTTGCAAAAGTGTTCGTACCCCTTGAACGTTTCCACATTTTGTCACATTACACGCCACAAACATAAATATATTTTATTGGAATTGTATGTGAAAGACCAACACAAAGTGTCACACAATTGTGAAGTACAAAGAAAATTATACATGTTTTTAAAAGAATTTCACAAATAAAATGAAACCGAAAAGTGCACGAGACAGCTCATGAGACAGGTAGGCGTCCGTTAGTAAAAACTCCTTTGAGGTGATCTAGTCTAAAACTCTGGCGTAGTGTGGACGCTCGGTGTAAACGTAGTAAGAGATATACGTTTTTAAATGGAAACGCAGTTGTGTGGACAAGGCCTATTTACCACTGGTGGTGGTGAAGAAGAAGAAGAAGAAGACTAGAGTTGCTGTACCCGTCGATGAATAAAGCAGACTGATTGCTGACTGGCGGTGCCCAGGGTGGCGGCGGGTCGTATCGGTTGAGCTTCATGAGGGGCCGTTTAGGCCATAACTATTGAGACACTCTCACACTCACTACTGAAACACTTACACACATACTAATGAAACACTTGTACATTCACTATTGAAACGCTCTTACGCTCACTAATGAAACACTTACACATACATACATACTCTGTAAACCTATGCACGCTCATATATAAAACACTGTACATACTCGTCTGAAACACTTACGCATACATATGAGAAACACACACGCATACATATATACTTCTGTGTCATATACACATACATATCTGTATATCTGACATAGATGTGTGTTTAATTGACCTCAATGCAGCAGACACATGACTGTATTTATTTTTCTCCTCTTGATAGTTATAACAGGTAAAATAGCAATACAATGTCAATAATTGTCTTTATTATTGTTCTATAATTTCATAATTACAAAAAAAACTAGTTTTTGTATATATATATATATATATATATATATATATATATATATATATATATATATATATATATATATATATATATATAAGCTGTGATATCAAATAGCTTTTGCGGGTCCAGACAATTTTTATTTGGTGGAAAATGGGGCAAAATGGCTCTTTGGATAGGAATGATTGCTGACCCCTGCCCTAAACTGACAGAAGGACATGCCTTTAAAGACGCTTGGGGACGATACATGACTTCAAGCCTAGCCTTCTAATCGTACTGCGCCACACACACAGACACACTCACAGATTTAAAGTTAAGAGTAAAAATCTTTTAACGCTACTGTATATCAAGGCTTCCTCTCAAGCTGAAGAAGGGTCTCATAAGTAATTCACCGAGCGGCCAGTGTAGGTTACCCAGCTGCACAACCTCCAACGGCCCAGAGAAACCACACCACCTCCAGCATCAACTCCCCCAACGCGGCTACTCTGCAACTTATGTATTCCTGTGGCGTGTGACAAATTGTGTCGGCACATTACTCGAGTGAAGCATTTTTCATGCATAATTCATCCTCAAGCCAACATTCCACATGGACATTTTCAAATTCCTTTGAAGTTAATTCCCTCTTCGTGATGAACAGCCTCGCTTGCGTTGGCTGTGTTGCAGCTTATGATTGTCTGTGTTGTCTGTCTAGATGAAGTCACCTGTCCAAATCAATTGTATTGTACAATACTGGAGTGCTGGAGAGATTTACATCTAATAATCCTCCATGCAAAATAGCAGGAGATTACCTTGGTCCATTTGTAAATTCAAGACTAGTTTAACATACTTTACATACGAACACACACACAAGATTTTATCCCCGCCATGTCTCTCATGTTTTTTGTTGTGCTATCTAATTGTTGTAAATTAATGATATGTGATATATGGGTAACTATGTGATACATGGTGTGCATGCTTGCACTTATTAATTAGTAATATAGCTGAGGCTGAGTTTTGCAGGTATTTGGTCACACCTGACATTTTGACCTGAAGATGGCGCAAGAAGAAAAATAAGCTTCTACAATTAATCCTGGGGGCAACATATGTGTCATTAAGATGCGTCCTCTTTACATAGACGTGCCTTTGTCTACAGCGAGAGATGATTTCCAATATTATATCAGCCACAGAATCAAGTGAATATATAAATGACAGGGAATGAAACGATCAAAGGTTGGCATATCATTGAGCCTTAGCCAGTATCTGCAGGCCCCAGGGAGAACATCAAGAAGAGAGAGAGAAAGAGAAGAAAGCAGGTAAATTGACAGGCACTTGCCAGCTCTGTAGCCAACTGGGATTCTTAAAAGCATGACAATCTCTCTCTGAGGTGATGCTTCCTCTGTCCTTTGTCCCAACCAGATGAAATTGTCAGCATGGGAACTGCTTACACATAAAGTGGTTTGTACAATTCCCTCCACTGAGCAGCTAATGGGTGCAACGTGTAAAAATGGCCTGGCCATTCACAGAGCTCCTGCTGTATTGTTGGAAATCACAGAGCAGATACATGGGCAAAGAATGCTGGGAAAATATGGTCACTGAAAACTCCCACTGCTTCAGCCCAGGCAGTTTTCAGCTTCCACACACAAAGCCCTGTACTTGCACAATATGTAGCCCTCCAGCAGTCAGAATCACGGGTCGTTCACAACAGCTTCCTACTAATGAGATAATTTCAAGAATTCTATCTGTCCAGACTTCTTATGTTCTCTTTCAATTTCTTCGTTGGATGAAGCCGAAGATCAACATTCAGTAACTCATAGGAACAGTATAGTGCCCTTTTCCCAGTCAACTACTTACAACTAGTTATCTTTATCAAGTGGTTTGTCATGGCGCTGGGAGGAAAGTATTAAAACAAATAATGTATTAGAACTTCCATATCGAAAGTCCTGTTGATACAAACATTTTACAAACCTTGCCATCCTGTGCTACTTTAAATGGAACAATGCAATGGAAGCAGTGTTAGATTGTAGTTTAATATTATGATTGGTCATTCCCTGTGGGTCAATAACTTACAGTAGGGCTGCACAATGTATCTTTTAACGTATGCATATGCAAGGCGTATGTATGCATGTGTATCTGGGATATGTTGAATATATTTTATGTCACACAAAATCGAAACATGTCACACGAAATCGAAACATCTTTTTAAATAGTATTGTTCATATTGTGATCTGAATGAGGGAAAGGTTTGGATGCTCTGGCCGTGGAGTATGGGGTCTGTTATGTTTTTCATGGAATCTCACTTTTTTTGTTGCATGATTCAAAAAAGGAAACCTTACATGGTTGTCATTTTCTAGTGACCAATCCAGTGTTTCCCAGACCTACAGTCTCACCACGGTTTCATAATGATCCAAAAATAATTTGACACTTCTTAACGGGTGGGTCCACGCAGTCTGTATGGGAGGATCCCCCGTGGGATCTCTCCCAACTGGGCCGTTCAGTCCTCAGGTCTGCGTCAATGTCAGTGATCCAGCAAACCTGTCTTGAATCACAGACCCTGTGTGTTTACTATCATTCATATCTATTCAACAGATTGTGTACAAGAGCACAACGATCTTCCCAGACATCTTCAATTGGATGGAGGCAGAGGTGTCAAGTAACGAAGTACAAATACTTCGTTACCTTACTTAAGTAGAAATTTTGGGTATCTATACTTTACTGGAATATTTATTTTTCAGACGACTTTTTACTTCTACTCCTTACATTTTCACGCAAATATCTGTACTTTCTACTCCCTACATTTTAAAAATAGCCTCGTTACTATTTCATTTTGGTTTGTTTTCATTCCGGCTTGTCATCGTTCAAAAACACACACACAAAAAACCTCTCCGCCCCGTTGCCCACAGATACGTGCGCGCACACAGGTGAGCGCTGAGCACACACACCAGCGGACAGAGCGCTGCGAAAAATATGTCGCGTGAAAAGTAGACCGCTATATCTGCGTTTTAAACGCTCCCAGGGTGAAGATGAACAGCAGCTCATGTGAGGAGCAACCGGAGTTCTCCTCGCACCGGAGCAGCTCTCTGAACCCGGAGCAGCTCTCTGAACCCAGAGCAGCTCTCTGAACCCAGAGCGACTCTCTGAACCCGGAGCAGCTCTCTGAACCCGGAGCAGCTCTCTGAACCCGGAGCAGCTCTCCTGTTCCAGGTGAAACGAGCCAAAGTGCTCGTGTCTTCTACCAACAATGAGCTGCTGGCTTCACATATTACAAAAGTACAAAGTACACAGATCTAAAACTAAGTCATTAATAAATACATGGACAGATGCCTGTACTTTCGGGTAAATGGTTGCGGTACGCCGTTAACAGGTTGCGCTTGCGCATGCGCGATTTGACGCGACGCCATGAGCTCCGTGAGCTCGTCTTTTCCTGCTGTTGCGTTTCTCAAAATAAAAAAAACAGATCTAAGCTCAATATTGAGCATGAATTGAGAGAGGCCGTATCAAATCTACAACCCCGTTTATAACATGTGTGTCAAGGAAAGCAGCTCACTGCAGCCACTAATACTGATACAACCTGATGGCTCACATATCTGGACTCATTCTGTTTTGTTTGGCAAAAAAAATTAAAAGCTTATTGTTTTCCACAATGAGCTATTTAGTAGTAACTAAATATGAGTATTGAGTATGGTACTTTAATGTATTTGCATTGTAATAAAATGTGATCATTTTAAATGGGCATATATGCAGCTGAAACGGGTAGCCTAGTGCATCCCACATTTTTCAACATAACATTTTAAAACATTATGGCCTTTATAAAAATGATTGTTTTGGGGGATGTGGGGTAGTGCACTATAGGCCCCTGAGATGCGGCTTAAGAGTTTGTCCTTAATGGAAAAAAATACATTCCCCTTACATTACTTTTATACTTTTAAGTAGTTTTTAAACCAGTACTTTTACACTTTTACTTAAGTAAAAAGCTTGAGTTGATACTTCAACAGAAGTATTTTTAAACCCTAGTATCTATACTTCTACTTGAGTAATGAATGTGAATACTTTTGACACCTCTGGATGGAGGCAAATCACTGTCAAAATCCGAGAGCGCAAATCAAACATCTAACTTGTGTAATTCAGTAACAGCACTTTTGTAGTTATTTTAATCTGAAAGGCAGTGTTTTCCTAAACCTAAAAAGTACTTTTATGAAAACCGTTGTTAAACCTAACTAAGTATGTCACGATCTTTACCTAAACCCAACTAAGAAGGTCTGTTGCCTAAACCTAACTAAGATGCAAATTTATTTTGAGTATGTCCATTCATCCATTTTCATCCGCTTAGTCTGGGGTCGGGTCGCGGTGGCAGCAGGTCCAGCAGGCCGACCCAGGCTTTCCTCTCACCCCCGCAACATTTACCAGCTCATTCTGGGGGATCCCGAGGCGTTCCCCGGCCATCTGGAACGAGATATAATCCCTCCAGCGTGTCCTGGGTGTTCCCCGGGGTCTCCTACCAGTTGGACGTACCTGGAAAACCTCTAATGGGAGGCGTCCAGGAGGCATCCTGATTAGATGCCTCAGTATTTTGAGTATGTAACAAGCGGAAATTGACACGATAGAAAATGTGTAGAAAAACGCACCAAAAATTAAGAATTACTTTTTGTAAGACATCAAAAAAACAGTGTATGGGAATACATTGCATTGTAGCAGTTATGATGTATTTCATTAATGCTAATTTGAACAGAAACTGGACTTTCAAATGGGACTCATTGGGTATGCGAATTGATATTTCCCATAAATAAGCACCAGTCAATTTCCCAGCAGAGACTGTAGTTCCACCAGCCTCGCTGTACAAATAACAAATGCTACCAGCTGAATCTTGATCCTTTGGAACAGACATAATTAATATGTTTTGAATTGCAATGAAGGAAACTGTCGAGGCTTATTAGAGAGCGTTTTGTCACGCTTTGAAGATGTGATCATTTGTATGCGCATGTTTTACTTGTTTGAAATAGGTTGAATGGGAGAGACAAGGCCCATGGTGATGGTGATTTGTGGCAGGCAGTATAGAGCCTCAAGGGACTTATTGGTCCCCCGGCTAGCCTCTCGCATCGTCTACCACGCCCGAGGAAACACTAAAGGAAGACTGGATAGACCTGTCAGTGACACCTTAGAGAATTCTTCACTATCAGGTTTCTGCAGTGTTGCGGCCAGTTATAGTCAATTAGTGGGAAATCAATGAGTGAGACTTGAGTGTGTAAAAACTATGAATTTTCCAGGGAAACTACATTAAGTGCACTGGTTGAAAACTATAATTTAGATTACGATATGAGGGTGTTGTTGTTTAGCTGATGTTGAATACATTGAAATGTCAAACTCTCATTGTCAATGATAGTGTGCCAGACAGAAGACTATACAACTACAAATTAACAAGAAGAACAATGAAGAATTGTATACATATATATATATATATACATATATATACAGCTAACATTAACAGAGATTTCATTGAGTCATATTATGATGTGTTTAAGATCAGATCGATAAAAATGTGGATTGAACTATGGTAAATTATCCGTCTAACTGGCTAATCCGTCTAACACTAGCTTTAAGCAGCTTACAATAAAAATATGAAACTACTAATGAAAAGGGGATGTTTTTTAATCAAAGGAAAAATGCAGGATTGTCCTCATCATATTCATTGTTTTGAAAGGCGAATGAGTTGTTTTTTATGCAAATAAACATTAGATGACAAGTGGTAAAGGGTGCTAATGCTACAGCTGAAGTGGGTCCCAGGACCGATATATGATAGCATGTTTTATTAGCATTTAGAAATCCTGCTAAGAAAAAACATCACATTGATCCCACCCGTCCATAGATGTCCTTATGCCACCATGAGTTTTATCACTGGAAAGACTGACTGACAGAAGATTAAGCCATATTTCGATATGTGTATTTAGCATAGCAGCATTGAGATCAACACATTTCCAGGACAGAAAAACCACATGCTTGACGTTCTAAAGGCCCTGTCACATGTTGCATTTGTTGCGCCATCAAATCCATTGTTATCAATGTAGACGCGTGTAAAAGGTGCGCAAGCAATCCCAAGCACCTCAGGGCGCGACTAAGACGCGACCAGGGCATTACAGGCGTTCAACTTTGATTTGTCATTTAACAAGAACCAACCAGTCAGAGCTTCCAGATATCTTTTCTACCTATGGTAAATAGTAAATACAGTAAATGAATGGAAGAGAATGCTTTATGAATTTAAGTAAATGGGGGCAGGATTTAAGGGTCATTGTGGGGGTGAAGTATTCATTTAATCATGCCATTATTGTAATAACATAACTTGAAAATGACACTCTTTCAAAGAATTATTTTGTTTTAAAACACATTTACTTTTAAGCCTTATTTGAGCTTATTTCAGGTTTATTCAAGCCTTATTCTGTTGGTGTAAACCGGCATGAAACTAACTACTTAAATAGACCTAAGGCACTCTTGTGCTCTTGTGGATACAATCAAGCTGCTTAGAGGCGGCGGGGGCTTTAGGGTCGCGTGTGGTCTGGATTGCCTGAGAGAGCTCTGCCCCACTCAAGGTGGGGGTGTTTGTCCACATGGAAACCCAGTGGATCCAACGAGGCGGCAGAAAAGCGTCTGTGGTTCAAGCACAGGGCTGATGAACGCCGTGTCACGTCTCCCGACATCAGCATCTCTGTAGATGTGTGCAGCCTGAAACTAGCCAGCACGGAGGTTTGAAGCCAGCACTTCAAACCCATACGTTTATATGTGTGAGGAGTAGGGCACAAACGATTGGTTAAGCAACAAAAATAAATAAAGATATAAGGAAAGTATATATTGTAATATATAACAATTAAAATGTCCCTTTCAACCAAACTACACTTTGTTATTTTTGAAAAGTACTATAATATGATGAAACTACGAAACAATATTTCCTCATGAATACACGCGCACACACACACACACACACACACACACACACACACACACACACACACACACACACACACACAGTATACAGGTATAGAGCTGTGTGCGCTCCTGCAGGCACCAAGCAGCAGTTAGCTACATTGCAAAAGACTCAATTAGAGGGGTTTCCTTCAAATATCTTATTTAACTTTAAGTGAGGAACTTGTAATTGGTTATGAAACAGTCTCAACTCAACATTGATATCTCTCTATGACCCACAAAATAAACATGACGATCAGTGAGGTGATTAGCTATCTCTAGTTATTCTTAATGCTTGTAATCGGTGCCACTGGGTCGGATGAAATCATGCAGGTTCATGCAGAGGGAGCTCCGGCAGCGACCAGCCCACCACAGACAGGCCCACATTTGACTTTGCAAAATCTCGTCCTCTGGCCAAGAGCAGAGCCCTGCTTCTCTAATCTTTAAGTGACACTACACTGCTAGAGGCCCAGGCCCTGCTGTCACCTAGAGAGAAGGGATTAATGGGAAAAACAGAACCAGGACTGAGTTGGGAAAACTGTCAGACCCTGCTGCATTAAAATTAAAGCTTTTCTAAATCGACTATGGTGCTCGGAAACACCACCACTTTTTTTCCACAGGGACAACACAAATCGACAAGAGATGAAAGTTCCTCTTCTGTCTTAATGGAAACAAACACCGGATGACCTCAGCAAAATGGGCGCAACTGAAAAGTCTGCCTCTGCATCTTTCTTCAATACGTTAATCATTCATGCATTACATGTGTAATGTATCTGGAGTACAAAGTCCACCTTAAGGAGCAGTGGAATTAAAGGACACAGATTGAAGCAAAAAAACAACAACACATAATTGAGAAATGCAGCATTAATAGTTAATAGGAAATGATCTCTGTTCCCGCAGAGAACAGTAGCGGGATCCACTCACTTGTTTTGGTGCTTTGAGCCCTGCAGATGTGCATGGTACTGTGCCACCGAGTTCAATGTGACGCTGCAGACTTCACAGGTATAGCTCCGTTTCAGACCTGGAATCAAACAGAAACACATTTTTAAACCTGAATTTTCATAGGATTATAGAATAAATTAACCAATTAATAAATACATTTAACTTTGCCTCTTGCACACTGTGAACCAAGACAAACTTCCTTCAAAAACACGTCTTACTGTGAGTGGGAATCTGAAAAATACTTCAGACACATTTGTTGTATTTCCTGATAAGAAATGTTTATACATATAATGTTTTACAGCTCAAATTGTGCCAGATTTCTTGGATTATAATTTGATACTTGATGTGAAACTGTGTGTGTTTTCCAACATTTGTCTAAATTAAGTATGTTTTTTTATGTACGTGTTTAATAAATAAGTTTCTAATCATCGTCCTCTGCATAGGGAGAACGGCAAGGTGGATGATTGGTCAAACAAACACTGGACCTTTTCCCAAGTGACCACTGTAGATCAAGATAGAAAAGGAATATTTTAAAACTAGAAACTTAAATTTCTTTAGAAATGTAATTTTAATTTACGAAACGGTCACGTTAGACCTAGAAATAAGGAGCGGTCGCGTTAGATTAGAAGCGGACACGTTAGACCTAGAAATAAGGAGCGGTCGCGTTAGATTAGAAGCGGACACGTTAGACCTAGAAATAAGGAGCGGTCGCGTTAGATTAGAAGCGGACACGTTAGACCTAGAAATAAGGAGCGGTCGCGTTAGATTAGAGGCGGACACGTTAGATCGGCAGATACAAAACTGTCACATTAGACCAGGAAATAAGAACCGGTCAAGGAAATTATAAGTGACAGCAGCAGAGTGGAGAACCTATTTAAAAGTTTGACAGCAACAATATGATTGGCTTATGGAAATTGTGCAGCATCTGGTTGGTTATTTAAAGTGGACGCCCCCCAATCAGCCGATATAGCAATCACAGGGAGAAACACAGACTGTGAAATGTATGAGAGTTTCTTCCTTTCTGAACTACTGCTTAAGCTCCATGTGTGTTTTTGGATCTTCCCATAGAGCGCCACTTTTGATTATACCGGGGAACGACGCCACAGACACCCAGTTTGTGGGCAAAAGGCTAAATCACCATTCTTAACTCATTTGGCAAATGATTAAACATACTTTTATTTTAATGAAAGTCTAATAGATGATTACTTTAATGTCAAAAAGTTAAGGAAATCAATGCAATTAAGGACATATATATCTGAAACATTGAGGTGTCTGATGATTTATTTGGGATCAACAAAATTCAATGATTAATCTATTTTATTTTAGATCGTTTATCAACAACATTCTCACTGTCTGTGATAATGGAGGTATTGAGTCAGCGCCCTGTTGCTGCAAATTATGAGCACCCTTTGTAATTGCTGTCATGTTGTATTAATCTTATTGTGGTATGAAAAATAGCGATCTTGATTGCTTTGCTCTCACAATTGCGTTAACTCCTTCATAAATATGCCTCAGAGCAGAAGGCCAAGACAATGTAAATGTCACGCTGCTCATTGAATCACATTTCCATATCCTCTTCAATCTAATTTTCCCCATGAATGATTGTTTACTCTACCGACCCACCAAAGAATACGCTGCTGAAATGTAGAAAGCTTAGTTATTTTCTTCTTTCAGGGTAGTGGCAGTTGATCTTTCCATGAATTTTTTATTTTTTGTATTTATGTCAGCTATTTTCTTCTAACATTTTGATGGAGAGAAATATTCTCCACAGAGAGAGAAGTAAATCTCTCCCTTTCATGTTCCCTCGGATAAGCTGCACAATAACCACTCTGTCAGTCTGCCGCCACCAGGGCTGAGATTTCAATTTTGCACAGTCGTCCCCAGATGCAGTCATAAGCTGACATTAAGGTTCTGCAGCAGGCAGCGAGGGTCTGTTCTACAATATGTGCAGATATGGGAGTATCTGCACATATTGTTCATACAGAGTATTTTGAAAGCAACGGTTTTTATTTTGAGAGCAAAGGTTTATTAATTGTAGCCAGAAATTCTAGTTACAAACGAGAAATTTGCTCTCAAAACATATTTTTTTTGTTTGCGTAATACACAAATCTACCTTCATACCTCCACATCAACTCTGGTAAAACCAAATAGCTGGTGGTAAACGCTCTCCTCCAGGGAATGGACATTGAGATTGTAACAAAATATCTGGGTGTTCACTTAAACAATAAACTGGACTGACTACACACAAAGCAGATTATCTGCTGAGGAGACTGAGATCTTTTGAAGTGCAGGGAGCACTCTTGAAGACATCCTCTGATTCTTTAATGGCATCAGCCATCTTTTAGTGGTCTGCTGTGGCAGCAGCATCTCGATGGCCGACAGGAAGAGACTGAACAAACTGTTAAAGAAGGCCAGCAGTGTGCTGGGGTGTCCTCTGGATACGGTGGAGGTGGTGGGAGAAAGGAGGATGATGGCAAAGCTATCATCCCTGATGGACAACACCTCCCCTTCTAGGGCGCCCTGGCAGCTCTGAACAGCTCCTTCAGCCACCGGCTGCTTTACCCCTGGTGTGTGAAGAAGAGGTACCACAGGTCCTTCCTTCCTGCAGCTGCACAACCAGCTCTGCTCCCAGTGGCCCACAGAACTTTAAAAACCTGTGCAATATAAATACACTGTGCAATAAGTTAATCTGTCTGTATAATATTTCAGTTACTGTGGATTCTTTAATTTTTTTTGTATTGCTTATTTATAATACTTGTTTTGATCTTGCTTCTTTTTTACTATGTCTTGTTTGCACTTTACCCTATGCTGCTGTAATCCCATTAATTTCCCCACTGCGGGACTAATGAAGGATTATCTTATTTTATCTTAAGCGCAGGGCGCCTTCTGGCCTCTACAGCACTTCCCCTCTATCACCTCTACCTCCTACTTTCAGAGACAGTCATTGGAGAATCATTTGTTTTGGGTAACTTGTGCCTTAGCAGCTCAGGAGAGGATGCAGAGGAAGACAAATGTGCCCTGAAGTCTCATTAATTTGCAGACGGCGTTATCAGCAGTAATCGCCATATGAGAGTCCATGAGTTAGACAGTGGAGCACGCTCACATCACTAAAAGCAACAAAGCAAGGACAAACTTTGATACCAGCACACATTGGAACGAGAGTTACTTTATTCTCTGCCCAGGACATTGTGCCACTATATCTTAACATAGCAAATAATTGTTTGCTGCGCTGAATGCTCTATATTGCTCCTTTAAGCAAATACCAGTAGAAAATAAAGTAGCCTAGGGGTAATCCACTCAAGCAAAAAATGATTAATGAGAAATTTCAGTAAATGTAATTGAATGAGCTCATCTCAGTGAAACTGTGGATGTATTTACAAAACATCTAAGGCTAAAAGTAGCTTAACTGGCTAACTTGGTCTCTGGGGAATTCACATAGCCTTGTAGCGCTAAAAACAACTCTTCTAAAAGTCACAAGAGACATTTTCAAAATCATTGAGCTGCTGTGAGTCTCCTTCCATCAGCTTTGAAAAAAATACACAGGTATCTGATAAACTTTGAAAAGCCTATTTTCATGGCAGATGTGTTAATAGGATCAACAATTTGAATGCTTAAAGAATTGTGTTTTGTAGCACTGAGGAACCTGAATTATTCTATCTATTAAAATGACTCCTACACAATAATTTCCCATGCAACTAAACTTCATTCTCAATTATGTTTTGAGTGAAACATTTTCTTCTGTATTACAGTCACGGTTTAAAAAAAAACAAAAATGCAAAAAAACTACTTGGTCATCAAAACATCATGGTTTGCTAAAAATAAGTAATTTAAGTGATGTAACTTAAGATACGTAAATACTGTTAGTTGTTTAACGTAACATTAAAGTAAGTCAACGTTGACTTTTGGTTTCACACAGGAGAGACACAATTCTCACGGTGGAACTTGTAGAAGGCAGGTTGTCAGGCCTGGACTGAAAGGAGGACCCAGATGCAGGGGATATCCGTACAGGCGCACTTTATTATTTCCTTAGGTCCTCTTCGACGAGTGAAAAAACCATTAGGCTGTGAAAACAACTTTCTTACAAAAACGCTCCCGAAGGAGGGAAGAAAAACAGGGAAAAAAAACAACTTATGCACAAAAACTTTCAGGAAAACTCTAACTAGGACTGTGGACGCTGGCTTTGGTGCATGGACAAGGAAAAACACTTTGGCACAGGACAGAGGGAAGACGCAGACTATAAGCACATGAGGGCAATGGGGAACAGGTGGAACCACTCAGGGATCAGGGGAGACAATCAGACCGGTGACACATGAGGAAGAGCAAGTGACCTGAAACGAGAGGAGAGTCAGGCTTCAAAATAAAACAGGAAGTTACGAGACAAAAACCCCAGACAAGACAACCCTCACCGCGGTGTGACAACAGGATTTTAGTACGGCTTTAATATGGCTCGGAAATTATTAACAGTTTACTCTGATTTAGTTAAGGTGCTAGCAAGTTAACCTTTCTCAATGGAACTTAAAAGTATTCACCAACACAAGAGTCAAAGATTCAGCTACACAACTGCAGATCCGACCGAAATACCACACGACCTCAGTCGGAATTTCAAAAGGCAACATGAGCACCGACGGGAAAGTCAGTGAAGCAGTCATTAGAAACGGTTTGGAAAAAGGCAGGCACTTTCAAGAAATACTTGGCATTGATTGGATGAAGCATCAGTCTGGCAAACCATCCTTGCTGAAACTAGTCCAGAGGGAAAACATAATTTCATTGAAAAAAGTGTTCAGTGAAACACATTCTAACTCCGAAATTGTCAAATTCTTGTAGCTCTCGAAGGACCTCTAACGTCAGTATTAGATGTCAGGGACAGTTTCCGCTAGTAACATGAATACTCTTTAAAAAAAAAAAAAGTAGTATTCACAGCAGGAGACACCGTTTCTGCTCCAAATAAGCATACAGTCTCTCTTCAAAATAACTTTACTGAGATTTTAGTTTACTTACGGAACTAAAATACTTGGGAAGGCTTTTGAAAAGATTGGGGTTTGGCTTAAAATAAGTATGTTTGCTGTACATTTGTTATTGTTGTCAAATAAGTTACCTACGTTTGCTACATAACTCTTGTTGGGTATTGTTACTGTGAGGAACTTTTAACTGGTGATGAAACGGTCCCAATTTAATTATTATATTCCTGTAAGGCAAACAGTAAAATAATTCTAAACTACGTTTGAGGAAACTGAATAATTGTAGTCTTTCATTATTGAAAACGTAAAAGTATTGTATGGACTCAGTTGCAGCAAGTTACAGATTAATCAATATCTTTTTTTGTATATCATCGTGGTCTGTCTCAGACGAAAATGCATCGTCTGAGAGGGGGAGAGGCACACCCCGAAATGGAATGGGGAATTTTCACTCACACGAATAAGCAAACACGCTCCGACCAGAATCCAATCTCATTGAATGCTCATAGAGCATGGTAATGGCTAGATAGTCTATATCTGGCACACTTACCTCCACATTGACTGAACAATAAGTCACAAATTGGGTACGCCGAGTTGAGTTATGTCTTTTTCTCTGTCTCTCAGCTAATTGAGACCTATTGCCTGAGCCATTGACAGGGAAGATGGTGGCAATACGACTGATCGGCAGCGTAGTTGTCTGTGTGGACTGTTTATGAGCAAGAAAAAGGTGGTGTAGGTTCAGTGTTCACGCTAAATTAACCAGCAGCCATCTGTCCCACTCAGATGGTGCAAGTTTAGCTTAATCCGTCTCTGATTGCAGCAAGGCGTCCATGCTTAAAGACCATATGCTAAATATAAAACTGTATGAAACAAATCGCTTTGTAGGTTGCAACTATGGGACATGAAATGGACTTTCAGAATTAAATCATCACTCAAAAGTGTTTTCAACCCCTTGAAGCGATAAAACTGGCATGCTCACCCAATCACAGATAAGATGGTGTCTGAAATTGGACGCAGTTTGGAAATGGGCAGTGGGTAGAGATGTAATATCTTGATAGGATAGGCATTAGCTGGAACAAAATGCTTGGACTTCTGCTGGTCCAATCTAGTGTTTAAATTGGACATGCTAGTGTACACGAGAACAGACTTTGCCATGTGTTTCCTTTTGAAGAGGACCTTGATCGGCCAGCTATTACATTATTAATAGATATTTCAGGATCAAGGGGAGTGGCAAATATAACACAGCCAAGAGCAACATCTTGAGAACTGCAACTAAATGGCTGTGTAGGCTGAAGAGCTGGAAAGCAGAGAAGAGGGAGACAATGTGTTAGATCATATCATATGTAGAACATGTGTGTTGTGTTCACATGAATGGTGGTTATAGCTAGACTGTAATATTGCCTTCTGCCATGATTCTGCTGACACACACTGCAACTATCATTATTATTAGTCACATCACATATACCATAACTGCTTTTATTATTATTACTTCATTATTATTACTTCATCCACTGCTGCTGTTATTAATAGCAGTCATCATTGTTCTGCTTATAACTGTCATATGAATAATGTCAGTCATATGCATTGATTGTGTTGTAACTCTGTTATGTTGTTCATTCTGTATACATGCCATCCATAACACTTCTGTCCCTTCTGATAGAGGGATCCTCCTCTTTTCTCCCTACGGTTTCATTTTTTTCTTTTTTGGTGCCGTTTTTCCTGTTCCGACGTGAGGACAGAGGACAGAGGATTTCATATGTGCACAGATTGTAAAGCCCTCTGAGGCAAATTTGTGGTTTGTGATTTTGGGCTGTACAAAACTAATTAAATTGCTTTATTGACCAGTATCTCATTATTAAAATGAGTTAAATGATATATTATAGCTTAAATTCAACATGTGTGGCACTTCTCTAGATTAATCATGCTCTCTTGGTTTAGAATTAATCATGGTAAGCTCCATAAACTTCTCTTGTGCATATCATGATCATATTCCACATTAGGATGATGGCTTGAGCCAGCTGACTGCTCAAACCTAAGTGTTATTTAGGGCCAGAGCACTACGTAGTCAGAGCGGAGGACCTTTTGCATTTTGATTTATTAGGGCCTGAGTATTTCGATTTTTTATTATTCCGATTTGTCATCATTGCGCAGGGAAAAGAGGTGCTTTTTAAATGTCCACACCAATCCGACTCGGCGAAAATACCAATCTGATTGGGGTGTCGGACAAAAGTAAAAAAAAAAAATAGCTCGATATTAAGTGCGGGCAACAGCCCTTTTAGTTGTTGCCCACACTTTTTCCCAACTATGGTGGGTCTGGTCTATGAAAATGTAGTTAACTGATATGTTTTTAATGCTTAAAAATGGAAATTCGGCTTGATAACGCCCCCTACAAATATTAATTTAAGCACCCCAGCGCTACGGTTGGCCTACATGTATGATACTTGGTAGGCATATGTAACACATGTAAACTGAAAAGAAACCCCCTACAAAACTAACTTTTTTGAATTTTTGTGAAAGCCCATAGTTTTCACCCCCTACGACCGATTTACCTGAAATTTGGCACACGTCCAGTTAAGCTCTGCCTACTTACATTTTCCGCCATTTCGAATTTTGTGAAAAACACATCGTCAACGCCGGGTCCGATTCTCACAAGATTCTCTGTGTTATCATTATTGGTTTAATGTCAAAGGTTATCAAAAGCTTTTTGTCCATACCATTGTTTTTATTTCTCGGCCAAATTGCCATGGTTTCCCAGTAGGTGGTGCTATGTCTATGCATTCATATTGGCATGCAGAACTCTTCAAGCCATGACTCTCATAAAGCATGTTAACTTTGGGTCAGTTTTGACAAAGTACAGTTCAGTTACAACAGCTCGATGCATGATTGCAAACCATATAAAACAGCCCCTACACCACGTCCACGCTGTTCCATGAATCCTCAAGATTTTAAAAACCTTTGATCACAAAGGTCTTTAGATTGTACTGACCTAAATTTGAAATGGATCTGATAAATTTCCTAGGAGGAGTTGGTCATAAAAACATCTGCAAATGAAAGCTCAGTGTTTAATTTAAGTGTTCGAGTGACAGCAAATGTACCCCACTTTTCTCTTTCAACCTCTGTACTCACAGCACGTCCTTTTCTATTTCACTCACTTGTCTTTGTCAATGTATTGCTATAGTACTGCCAGACCCTCCAGCACAAACACACAGTTGGTTTAGAGACCTGCATTTACTTTGACAGTCTAGTTTAAAAACTAAATGTGTACAGGAGTTCATTTAAAAGAGTAGTCAGAGATGGACTCAAAACATTCAAGGTTTAAGCCCCTGCAAAATGACATGACAACGGCACTGCTCCACGCATGAAATACCGTCTAGTGGTCAAGCAAGTTCTATGTCACGTCAACCAGCGTCCGGCAAGTACCCTCGACGTGTGTGAAGGTGCGAGGGCCCGGTCAGTGCTGCTGACACTCAATGAGATTGTTAGGGAATTATATCGCTCTATTAAAACCTTTTGCAAACTCTACAGTTATTTGCAGTAAAATGTGAGCTATACCAAAATGACTAGAAGCCATTTGAAGCAGCACAGGTGAGCAGTTATAGTGTGCTGCAAAGTGAGGCTATATTTTCTGTCTATACAGTTTTACCCCTGAAGAGTGTATTCTCTCCAATTCAAACACAGGAACAGTGGAGGGCTAATGACCCGCTCATGCCTTTACGCTTTCTTTCCCCCCTCTCATTCCTTTCTTCCCCATAGCTGCACGGTGCTGTATACACAACAACAATATGTAGACCCCTGGAAGACAACACCTCCTCCTTTATGGGAGCTGTTGAATATTTCATCACATCTGAGTCAGACTGCACATTTTCTCAGCAAATTGAGAAGTGTGCTTGGACGTCACTGGAGGTCAGGGAGAGCGAATGGTAAGCAGGCAACGGGATAAGAGAAGAGAATAGGGAGATGCCAAGAAAGATAAAAAAGAGGAATATAGAAAAGAGCTCCAAGGAAAAATGGTAGAGGATGCGATCTCTCCAGCAGCATCCCCTGCTTCCCCGCTGTCCCAACTGCTTGGCCGCCTGCTGTGGTCCCATTCTCCTCTCTACATGGGCTCACAGTGCTGGTTTTGCCTGATAGGAAGATTTGCCACTTCATTACTAATTGATAATCGCTGGAGAGAAACACTAATTAGCCCAAGTGCTGAAGGGCGCAGCTAGCACGCTGACATTTTCAGCCTTCACAGCCATAATGACTGTTGATGTTTGTGAATCCATCTCCTCCGTACACATAGCACAAAACAGGCAAAGTGCAAAAGAGATTGAGCAAAAGATAGGAATGGCTTCAGTTAGAGTGGAGAGGTTCAAGGGAAAGTGCAGGAAAGTGCTCATGACTTACAATACAATCACAGTAATGCTTCGGGATTTTATTTAACATGTTTGCACAACCCACAGTTTTCTTTCCAACAACACCACTAAATGTCCTTTAATCCTATTCTCTACTCATTCTGCCATTGAGATTACAATTTTTAGGAAATTATAACCGGATCTTCTCTGATTCCTTGACATTGTATAGAAAAACCTGTGATGGGAATTTTATATTCTTAGTTGTAGTTTATCTTTTCCAAATCATCTTCTGTCCTGCAGCTGTCAAATGCAAATGGTATACCATTCCTGTAGCTGTTATCACATAATCAATCACTTCTGTGGACAGGTCATGAATTAAGGACATGACGAAGATCCTTTATTAAACCACAGGAGGTCCAGTCCCTTTGTTCTTGTTTCCACCTGAGACAACAGGCTCCTTTGTAATCCCTCACCTTTGATCTCTATGTATAAATGCCTATGTAAGATGTCACTCCTTAGTGCATCCTTTGGCAGACTCCTCTGCTTGGAGGACATCATTCACAGGACTAGTGGGATGGCTTACGATACCGGTGACAGTGTCCCTTTAAGAGCAGATATCGTAACCATAGGAACAGGTTTGCTTTGGGGGGTTGAAGGTGACGGGATGTCAGTGTTATGAGGGGAAATGTTTGTGAGAGGTCGATTAAACGGCCACAGAGGTGTGCAGCCAAAAAGATATGTTTGCCGACTTCGTTCATTCCTGCGCTCCTACACTGGGAAAAAGTATTTAACAGTGAGCTTCCTTGTAATCTTGTGATGTTTGGAACATTTGATTAGAATTCTTCCATTTTCAGTTCCAGAAGTGACCAAATCTAACAGCGTTTAGGTTATTTCACATTCAAGACTTGTATTTATTTTGTTTCCCTGTGCTATGTTCACATGTTTTAAATGAGTGGTGGGCTCTTCTGGAAAAAATAAGGTGATTTCATGAATGTCATATTTTTGTGTACCAATCAGTCAGTTCAAATAAAAATCTGATGACGTTGTTTCTCATGTTGCCAATCGAATGTGATCAAGTCCGATACTGTCGTTACACTAAAATAACACCAAATGCCTTTTAACTATAAAGGCAAGACAAGTAGGACACAGTGCAATGTATTGACTCATACACATACATATATTCCCTCGAAATCTTCACTTCTGACCCACTAGAAGTGTGTGGCCTAGTCTGGGTTAGCAGAGACCTTGCCCTGTGCCCCTAAGTTTTCTTTAGTTTTCATGTTGCTGTGTTCCGGACATTTCTGAATGTCTGGTTGGCCTATATAAAAAACGCATCTAAGGTTTCAGATTGTAAGCATCAAAGTTACAGAATTAGCAGAAAAAGTAAAAGGTGAAACTCCAAGCAGACAAAGACAAAGCTCTTCCAAATTGAGAGTGAAGTCTGTGTTGGCTTTCAGGCGCTGGCGAGACCCGTAGAGACCTTCGTAGAGATGGGGAGAGAGGCCAGCTTTGAATGTTGTGTTAAAGACTGCAACCGACCAATCCTTCATGCCTTTAATTGTTGCTTATTTAGTCACAAATATGAACTGTTATAGAGGCATTTATAATTTAAAACAAAGTTTTCAGGGGCTGGATACTTACATTGATATCGAAATTAGCCAAATGACAAAACAGATATAGATTCTTGATCTGATTGATGTAAGCAAAGGACAGCCCCCCTCTCACGCGTGTTCTCGTCTTGTTCTAACGCAGTGGTTCTCAAACTTTTTCTGTCAGGCCCCAACAAAATTGTAACAAAATGGTCCAACTTTTTTGACTCCTCCATCCGTGCTTTTTCAAATAATAGAATAAAGAAAATGTAAATCCCTTTTAAGTAAACCAGATCGCTCCACCAGACAAAAACTAGTAACATGTGCAATCACCTTGTTAGAACAATGCAAATAAAGTTCTATCTCTGCTAAAAATAATTACTATTTGGCAAAACAATGACCTATTGTGGCTCCAAATAACCTGTTTGGCACTGAATATATTTTCAAGATGATAACAATAACGTTCAACCTGTGCAAAACAAAATGAGTGTAGATGTGTGAGCATCACGTTGTATCAGTATTAGTTGCTTCAGTGAGCTGCTTTCCTCTACAAATATTTTTAAACGGGGTTGTAGATTTGATATGGCCGCTCTCAATTCATGATCAATGTTGAGCTTCGATCTATATTCTGTTTTGAGAGACAACAGCAGAAAATACCTCACGGAGACTTTTAGCAAAACGCCAAGAATCGGCGAGTCGTGCAGCGTAACCTGTTAACGGTGTAACGTACACATTTCCTTGAAAGTACAGGCATTTCTCCATGTATTTATTAATGACATTTTATGTCCGTGTACTTTGTACTTTTGTAATATGTAAAGTTATCATGTTCATGGGGAGAGTGGTCGTCCTGAAACCACAAGGTAGCGGTTCATCCCTGTTATAGTTTCATGTTGAAGTGTCCTTGAGCAAGACACTGAAGCCCCAGAGCTTCACAGCTGCACACTGCCCCTTAATTACTAAGGATGGGTAAATTGCAGAGAATAATTTCCCCACTGGGATTAATGAAGGATTAAAAAAAAAAAGGATTTTTTTTTAAGAATATGCATCACCCCCTCGCGCCCCACCTGTAATACCTCTGCGCCCCACAGTTTGAGAACCACTAATCTAACGTAACAAGTCTCTGCCAGCAACATTTTTACAGACGCTGCACACTTCATGTTTTAGAGGAATCCTACAGGGTTTTGCCTGAATATTTGCCTTAGAATATTATAATTTTTCTACTGCTAGAGGACTTTAATTTAAATAACGCCTCTGATTTTCTAAAAACTTCAAACTTATAAAATAAGTATAAAATATGCACCAAGGAGCAATATCCCAGGTTACATGAAATTACAACGTATTATTAAATAACCTACAACCGATTAAATTGAATTACAGTGCTTAGTAGTGATGCTGCCAAACCATGGACCAAATGTTCTGAACCTGAAATAGACATGTTGTTATAACCTCAATAGCCAACAGGACTGAACTGACTGCAACCATTCAATTTGCCCTCAACCAGCCATGCCATCAGCCATGCCCTCAACCATGCCTTCAGGCATAAAGAACCAATCAGGCCTGTCAAATCAGCTGTCAGGACTTGTTTTGCCCATTCGGTGCGATCACGCGCCAATACACTTCATAACACCTCTGGGCTCCCTCTGCTCTTCTGGCAGCCGGCCCTCCATTGCCTGGAATCATTTTCTGTAATTGCTATTGACATATTGTGACCGGAAGAGGATAAGCAAGAACGTTCTCCCATCCTCCTCTGTACACTTAACAGCTTGTGACATGCTGGTGGACTCCAGAAGGGGTCAAGCTGACAGCTTTAGTCAAGAGGGCAACTGGTAGAGGACTTCCAAATGATCAGAGTTCTTTCCAGATGTAGTCTGATGCTGCTCCTCTCACTGATCAATATTACACATATCACATTATTGACTGTAGTTTGTGGTTTTGGGTTAAAATAAGTACACTTGTTAAGTAACTTACGTACGTGGTGTTAGTTAAACATGTAAGTTACGAAATAAAATTAGTCAACTTTCATATTTAGTAACAGGAGTCTCCTGGGTGAAAGTCCTTTTTTTATCCATACATCCAACTTTCCAGACCCGGCGCTATGGGCGGGCCCTGGGGTGCCGGTGTGTAAAAAAATAACACACACCTTGAAAATCCTCTCACATGCTCCTACTCGACCAATCACGTGTGTATTCCGTTAAGCTTTACAGCAAACGGACCGACTCGCATCTGAAATTAAGGCACAGAAAATAAACCTAAGAGCCCAAATGATCAGAACCCTAACACATGAATTAATATGATCAACAGGAGAAATGAGTAAGTGAGAAAGTGGTTTAATAACCAGGTATAGTCCCTGAACATACAATTCTCTTTTAGATGACAAGAATATAATATATTGGCTCTTTTGATTGACTGCATGACAATTCAGTTAAATATTTTTTCCTAAAATTAAGGACTTAAATTATTCAGTTTATAGAGTCACATTTTTCAAAAGCTTTCCGTTTTAAATCCAGTCTTTATTTTACTTGAATTAAGTACTACAGCCACTAACGGTTAACGTCGTCTTGGTAATTTACCATCTGATTAGATCATAACCGCCTTCTGAACATACTAATAGGTGTAGCAGGCCCCTTCTAAGCCATATCTATAAGGCTCATAACCACATTCAATCAGCTGATATCAACCAAGATGGGTCAGGTTGCACTCAGAAAATTAACAGACGCCATCAGTGTTTGATCCTAAAAGCTGCACTAGTAGATTGCCGCGCCGCCCAGCTGTTATAGCAGGCATAGGTACACATACCACGGCCCGCCACTGGAGACGCCAGATCATCTCAGATCAGCTGTTCGGTATTACTCTGCTCAACGCAACACACGACCATGTGCTGGTAAAGAGTACATGGTACATACATTTTACATGTGAATGTTCTTATTCTGAAAACTGTTCTTGAAAAACTGAGACTGAAACATGCACATTGTGTAAACATAGTAAATAGTTGTTATAGATAGTACATATTTTGACTCGAATATATGGTAATTATTTAGTTTGAAAACAAAAACTGTTGCTCAAGAAGACACTTCAGCTGCTAATTGAAGATCTTTTTTATAATTGGATGGCTTTTCCATTTTTGTGGTTTTGGTTAAAATAAGTATGTTTGTTACGTAACTTCAGATACATTTCATGACATTGAAGTTAGGTATTTAACATAACATAATTATGTAACTTAAAATAAGTCTACTGTGACGTTTGGTTTCACACTGGACATTAACAGCTGTCTCCGAGGTTAAAGTCAGTGTTGTATCCCTCCTCCTCCTCCTCCTCCTCCTCCTCCTCACTTTGTCGCTCTTCACACTACGTCACCTGACTTCCAGGGCATTTGGTCCGAGTATGTGCTTCGTCAGAACATGCAAATTGCCTTTGGCAGTGCAAAGAATCCATCACAAAATAATTAAGGTTGACAAAAACATCATGTAGAGATTGGGAAGATATTGTTTACCTTTCATCTCTCCCATGTCCAGGGTCTTCCCCAACTGCTCCAGCAGGTCTGCTCTAGCAGCATTTTTCTTGTGCTTTTTGCCATCATAATGTTGCTGAGCCATGCCAGGGTTGTTGAACCAGGCGTTGCATAGCTGGCAGTAGCGGTCTGAGTCGCGGCGCTGTCGCGGGGAGGTCATGGGAGACGTTTCTGGGGAGCTCTTAACAGGACTGGGGGACGCCTCTGAAGGAAACACAAAAACAAAACATAGAATTGAGGTTCTGCAGGGATTTTACTGGTTCAAGAGACACATGTGACTTGTTATATGCTTTTATCAACACCTGCTAATTATCTATTGTATCATCTTGCTAATGTATGCCGTCTTTTCACCTTGCATCATAGCAGAGTAAATTCCATGTAATGCCATTTTATTCAATATAAAATAAACATGGCTATGAAATAAATCCTGAAATGAAGCTACAAATATAGGTAAATAATATGAATACATAAATTTGTCGATATGTTATTATATTTGAATGAATAAGGCGTGGTTATCTCACATCATTATTTATTCAATATTGAATAAAATGTAAAAGAAAAATGTAATTCTTGTCTTTGTGAATATGTGAGATCGCCACACATTATTTGAATACAACAGATACAAAGAAAATGAAAGTCTCACAATAAATAAAAGCAGTCCTTTCAAAACACATATATTCCTTTATTGAACTATATCGCCTCATTTATGTTTACATTTATTTATATATGTATTAATGTATTGCCTCACCAATTCCTTCAATATTTATTTAATGATGATAGTTATATATATGTTTAATATTGAATACAATGTAATTCAATATATTTCACTCTGAATTGGCTGTTATAAATATAAGAGAATGGAACTCTTATAACTCTTAAACTCTTGGATTGGATATATCTATATCAGACAAGTGTTATTTGTCGAAACGGCCACAGTTGAAAATGGGGTGTGCATCGAAATGCAGGAAAAACTGCTTAAGAATAAAACAGTTTTCCAGGATACTTTAAAACATATTGCTTAAAAGTCACGTGTTGTTAGTCAGGGATTTAACCAAGAATGCCAACTACTAAATGTCAAAATAAAAGTTGACTTCTTTAAAGTGGACGCCTGTAGCCAGCCGACAGAAAACAATGTAAGGGCTTTAATGAGCACTGAACAGCAGCAACGACTGCAGCTCTGCAGCCCCCTGAAAAACAAGCTATTATCTCCAATAAATGCCTGAAGAGGAAAACCTAAATTCTACTTGGCAAACAGATTAAAGAGCCTACCCTCCTCGTGGCCGCCCACTTGTGCTTTCATGCATGGATGACAGCATTAACCCCGAACGAGTGCCGCGTTGCACTGAGCGCTCCCCAGCGCAAAACGTGCATCAACCTAATCAGTTTTAACCCTCGAGTGCTCGGTCTACCCCAAGTCAACATTTAGTGCTGTCCAATTACATTCCATTACACCAGTCAACATTCCAAAGTGGCAACTCCAGTGAAAACCATCGGGGAGAGAGAATGCATAGAACCTCAACTGTCAGCATATTACTTTGTGAGTTCAGCCTGAAGTGATCCAGAGCTGAACCACAAGGAGAGCACAGTTTAAAGTGGCATTATGTTTTACATTAAGCACTTGGCTGATGCTCTCATCAACTGCAACTAGCTAATATGTAGGATTTGAATCTGACTTTTTGGTTATAGGGTGACGTCTCCAAATAATAGGCCAATGTCAACTGTCAGATTTAATTCAATTATTGTAGGAGGTCAGAGGTTAGCGGCAGAACAGAAGCCCATGAGCTGTTTTGGGATTGAATGCCTTGCTCAAAGAAAAGCGGCTTAGGGGGTGCATTGTCCACATACATCAGCAACTAAAGGACTCAAACTAGCCATCATACAGCCAGCCTACCCACCAAGTTGAGATTGAAGGAGCCCCATCTGCTCTTTTGATATTCAGTGAGAAAACTATAGTTGGTAGCTTGAAATATTGTCTATGTACAACAAAGTAAAATTTTCAATGAGGGCTGTTAAGACACCTCTGGCATAGGAGACATAACCTGAAAGCACAGCTCTTGGATGACAATTTAAAGGCTGCGGAAGACTCAAAGAAGGTTACATATGTACCGTTTGTGGAGATGACAACGAACAAAAGGGAGACAATTATTGATTCCTGACAACATGTTGACTTCATAGTGTACTTTGTTTGCTGCTTTTTACTGTTATCATTATTAGGAGTGCAGTTTCTACTCTTCCCCCTTGTTCCCTTGTCTCCTTGGTGTTCCTTCCTTTGACCTGCTGTCTCGATTCCATACAAATGCATCTCAAAGTGAGAGGAGGCCTGCCAGAGGAGCTATGAGTGGTGAAATGAGAGTTGAATTAAACGTAAATATATAAGTTCATGATCACTTTAACGCTCATCTGACAGTGATCATAAAATACAGCGGTAGGCTATATCAAAAGATACAGTTGTGCCACTTGCATATTCATTTGACGATACTTTAAAATGACTGCACCTAAGCAAGGATGTCTCACTTTATTTGCCCATTGAACTTCAGTATTGATTTCAATTCACTATGTTGTTCGGGGCATCAGCCACCTCAGCTGACTCCTTTCAACACAAAGGATGATTACAAGACCTTGGCAAAGCTCATTTGTCATTATCAGTGCGACCTCAGCATGCACTATCCTCCTCCAGCAAAGTGTAATCACACTGATTTACTATTCTTTACAACAGAGTCCCGGCCATTTGCCTCCCAGCCCACCAGTTTTGTGTGTTTCCGTTCAAGGTGACAGACTCCTCATTTACATCATATCATGTTTTTGCACGATGACTCCAGTCTCATAGATAAGCCAGCAGGCACATCAAGGAACGAAACCCTTTCCTCCCATTTAGTACATCATTAGAGCCATACTGTTTCACACCCCTCTGTGCTTTGATTGAGGGTTCAGCTCGGCTCCGAAGGCGGGGCTCATTGCCATCGCAAAGAGGCAGACGGTTTCACCTCGTTGTGGCACCTGCTGCATAAAAGGACACTTGTAAATGAAAAGGCCCTCGCTTTTCTATATCATAGGTTTGAATGCCGGCAAGACTAAATGTACCTTCTTTTGCTGCACGGAGATGAATTCAGGAGCTGCTAAGTAGGCTCCTGAAAACACTAAGAGGACTGTAGCATTATCCTGAAGCCATACAATTTATTTTGACAGTGAGGAAAACTTTTTTGGGAGAATCATCAGCAGTGTATGAATCATCCTAGCCTGATGGTCTTGATGTATCATCATCAAGTCAGGGAGACAGTACGCATGCCACATTTTAGCTGTTAGTCAGAGGAAATACTGCGGCATTTTAGTGGCCTGGTAGGTTTTCCTCTGAACATCAAATTCATTCTTATTCAGATAGTAACATCCCTGTCCTTCAGCAGAGACATGTTCTGTGGCAGTAATAATCATATTCACATCACTTAGAGTCTGCAGGGAGATGCGTACCACGCTCACTGGATGACAAGCGTACATTTCAAAAGGCTGCTTAACATGAACGGCCCTATTTTCACAAAGCAATTTCAATTTCAATGCATTTCATAAACTACAGAGCAGCTTGTGTGTGTGCTTCATTGGTAGGGAGTTAAGACAAATAGGAGTTGTGAGTTATTGGTGCAAAAGCAGCACTGCAGCAAACACTTTTGCTCTGCCGTTTGAAACCTTTGCTGTGCTGTGAATTTGTTAGCTGTTAATTTAAAGCTCATTCTTATTTATGAACTTGGCTCTTTTATTTGCTCTGTTTTGGGCTTTATGGATATTTTGTGAGAAGAATTAGCTCATCACCGAGTAAATAAAAGTAGCTAATTAACAATCCATTAAAAAACTAATCTACAGCAGAGCAAAGCAAACACACACCTTTCACCTCCTCAAAGCCTCAAAGAAATACACACTGTTGTCATATGCCACATGGATGCATCAAATACCTCTACTATTGTAGAGCACTGAGTTGGGTTTATAAGCCAAATCCCCTCCTTGCATGACATTTGTATGCAGACAGAGAAGCAGTACAAAGTAGACCTATTTAGTGTGAACAAGGTTATACATCGGAGGAGATTCGGCCTCTGTGAGGAGAGGGATCAAAGTACTCTTGTCCATGCAGTTCTCTCTTCCTACAATCCTCACCACCCTCTACTCTGCCCACAGACCCTGTACCACTCAAAATATTGAATCAAAAATGTTTCTCCTTTTATAAATCACAATCTGAACCAAGGTGAAACTTAACCGACTAAGGAGAGTTTGACCTTTAGAAATCCATTTGCTGATGTTCAAAACTGACTAGTTTTCAGCTGATCGGCCATGATGTCCGATCGGTCTAATATTTACTTACATCAGTTTTGTCGATCACATTTACACACGTTGCTGCATGATGCTTTTACATTGGCACACAGCGGCACAGACATTATCGGCCCCGTAACCTTTCGTTGCCGTGGAAGTTCGACGACTTGAGTGAAGAAGACAAAGCTTGCAATTTGTCACAACTTCAAAATAAGAGATGAAGGAACAACCATAAAACATCTTAAACAACTTGATCAGACACTGATTTTATTGCTGGTCAGAGTAATTGTATTGACCGGGTCATCCTGCGTCTTTGCCTCACATAGACTTCCTTATAATGGCGCTAACAGCACAACGTACGAGGGTTGCATTGACTCAAATTATGGATTCAAGGTTTGCTCAGTGAAAACTGTAAAATCATGATTTGTTTAAATGTAATCTTTAAAAAAAAAGGTAGGTTGTGTGCATGAAACATGAAGGACGAAAACTCTTTGAATGGTCTTGTTAATGTATCATTACTATTATCAAGCTGAGGAGCATAGATACACTCCCTTGTAGCTAATGTTGCGTATGATGATCGAAGAATGGAGACTATCGAAAAGTGATAAAATATGATAAATATTTGAAAATGATGATCTAAACACCCGTTTGCTACTTTAGCATGTCCTTCCCTGATTCGTCACGCTGCTGGAAAAACAAACAAACGTCAGCCTTCATTACCGATCGTCTACGAGTGGTTAATTGACCATGGATAATGGATTACAGGCGTTGCTGACCTTGTCGTCTTTACTAGCAGCTGCTGTGCAGTTAAATTGTGCATTTTATAATCCTACTACAGCCGATATGCGGAGGAAGCAGCTGTTATTGCAACAATTAGTGAGTGGCAGGTCCAGCAGCGTTATCAGCTCTTCAGGTTGGACGTTTGTGGCTCTAATGCAGCGTTTACACTTTACTCGCGTGAGTTTACTCGCTCAACTTTATGTGGTTAATTCGCGTCATTTACGCCGGAAAGGGGGCCCGGCTTTTCCGTGGCTTATCTCCGTAAAAATAGTTATCTTTTCCGCCATGCACCATTGAAATAACCACTAGTTCTGCTTTATACTTGTTGTGGAAATCCCACAAACGTTGGAACAACGTCTGAATGACTGCCGCTACTTCGGGCGGACCAGCTGCCAGTTTGATTCAGCGACGGCTGTGATGGCGGGAGGAGCATCTCAACGCTGGTTGGCTTTCGCAACTCGGCATCATGCGAATTTGGAGTTGGAAAAATGAGGCGAATTTTTCGCAACGCGCCATTTACGCCGCCTGCCGAAAATGTACGTTGTTTGCAACCATTCGCGTCTGTGCATTGACTTTGCGTGCAATCTACTCGCGCAAAAAATGTGCACTGTTTTTGGTGTGAACGCAGCATAAGGGGAGCGATGGACTCAAAACGGAGGACTTTCCTTTTCTTAATAATGCTTTTTTTGTGAAGTCCACATAGAAACTGTCAAGGAACAAAAGCAGAAATGCTCTCCAGTATGACAAGGACTTCAGCCACCAGCAGAGCTATGCATGTGAGAACTCCCCTATCTGACCCACCTGCTGGACCACCTCGACCCCGCTCACCACCACCATGTTAGCTTTTTCCACGGCGTCTAAAAAAACCCCTGCGGCAGGGTGGTTCAATAAAAATGTCCTAGTAGAAACTCATTTGATTTGTGTGTGTGTGTATGAAATAAGTAGTCACTGTATGACTCATTTGATTTGTGTGTGTGTGTGTGTGTGAAATAAGTAGTCACTGTATGACCAAATCTCTGTAGCAACCCTGAGATTATGACACTTAATTGATTGAACATACATTTTTTTTATTTTTCCTTTTTTTCAAAAGTTGGGTGGTGTCCTAGTGCTAAATTATGTTTGCAACAAGCTTCTGTTACTTCCCGGAGTTTCCCCCCCAGCACCAATGACACGAGCACACTCAAGGTATCGTTTGTAACTACTTTTATTGTGACATGCACGTGCTGGCAGACTATGCCTCTGCTCTCTCCTCTCTCTGCTCCATTCCTACTGAGCTTCATATAGGGACAAGACACAAAACCCCTAAACAGTTTCAGCTGAGGCCAATTAAATCTCATCCCAGCACCTATTCCCTGAGCCGCTCCTCCACTCCCCCTTCGCAGCTGAGCATAACCACAGTTGATCCTGAAAGGATCATGACTTTCTGTGACAATCTTTGTCTCGACCAGGGGACTAACTGACTAAGATTGCCATGCATAATATAAAACAGCTATTGAAGCTGAGAAGGCTCTTTCATGATCATTTTTAATAATAAAAAAAAGCTCATTAGTCAATTGAAGCAATTATTTTTCGCATTTTCATTGATTTTTGGTTGCTTTAACTTTGAATTGAACATTTCTGCACCAGCATGCCTGCAAAACAAAAACAGGCCTGAATGTTGGGGCAGCCCATTAGAAAGAACCAGAAGGAGGCAAAACATACTGGGGTACTATACATTTTATTATATGATTCATTCACTGTCGAAAGATTGAAACCTTGGAGTCATTCGATTATAATCTCAGTTATATGTGAATGAAGAGAGCCATGGTCATGATCATTTTAGCTCCAGATTTCTCCAAATCACTTCCCAGTAAATCAGTGCAGGGGAATTACATCACCACATTGAGCTGCAGATGTTAAAGGAAGTGGCATTCGTGGCAGCTATTGCGCTCACGGCCCAGAAAATTGGAAATAAGCCACAATGTGGAGACAGTTCTTAGAGAAACCATGTGGAGGAATATAAAAATACGAATGACAAATTAACATTTATTCAGCCACACTGAGCTCTAAAATAGAAACTGAATAGGAATGAAAACATATTGCAACACTAGCAACTGATATTCAAAAATAAATGCATGCAGATGAGCATGTGCTATATAGGTCAGTGAAAATATTCATTAATCTAACTGTGTCTGAGTTAAAGGGCAAACAGGGGTATGTGGTGGTCTATAGAGGCTAAGTGTAATACAGTAGCTGAGGATTCCGCCTGCGGGAAAAACATGAATTATTAATTTGTCAGATGAAATTCTTGCGTGTTCAGAAAGAGAATACTAAATTCAGAACAACTGCTTACGCAGGGTTTTTCAACATTATGATTGCAGATTGACGACTTAGCATTATTTTTAATGTTTTTCATGGGTTTTGAAACAGGGTTATGGACCCAAAGGGATGATTTGTCCAAAGGGGAAAAAAGGCTTGAGTCGACATTATGAGGCTCTCCCATGACAACAGAGATGCTGTATATTCTCATCAGTGTTTATTGAAGGTATTTTAAAATGGCAGCAAATTAATGGATCTTTGGTGTTTGGGGTGAATAAGGGGGAAATGCTCGGCAAGCTGGAAGAACAGAAGGTCCCAAGAGGCCGTCGGATCAACAGAGGAATGTGGCCAGTCTGCTGATGTACTTATGTAGAAATCAATAGACTGGGCCTCCCGGTGCCCTGGATTTATCTTTCTGATATTTTCTATTTGTGACAGATCTGGATGCCTGTACAATAGAGGTACTTCAAAGGATTGTTCAGAGGGTCAAACCAGACCAAAGCAGGCTTGTTCTACTCTCTTTTACCGACTTCAATATGGAATATGGGTTGTTTATGTATTGTGTCTATATACTCGGTACTCAAGGACACAACCATCAGGATGCAACTCGACAACTTTAATAGTACTTCTTCTCACACGTATATCACAACATCATATATCAGTGCGCCCTCACCTGGCCATAGCCGGCCACTACATCTCCCCCTTTTAGATGACTGTTGAACTGCTTTGTCAGAACCTCAAGATGACAAAGTGCATTGAACATTATAGCTACTTTCCAGTTTCCAAACTTATCTTATAATTTCAGGAGTTCACTCAAATCCTTATTAAAACTTAAAAGTCGAAACTGAGAAACCAACAGAAGAAATGATACTTTACTGTAGCTATTGTATGAGATTACTCATTAGATGCATCCACTCAGAACGTAGCTTTTCAACTAGACATTTCACTCTTCAAACCGACTTATGACTCCTCTTGTTTTAACATCTTTTCATGTTTTTCTTTTCTGTCCTCCGTAGTGTGTAGGTGTGTGTTTAGTGTTTAAAGGTCCAGTCTTTCAGGAGCCCTAGAAAGTCTCCCTGACCTAGTCATTGACACGTCCCCTGTTGTTGAGGGCACTGGTACTTCCCTGAGGTGTGAACGGTTGCGTCGCAGCCGTCCTCCATCCGGAGTCTCCACCTCGTATGAGCGTGTTGTAGGTGCGGGGCCCACAACAGTCCCTCTGGTGTGTGTGTGTCCGATCCATACCTGCTGTCCAGACTGAAGAGGTGGCAAGGTTTGAGTGCGGTGTCTCCGGTTGAACGTTTGTTGCTGTTGCAGTTTCAACGCAGTGTCCTTTTCCCTGAATTCCTTGATATCCGGCCACTGTGGTTGTAGCTGCAGCGGTGTGCCAATGGAGTAGACCTGTAGGCCAGCAGAGCTTTGTGGAAATCACCCTCTTTCTCTAAGAGAGACTTAACAGTTCTGACGGCCCGTTCAGCCTCACCATTGCTGCGGGGATAACGGGGGCTGCTTGTCACATGTGTAAAGTCATAATCTCTTGCAAACTGAGAGAATTCATGACAGTGAAACTGAGGACCGTTGTCCGTGACTAGTATTTCTGGGCATCCATACCTATCAAACACAGCTTTAAATCTCTCGACCATTTGCTTTACGGCAGACGTGATGCCTGCCAACCAGACAGATTCTCTAGCCCTAGCAAGGCATTTGTTGATACCCTAAAGTCCCTAGTGAAGTCTCTGCAGGATGTCAGGTCTCATGTGTTCAGGGATTATGAGTCTCTCACCTTTCATGAGCAGTCCTCCTCCTTCATGCAGGACTGACCTCTCAGGCCAGTAGGGCAACAGCAGCTCATGCATATCTCGTCTGTGTTCAGGCCAGCCATTTGCAATGTATCGACTGAGACGTTTGCAGGTGTTGTCAGAGGTTTGTGCGCTCTTAATTTGCTCCAGCTTTGTCGGTGTGGGTGGCAGGCTTTCTACTACACTGTCCAAGTAAGCTTTGCATTCCTTTTCCAGGTCTTGCTCCGCCTCCGTGGCTGTGGCTGGAAGAGGCGCTCTGGACAGAGCATCAGCCAATATCAAGTTTTTACCTGGGACATGGATGATGTTGAAATTGAATCTGAGCAGCCTCAATCTGAATCTGATAATCCTCGGCGGAAGGTCATCCAGTGCTCTGGACTTCAGGAGTGTTATGAGTGGCTTGTGATCTGTTCTTATAGTAAAATCTAGGCCGCTCAAGTATCCGCGCAGGCGCTCACATGCCCAGGTCGTAGCCAAAGCCTCTTTTTCTATTTGGGCAGATCTTGACTCGGCTTTGGTCAAACCTCTTGAAATGAAAACCACAGATCTCCACTCACCGCCTAGCTGTTTTTGTGTCAAGACGCCTCCTAGTCCATACGAAGAGGCATCCGCTGACACCATGGTTTCGTGGTTTGGGCTGTATTGGGCAAACACAGTCTCTGACCCCAATTCTTTCTTAGTGTCCACGAACGCTTTCTGTTGGGGTGCTCCCCATGTCCAGCTGTTCTCTGTCTTCAACAGATCGCGAATGGGCTTTGTCAAGTCGGGCAGTTTCTGTAGCATCCTGTGCAGCCTATCGTCGTGCTCTGCCCGGTCCTTTCCTGTGATGAGGATGTCATCAGCATGACATAGCACTCCGTCAATGCCATCAATCAGTTGGGAAATCCTCCTTTGAAAGTGCTCAGGGGCCGATGATATACCAAAGGTTAACCTCTTGAAGTAGTATCGGCCCTCTGGTGTGATGAGCGTGGTCAACAACATTGAGTCTTGATGGAGTGGTACTTGCCAAAAGCCTGATGTCGCGTCAAGCTTTGTGAAAACTCTGGCCCCTTCCAGCTTGGCCAGCGTCTCGTCCACTGCCGGTAAGATGTGTCTCTCTCTGATGATGCTCTCGTTCAAATGGGTTAAATCTACACAAATGCGTAGTTTCCCTGACGTTTTCACAATAGGGACCATGCCTGCTCACCATTCAGTTGGTTCTTCAACACGGGCTATGACCCCCATTTTCTCCATCCGGTCTAGTTCCTCTTTAACTTTGGCTCGGAGTGGGATGGCTACCCGTCGTGGGGCAGAGCGGGCATAGGGTGGTGCATTGTCTTTCAGCTTAATCTTATATTCACCTTTAAGCCTACCTAGCCCTGTAAAGACATCTGCGTAGGTTGAGCGGAAGTGTGTCTCTGCATTGTCTATGCTATGGAGCTGAGGAATTATCTGCAGTCTGTGAATAGCTGGCAGGCCCAATAAGGGTCTTTCACAATGAACACCTCCTCCTCAATCTTTCTGTCGCATCTCTGAATGACAGCATGCACTTGTCCTTTGACCTCCAGAGGTTGACAGGCGGGGCCCAGCAGAGGTCTGCGTGTCACCGTGTAACTGCCGTATTTCTCTTGCGTGTATTCTGTTTCTGGGATGGCAGTCACAGATGCCCCCGTGTCCACTTTAAAGCACATCAGGCCACCATTAATGGTAAGCATTTGAGTCCAGGTAGACACCTGTGGATGGTCAATTGCTCCCAAATAAACCGCCACATAATCCTCCTCAATGGATTCTAGCTTTTGGGATGATCTGCACACAGATGCAAAGTGTCCCCTCTTTTGACATTTTCTACATTCAACATCTTTTGCTGGTCATTCAGTCCATGCATGTGTAGGGGTTCTGCTACACTTCCCACACTGTTTTGGGTTGGTTGAGGCAGGCTGAGGCAGGCTGAGGCTGAAAATGGCTTACGCGTTGAGCAGAGTTTTTCCTAAAAACCTGTCTCTTACTGTTGTAAGCCACTGCATCCATTTGCTCCGGTGAATTGGCTGCCCGGAGAACAACTTGCTGCTTTTTCACCTCTTTGTGCTGCCTCACTTGAACTATGGCTGTCGCTAAATCCAATTTTGGGTTGAGCTGCATTTTTTCTGACAATTTGGCATTACGTATCCCGACAACAATCTTGTCTCGGATCATCTCTTTACGCAAGGCGCCATATTTGCAATGTTCAGCTAGCTTGTGCACTGCTGTGATGAAGTTCTCTGCAGATTCGCCAACTTCCTGACTTTGTTTATTAAACTTGCACTCCTACAAAATGTCCATCAAAAGCATTTTTTACCTCGTCATAGTCATCTTGTTTATCCTCAGCAAACTGCAGTGCGCTCAGGATATCGTCAGCCTCATCACCCATTGTGTAAATGAGAGAATTCACCTGGTAAGCTTGGTCTTTTTCTTTCAATCCAGAAGCAAGCCTGAAGCGTTCAAATCTTTTTATCCATGCGGGCCACGAACTTGGCTCGAAGTCGAAAGGTCCCGGTGGTGGGATGGTAAAGATGTGATCCATGCTGTGCGCTAGTAGCTTCCGCTAGCTTGTTGTTAGCTTTCACCGTCAAACTTTCTCTCTAGCTCCACACGTCACCATCTTTTCTCTCCACACCCTCAAACTACTCCGACTTGTTGTTTGTACCATTAGACTCTGTCTGTCGCGGGTTATAAGCTTCTGACACCATGTATTGTGCCTATATACTCGGTACTCAAGGACACAACCATCAGGATGCAACTCAACAACTTTAATAGTACTTCTTCTCACACGTATAACACAACATCATATATCAGTGCGCCCTCACCTGGCCATAGCCGGCCACTACAGTTTATGTGACAAAAAAGAGCAACGGACTCATTTATATTGACTTTTGGAATTGTCTGTATATGTGTGTATACATGTGTGTAAATATATATATATATATATATATATATATATATATATATATATATATATATATGTGTGTGTGTATTCATTTCAATTAAATTCAGTATATTTTGTATAGCCCAAAATCCCAAATTCAAATTTGCCTCAGAGGGCTTTACAATCTGTACACATGACATCCTGTCCCAGGACCTCACATCGGATCAGGAAAAACTCCCCAAAAAATAGAGAAAACCCTTTCATGGGGAAAAAAGGAAGAAACCTTCGGGAGAGCAACAGAGGAAGATCCCTCTCCCCGGATGGACAGAAGCATTAGATGTCATGTGACCAGAATGAACAACGTAACAGAGTTACAGCACATTACATGAATATGACAGAAATTAGTCATATAATGAGTAGTAGGCATGGTCCATGATCCAGATAACCACGATCCATTAAGCAGAAGGAGGTAGAGAGGAGGGGCATCAGCAGGACCATCGCAGGACGTGTGTATATATATATATATATATATATATATATATATATATATATATATATATATATATATATTTATATATATATATATATAGAGAGAGAGAGAGAGAGAGAGAGAGAGATGTGTATCTCGAAAAAATGCATATATATATATATATATATATATATGCATCAAAATGAAAACGGGTACGCGAACCACTGATCTAGACGGGGAGAAACCTCTCTGTCCGAGGTAAATGCCAAACACTTCATTACCAAAGGTGAAAGTGTTTTCCTTTAGTGTAAAAGATTCTTCCACGAGTTGGTGATGCTTTGATGAAGTTTAAGAGTAATATTTAAAGACCATTTGAGGGTGTGGATTTAAAAGTACACTAATGTCAAAACGTACTTAGGGCTGATACCAAAGATACGACCCAACACACAGAAGAAGCTCAGTTACAGAAACAACAACTAGAGTAAATGTGTTCCTTCAGCAGTATATTCTGACCCGTGCATCATCTCTGTTTGTTGTAATGTTTCAGAGCAGTGAATCAATATATTATTACTATCATATACCCTAATATGTACACTGGATAATAATATATCAGATATTGACAAGGCTATTTGTTAGGACAGTAGATGTGGGGAGAGCACAGTCTGTACTGAGATACATACACATCATTATTTAAAATCAGCTATGAGGGTCTACTTCACTTCACACTACATAACACCGCTATACATTGTCAACACATACGACATCCTGTATCTCATTCCTTAGTTATGTTTCCTCTCAATAATGAATCCCCTTCAGACAGATGTATAGCTCCTCTTTCATTTATACACACAATGAGTTTATACCTTTGGTTGTGATGACAGGCTGCTCCCCCAGTAGCAGCTTTAGTCTCTTGGCGTGGATTTTACCCTGGTAGTGGGACTGTGCCACCACTGCTGATGTGAAGGACATGTTGCACAGCGTGCAACACTTATTCTTGTCCACGTCGCCCTTGTCGCTGCCCTAAAAAAACACAGAAACATTTGATCAATCATATATCACAGAATCCTCTCTAATATGTATTTATCTTTGGGTGCTTTTAAAACAGGATTAATTCAAACAAAGCGTATCGACAGCTGCACATTAAACACGTTGCTAAGCTCTATCACTTCTGATACAGATGAGAGAACTCGTCCTTGCCTAAAGTCATGAGATCCTAGTGGGACGCAAATGGAGTCGACTGTTTTAAAAAGTAATAGCGGGTTTAATACAGCAGATGGAAGACCGCTCCCTGATTTTCCATCTGTGCAAGCTGCACCAAATCCCATTATCTGAAGAGAATATGAAGGAGGCAGAGGAAGTCGTCGCACACTGAGAAATGGATGCTACAGTTTTTACTGAGAAGTGAGAGGACGGTGAGGAGAATAGTGCCCCCACCAGACACCTCCCTGGGTCAAGGATGTGCTGATATAGGGAGTAGAGGATGAGAAGAGGAAACTGAACTCCATGACCTCATTCAGATGTCTGTTCCGCTGCCTGGTGTACTGGAGTAAATGAACTACATCATGCATTTTTTTCTTGCATGAGCAAGAAAATATGTGTCTCTTTGTCAATGATGGTCTTTCACCTGACGGGTTTTTAGTGTTTCAAATATGAAGGAATGACTGCGGTCATCTTATAATTATATCAGGAATCTGATATCAGAACCATCGTTGTAGTTTAAGAGCAACTTAATTAACCGTAATTTGCCATTGTATTCTCAACATACAAAGGAATTGTTTGATATTTTACAAAAGACACTAATTTGATGTCTTGCAACAAGTTAGATGTTAAGATCAATGCAAATCACACAATACATATTCAGTTAGAGCCGAGCCACTTAGCCTAGCTTAGCATAAATACTGGAAACGGGGAATGTCCAAACATCTAAAGCTCATAAATGAACATGCTACATCTTGTTTTGTTTTTGTGTGTAAAAAAAAGCCAATTTTAAAGACGACAACGTGTTGGCCAATTTCTTTGGCGGATATCCTCGAGCTGCTTGACTGGCAACCTCACGCTGATGGCAAGACTCAGGACATAAAGTTGGGTGCTGGATCTTTTTTTTCTTTTTTTTTAACCGAGCCAGCATGCATAAAAACGTAAACTTTATTACGTTCGTCATATTAGATATTTTTACACACATACATGGCATTTGGTACATGCATTTAACCCATCCTTAGCCATTTAGGAGCAGTGGGCTGCTGAGAGGCGCCCGGGGAGCAACTGGGGCTTTAGGGTCTTGCTCAAGGACACTTCAACATGCAAACTATGGGGAGACCAGGGATCGAACTGTAAACCTTGCGGTCGCAGGATGGCCACTCTACCCATGAGCCACAGTCGAAAACCAGCCTTAGCTTATGCTAAGCTATGTGGCTTCATATTTAGTGTACAATGTACAGACATGCGAGTGGTATCAATGATTTAATATAAAAACCAAGAAAATGAATCTCACATATATCAGACAAACTATCCATCTACACACATAAATAGTCAACCTAATAGACCAATCTAACCCTGGGCTTAAAGAAGTGCATGAAATAACTGAATTGTAACGTTTATAATGTTCTGCTGAAACTATGAACATGTAAAAGCCCAACAGTGTAGTTTTGCTTTGATGCACAGGATCAAGGCAACATTGATGGACTGAGCTACAAACCGGGATCATATGCGTCATGACTCTTAATTATATTCCATGCAAATATTTTGTTTAGATTGGAAGCATTTGCCCAGGGTTGCATATGCAAATGCAAAATCAATTAACATTTTCAATTAAAGCAGCAAATGAATAAAACTGAAACTTTATTACGTTCGTCATATTACATATTGTTACATACATACATGACATTTGGTCTCTTTAACCCAACCTTAGTGATTTAGGAGCAGTGTGCTGCTGTGCAGCGCCCGGGGAGCAGCTGGGGTTTCATGTGTTGCTCAAGGACAAGTCGACATAACATACCATGCCCACATCAGGCAACCTGCCACGCACGGTACAGGTCCTTTAGACTGTTACTGTGAATGGCTTACAAGCCACCAGCTCTGTCAGCAGTAGTTTGTGCTACAACTGCCCTGATGCTCATGTTTATGTTCATGCTGTAATCTGCTGTTATGCTGTACTGTCATTTAAGCAGTTCTGTAATTGCTTGTTTTTGCTTTATTGAAACATTCAATATTTTACTTATTTTACTGCTGCTTATGGTTGTCTGTGCTTTACTTTTACTGTAATTGATATGCCTTCTTTCATAATTATTGTTATGAACTTATTTACAGGCTGATTTCACACCTGACCGACCCACTGGCAACACAACACTGTTTCCTACGGCATTAGGCACCCTGCAATTCCAGTGGAGGGTCAATCTTACCTAGACCTCACATGAACATTCAGCTTGATAAACCAACAGAGCTATTGTGGCATGACTGCGATATATTTCATGTAACACTTCCACTAATGAGGCTAGTGAACAGTAAAAAGAGTCGTTGGGAATGGTTCACAAATAAAGTGAGTGTGTTACTCTGAGAGTAGCCGTCCATTTCCAAACAGGGATAAACCATCAAGAAAACATGGCGGGAATATGCTATTTATATGGTCAGCTCTGGGAGGGAAGAGTTGAAAGAAAATCTGGAGATCCATATTTCGAAGATACTCGTTTCATCTGTAATACTCATTTTGGCCACAAGAGGCTGAAGTACACTACTATCCCATGTTGTGAATAGGATTTAACGCACTAGAATGTTCTTGTTTGACATGTTGAAGTCCCAATGAAAAGCCTGGCTCAGAACATGGAGCTACAGAGGACTGTGGCTCCACTCCCACCTCCCTTTGATTGATGGATGTCATGAAATTATTGAAATTAACTTATGTTAACACGCATCATATTTTGTTTTACAGGAAGTAAAGAGGTATTTTTGTTGTGTGTATAAATTCTAAACAGATTACAATCTTCTCATTGCTCCACACAGATCTGATGTTTTATCTGACTTATCAGGTTTAAGTCTGTTTTCATTGCACTTTAGTTTTTATTGATAGAACAATTTTACTTTAAGATCCTATATTCTATTTGACCTTTTGTTATTAAGACATCCTTTATTATGCAGATCACATCCAACCAGGGTAATACCATCGTGTTGAATAAAGTTGAATAAAGTCCTCGATAGGACAAAAAAGGTGAAACTGTTTTCCTACCCTGAGACGAGTGAATATGGGACGTTGTAACACAAAACCTTCAAAAATAAACTTCAATCCTCAGTTTCTTCTTAGTGTCCACAGGTTTGAAATGTCTGTCAATGCATATCAAGCTATGCATCTTTCAATTGAAACACAAGGGTGTGTGTGTGTGTGTGTGTGTGTGTGTGTGTGTGTGCGTGTGTGTGTGTGTGCGCGTGCGGATGAGAAGACAAAGTTCTTTCTCCCACTGTATCATAACAGCAGAACACTGCTGTTATGATACACACACACACACACACACACACACACACACGTTCCGTCCTTGGCCTTGTCCTTCCCTGAGACACATGTATAGACACACACACACACACACACACACACACACACACACACACACACACACACACTTCCTTCAGCTGGTAGCAGCAGAAGCGGAAGGATCCAGAATGCCATGTTTAATTAAAACGGAATAAACGAGGAACTAATTGTAGGGAAATGTAATTAATGAAGCGATGGGTAGGTGTATGTTGCTAGATTGTCAATCACAGTTTGATACTTCGACACGGTAGCCAGAAAAAAGCCTCATCGGTGTACTGTCTACTGTGCACTGTGTACTGTGGGTGGATACAGCATGGGCGGCAGAGTAATAATTCTAATGTGAGAGGATTAGGAATATGAAGGCATTTCTGTTAAACTCAGCAACATATTTTGAAATATCTCTTTTTTTCCTTTCCTTTTTGATTACAGAAAACCCACGAGTCATCAGAAACACAACGTATCCAACCTCCGCTATATTTCAGCAGTCATGTATGGTGCGCTTAATTTGTTCGTGCAGTCTTAACACAGCAGTGAGAAATAATTGGAGTTGTGCAGAATATAGTGCTGCGCTGCACTTCTCTGCATACGTAACTGATGGAGAGAGAGAGGGAGAGGGAGGGAGAGAGAGAGAGAGGTCTGTTCCCATTCATGTGGGGCATAATTAAATAATCTTTTTAAATTTGCAAGCAGTAAATTCTCTTTGCTGTCAGCGCTGTGCTGCACATTTCTTCTTGCTCTAAGTGAAGCAGCGTGTCCTCGCCTGCTTGTATTTGTGTCTTACTGCACTTAACTGTTGTTGCTTTCATTTGTCGCTGCATCACAAATGCCACCGCATCAACTTGCTCAGGCTTGCAGAGACTCTAAAATGCAACATTTTCTTTCTAGTGCTGGAGTCAACAAGCTGCACTGCTTGAAGTAATAGCTTTGGTTAGCCTTTAACTGGATTGGCCTGATCCTGGCCTGGCTTAGCATCGTATAATGGAAGGGCTAAATCTGGAGTTCAGGGAACTCTCACTACTCATGTGCTTCTCCCTTAAGGCGCGTAGAAGAAATAGGACAGCCAAGTGCAAAGGTATCCCAGCAGAAAAAGGGATAAAAAGGACTTGCTCCCAACATAGCTGTGGACAATGTAGTCTATTGCTGTCAAGCAGAGCATACAGGGGAGCGCTAAGCAGGGTTGGCACAATGCTCTGTGCTGCCGCTGCAGCCACACAACACAGTGAAGTGACCTTCAAATTAATCGACAAGGGTACCCAACAGGGACAGTAAATAAACCCTGCATGGACTCGCCTAGAGAGTGATGGATAGAAACATGGCTTTGCACATTGAGCCTCATGTAAGAATCCCTCGCACAAACATAGGACTTCTTGAGTGACATATGAGTGACTGAATTGTAATTGTGTGAATTGTGGGTAGTTATGACAAAATGAGCCTTGTTTTCAAAACCGCGCTCAAGCAATCGTAAACAACTGTAATCCCGTTTTGCACGGGCCGACCATCAGTGTGCAGGTACAGTTTGGTACTTTAATCAATGTGGTCGTGTTCCAAGATCTCAGTTGTTTTGTTGAATCCGTGTCACTACCACTGGACTGTGACGTGGATGCTGTGTGGGCCCAAAACCACGGACGCATGAGAAGTGGCTGCACTCTCAAGGAGGCTTGCTGTTAGTCAGGGGCTCAAATTCTGGTGGCAAAGTCTGTTCAAAGCTGAGCTTGACACAAAATAAATAAATAATTCCAAAACCGTTGATTTCACACTAAAGGTTCAAGTTAAAGGTTGGATCTAAAACCTCACAGAGAAAAAGAGAGGTTAGGGACGTTCGTCTTAATTAAAGTATTCCCTGCTCATTCTTGTCTAAGCTCTTCACCGTGTAACATAATTGTGAACAGCAGGTTCACACTGTGGATGATCCAGTTGAGGGACTCGGAGGATTTTCTGATCAATTACGCCAACTCAGCAAAACGTCCAGCTGCTGTGGCTGCACGTTCAGCGCTTTTAATGAACCGTGTGAAGATGACACACTCACACAAATTAGTTTCCACTCAACTTGATGATGAGGTCCAGACAGTTTCTTAAATAAATTCACGGAGTGTTAATGACTTGCATGACATGGGACAATCATTTAAAGCTACACGCCACCTGATGTTTTATCTCACATTTCAGCCTTTTCATCAGACTAAAGCCCACATCTGGAGCTGCAAGAGAAGAGCACATTATTCTCTAAATCCCATAAATTAGCTAGAAATGGCTTTCTCTCTTTGGCCATTGTTTAACTCCTTTATGGAAGCTGGAGTCCATTCCCCTTTGATATGTAGTGTATCTATGGGCTCCTACCTTCACTCTGCTTTATGCAGGTTTCACAAATGGCCCTCCTGACTCTCAGAGCAGCAATTCACATTCATCCCCTTTGTAAAGAAGAAAATGGTATATGTCAAATGTGATGCCGTTTTTGAAGAGAAATGAAGGCATGGAGTCCAGGTTCCACACTGAAAGGAGCTGCAAAAGAACGTTAGAGGGCATCATCTTCTCCACAGTTCATTTTTCAAACTGAAGAAGATTGACACCTCAGTTCTCTGGAAACATTTAATGTAATATCTATTATATTTATTCAACGTTGTGTACTATATAGTTTGTGTGCATTTATTAGTTTGTGCTGAGCCTTCAAGTGATATGTCACTGCTCTTTTTTGATATGTCACACAATACAGATGAGTACTGTTTCCAGGCAAACAATTATAGAAAATGCTGCATCAAAGCAAACAAATGTAGGAGCTGAGAGAAAACTTTGAACTTTCTGGGCACAAAAAGGTGGACATGATGCAGAACAGACCCAGTTGGCAGAAAAAAATGTATGTTTCGGCAAAACACCGGTTATGTTGCATGTCGTCGTTTCTGAACTACGCTATTTCCTAAATATCTCTTATCCCAGCCCACATCCCGCGAGCAGAAACACATGATGATGTTGTGAAACAATTGGTTAGGCTCAGGCAACAAACTCCTTGGTTAGGGTTGGACAAATGATATATTCAAATAACTCACTTTTGTACCATATTTTGATCAAAACTTTGAACATCCAGCATGATATGAGCATAATTTTATCCAGATTCCCCAAAATTGCCTTGTCGAGCCGTCCCCGAGTTGTTCCAACGCCATGGTTCAAGGCCTAAACAACAACCTGCAGAGTTGTAAGACCCGTCTTTGTAAAGATACTGACCTAAAGAATCGGAATCTGCAATAAAACAAAGCATTGGGGAGTTACCATAGAGTTTTAGGAAAAAAACGGTGTTGTTCGGTTCAAAAATGTAAAAGCTATAAGTTTTATGCCTTCTCACCATATGTTTGGGGGTTGCTGGGTAATATAATTTCCAGGAAGTTCTGATGAAGACGTGTGGCGCAGTCTAAGAAACCTCCCACCTTCACAGAAGCCTCCAGAGTCGAAAACGCAACAAGGAAGTAGGAAAAAAAAACAGTCCGGGTGCACAGGGACCAATATAGAGAGATGAATAGATTTGCATTTTTAGACTCCTACAAGCTCGTAGGGTTACAAAGAGGTGTCGTTTATTGAAATCAGACTACTGGTAATCTAATGCTTGCATACATGCCAATGATCAGATTTTTTAAAATATATCTAAAATGACTGTGACAAATGGGTCAAAAGGCAAATTACTTGAATCCTTCAACACCACACACTGTATAGTTTCTACTGTCAACACCACCTGAACCAGACTGCAACACACTTTGTTCCAATCAGTATTCACACCCAAATCCAATTTATAATCTGCTCAACAATCATAATTCTTCTTCTTTTATCAAATATTTTTGAGAAGCAATATGTACAGCAGCTCTCTCTGTGTTCATAATAAGTGTGCATATCTTTGTTTGTTTCTTTCATTATGTGGAGGATGAGCCAGACCGAGCCGTATGTTTTGCACACGTGTAACCTCCATCTGCTGTTTAACTGAGGTGAACAAGTGCTAATGTAAATATGCAAATATCTATGCTGCACATGCATTATGGGCATGTCTGAGTACTGGATAGCATATTAATACTCTTGTACAGCAAGCTATAAACCAGACTAATTTATCAGGTTTATTTGTCATGTTATACATTTTGGATCCAAGATTGTGTTTTGGTGTGGGCCTTTTCTGGATGCAACATGCATGTACCAATTAAGGCCCTTGACTCTACAAGTACTCCTGTTCCTAAAATGTGGGTATGACTGCATTTAAAAGGGTATTCTGTATGAATTCATGCCCCATTAATGCACATTACTTTCCTCCTACTCCGGAGTCTTTGTGCTTTCTCGCCTCACAGGTTTACTTGGATCGTGGTTTTATCTGGACCTTATCCCGACACCTCCTGCTATCTTCATTATTATTATTATTATTATTATTATTATTATTAGTTGCATTGCTTTTAGTATTGCCAATACCATTACTGCTTCTATTATCATTATTACTCTACCACATCCATTGTCATCATGCCTACTACTCTCATATGAACCATGTCTGTCATATGCATTGCATGTGTTGTGACTCTATTGTGTTGTTCATTCTGTACGCATGCCATCTACTGTACTTCTGTCCATCTGGGGAGAGGGATCCTCCTGTTCTCTCCTGAAGGTGTCTTCCTTTTTCCCCCCTGTTCCATTTTTTTGGGGGGAGTTTTTCCTGTGCCGATGTGAGGTCCCGGGACAGAGGATGTCTTATGTGTACAGATTGTAAAGCCATCTGATTTTGGGTTATACTAAATAAATTGAATTGAAAACAATTACACATCTTTGCAGTGATACAGCATATATTTTCTCACAATGATACATTGCATCTTTTGCCGATCCTGGTGTACTCTGACCATACCACAGATTTAGTGTGCATACATGCTATAACAAATGTGTGTACTTGCTTTAGGTGTGTGCACGCCAAGTGTGCAATCTGTTGGATATTGCTCCAGGAGAAGTTGAGGCAACGAAGCATGAAACTGCAGTTACTTCGCGTTCAGTCAAGGCAGTGCAGTCTCTGAACAAGGATCTGCTGGCCGCATTAGAGGTCTGACTTAACGTAAACTGTCAATTGAGGATTGCAATTGTCCTGCCACATGGGAAGGTTTAGGCATACGTGTACAAACACTACAGCTCACAGCAGTGTCCAAGTGCAGCTGAACAAAGCAGCTATGGCTCTAGAATCATAGCCTTGTAAAGGGAATCAAAAAGGACACAACACTACCCAAGCACAACAATAGTCTTCTATTATTGGCAACAGAGCAGCTCCATGGGTGCAGTTCTGTGTTTAAATGCTTTGTTCAAGACCACATTGATAGCAATTCTAGGTAGGGGACATTACATTTTCACTTTTGTTTCTGTTGTGCTGCTGTGCAGATTTGAATCAGCAGAACATGTATTCCAAAAGTAAGCTTCTAAGCGTATTATGACCCAAGTGAACCAATGTAGTCCTTCAGCAAACAATACATGCATTATGCATGAATAGGATCGTATAAGAGTCTTGTATATAGCCTGCCGTGAGACATGCTAAACCAAACAATACCATATGTTGGAGCCATCATTAGCCCCTACTTATGCAGCTGTGTGGGAGAAAGAAGTCCCCCCTGTGCTGTTGTCATGTGATGACGACCATTTCCATATTGAGGGTGGGCAGAACCCCAGGGACAAAGCCCTCTTTGTGATTTGTGATTTTGGGCTGTACAAAATTAGTTGAATTGAACTGAACGTTAACTTCTCAATTTCAGTTTGAATGGAAGTATAAGCAGCAATTTGGTGGATAGTCAGGATCTCGGAATATATGCTTTTTGTACCAGTACCATGAACTGGAATTTGAGTATGTTGTACCAGATAGCAAATATAATGTGATGATTTTTCTTATTATTGGGAAAACATAGAAAAAGGTAATGTCTGTGAGTTAGTTATGTTGCATCAAATCCATTCATATCTATGTAGACACTAGAAAAGCAATTCCCATTCTGCTTTGATTTAACTAACTAGCCTTTTCATTTACTACGTAATACTGAAAAGGGATCGCTGTATTCTGTATCGTCTCCTACTGGGTGAGCTTGACCATTCCCAGCTTGATACATGTTGAACTACTTCCACAAAATGGTGCTTAGAACCTGTATTTATAGCTGTATGTGCTATTTTCCTCATTTTAAACAACCCAGTAGAACGTTGTTTCCTTGCAACACATAATTGAAAAGTGGCTGCGATATTCTGTCGTAGAGAGAGGATGTGGAAATATACCAACATTAAATCAATTTGATCCATTGAAGGCACAAAATGCAATCATTGTCAACATAACTTCCGACATGAACCAAGCACACTTCCAGTCTTTGATTCTAATACAGAGACAGAGACAGATAATGGAAGACATGAAATTGTTAGCACCTACTGTGAGTTGGCGTTATTGGAAGCATGTTTGTCCAATGAAGGTAAAAAAAGAAATGGACATGGTGTCAAAGCAGAGCTTTAACTGTGACATAAACCTTTGTTTATTTCTATATCCGTCTTTCTTGGCGATGTCCAACAGTTGCCGCTAGGTTTGACCGCAATGGTTTCTTAAAGTGATACAAAGCTCATCCTTTTCATCACTTTGTGAACCAGACATGAGTAGTGTGTTTCCATAATGGTTTGACTCGTTTGAGCCAATAATGAACAAGAACAGAATACAAAGGTATTCATATAGAGGCTATAGCTGTCTTTTAACATCAAGGAAGGGGTGTGTGGAGCCACAGTCCTCTGTATCTTAAATCCCTCTTGTAACAATGGGGAATACTCACAGTACAGAAGTCAACAAAGTGTAATGATAATTATGATAGTCATAATTGATAATTGCAAGATTCCTCAACAACCACTCCCAAAACCAAATGCCATGTCATTGTTTGTCTGACCAGTAGTGACAGTCAATTTACTATGACATTACATGTTGAAAATATGTAATTTGTTCCAAATGTCTGGAATGATTTATAAAGTCACAAATGCATTTCCAACACAGTTAGACCAACACATCTTCTTGCCTTAAACAAATGTTCCATTATGTTTGCATATTGCTGACAAAGTGCTTTTCTCATACACCTATCTAAATCTGATATTTCATAACGTGCATGAAAATGCAAAGCAGGAAATTCAGCTGATGTCTTAACATTTAAAGAGAAGAGTGAATCGCAATAACACATTTGAAATCACTCAGTAGACTGAAAACCACAGATGCTGAATCGGTAAACCGAAGCCTTCCCTGCATTGCAATCTGCATATATATATATATATATATATATATATATATATATATATATATATATATATATATATGGCCTAAATGTAATTCTGATCAGCAGCTTTTGCATTGATTATTAAACCAGGGAGATCAGTAAAAGACCTCACCAGATCGGTCGAAAAAACCAGAGTCCTTAATCCAAAACACTCTATTTTACCATCAAAACAAAAAAACATCAAAACCATGAGATTATACTACATAACTGACACTCCATCCTCGAAGTCGCATGAGAGCAGGTTATCACAGCGACTACCATGACCAGCAGCGTGTACAGTTGTCAAATGCCATCAGCTCAACCAGGTCCAGACGCCGGCCATGCCAGGCCGCGCACACTCCCCCGTCTCTGGAGGCAGTGCTGCTGAGTGTATTTTTAGACAGTGCCACCTCATAAGCACAGCCTGGTCGCATCACATCTGTGTATTTTAAGGGGAGTTCTCTACCATCAACGCAATGTGCCCTTTTACTAAGAGCCTAAGGTCAGACTGCAGACCCAACATAGATTTATTGTGACACCTGAAAAGAAAAAGAAAAATATGAAAAATATGTGAGGCTGGTTCTGGTTTGATCACAAATGCTGTCATCTTTCTTCAAAAGCCAAACAACAGTAAATACAGTAAAAACAGTAAGGTGGTTTAGAAGTGTAAAGTCCAAATGCAAATAGTTAGTCATCCCTTCTGTAGTAAAACAACACCAGTGTGTTTTTTAAATGTATGTTAATAGTTTTGTATTATTAAAAGGAAGAACACAGAAAGGAACGACGTTGTTGGTATTGAAGAGTGAGGAGCACATCAGCAACAAGACCCAAGTGGAATATGTATGTATGTTTAATGAGCAACTATTTAGCTATCTAGCTTTAAAACTGATGTTAGCGTAATCCGTTTTATAGTTTTAAGGCATGTCCATAAAAGTTAGTAGAAAATGGATAGATAATGTTTGCAGATGTGGTCCTGCTGGCCTCCTTGGACTGAAGCAATAAGATTTAGCAACTACAAATCTGAGGTCCATCTTGCAGGCGCTGGCCCAGCATGTCAAACTAAGGATCTGATTGGTTGAAGACTATGACAATCAACGATAAGGCTCCCATGTACTTTAATCTGCAAAGCCGCTCTGCTTCAATAGTGACATAGGAGGTGAAATCTAATTGGATAAGAGCTCTCCTTAAAAAAAACTGCACTGGAAACAGCGCTGCAGGCTGGAAGCAGAGCAACAGAGGAGTTGTTCAATGAGAAAATAAGCTAATGGGAAAAAAATATTATAATACATGTAGTGTATTTGTGAAAAACAATTCAATCATAAAATAGCTATAACTTTGTGATTTTACTTAGGCCAGCAGAGAAGGCTTAGCTGGCCCTGACGGCCCACCACTGCCAAAATGGTGGACTAATCAAGGTTAAACATGTCAAAAATACTATCTGAGGTTTTGCAGAAATGTCTAATATGGTATGAAACATAGTGCTCCAGCTGGAATTAAAAACTAGGGATTTGGGGATATATGGTATTAACTTTGGCCAGATTTTCTAACATTTTTAACAAGCTAAATATTGTGCTGTGAATTTCCAAGTGTAGCCTTGAAAAACAAATAACTACCATTCATATACTTTTATGCACATTTTGAAGTATCACATTAGAAAAGCTGTTTATAAATAGAACAACGCAATAAAACATCCTCAACTGGAGAAAGAAATGCTCCCTTGAGGTGATTTTTCCCTTTGTCGAAGAGTTGATGCACGACTACATGGATTGTGAAACTAATTCTCATTTGCATTTTTTTTAGAGACACTTAAAGTGTCCTTGACTATTAAGTAGAAACACAGCTAGGGTCTTTTCAATGCAGAACATGTACAGGACCGTTTACTTCTGAAACCAACTCTATACATATCAAAGCTAATGTAATTACAGCTAATGAAATGACTAGCAGACATCCTTGAGGCCCTGCCACCAGTGAAGCAAAGATGTCCCTCTATGACTGGCCCAGTTTCTGTAAGAAGTGTTGAATACAGTATTAAAAATCCACTATGGATAATGCAGTACAAACTAAATGTACCCTCCTTTTTGACTGCTGCCTTGGTCTTTCCAAATGTTAATGGGTCTAAAACTGAACTCATCTCCACAATCAGAGTATATATTAATAACAAAAACAGATCGAGAGGCTGCAGTAGGTGAACTCTCATAGGGAAGCTGAGCAGCTGCAGCAGAGAAGAGCAAATGATAGTAGACCAAAACAACTCACAACCTCATTCCTCTCTCTGAAACAGTCTGTCTCTCCTGCAACAGATATTTACCCCGAGGTTGATTTCATTTGAATAGCAGTGAGGCTCAGAGGAGCTACACACCCCTCCCTTGGCTCGGACTCTGGATTGTGCATCCAGATATTTTCACCATATAGAGGTGCATGTGCTTGTTAACGAGCTGATGTCGGCATCTGATTTGTGAAACGCAGATGGGAGCATGTCTCTATGGGCAGATTTGATGGTCTCTGCCCTGCTGGATGGCATCTCGTTACAGGCAATTCATTCACTGTCAACAATGGGGTTGCATGGGAAGTACTGTTGCTGATGTTGGGTTTGATGGATGCTTAATTTAGACATTTTGACTGTTTACCACTGCAATCCCAGAAATAAATGTTGTAGTCAATTTTGATGGAGGACAGAACTGAGCAAAACATGTGAAACAGCCCAGAGAAAACCACAGGAGTTGCATCATTTGCATTGCATTATTAGACTTTGCAATTAGAACTTTGCTTAGTGTAGTTTTAATATGAGTAGCGACCTGGATACACAAACCAGTCCCCCAGTCTGTAGTAGTATTACAACAATAGGCCTGGCTTTGGTCTGGCAAACTTTAAGTCAGAAATCATCTGAGACACTATATCCTGAGGCAAATTCAATACAGGCTCATTTATTTAATAGGCTCACAGACTTTATGGCCATCGACTTAATCCTATTAGTTGTGTTTTCCTTTACAGTTTTATTTATCCCTCAAGACAAATGTGTAAAGCATGTCATTCAAAGCTATTACAAGTCTACATCCTCCTCAACAGTAAGTCTGGAAGCTGAGGTGTAAAGCACAACTAGGTAGAGGTCGCGAAACATCGTGACCTCTACCTAGTTGTGCTTTACACCTCAAACTGTTGAGGAGAACATGGACTTGTAGCTTAGAATGGACATGTTTTACATGCCTCACTACTCTGTCAGGTAATATTCATGGGAATCAACTATAACAAGGTGCATTGTAACTAATCATACCGTATATAATAAAGTACAACAATGCTTTTAGTGAAGTGTTTTTTGAAGCAGAAAGAAATGAATGAACCTGATATGAAGGATATAAATTCTACTGTGGTCAGCAGAACTGAAGGGTGGGTGCTGCACTTTGATGCTACACAACTATGAATATTTAATTCAGCACATTTAAGAGAAATATAGTGATAAATATGCATTATTTGTTTGAATAAGTTTGAAATGATCATTTCTGCATTGATTGTTCCGCCATATGAGATATGCATTGATTGTTGATACTCAAAGTAGACCACAGAGACAGGTCTTTATATGCCAGTGTTAAAATGTGTTACTAAAACTCTTCATTGCAACAAGCAACTGAAGAGATTGAAAACGAGAAGCCTACCGCACAAACCCCTAAAATGTGTATCTTTGTGTTGTTGTCATACATCATATATTTGCACTGAAACACTGAGATCACTCCTCCCCCACATCAAGGCCTTTAGATGACACAAGCCATCAAGGTCACCTCACATGAACTAGCATGAAAGACTCAACCACAGACCTTTTCCTGTTAACTCCCTGCTCAGTGATGTTGCAGTATGGACAGTGATTCTGGGAAAAACAGCTGAAAACAATTTCCCGGCAGTTGACACACAGCCAGACACACATTCTACCTGACAGCCATACAACAAATACAAATACCTTTGATACTGAGAGCAGGTGTGGTTATCGTACAGTAAAGGCCAGAGGGATACATATAACATGTACAACTGTGTCTCCATTATGCAGAAACAACATAAAGTATTTTCAACCATATATGTACACCTGTATGAAAATAAATATTATCATCTGGAACTGGTAAATATCCATCAATTCAATTTCAATTCAGTTTATTTTGTATAGCCCAAAATCACAAGTACAAGTTTGCCTCAGAGGGCTTTACAATCTGTCCACATAACATCCCTGTCCCGGGACCTCACATCAGATAAGGAAAAACTCCCCCAATAAAGATAGTAAAAACCCTTTCACAGGGAAAACAGGGAAGAACCCTTCATAGAGCAACAGAGGAGGATTCCTCTCCCCGGATGGACAGAAGCAATAGATGTCATGTGACCAGAATGAACAACGTAACAGAGTTACAGCACATTACATGAATATGACAGAAATGATTCATATAATGAGTAGTAGGCATGGGCCACGATCCAGATAACGACGATCCATGCAGCAGAAGGAGGGAGAGAGGAGGGGCATAGCCTAAAAGCTCAGTTTTACAACGTTAGGCTACAGCGACAGCCTATGAAGTCAGTCCCATTAGCAGGTCAATATTACACACACCTGCTGTGAAAATAGTATGGCAGCATATTTATGTTTACTGTTGATGCATGCTGCAGTAGGCTAGAAGCTGACATGCTAACAGCTTAGTCCACCATCAGAAGCATAACATAAAGCTAGTGGTACTTTATTTTTGCATATTGAAATATAGTGGTACAAGTACTGACAAACTATGTTGCAAAGACGATCATTTGTTTGGTCAGCTCGTTCACCTCGAACCAAAGAGAGTATGGAAATGCGGAACGATATCCTGGAAGCTTCTTGGTGGCAGCACACAGTCTTTTTAGTTGCATATTTATTACATTTGATATAAAACATTAAATGCATCGAGAGGAGGTCTTCTTGTAGATTCTCGCTGGTTGAAAGAGGATTGGTTTCAAACAAAAACTAGAATAACTGCCTCTCGGATGGATGCCTCTGGCAACCTCTCATGGATCTGGTTACTCAAAAAAACATTCAGAAAATGGTTCCAAAACAAAATTTCAAGAACTTGAGGTTGTGTTAGTGTTGCACGTTCCGAGAATGTTCCGAGAATGTAAGGAAATGCAAGTACGTTAGCAAAACAACAAGTCCTCCAAGACCGTGCACTGAGAACATAAGGAATGCAATGTTCCTACAACGTTCCCTTTAAAAAAACATCCAGAAAATGGAGAGTAAAGGAAATTGTGTCTGATAATGGAAAATAACGTATACGTGGAAATCTGAGTAAAGTAAAGGATAGAAAAGTAATAGGAAGAAAAGTATAGGTAAGAATAGAAAAGTGGAACAGAGATGATAGAAGAGGATAGACAAGTTTAAAAATGGAAAAGTAGATGAAAGGATGCAAAGTAATGGAAAAGGAAATTGTAGAGGAAAGGAAAGAATAAAACGGAAATAGTGAGGAAAGAGGAAAGGTATGTATATAGTGCATACAGTAAAACAGAAATAGCATAACAAGACTGGTTGATAAGCTAAAGCAGCAAGAGAAAGCAATGTGTGTTCTTATCTTTTCCAGAGGCTTATTTCCAGATTGATAGCTGGCAAACTCCCAGTAAGCAAAGCAGAGAACAGAGTCCCCCAAATATCTCGACTCCAATCTCTCACCTCCATCACACCACACCGGCAGTAAACTCCACTTTCACTGTGACAGTAACACAAAATCCTAACATGCACCATGAAATCTCCACACGCTCATTGAGGGGCAGAGCTGCCAAGTGGATGTAAAAACAATGTTTGTGTCTTTTCTAAACAAAGACATAACAGAGGTTGTTTCAAGTGGTCAAGGTTACACAAGCCAAACGCCACCAAAACACTTATCGGGTAGGAAGTGACAGGTCTGACGATTGCATCTGTCAAACACATCATGTCCTTAATTATGACAGTTTATGACAGGGAAGGCCGGGAGGGCATGACACCTCACAATGTGTCCTTGTATTGAATGAAAGGTTGGCATCCCCTTGCATCCAATCGTTGCATTGTTCATTGGTCTAACAATGTGGCAGTGCTGTTTAATTGTTAGCTGTTCTGACAAAGAGTGAGGGGGGCAAGCTGTGGATTGATGTGTGCATGTGTCTCAGTATTTACTGAGACAACAGGAAACACTACGGACAGGAAGATGTTTAATGTACAAAGGACTCACATTGTCTGTTCTGAGCTTCTTGGCGGGGCAGCCTCCATCCACAGGATGTAGCATGTAATACAGCCGCACTTTGTTGGCATGTTTCCGACTCTGATGGAGAGAAAAGGGGAAAACAACATGTTAATTAAGGCAATAAAGTGGATTAAATATATAGAGCATAGTTCAGTGTATTTCAAAAATAATTTGCACTCCCCCACTTACCTTCAGCCAGAGGCATGCACACTTATCAGTATCACTTTGGTGCCCAAGAGGATATGAACGTATTGTACTAACAACTAACTAACAAAGTCCCCCACTCGTACCTTTGAATAACTCATGGGATTTGGACCAATAACGCAGGTGACCTACATGGATTCAACCGGTTGATTTTGCATCGCTTATGGAAAGTGAGAGGGCATGTCCAAGGGGAGTAGATTTAATATTATCTCAACATTAACTTTCTCAGTTGAAAATGTCTGGAAAACCTATTAACATATGTTTTTAGCCTGGATCAATCGTAAGTCACAATGCATTGTGGTGCAGTAAGCTCACGTCTTATAGTCAAATATCATATGCTAATGTTGTATACATCCGGGCCTTTCTCACATACACAAAATCCACCTACTGTGCAATGGGAACGCACTACATGGTGTTAGTATGCACATTTCAACACAGTCGAGTCAAAATGATTCACTCGCTCCTGATGCCCTTGGAGGGTTGATCTCATATCTCATATTAACGCCAATAAAACATAAAGACGAGGATTCCCCTAAAGGGATATGAAAGAGGTCTTGGTAAACCACTTGTGAAACGCCCCTTCATAATATGGGCAGTGAGAATGGCAGGAACTGGGGCGCCCCTGTGGCTTGGGGGTTAAGATGGCAGCCTGGAGCGAAGACTTTCCTGGTGGGGACCTCTGTTCCCCCTCTCTTGCGATCTCTCTACCATTGTATACACAATTAAGAAAAAAACCATGTCAGCCTGAATAACATACATCCAACAAGTCTTGACAACATATTCCACAACACAATATGGTGTGTGTCCAATGTGAAACAAGGAAGCATTTTCTGAGGTGGGACCACAATCTGCAGAAAGACATAATGTGTCGGTATTTTCCAAAATTGTTGTAAATTATTGACAAATCAAAAAAAAATGGCGTCATGGTTAAATGAAATCCATCCATACTGGAGATCAACCCCAATATGACATTTAATCACAGCTATTTTTGCCGGGTATGATGTACCAATAGTACCCTCACTGGGAGATATCCAAAAGCCATTCAATTCATCTAAAATACTTGAATAATTTTGACTCTACTTCTATTTTAGTGTCAAAACAGCAAACATCAGAGTCGTCGAGTAACAGAGGAACGATTTCATCATCTGCTACCTACTGAGTTATCTGTTGATCTGGTAACAACAACACTTGGTGTGTGTAATGATAGTGTTGGAGTCAGCATCCAACCTGACGCACCACATGGTTGGTTACACAGAACCATCTAAGAAGCTGTGGAAACCGTTTGAAAAAGGTCTGGTACCTTCAAAATATACTTGGCTGGTGATTGGATGAATCCTCCGAAACATAAACATGTTGTCAAAGCCAATCAAGAGCAGGGTCTTGGAGAAAGACTCTCCATTTCTGATGAAGCTGATGCTATTGCAGCATCTATGCTAACCTCTTTAGGAACCGCAATTGTTACGGCGCCTTCACAGGACGATGCTTTGGCCGAGCCTACCATATCACCCTAAACCTGACAAGACGGATTTTTGCGCCATCTTCTGATCCCGCCATTCTCGCGTGGAATCGGGAGAATCTAGCTGTGAAAGTTAAGCAGCTGAGTGCTCAGTATAATCAGTCATGTACCAATTATATTGTGATGAAAACCTTGTTTAGTGCCTTGCTTTCACAATTAAGTTAACTCCCTGTTCAAATGGGCCTTCTGAGCACAAAGCTGTGTCATAACAATCTGTGATTGAGCTTGTTGTAAAAAGTCACACACTATTAACTCTACCTGAACATGGCACCGTGCCTTTCCTGTCCTTTCCAACACACACTCCTGTTTCAAAGATCTTCCGTTTGTGCCAGGTATGGCCCATTAGAAATAGTGAGGGACTTTCAAATGAAGTGCACAGTGCCGCTCCCTGACACTGGGAATTGATAATTAGTGTTTGGGCGACGCAAGAGTATTCTTACCAGCAGCCCATCGATCCAGCAGGATCTGATAGCACAGCCACGATAGGGGACATGGAAGGACAGAAAGAGGAGGGAAAACCACACGCGATATAGTCATGGCATCGTCATGGGAAGCCATATATGAGGGACGGTTTATAGTTACATGATAGCATCTCATGAGGCCTGTAGCAGTGTGGTTAGGTTCCCGGTGCTTTATTCTGTCAGGCAGAACAGCAGCCACTGGCTTCACTCCACAAGGACATGACAGACAAACTCATCCCGCCTGGTCCAGGGAACAAGCAAGGCTGCAGGAATCTATTTGTCTTGCCTGTCTGGCTTCTTGGCAGATACACAGCAACCTGAGCTGTGTGTGTGTGTGTGTGTGTGTGTGTGTGTGTGTGTGTGTGTGTGTGTGTGTGTGTGTGTGTGTGTGTGTGTGTGTGTGTGTGTGTGTGTGTGGATCCAGCTTGAAGAGCATGACGGATACATAGCAGTTAACTCGGTTCACCTTTCATTCAAACTGCCTCTGGTTTGGATTACTCTCTTTTAGACAAATACTCCTGCAAGTATTTGGACATTTGCAAATGTATTTAAAAAATGATTATGCCACATTGCTTAAATGAACAAGAACATATTAGGCACATTCAATCCTGTTCACTATTCATATTGTATTAACCACTCAATACAAAATGCTCATTAACAGAAATGTTTAAAACTTTGACAATATGAGTATTTGGAATTCTCCTTTTCTCCCCAATTTACCACTGAATAGCCAGACTATTATAACTAACTTGACTTCATTTTTAAATAATGTCAGTCATTTTTTAGACTATTCTAATAAATATACTGTTCTAATACTGTTCTAATAAATCTAAAAATACGATTTTTAGATTTATTTTGTGATGGGATAAGGATATGGATAAAATGCTTTTCCACATCTGCCATTCGTGGAGCACAGGAACTACCAGACTATCAACCAGAGAAACATCAATTTCCTGTGAGGTCACTGCCACTGGGGCACCACTGGCAGCAGGCTGGGCTTTGATTCATCCCCTGAAAATATATGTTTCTTTTACCTGCAATCAATTGCACTTCTGGTGCCCAGATGCATTATTTGTTATGTCACCCTAAAGTGCCTTTTATGCACTGAGGTAACATCTATTCTTTGCAGCAGAGAGCTACTTGGGTTTCTGCAGAGCAAACACTTCCACATCCAAACTGGACAGAAATGTTCCACTTGGCCAGCTTACAGACATTGCAGCAATAGGTATATTCTACATATTGGCCTTCATATTTGCACATTTGTAATTGCACACATTTGCCAATTATTTTAATTGCAATTATATATTATTTCTTAATGTATTTGCATAACTTCCTAATTACCACCTGGGGCCAGCTGCATATGGAATTACAATTGGTTTTGCATTCTGCCCAGAGCAAGGCAATGTGAACATATCCTGAAAAGAGTATGATGCTGGTAGTCTATCAAGGACTAACTGAAGCACATTAAAAGAGTAGCTTTACATTTTGGATGGTAAGAATATTCACTTTCTTCCCAAACATTCGAAACCGTCTAATGAAAGGTAACACAATGTACTAACCAGCTGCTCTTAAACTGACAAATTAACATATTACATCTTGTTTGTTGCATTAAGAAATGAAACAACTGTGGTTTTACTTTGACATGTGATAGGAGCTGAAGATCAAACCGCTACCCTTGTGATTAAAAGATGGACCTAATGGCAAATGGACCTGTACTTGTAAAGCGCTTTTCTAGTCTTCCGTCCGACCACTCAAAGCACTTTAGGTACTTGTCATTATTCACCCATTCAATTGTCATAATTCACACACTGATGGAGGAGCAAATGTGGAGAACCAAGGTTCCACCTGCCCATCAGGACTAGCTTACTTTCACACACCGTAGGCACAGCTACGGGAGCAATCTGGGGTTATGTGTCTCGCACACATCGACATGGGCTAGCAGAGCCGGAGATCGAACCGCCGATCCTCTGATTAAAGGACGACCCTGCTCACCACTGATCCACAGTCGCCTTAAGAACAGATGAGCAACCTGGTTTGTACTGGTCACACAAGGTGCCATGTCACTGCTATTTCGAAACAAAAAAAGTCCGAAAAATGTTTAATTGGACGGAAAGCTCATTTGTCCGGCAGCATGTATCCTGAAAAAGAAATGCCCGTTTTTGTGAAGGTCCATTGCCTACCCTACTCTGACTCTGGTTTGCTTACCCATATATTCTTACCCTAACAAAGCTCACTGCTCATGCCTTACCCTAACCCTGACCCATATATTCTTACCCTAACAAAGCTCACTGCTCATGCCTTACCCTAACCCTGACCCATATATTCTTACCCTAACCCCCCCACATCTCACTCCTCATGCCTAACCCTAACCAACGCAACCACTAAAGGCAATAACTATAGTCAATCAAAGGCAGAGTAGGGCAGGTCATGCCTTCACCACAGTAGGGGGGAAAAATCAGGAAGATTCATAAACATAATTTTGCATATAATTAGCAACATGCTTCTATTTATTCCACGGATTTATTGCAAATGGGCTTCAAATGCAATGGGATATCTTTCGGACTATTTGGGGTTTTAGGATTTGGGCTTTCGAGACAATGGGCCTCTATAACCGAGTGACAATACACAACTGTATAGTATTATTGATACAGCAAACAGTGTGGTATCTATCTTGTAGAAAAATAAGTTGAGTATAAGTATAGTTATGACTAGTTTGTTCCATAACTGGTTATTTGAAAATGTTAAAGCTGATGTGATTCATGAGTTTCTGCCAGCAGGTCCCCTGTTGTCTCCTCCCACTGTACCACATGTTAACTTGTACCACTGCATGCATCATTCAAAACTGCAAAACAAACAGAGACCTATTGAGATGAACATGTGAGCTCTCTGTGTAAATGCTGAAAGTAGCTTCCATGTGCTTCCGGAAGCTTGAATTAGATGGGATGGAAAGCAAGGCCTGGTAGATTGCATCAAATATGATGAACTTTTGGAACAACACTTAATCGGACACTTATTATATTATAATGAATTCCCATGCCTGCTGCTCATATCTATATTATAATGTTTACAATAAGATTTTTAACGTTGAACATCGTTTTGTTCGCCATGTAAAAAACACAACTTCTTTTACAAACCCTTTCATACAAAATACCATTTGTGAAGAGGACTTTCTACGACCTAAAAGCATGACAAATACATGACAAGTACAGAGCAAACCTCTCAGCCATCCTGTAGTGGCTGAGAGCGGAACAAGGCTGTCGTGGATTGAGCTTTTGTGGCAGGTGACCAACTTTTGACCGGCAGTGTATATATAATATATAAAACAGTAATTCCAATAAGTTTTCATCAAAGAAAATATTTTAATTCAAATACAACTAAATATTTATAAAAGATTTGAATAATTTGTGTTTTGAAGTTTTGATGGTTTACATTTATTTTGGGACGGTTGAAATAATTTGAGGATAAATCAGATGGAAGTGGAAGAAGTTTGACTGGAGCCTTGCTTTCAATTGTAGTTTTTAGAAAGGAAACATTGGCACATGTGTAGTACGGACAGTGTGCAAGCTTTAGCTTTAGCATTTAGCTCAAAGCAACTGTCTGAGAACATAACAACAATAAACTGAAACAGACACATTGTGGAAGGCGTTTGTGTGAGAGAGAGAAGCTATGCGCACGCTTGACATAATCAGGGCTGAAGAAAAATCCATACTGCATTACTACCCATCAGTGAGCTAATCAGCACTTGTGTGGACTCAGACGTTCCCTCCCCGGGGCCAGGGGGATATTATAGGGAACATGAAACAAATACAAGCAGACGTCCTAAACCAGACGAAAACACATGCAACTAGAAATTAGTCTAGTTTATAGTTGGAAATTACAAAAAACGGACACTACATATACAGATACAATGTATACAATATATATATATATATATATATATATATATATATATATAGTTGTTTTCAATAAATGTGGAAACCTATTTCATACAAATAATCATTGTTTTGTAGAGTTTTCCAGTTGCTGCATGAAATAATCATTGTTTAATATTTACTGTTATTGTGTTACACATAAATGTTCAAATTAAAGATCAGAAACATTCAATAAATCAGCAAGAATAACCTAGATTTTGAAAGTATCCAACCAAAAATCCAAGCCCTAACCCTCTTGATAGTAACCCTGGATTTGCAAATGCGTGTTAATATCAGCAGTGTTGCCTGAGGACTTATCCAAAACCTGTCCAAAGCCAAATGAACAGGTTTGAAGGGCTTATTACAGTCCTGCTGCCACCACACAACCGGATACTTCTTTTCTTTATAGAAGCATTCGATGTATGTATTGATTGTTGCCAGGAAATTTCAACAAATATAACAAAAAAGTTTCTAAAATGCATTACCTACACAAGCTTTAAGTTTAAAGCTGATGATCAGGATTTAAAAAGTGACCAATCACCAGACTGTTTATACTAATAATATAAATATGTACTTGGAGACGTGGGAGGAGCATGGATGAGTCCAGACGGGGTTTAGCATCAAACACACAGTAAACCAGGCTGTTGTCAGCCCAGCTTATCAGACCTCAGAGACCAGAACACCTGATGGGTTTTCTCATCAGAGGGCCCATTAGTGCCCATTAGGGATGTCTTTTTTATTAAAATTATTCACTATAAAATACTATAAAATTGTAATATATTTTAAGCTCTACCTGCAGAGTTAGTTCTCCACTGAAGACATTATGTTGGCCGCACTCTCACTGTGTGTTAATAACATCCATTATATTTAGATTCATGTGAAGCGAAACCACTGCAGTTTGGCTGCACTGGCCGTTAGTCATTTATGAATCTGTGCAATTGTCAATACTGGAGACATAATGGTTCAGCACAGTGTCTCCTACAGTCCAGTCGGGTGTCAATCAGAGTCTTTGAGTGACATGTCAATCTGGAACTAAAATGCTGACAGGCTGCATGCAAATGATCTAATTGGCAGTCTTATGGAAATAATTAAAATGTGTAAAGACCATGAAATAGTTGGTGCAATGATGGTGTATCAGGGCCATCGTGGAAAATAAAACTCTTTCTAAACACTTTCTAAGATTTAAGATTTAAATTTAAGATAAATATTTTTTCAAATCCAGAATATGCTTTGACATTTTTAAGAACACATCTCTTCCTTTTGCCGGTTTGTATCAACCTCATCTCACTTAACAGTAAACAACAAGTGCAAAATACATTTATTATATTAGTATTTATTTATGTTAATCAAAGAACACAAAAAGAACATGATATAAAACGCATATTTTAAAACTGGCATTACCACAACATACTGCTTTAATGTTTAACAGTGGCAACTTTGGTGTGAAAAAACACTTTTTCCTTGCAAAGTCTCTGACCTTATAATATCAGAGAATACTCATATCCATAATAGTATAATAATATTTTACCAATAGAGTCGGTGCTAAATAATTTCACTTCAAAAAAGTTAAGATTGAAGAGTTATCCGGGTGAGCATTATATGTGTATGAACAGTATGTGTGCAGAGGGAGAGTAATGTGTCATAGGTATCCTGACCCGAGTGTGATGGTTGAAGGTTTAGATTCATTGGAGTAAAATAAAACATCATTCCTGTTTCACCCGCCATGTTTACAGGTAATCACAATAGAGTGACCCTGTAGGTAAACGTCACACCATGTCGCATGAAGCCCCGTTCAGAATGGATCTATTCCTTTAGGGATGTGGGGTGATTTTAATATGACCTTTCCCCCTCAACCCGGTAATAACCACAGCCCCAATTCCCTGTGTTGGCAGCGTTGTCATCCCATTTTCAAATGGATCTCTTGAGTTTTCGCCACCGGAAAAAGCTGCTTTTTCTGCTGCTGCATTTTGTGAGCTCAGTGTGACATTTCAATCTTTTATTCCCCACCTCTATACTGTTGATCCCATCTAAATAGGGAATAGATTATTTAAATTTTCGGGAAAGACGGCGAAAAAATGACACTTGCTGGTGTTTTTGCAGAGGCGTAATGAGGCATTCCAGATGCGACATTGGTTGGTTTACACACTACATAAAATAAACGATTATCCTTCCAGAGACTAACATCTGCAGGGTCGGGTCCTTATTGGGATGATTATGTAGTGTGATCTGGACATTAGGCAGATCTCTGAATCCGGAATACCAGGACAGTGGACCTTAAAACATTTAACAAGATGGTTTGTCTTTGAAACAAGTCAAACACTCATGTTTTAAACTTAAAGGACTATACCAGTGGTGAGTCCAGTAAATCCTGTGTGCTTACAGGTTACGTGGCTGTAAAAAAAATGTCCAATATAGGCAAGTAGCACTGTAATTCTCAAATGATTGTACCTAAACACAGCCCAGAGTTGGTGCCTCGGAATAGACCAGTGACTGTGGTGGCAGCCTCCGTGAGCCCTCTAATTATAGCAAGTCTGTCAAAAGACATTGTAACTGAGGGCAGGTAACCTCCAAGACACCCAGGGCTGAGCTGTCCTACTTAGCTGCCCCTGGGTGATTTAGGAACAGGGATCCAGAGCTCTACGTTGTCCCGACTGTTGTTGCACCCCTCCAGTCTAAAAGGACTCAACTACATGGAACCAAGGGAACAGCACCGCAGTCCACACTCAAACAGGCATTATCACATGAATCACCACCTAAAACAGCAGGCTTGTGCAGGGTTGTGTTGTGGGGATTCAGTGTGTTTGCTAAATAAAGACCTCCAAGGATTTGACACTTCCTGCAGAGAAAGATGAAAAGGTCGCTTTTTAAAAACAAAGCAGCCGAGCAGAGAGGACGGTTCAGCTGTTGTGTAACATCCATATACCCAGAAGCACATTGATTGCTTTCCACAAATTGGCTGCTTCAGAACACCTTCAGAAAGCAGCCTTGACAGACGAGGTGAGCTCGGTGAGGGCGAGAGGATGGCAGTCAGTCTGTCACTCTGGTCCAGGCTGAAACATCTCAACAACCACTTGATGGATTGTTGTACATCCAGAGTCCCTAGAGCATGAACTCTATTGACTTTAGTAAAGCCGAGACTTTGCTTGTACCAGCATGCAATATCTTGACAACCACGACATCGATTGACATGACATTTGAAATGAGGCCTAATACAGAATACCACAAAGAATACGCTCTTTCCATGAACCGTATCCAATTGGAAATACTGTCATATTCTTAAAAACAGTGGAATATCAATCTGTATACTGTACCTGTGATATTATGGAGCCTTTTTTTGGGAGCATAAAACTGTTTCATGATGTTAAACTGACTGGCTCGACAGCAGGACTTATGTTTTCATCCTATTTTTGCATTACTGTTACTTTTATCTAACATACAGCAGCCTCGCTGTTCCTGATTCTCCTTTCATGTATTATGGAAGCTGGAAGTGTGCTGGCAAACTGAAGATGACCACTTGTTGTTGCTTTTATGATTTTTGTTATTGTCATTTAAGGCTATTTTTAAGCCTTTGAAGCAGGGTTAGTAACTGGAGCTGCCTCCCTACTGGTTTGTTTAATCAGTGCACTTCCTTAATGTCGTCCCAATGTGATTAGCACTAACATGGACTCAGCGAGGTGCTTTATAAGAAATTAATCTCACATCATTCATCTCCAGTGAAACCTTTTATGGATAAAGCCATGCCAGCCCTGAGTAGTGGTACAACGTGTTTTATTTTTATATATATATATATATATAAATATATATATATATATATATATATAACACTATACGCAGATGTGATGTATAGATTTAGTAATCACAACTGCTATTAACTGTCAAACAAAAACAAACTAATAATATTGTTGTGGCTGTAGCTCAGGAGTAAGTTAGCTAACAGTTTTAGCAGGGGGTGGGGGATGATTTGATTTCTTTTAAAAATATATGTAAATATATACCATGTATTTTTTAACACTTTAAAAAAAAAAAGTTAATTAAATGTGTTAATGTTTATATATTTTTAGTCTGAGGACCCCTTAATAACCAGAAGATGCATCTCATGGGGTTTATCCTGACATTTAAATTGATATACTGTGTAAGGCTGGGCGATATGAAATATTATAATTTTTCAACCAACCACCATTAGTCCGACAAGCAGCTATTGCCTATGTATTCACACTATATATATATATTCACACTTGTGTGTGCAGGACATTTTGGAGGCCGACCATTAAATTGGCAAAATTACATAAAATCCCCCAAAAGACAAAATAATTGGTGGTGAAGGCTACTCGTCCAATCAGCAATGCATTTGTCCAATCACTCAACCCTAATCCCGGCCCAGCACCTCTTATTTCAAATCATCTTCCCTGTCGCCTTGCATTTGTCACGCTAATACCTGCCAACCGATCCGGTGTTGGAAATAATCCCCACTTCAGCTGGCTCACAGTAGCAAAAGCAATTTCGATCGCAGCATAAATCAAAGTTCAATTTGTTTTCTCGGATAGGAACCAACTTCATTCTTCACTGTTGGCAGCCTGATGTAAATAAATAGCAGCCTCGCCACCTCATTGCATATGATAGAAAGATGAAAACCAACTCTTGGATTCATGATCTTCTTTGTCTTCCTACTGTTTAACGATTTCTAAACCGAGACGGCACACTGGAAGCTGAATGGGCTTTCCCTCCATGAGGCCTCCAGCAGGATTGTTGAGCAGAGATTGGTAGACAATGCGAGGAGCAAACCCTCTCACGACTAACAGAGCGCTGTCACCAAATGTAGGCCATGCAGTCAATTCACAAACTACGGTATCGACTGCACACAAAACCCTCTCAGATCAAAGAGAACAAGCCCGACGGCCAAATCCAACGCCCCGTATTAGAAAGCACAAGTGCAGATGTATCCACTGGCTTCCAGAGGAATGACATCATGCGGATGTTTGTGTCGCGTCAGTCAAACACTTACATCACCGTCAACGTCTCTTGCTGAGCTACAGAAACAGAAGGACCCTGTTGGTGTGTGGAGGATACACACTTGTCTACCCATGACTGTGCCATGATGCTGCAGTTCAGATACTTCTAGGGACGTATCACTCCACTGCTTTTCTTTTTTACAGCTGCTAATACTTTGCTCATTCCTATTCTCCAGAGTTTAGAAGCCTTTTGTTCTTCTTTCCGTCAGTGGATTTCAGATGATTTCCCATGAAAGTTGGACTGATGGAAACAGTGTGTGAGACTGTTTCCTTATAATGCACGATATAATAAAAAACCTCCTAAAAAAACCTGATCAAAGACCATAAAATATATTAATTATTACATCTTTATAATTTGAGAGGCGGGTAGTTACTTGTGCTTCTGTAATAGTTCTTGAAAATTGTACTTTGTGGATCAGTTTTAATAGAGAATCATTTCCACTGTTACTTATTTTTATATTTTTCTAGCTTGATCTGTAAAACAAAAACTTCAAAGTGCAGTTTTGAGTCCGCGCTCACTGTACTAAGAGGGGACAGCGACATATTTATAAGGGATTTTCTCAAGAATAATTTAACCGATCAAATTCAGTCTTGGTAAAAAAAAATAAAAAAAGACAATGACAAGCAGTCAGTCTAGACTCTAGAGTTTGGAGATAGCTGGTTTGTCCCGTCCTCAAAGTGAAGCCGTCAACATAAACAGGTGAGTTCTGCATGTAGACTGACATTGGCAAGCCAGCTAAAAAAACACAGCATGAAAATAAAACTTTGAAGTTACCAAGAAGCCACTTCCCCACAACTCTGGCCCCGATGCTGAGGTCAGGACATCACAACATCGCATCGGGTAGATATAGTAAATATAAAGCGGCAGCCAGTTAGCTTAGCTTAGCATAAAGGCTGGAAAAGGGGAGAAAAGGTTCACCTGGCTCTGTCCAAAGATAAGCAGCCCTAAAGCTCACTAATTAACATGTTTTATTTAGGTTGCTAAAACCATTTAAAAATATAGTAACATTTTAATTAAACATTTTCATGAGGCATGTTTGAAAAATATATTACACATGTATACATTAATATAAGTTACACCTCTGTATCAATCTGGTTCAGTGAGCTGGATGAAGGCAGATGAGCGGGGGAAGCAGGAACGTGGAGTCTTATGATCAGTCAAAAGTGACAAATGGGTAAAGGGACATCAACTTATGAGGATGAGGAGCGTGAAGAAAGTATTTCATTTCTTGATTGCGATAGTATTTTCTACACCCTCACTCCATCCTCATATCCACATGCAGTGTTGGGGTAGTTACTCAGAAAAAGTAACTAGTTAAACGTTACTAGTTACTTCTGAAAATTGTAACTAGATTACTTTACTAGTTACTGCATTTGAAAAGTAACTTCACTACTAGTTACTTTACTTTCCATTTTATCAAGCAAATGTCCAAATTAACTGCAAAGATACATTTTCAATAATAATTTATTATTATTAATTAATATAATTTCCAATAATAATAATCGCGCGAGTCACACGACACTTCCTGCATGAACAATCTACCGTAAACGTCGGGTTACGAGCCGCTACTACCTTCGGTCAGAGTCCCCGTTAGCTCCCCGCTGTAGCCGGCTGGGGCTCATGCTAGTGCTCCGTCACTTCCCCGCTAACTTCCGCTAGCTCCCCGTTAACTTCCGCTAGCTCCCCGAAAACCACCGAAGGTAGCGGGACCAGGCTCGACACCCGACTTGGGCAGAGGGGTCGCAGGCAGTAGCAGCAGCAGCGCTAGCTAGCAGCTTGTTGCTATTGTTCATGCAGGAAGTGTTGTGTGACTCGCACGCCACTAAAAGAGAACTTTTCGGACTGGTAAAAATGGCTTGGGTAACGCAGGAAAGCGCGTTCCTGAGGTCTAGTAAAGTAGTGTAGTTACCAATATTGTGAGTGTAATGCGTTACTTTACTTTGTTACCTATAATAGTAATATTGTTACTGTAATCCGTTACTTTGTAACTCGTTTCTGCCAACACTGTCCACATGTATGTGCATATACAACTGTGATCAAGTTTTAATAAAATCAATTTCAAATGTAGTCTTTTGTCCCGCAAACCTCCAAAATAGCTTCAGCATAGCTTGCATAGCCCATTATGTTCATGGTGCATACATCCTCTGCCTTTATGCGCAGCAGCCGGTACGGATGAAATGATCATGGCATGCAACAAAGCAATTTCACTTTGGCACCAAAGGCAAAGTCCACAATGTTGAAAAATGTTGTTGTTGTTTTGAATTTGAGTGTAGAGCTGGAAGCACATGTGGGGAGCGGATATTAAAACCCTGCCTGGGATTATGAGCTGAGTCATGCAGAAACTGTGATAGGATTCAATGCAAGTGCGAGTGGAAACTGACACTCTTTAAATTTGACACATTTCCCCGTCTAATCACCTCCCTGTCAGGAAGAGTCTGGACCGTTTCAGCTAATCGTCTTTCAAGAGCTGAAAGGACTGAGAGGACTGTTCCACCGATCTCTCTCCCTCTCTCCGCTCACCAACGCCACTTTTTAAAGGGCAGACTAACAACTAATCTCTCAGGACTATTACCATTAATAACCCCTCCTTCGCTCCACTGTAATTAAACTGTGTAAACGTAGCTGCATTACAGTGAACTAAATAAAAAGAGCTAAGCGTCTCAGCGGTGCAGTTTTAGCTTACAGGAGAAGCTTTGGGCCACAAACAAATGTGCTAACGAAGCGTTTTAATGACCTTCTTCTAGCACATGGTGCGATGACAGGTTTCTGAGGAGACATTTTAATTAATTTAGAACGGCTTTTATATGGAGGCAAAGTAGCTTTGCTGTTGATTATGTGGCACATTCTGCACTGATAACACTGAAGGCTCATTGGCGCAGCACTTCTCAGTGGCACCATGATGATTCCGTCTCATTCCATTACTGTAGATTATTTTCTGTCAGCGCTTGAAACGGCTAATATTTCCGTCCCATTAACTCCAAAGCGTATGAAAATGACAGGAGATGATGGATGGGTGCAGTGTGGACATCACTCTCGCAGACGCAGACACGAGCATCTATAACCTCTCTGACAAACCTGCTGGAACTATTAGGAGACCTCCCTGTGCGAATGGTGCATGAGGAGCAATTAAGCAGGGATCATGGAAATGAGTTTCTTTCTTTATCTGTGACACACTAATGCCAGCCTGCAGCAGTATATATATATATATATATATATATATATATATATATATATATATATATATATATATATATATATATATATATATAATCAAAAAAAGGAAAATAAATAAATAAGATGCATGTCATAAATGCAATACAACGGCACTGCTTTTACTTTGAAGGTGATTTACGTATGCGCTCGCGCTACCACAGACTGACGGGAAAGCACGTCTTGTTTTGCAGTTTCTGTCCTCAGCGAGCAGCGGGTGCTGCCGCCAGCCGCTCCGCCTCACAGAGCATTAATCGCGCAAAGCCGCCTCTGAGATACCCGTCAGCTGTCACATCTGCACCTCATTCAACCAGACTTCAGTGCTCTTGTGCAAGCCAACACAGACTGACTTTTGTCACTGAGTAAGAAAAACTGAACAAGATCAAAAGCACTGATTGCTTTTGTATAAAGTTAATCAATTGCTGGTCTTTAACATACATCTTTAAGGTAAGCAACAAACTGAACATGACAAAAGAAGGAGTGGCTTGTCCCTCACAGGGACCCTTACTACTGAACATGACAAAAGAAGGAGTGGCTTGTCCCTCACAGGGACCCTTACTACTGAACAGACTGTTTACGTTGTTCCCTGATAAAAGACAAATGTTTCTTCTTCAGCATGATATTAAGCTGTTTTACATTAGAATATATATATATATATATATATATATATATATATATATATATATATATATATATATATATATATATATATATATATATATGTATATTTATAATCAAATATATATTTATAATCAAATCAGTGTTGAGTTGGAAGAAATTTTAGATTCAAAAATAGATTTATTTTCTTCACTCCTGAATAATAACTCTTGGTGCCTGTTTGGAGCGATACAATCTGAACCAGAGGGCAACTAGTACTCATACTGAGCTACTACGCTTCGCTAATCCTCTCCTACAAAAATCAATATTTGCAAAGGTCAAACAGAGCAGGCAGAAAATGCAGATTAGCTCATCAATAACTGACACACTCTCCTACCCCCACACGCTACTAGCTGGCAATGAGCAGAGGACACACGTGAGTGGAGGGAGGTGTGAAAGCTAAGGCTTTATAAAATGTTAACCAAAACCCCTTTACCTTAGAATTAATAACACCTGATGAAATGTGTTCTTCTTTTTGTGTACGAGTATTCAATATTTCTATACAATGCATATATTTCTAATAGTGTGTATTTATATTACATGTAAGGGTATTTCTATACCTATATAATGTATTTGTATTATAGGATATCTATAACTATATATGTATATGTATAAGGTGAGGATACTTCATATAACTGTATATGTATATATACTGTGTTGATATCAGCTATATATTTATTTATGATGGATAAATAATTCTCATAAGATGTGAAGACACTTCTATAACTTTATATTTCTATATAATATGAGTATATTTTTACAACTATATATTTTAGAGATGGCCGACATCTAAACCAAAAAAATATTTGACATCAAGGAAACATTGTCCATCAACTTTGGCTGTTTAAGCACCACTGTAATGTAATGTACATTAGTTAACCCAGGCTAAACGTCGGGACAAAGAAACAAAAACATGCAGGCCACCACTCCAATATTTACAAAAGATATCAAAGGTTCAAGTTCTTTTCATATTGCTAAATTTGTAGCGCTTTTAAATAATGCAGTCATCTAAATCTGGTTCTAGATGCTTGCGAAAGACATTGTCTTTATCATCCAACGTCCAACATCATCCAACATTTTGGTTTCTCCTCTCCGGCTAAACCCTGACAGTTAGCAGTATGTTAGCAGTGTTGGTGAACCACGGAGAGAACAGGCAGCTGTGGTCGTGCCAGCTGAGCCAGAACAAAAGAAAGTGAGCGGTTCTCTCGGAACACTTTGGGAATGACAACTGTATTTACTGAGTCTGTTGTGTGACTGCAAAACAGCTGGACAAAGGTGACAACTGTAGCCTTGGAATGCCAAAAACACATAAATGTATAAATAAATAATAAAGTATCAGTGCTCCCATGTTGCATGCTTGTATATATTTGTCCAACTTCTCTGTTGTGAAACTAAGTGAAACGGTAATCCCCAGCATGGATTTATGACTCCTAGTTTTTCACTTAAGGTGAAAGGATGAAATACGGCCCTCATCTCATTATCCAACAGAAACCGCTTCATTTTCAAACAGTTGTAGACTTGATGAATAGTAGGCCCACATCTCAGTGCACATTCACCCTGAACGACACAGAGAGGCCCGGGCGGATGCTAACCACAAACAACTTCAAAGTGTTGGAAATTGGCAAAAAATGAGGATGAGACAGCCATGCGGGCGTCCTTGAGGGAAGATGATGTTGTGGGAGCCAATTGCAGTTATTAGGCCCTGCGGTCTCCTCCACACATCTAAAGCTTTGTACACACTCAGGCGCCTGATTGGACGGCTGAATGTGGGAATACTGCAAAGAAAACACCCACACAAGGGTGGCCGATGGCTCCTTGTACGTGCCTCTATAATACATTGTGTAGTGTAATGTTTTATCACGCTAATCGTTAACAAATAATGTAGCCTATACGAGAGTATATTTATGACCTCCACCAACAACACCAAGGTAAACAATGTTACCTTTAAATATATATATATATATATATATATATATATATATATATATATATATATATATATATATATATATATATATATATACACACATACATACACACACACACACACACACACACACACAGGTAAGATGAATAATTGTGTATTCTAATGGATGATGTGCCCCACCGTGAAGTCCAGACACTTATGGCAGTGGCTGATGAGGGTGATGAAGTGATGAAGCTGGTGAGGGTGATGAAGTGATGAAATAATGAGGCTGATGAATCTGCAAAGACTGGGTGGTGATGGGGAGGTGGAGGGGTGTGTGTACAGGCAACATGAACGTATTGAAGGCAGAGAGACAATCATATCTAAAAAGAGACAGCAGCAAGATGCTTATGGTAAATGGACCGAACTTGTTTAGCGCTTTTCTTGTCTTCCGACCACTCAAAGGGCTTTAAGACTATATGACATCATTCACCCATTCACAGTAATTCACAGGTGTCAAACTCAAGGCCAAATCCGGCCCGCCACGTCATTCTATGACCCGTTTTCAGTGAGTTGAACCATTTTCGGTGCGTCACGGATCTTTGCATGGGCAAATAAATAATCTTGTGCTTTTATTTTGAAGGGAATTTTTAATGCAGCAAGGTGCCATCTATTCACACTCCTCAATGCTGCGTCACAACATGCTTTGCTTGCATGAGTTTACACACCGGACTATTTGTGATAGTTGAAGTTATGCAATTATTGTGTGTGTCGTATTACTTTGTGTCTTTTTGGTATTTAATTGAATGTAAATATTTCTAACTAGCTTTTTTTGTGTTGGCATACTGTGATATCCTGTACTATCTCAGGTTCAAACTGCACCATATTTTTATTAAATTAAATTGATAAATGTTCCTTGCATTGGATCTTGGCAGGTCATTCAGGATTGATGGGTCAGCAGCCAGACCAGTTGAACCTCTGCCCCAGACCAGTTGAACCACTGCCCCAGACCAGTTGAACCACTGCCCCAGACCAGTTGAACCTCTGCCCCAGACCAGTTGAACCACTGCCCCAGACCAGTTGAACCACTGCCCCAGACCAGTTGAACCTCTGCCCCAGACCAGTTGAACCACTGCCCCAGACCAGTTGAACCTCTGCCCCAGACCAGTTGAACCTCTGCCAAAGACCAGTTGAACCACTGCCCCAGACCAGTTGAACCTCTGCCCCAGACCACATGCATGTTCTTATTTGCTCACAATTATTTGTTGGACCAGTTATGTCCTTCTCGATTGTGACTAAAAAGCTTTGAACAAAGTTAATATAATAAGGTGTGTTTGGTCTTTGTTATTTTCTTCTGTTTTAAGTTTGATCTTTTATAATTGTATATTTATTATAATTTAGTAATGTGGATTTCTTAACCCTAAATTAAATGGATGTATGTCATAGTAACAGAGACATTTGCTTACATATATTTTTACATTTATATAAATGCATGTACAATATTTGACATTTAGGGTTAAGTGTCTTGGACATATGTACATGGGCTAGCGGAGCCGGAGATCGAACCGCCGATCCTCTGACTGAACAACGACCCTGCTAACCACTGAGCCACAGACGCCTCTGAAATGAACTTTTCTAGTCTTCAGCCCGCTCAAAGTGCTTTAACACCACATGCCATCATTCACCACTGATGACAGGGGCTACCATGCAACCATCAATGTAACTAATCAACTCATCAATATAACTAATCATCACTATGCGATAAACAATATTCTGATTGAGGGATGACTCGCTCCACCTCCTGAGCCACAGTCGGCCCTAATGTAGGTGTGTCACGTGGACAGAGGAGACCAGCTGACAAAACAGCTGTATCATGATTGACCGGCCCAAACAATGATAGTAATAGAAGGATGAGTGACCATGAGTAAGAGGAGCAAACGTATAGTCCTCCTAGCTGAACACACGCTTGAGTTTCATGACTATAACTTCTGAAGGTAACATCATGTTGAGCAGCAACCTATTTATGTACCCTAAATGTTCTCCAGTCTCTATTACTGCAATCCAATAATGAACCCAACTAAACATTCTGACACCAAACCTGAAGACCACAGCGTAGTAATCATATGAGCAAAGCATTAAGAAGTCATTATAGTTGTTTCACTGTATCTAAAGCGGTCAGCAGGACAAACAAAACAGCATAAGTGGACAAAGAGCACATCAGAACAGCACAAGTCAGCCAGATGCTAACGTTGAGCTCACTCCACTCCACGCAGCTGACTGCTGCTGTCATTGTCACTGTGGCTGCTGCAGCTCAGGAGTCCCCAAAGAACGATTATGCTGTTTTGTGAGGAGAATCAGGCGTTTATATATTAGTATGGTGGCAACGCTCTAGTGCTAAAAAATACCCGCTGACAGGCATTGAACCTGAATTTGAGGAATGAGATTATTCAGGCTGGAGCAGAGGAAATGCATCGTACTGTCGATGGGTGGAACTGTGGTAAAGATAGTGTGCCTGTTTCATTTACTTGGTTGAGTTTTTATTTTTACACTTAAAAAAAACCCATATAAACACATAACACATCCAACAACCGCTCTTGTTGGCTGTATCATTTCTGGCGAAAAAACCTCTCTTGCTTCACTATTCATATTTTTTAACAAATGTTTTGCAGTTTGAATAATGAAAACTGCTGGGCATTAGTGAGCTTTTAAAAGACATTTTAAGACAGACAACATTAACCTGCGCTGCATGTCTTTGGACTGTGGAAGGGAGCCGGAGAACCACTAGCCACTACACCACATGGCTCTTAAGTTCTGTTTCCTTATTGTGTTGTCCATTCAGTGTTTCCTGTTTTATTTTGTGCTACTTCTCCTCAACACCTTAACTTCCTTTGTGTGTCTGCCACTGGGGTTGGATCCACCAATGTCTAATCACATACACCTCCCCAGTGTATGTAAACCCTTCCCCTGTCTCTGTGACAGATTTTTTTGGTCCTCTGTGTCAAGCGGTCCAGTGAGTTCCCCGTCTCCATTGTCCATTTTTTTCTGATCTCTGCCTGTTTTTCCTGAGTTAATGAGATATTTTGTGGTTATTGTAGTTTGTGTAAATGTTTTTGTCTGAGTCTATCCCTCTGGGTTTCTGAATGACCTGATCAGGCACTTTGCTTCCCAGCCAGAGAGGTTGGTTTATGCTACTCTTCTCTCTCTCTTCTGTTTGTACTAGAAATATTGCCAGAAGTATTTTGTCAAAAGTTGAAAAACAAACCCACCTGTGCCTCTCTGGTCTACCCACTCAGTCCATGACAGCTGAATAAATCAACGTTACGACCGAACCCCTCTTCACTTCCCTGGAGTCATTAGCTGCAAGTAGAACTTCAGGGGGCCTAACAATACGCCCAGCTCCAAACAGGCACTGCTGCTTCTGAGATTTACCTTTACACAATTTCTAGGTTCCCTCTTTTCTAAATAACTCAACTTCACAGACCTGGACACTAATACTCTATCTCCCTTTTGGGCTTCTCGTAGCTCAAGAAAACAGATTTCAGTTGGCATTTGTCTTTTCTGCGGCTGGAAAGCTGCAATACTTTATTCAAGGATGTCTTGAGATCGCTATAAAGATGAACATACCCTTAAGGTGCATTAGTTTAAATAAAATATAGATTAAATCAGTCATGTGACTTGTGTCACAGAATTATCATAATTTCCTTCAGTTCTACTGAGCTTTTTAATGTCTTTTGGTTCACTCTCACCAGCAGTAGGGAACAGCAACAGGATATATATATATATATATATATATATATATATATATATATATATATATATATATATATATATATATATATATATATATATAGCCCAAGCTCTAGTACACCCACCATAAATTATAGACAGACAAAGCTAACTAGTGCACATGGTTATGCACCAATTAAGATTTCTCAAGTAAAAGAAGCACAAGCAGGTAATGTCACATGTATTCAACTTCAACTGCAACTTTCAACCATAGTACATACAATAGGTATTTGGACTGTGACACTTTTCAATGACGCAGTCAATATGTGGTTGAAGTGTAGACTGTCAGCTTTAATTCAATGGATATAACAACAATATGGCATTAATTGTTAAGGAATGATAGCCATTTTTACACACTCCCCCATATTTTCAGACGTTCAGAAGTAATTGGACAAACAAACATAATCGTGAATATAATAATTCATTTTTAATACTGTCTTAATGCAGTCAATGATTCTTCTCCTGAAGTCTGACAGCCATCGTCATCACCAAACCGAGTTTCCTCCCTTGAGATGCTTTGCCAGGCCTTTACTGCAGCCTCATTCTGTTATGATTATTAGTACAAACTGGAACCCCAAAAGCACGACAACGAGACAGAGGTACGAGGATAGTTCAGTTCCCTTGGTAGGGTCAAAACCAGTAGATCATTAGATTAACGAGAATGTTTGTTTTCAGGCTTTAAAATCAGGCACCTAAATGTCCCAATACCAAGCTACACCCAACGTCAATGCTACATACTGTACCATAGTAATGAATAATTCACTAGCGGGCTTTTGACTTGAATACAAGAAACACACATTGTAGATTGAGTCGCTTTAAGGAACTGACAAAGAATGGTCAACCAGCACAGAAACATATTTATATTATAGTTGCTCTGTGAAGTGCCATGCAATGGTTTTAAAGAGGCTCTCCTGCAGCGCTGTAGCAGGGCAGCCTGTCAAGAGACACTGCAGTGCCTCCCAATCCGGTGCACACGCAAAAAGAGAAAGGATGCATAAATTAACATGAGCCACGCAAGCCTTTGAACTGTGAACCAGAGACGCCTGTGATCCACTCTGCAAAGGAGCGCTGGCTTTGATGGGTTGAGAAGAAGGTTTAAAGATCAATTACATCTCCTTGTCTCTTCTGTCACTCAAGGACTGCTTTACATTTGAAGTTTAACATTCGATTAAAAGCAAAACACTGAAATGCAAAGATACATCTAGATCAGAGATCACCATGTTAGAGTGAGTTAGACGAACATTCTGTCCAACTGATGCCTTTTTAGAAACGTTCAAATTAATACACTTTTAATCCTTTTGTTGTCTTCTTTTTTCGAAGATTTCACATTAATTATTTTTCCAGTAACTCCTCGTCCAGATAAAGTGATTCATACGGTTGGGTAGCTCAGAACTGCAGCCGTTTCCTACTGTCAGCCAGTGATATTCTGTACTTATATATCGATATCATGCCGCTGTTGTCTCCACTTTTAGTGTTTACAGCTGATCTTCTTGAATGTTTCTGATCACATGTAAATCACCCAGCGTCAATGCCATCCTAAAGACCTCAGTATGCTTCAAACTAACTAGTTTGTACAACTCAACATACAGCAAAGGAGTTCATAACTGATCCCAATGGTCGCCTCAAAGACTTTTATCGTCTGCATCCCATTTCCTCTCTGTTTTTTCTTCAAGAAGTGTCACTTTTTGTGTGATCTTAATGTTATGAATTGGATTAATGAAGCAAAGCCTTCCTCATTGCAAGATGTATCCATTGCAACCTTTTGACCAATGCTAGAAATGTATGTAAATACCTTTCCATTAAAATGTCTCGATACCTTATTGCATTGGTACATTTAAAATGACAGTGTTTTAATAAGAGACATCATATATGCATGCGGTTTTAACTTCACTGATGGTGGGAGCCATCGGTCAAAAGAAATAATCTGTGGGTTCCGGGATTTAGCAGCACTAACCCATAGGATGGAGTCAACAGATGAGGTAGAAAAGAACAGGTAAAAAGAAGCAGGTAATGAACAATGAGTCTCTAATGAACAATCAAATGTACAATTAGATGAATCAATCGTCTGCCCAAGCAGTTCATAAACCCGGTAAACAAATAATGCACCAAAGCATATGTTAAAGTGATTTTTGAACATGGTTCTCAGTAACTTGACATGGATGAAAATAAATAGTAGTTTGTCGCAAACAACACATTCAAGTGCTTTCTGTAGTTACTGTGGTTTCTCAAGGAACCTCATAAGAATGTGCTCTGTTATTTAGTTAATACATTTAATTAAAACTTTTGTATAATTTAAAAACATTTTAAAAATGTATTTTAACTTTCCTGTTCTGTGATCTGTGATTCAATTACTTTTCCTGTCATTTGAGGTTTTTGCATTGTTTCAGTATCTAATCGAGATATTAAAGCAGGTTATCACATCAACCTCCTAATTTGATTATATGCTGCTACTGCTGCTCAGACAGAAGCCTTGAGGCCAGCTTCCCCAGGGGAGGGAATTATTATCCTCACTCCCAACTCCCTGCATTGCTGAGCCTGGTGCTTCCTAAAGGAGACGGACAGAAGGTTCACTCTGCAAATATCCACACTGCGCATATTCTACGTTCACATTTGGCTGATACACACCTCACCACACCTGGCCAGGCGCTATGTGCAGTGGGTTTCACACAAATGAAAGCAATATGCAGCCCCCTCAAATAAGCAATTTGAAAGCAGGTTTCAGACACTGTTCAGCAACCCAGCAAGCGCTTCATCAGAAGCAGCCTGAGGCCTTTGTTGTGCATACAGTCTTCTTTTTAATCGTTTCTTTCTGTTCGGCCACGGTGGCTTTCACTACTCATTATTCCAAAACAAATGTGTTATTTTTTTCACAACATATAAAGATATCACAGTCTCAATAATCAACAGTGTAGTCTGGTTTTGTTGTTACCACTTTAAAGACTGAAACTTCAAGAGCAGCACAAAAGGGATAATTACAGACAAATGTATGCATACAGAAATTGAACATCATCCCCAAATAAGTGCAAATCAACCTCTTCTATCTGGAGGAAAGTAACGTTTGCCCATCCTTTATTCCCATCGGTTTTTTTTTGTTCTTGCCGCCGTCACCGTGACCCAAACATGTCACGATGCATTAGCCCCTAACTGTGCTAAAAGAGAATCCAAATATGCTCCTTCTCCACGACAGGCCAAGTGCTGTATTCAGCACTCCCCACACAATAACAAAATGAATATTTGATTTGGATTGGTGCAGTCACTTCCTGTCTCCTGCAACGCCCCAAAGAACAAAGCCGTTCTCCAGCTTACTTTAAATAGCCCTCCCCAGCACCACAGTGAGCACAACACCCTGCAGGAAATGCAGTGTGTCTTGTTAAAAGAGTTCCAGAAGAAAAGTTGACTCAAAGACAAAAGGAAGGCAAACTTCAAAACGTAATGCAACCAAAAGAAATGTCTCTTTGATGAGATTACACCTCAGCAGCGACCGGCTCTCTGTTAGGAATAGTGAAATCAATGAAAATGCTAAACTGACTCAAGGTCTCATGTCATTTTATTCTGGTCTCAAAAGAAAAAACACCCTCTAAACTAATGGACCACAGTGTTTCGCCTGCTGTTACTGCAGCTGTCACACAGCAGGAACGCAGTCAGACTCAAAGTGACATTGAGTGAGAGGCAGCATGTGATGACAGAAAGGTCCGCTACCTGACTGCATCCAGGCAGGAGGAAGGAATCCAACTGGCTGCTTTGCTCACACTGTCTTTGAGGCAGGTTCGGTGGTTCAAGCCCCGGTTCCGCTAGTCCATGTTGACGTGTCCTTGAGCAAGACACTTAACCCTGAATTGCTCCCCGTTTCTGTGTCTACGGTGTATAGAGCAAACATGTATTGGATAAAAGCGTCAGCTAAATGTAATGTAATAATGTAATGATCAGACTATCTAGACTCATGCACACCTTCTAGAAGGAGAATGTACCGTGTACGCCAGTGTTCAGACATCCACCTAATTACATTAAATACCTTTCTAACCAGCCAAAGCGCTTTACACAACAAGTCAGCATTCAACCATTCACACAGATGGGAAGCGTTCACAAGCAGTGGCTCAGTATCTTACCAAAGGCCACAAGGGCCAGGGTTTGAAAGCACCCATTTGGCAATATTTAAATCCAATGCTAATAGGGGATCTGATAACGCTAATGAGGCAATCTGGAAACTGTATCTGATGAAGGTGACAGCACCTCTAATCTTCCAGAGCCAAAGGCGCACCACGAGAGTGATTCCACCGGGCGCAGCGAAGGAGGCTGCCGGATCTATTTCACCGGATGCAACACTAAGAATTAAGAATGTGCATCCGCAGGAAAAGCTCGACCGGAAAAAATAGCGTTAAACATCCAAGTGAGAGCTGTGAGTTGAGATATTGGACGTCATCGACAAATATTTTCTTCTACAATGTCTGACACCGGTGTTGTTGCAGCTGTATTAAGCGTGGAGAAATGTCCTCGCCATGGCATCACTAGCATTGAAGTCAGGCAGGAGTTGTTACACATACATGAATGGATTTGTTTAAAAAAAAAGCCCAGTTCTTTTCAGGAGCTCTCAAAGACCCCAAGCAGCAATTAAGATTATGTTGAGAGAGCTAATTCCCCACAAACTTAGCACACAAGACGTTGAAATACTTAGTTAGGTCCAATAAAGGCGGTAGAATACTTAGCGCAGGATGGAGCTGTGGCAGCAGACGGCGTATGGGCATTAGTATTCCAGGAGAGTGGTAGGGAGTAGTCGTGATGTGAGGGCGATTCTACCCCTAAATAGGACTGGACAGTGGTAGAGAACAGCTCATTAGTGAGCCAGGGCTTGTGAAGCATGAATGAAGCCGCTGAAGCAAATGAGATAACCAAAGCACAACCTCTGAGTATTGTAAAAAGAAAGGTAATGGCTGTCGAGTCAAGGCCACGTAAAGCTCCAAACATGAAGGGAAAAACCAAAGGATGTTAATGTACTCGATCGAACACAAAACCAATATCCCAACAAAAATAACACAAAGATGACTTTAGAGCATCATTAAACCTCCACATTCAGAGAGGTATTCAACATGCAGCCAGCCTGTTTGTGGATTGGAGAGAGATCTCTCCGCTTGCATGGCTGCAAACAGCACAGTGAAGTTGTGAAACACGCTACTTGCAATAAAATGAAGATATGACAGCATGGTGCCACAAAATCGAAATGATTGATTATCGTTAAAAAAAAGGCTGATTTGGCACCTTTAACATCTGTGTGCTAGAAACACAATATTGGAATAGTTTCCTGTTTCATTTTGTATTTCCCTGTCTCTTGTGTCTCGTGTTCACTTCCCTTCCTGCCTTTGTATGTTTTCTCACCTTAGTGATTGTCTGTCTTTTTTTCCAGGTATATTTGTAATTTTGCCTGTTTACGGTTTGGGTATTTTTCCAGTTACTCATTTTTGGACTGATAGTTTTGTTTGTGTTGGACATTTCTTTGTTATTCAAATTCACAGTGTCATCCCTCTGTTCCCCTGTGTCTATCTGCATTTGAGGCCATACCCTGTTGTCCTTTTGCCCCAGTCGTGACAAGAAGCGATGCATGCATATCACTTAGATTATATAGTATGTTCAATTCAGTTCTGATGCTATTATTTCTTAATTTTCATTGCAGCTATGTACTGAGGTCTGATGAAAAACAGAAGGGGGTAAAGTCAGGTGCATTGTGTGTTTACAAACAGAATGTCAGCTGCAGGCTCAGGTGGGCTGGGGGTGGAGCCAAAACATTGTTGACAAGAGTGCAGTGTATCAGAGTCATGTGAGGTCATCTTCACCTCGTAATGGGCGACCCTCTGGGATTCGGAGATGAGCTGAGCGCTGCACACTTTGCAGTAGCTGTCTGTGAAAAGCCCTTGGTCCACCTCTGTTGACTTCATCTGGAGAGAGAAACAAACACGGACATGGTTACCGACCGGGACGCACTTCGTGGCAACGACGTGAACACGCAATGTTGAGCATCTCCAACATGTTTCAGTTGAATACCCGGCCTGCGAAATTAGATCAAATCTGAAAGTGTGCACAAACGTCGTTCAAGCCTTGTTACCTCGTTCAAAATCCAAATGAGTGCTGGAAATGAAATTGGTATCAAAGTTGTGTCCACAAGATTTACCATCTGCAAAAAACAAAAAGCCGACTATCACGCAGCCTTGCTTTGTTGGTCTGCAGGGAGCTAAGTCAAACCAACCAAGATGTAATAGAGCAAGTAAACAATAATCTCATGTACTGTCATCGTTGTTAATAAATATTTTATTATCTCGTGCATTTCAGTTAGTGGCAGATGCTGAGCAGCTTCTGAAAGCAATGAGTCAGAAAAAACATTTCATATCAAACATTGCACTAAAACTTGCAGCCTAAATTATACTTTAGGAGGATAAATAAATAACAATGACAGATTGACTTAAAAGTTTTTCCTGGAAGTTCATTAACGTGTAATGCACTTGTTGGAGAATGTTCAGAGAGCGACAGCTGCTGAAAGCTTTCGTTACCTTTTCCACAGGCACAGCTGAGCCAGCTCTGCTTTCTATTACTAATTCAGCCCCGCTCCCATTAGGGGCTCACATTTCATATTTAGAAGCAGTCAGGCTCAACGCATCCTCACTTACACGGGCTCATTAGAAGCAGCACACATGAGAACTCAGTCATGTAGGTTGAGAAACTTGTAGGAATATTCTTCACTGAGATCGGAGACACAACGACCAGCTGATGCCGAATGCTGTCGTGTTCTGTTCTATCTGAACGTCTTCACAAAACACACAGATGGTCGTTGAGGCCGTGCACACGTGACAAACTGTAACACCTTTTCATAAATAAATAAATGGTGCGTTATGTGGGTTGGAGCCACTTCCAACATGTTGTGTTCTGCTAGGAGCTACAGGTGCAATGAAAAGGACACAGAAGAAGAAAATAGTACAGCATCGTCTTCAAGTCGAGAGCAAATGTGTAAAAAAAAAATGTGACGTCACCATTATCATGGCCAAAATAATTGTTATTCACAATCTTATCCCAATAATCATCAAACTTAATAAAACATGTCTCTAAAACATAAATGTTTTGTACAGAAAATAATTCTGAGTAAACATCTTTTTTAGTGAAAGAACCATTTGAAAAACAATCAAACATAAATAGGGTAATTATAAATCATAATTTCCCCCTGGTAAAATATTATATAAATACATAAAAACATCACGATGTAGGAGTCTGTCCTTTCATGATAATTGTTGTATTATTTTAATTAGGCTCTATTTTCCACTTGTTATATTTTCCACTTGTAATTTACCCTTCACTGAAGAAAATACAGGACTGATCTTTTAACAAGAATACACACTTTAAACCAAAAATAAAGTCCATCTGGCATTGTGGCATACAATGTATGCCAATTGTACTACTGTTTGCTACTTTTCTGTACCAAACAGTACTGCTTGCCGTGTGGCCTAGGGAGTGAGAATTTACTAAACCTTGGTCCTTTTTAAGACAGAATGAAGTGCAAAATGTCAGCATGTTCACTCTCTCTGGCTCTGCCCGTTGAGGTGTGATAATGTGCCCACTGGCACAAAAGACTCTCAGAAGGAACACTATGCAGGTAAGCTTGACATTTCACCACGGCAACGTGTCCCATCAGCTTCAATGAATGGGGCAGACGTATGTATCTTCACCTCTGCTCCCACACACAAACACACAAAATCACAAACACACAAACAACATTATCTCTTTTTTTTGTTCATGATGTATTCATATATTTTAGCAAAAACTACAATTGCCGAAATAACTCCCCCCTTGCCCATGGGGATGGATAATCTACATCTCATCATCATTTCATCTCTTTCTTCTGCCTGCAGTGCATTATGTGAAGAGAATGATCATCAACTCTTCACTTCCCTCAGCTCTATGCAGTGTTAAAGCGTCCTTCAGCTAATTGTAGGGATGCCATGGCGAGGACACAATGCTATCACAATGCTATCACAATGCTATCACAATGAGTCTCTGCAACGTAAAAAGTCCCATCCGCAAGAATATGCTATGCTCAGAGCAAGTGACGTAGAATAACTCGTCACACTCAAAGAAAGGAAGAGCAAGTGACGTAATATATAAAAAAAGATGACTTATTTTGGGCTGGTCAAACAAACCCCTGACTTTCACCCAGAGCACCTGTGTTCGTGTCCCCTGACGTTTGTGAAAGCTTTGTTTCTGGTGGAACCCAAAGATCCTGCACCTTCAAAGTAGTTTGTACACTCATACAGCAATATGATACATCATTTTGAAAAAGCAACATAGACTACTGGGACTAGCACCGGAAGAGTGCAATGCCCGTGCCAATCTCTAAATGAGAGAAAATACTGATTATGCAGATTCAGATGATGTGAGAGACGACCCATCTTCACAATGTAACACCGAGTGCCGTGAAACGCCTTGTGAATTGTTTTGGTTTTATGGCCAGCAACTTTACATTCTGGTCCACTTTTAATCAGCTCTGCTGTCAGCAGCAGGCAGTAGTTCTTTTGTTTGGTTTTTCAGCCCAAAACTGTACTGCGTTTACACTGCCAAGCACCAAGCAGCAGGCGGACAGAGTTAGGGACAACCTGGTGAACATAGTGGTGCACTTAGCTGATGAACCACAAGCATGTCTTTGGCCTTTCTGTAATGATGTTACTTGCGATCACAGCAGGATGACCTTCAAGTTGCATTTAGCCTCACCTTTCCAGGACATGGCATGACCTTGGCAGAGGCCACCGCCAGACTGACTGGACAAGGATAAAACATGTCAGAGGGCAGTGTCTCTGCAGACAAAAGGCAAGAGAAGAAGAGGAATATAAGTATATTAGGAACGCCGCTCTCCTCCTCAGTTTGGAAATCATTCGAAAGCAGCTTCAGATTCTACAGGACAAACGGCATGAATGAGAGGCTTTGAGAGCTCTATTAGCTTATGCCAATGTTGGGCCCACTGCCTGCTCTAGTAAGAGTGCACATATGCTGTCAATGATTGATCACCCTAAATTCTGTTAGGCAACAGAATCATCGTCGACAACATCAGCAGCAGCACAAAGACGGGGTGCAGCAGCAGCAGCAGCAGCCTGGGAAAGAAAACAACTCTTATCATGAGATTTATTTTCCCCCGGGAAGTGTTCATTCCTGATTGTTTCATTGTTCAACTCTGCATTTTGAGACAGAATTGTCCAGCTCCTGCAATGTGAAATGAAGAGATAAAGAAAACAAACTAAAAGTCGTTGTGTTTATTTCCCATGTATGTCTCAATAATGCATCATTATGCCAGAAAAGAAGCATTTTGTTGAAACCATTGTCGAGATATGACCTCTGACCCTTACTTTTGTCCTGATGTAAAATCAGTAATCATGGGAGTTTATGCTATTGTTACTGCAGAGCGTGCACAGCTCCGGAAGGATTACAACGGTTTGATAATCAATCGTATGGTTCTGGCCACCATTTCTATCGGTCCTGATGACACTGCATTTACCAAACTAATGCTAAAGGAAGTATGCAGTATTGCCCAAGAACAAATCAATTAGCATGGATTAGCATGTGTTTCGAACCGCCGATCGAATGACGAACCCCTCTACCACTGAGCCACAGTCGCCCCATACTCTTTTTAAGCATCACATAGCCAAAGTCTCACCTCATTTCTTTCTCCCCTGGTTGTCATTGTTAACTTAATGTTCAGTTAGTCCGAGGCCTCCTGACTGGTTCCATTGTGAGCTGCTCCTATAGTGTTGACATGATGGGCACAGGACACACTGGTGCAAGCAGCTCAGGTGACCTCTTTTTTTTTTCTTCAATAAAAATATGGAGAGACTTTGAAAAGGCTTTTATCTTCTTTAACTACATTTGGTTCTCATCTATTTTGTCAACAATCAAATGTTGATTTAGTGAGTGTTTAATGAAGTTGGTCTCGTCATCACCTCATCTAAGTTGTTGATGAACATAATCACTCTTAACTTAGTCGTAAGTGAAATTAACACCTAGAGCCGTTTGAGGTGCACGGCCACAAAGACAATGAGCTGGGCGAGTCATGAGGGGCGAGTCATGAGGGGAGGTCCCACGAGGGGATTCATTGTATCATTGTATTTGACAGCAAAATACAATTTGAATAACAAAATCAATATCGCTGCATTCACAGAATTTAACTGTAACAGAAAAAGGAATGATGGCCCAAACTACAAAAAGAAGACCCAGTGTGTGTATCACTTAGCAGCACTGGAGGGAAAGCAAAGTCCTGCTGAGTGTTAAGTACAGCTCTCCAAAGAGCAACCGCTGCTCACCGAATCCATCAATTCACCTTTTATTAAGATAATGGATTTTACTGCCAATGTCGGTGCTCTCTTCTAAATGAGATGCTGAGAAAATTATATATTTTCACCCGGTGTGATTAGATTGTAAACCCAATAGGATGTTCTCTGCACAATTCAATCATCAATATCAGATCAATACAGCTGCTGTTGACATTGTTACAGCCAGGCTCCTTCTGCAAAGCACTGTGAGCTCATTACTGAAGTCGCATTGCCACTTTGGTGAAGGAGAAACACGGGACAGAGAACTTAAGAGGGAACAATGCACAGTGCGCTGATGATCAAATTAACGGGAAGCCAGCTTGCTTCTCACACAGAGGCAACACTGTTTACCATCTGTCCTGTACTCTGATGGACCAACAACACATCAGCTGAGGCAGGCTGCGTAGAGCTGGGAGCCCGAGGCTCAGTTTCTTTATTCCTTTGTTATAATCAATTTCATTATGTAGTGCAGTCTGTACACATGACTGACCTATTGCACTCACAGCCTGATGCTTTTTCTTTTTTCTCTGGGGGGAGTTTTTTTTTGTAACATCTGATGCGAGGGCGCAAGGCCAGAGGATGTTAAAGCCCCTGAGGCAAATCTGTGATTTGTCATATTGTGCAGTATAAATAAAATGGAATTGAAAAAGAAGAAAAAAAGAGATATACGGGTCACAAGGGTGAGAGGGAGGTCACAGCCGCGAGTGCCCAGCAGCTGTAAAAGGTCAGCTGTATTTCAAGGCTCTACTGGCCTTTCAGTCGGTCACCCTTCGACTGAGGACGGCTCAGATACAGAATTCTGAGAAAACAAGTACACAGCAGTTGCACGACACAGGGGACAACATTCGCAACACAGAGCTGGTCAAAGACATACAAAAAAACATAAATCAAACTGGCTACTGGTCCCTAGTAGCGCTGGAAGCGATCATCCCAACGCAGTTCCTGGAGAAGTCGGTGATATTCAGCGAGCTGTGTGTGCCTAGGGATAATATTATAAACCCAGACACGAGGGCGTTTGATCTTCCAACGTTTTTGGGATTTCCACAAAAAGTATAAAGCAGAAATAGTGCTTATCTCCATGGTGGATGGCGGAAATAATAACTTTTTGCGCGGAGATAAGCCACGCCCCCTCTCCAACGCGAATGACGCGACTATGTAGACTGTAATACAAACAGTTCAGTTTGTCTGCTTAACAATCCCATTTTGCTGCAATAAAAATGATTGAAGTGAGATGAACAGACTGAGAACGTTATCTTATTAGATCAAATATGTTTGGGGACAATTTGCGGTTGAAAAAAGGTAATAAATCGCAATATATCGCAATACGTAATATATCGCAATACTTAATATATCGCAATACTCAATGTATCGCAGTATCGTGATAATATCGCATCGGGACTTGAGAATCGTGATAATATCGTATCGTGCGACCTCTGATGATTCCCACCCCTAGCATTTAGCCATCCAAAAGTTGTTGAAACCTTTTCCCCTGAATACAACATGTCAACATGCTGGTAACACTAAGTCAGCAGATCACCAATTCATAAAGACTTATCATCTGGAAACCATGAATGTCTGTGCAAATTCATGTTAGAAGAAGTGAAAACTGTGAAGAGATCCCCAAAGTCAATAGTATTTATCCATTGGGGAATATTAATAATGGCAATCTCTCAGCACTAATCACTGTCGAGTCTCAAAACCAAATAAGTAATGCTGCTGGTGGCACTAGTGCAAATCCAGAGGATCAAACAAGACATTGGCATTCGTCATCTGGGACCCATGACTGTGCAAAATGTCATCGCAATCCAACCAATAGTTGTAAAGTCTGGACCAAAGCAGTGGCATTGCCATATACCGCCGGTAGCTTGGCCGAAAACACAAAGTCTTTGCAGTTTCGAGTGGCTCTGCCTAATTCCACTTAACTTTTTCTCCACTCAGCAATTATCTCATGGACACCAAATGTGTCTCTCCTTAGTTAATTTAATCTAAAGTGCTAATGGTTTCACTTGGGTCGATTCAGCAACTCCCACGCACAGACCTCAGATTCCTCTAGTGACGGGCTGTTGCTGCAGATCAGCCCCAGACTGTTCTCCCATCATTAAACAGAGAGCAGTAGCACAGAGAAACAGTGCTCATAAAAGAGGAGACAGAGGCCTTGCAAAGGTCCTGAACAGTTCATTCCACTAGCCGTGTAAGAAAATATCGATACACCGGAGTTATTGAGATATTATATGTTGTGGTACAGTATTGATTCTGTGTTGTTTTTTGTATTAATAGTTGACATGCACAGATTCGTGGCAGACAGTTGCTCAGATTGCACAAAAATTAGTGCTATGATGTTGGATGTTACAGGGATTGTGATAAACACCAATGCACATGCTACTGTTATGATTGCATAAAAAGTCTACTTTTTTTAAATCTGGTTATATGCATATGGCAGTGTATTCTGTGTATTAAGGAATCTAAACTTAGATATTATAAAAGGCGATATAATGCCTTGCTTACAGTATCGCAATATAACGCAATATACTTCTACCATAACCACTGTGCTACGAAAAGTATCACACGTGCACTGATTCACAAAAACAGAGCTCAGAGTCTGTAATCCAACAAGCATACATTCAATGTTCGGTTTATTCAACATTTTCACTGTTTATTTCATACCAACTTTTACCGAAAACATCATCACTGGGAAACTCAATGTCATCCTTAAATACATGAACATAATTGAGCTTCAAATATCAGGAGGAAAAGTGACCAGAATAACTGATATGCCACAGCAGAGAAACAACTCCTTCAGAAAAATGTATCGGATGACACTTTAAAATCAAGATAGCATTCCACTGAGTCATCCTAAAACGCTATATTATATATATATACAACACCACATTCCCATGGTCATTACTGAATTTAGGAGATAGAGGTCCTCTATAAAATCCTCTATATAATTCATGACAAAGAGACTTTCATGTAAGCAGTATTAAAGAGGCCTATACATTATGCAGCAGTTTAAATAGAGACTTGCGAGTGCTGGGAGGCAGTGGCTGTCCCTCAGGTATTTGAAAACGCAACCAGGTTTACATACTATAAAACAATAATTGTAATTCATAATGACATGTGTTATTCGAAAGCTAAAGACATGGCCAAATGGTTACATTATTTCCTGAAATGATTTGAAATATACTGGCACAATATCACAGCGAAAAGTCACAGAAAACGGCAATTATACATGCTGGGATAGGAAAGCTACATTATGAACAAATGCATTTAGTTCATGCTCCAAACAGTAAAAAACAGCATTAGGTGAAGGTAAATTACAACGTTATCGTGATGTGTACAAATGTAATCTTGTAAAATTAAGTTTAAGTTTAAAGGACAAGTTTTCACATAAATATTAAATAGATAGAGAGAGAGTTGTGACCTGGTTAACTTCCCAACAATAGATTTAAGCAGCTTATAATACAAAATCAAAACTATGGTGTTCATTTATTTTAATGACAACCACAAGTCTGCAGGTTTTGTCCACGCAGTGTAATTTTCGGGCTTTTGGAAGAACATTTCTCCTCTCAATATGCAAAGTCAGAAACGCCTGGCCCATTTATCTAACTGCAAGGACTGCAAGAGGGTCTCCTTGCAGCCTGTTGCGGGTGTTTGTCTTGACCTGCAAATACATGAACTGTTAGGCTTCAAACGTGATAGCTGATATCTTAAGACAGTGATAGCTTAAAGCAGCAAATCCCATTGTGAAAAATACTCCACATATTTGACACATGACTCAACACACTGTTGAGCCATGTGTATAATATGATTAACTACTACTTAACTGCATGAACTGTCATTTAGTACTTTGGCTACGAAATCATACCTCAGACAAATGAATGCTTATTACAACTATTTTTTAAATGTCTTTAAAATTTTGAAACAAATTTTTCAAAATGAGTTGCTGTGCAATTATAGCAACTATTGCTATAATAGCAATTTTATTTAATAATGAAAAAGACTGCTTCTCAATTCCCAGAATAAAGTAACCTTCAACAATAAAGTATACCCCTGTTTAATGGAGAATGATGATAACACACGCACGATAGTGGTTACTCATGAATCAGAGTTGGTCATTCATTCCATATGCAGCATTATAAGTAGTGAAACTGGCTATTAATCATAGCTACTCTACTGATCATTAGTATCCGCTTCAGAGATGTGCTGTGAGCTACTGTCACAAAGAACTTCTGAAGCGCTCAACGCCGTACAAGTCATAATGAGGTCTTGCTAAAGAAAAGGCTCTACTGTGCATATTTCTCACGAGGCCAGTGTGACTTATTGCTGGCTGTTGGGACTGTGCCTCAAATTATGCAATTCTAATCTACTTAAAGTTAGCACTGTTGGCTCAGCAAATGCCACTAACCGCCATTCTGACTCTGCCATCTCCTCGATGACATGCGAGAACCATGTGCATACTATGTCGACCCACTAACCAACGTCCATAACACTGCGGACACTAGGCCCCACAAGAACTGGCACGCTATGCTCTGCCCTATTTATGCTCGGTTATTGTTTGCCATAGCTGCTTCTCAGCCCTGTCTGCCCCGTGTGTTCTGAACAGGGTTCCATGTGCCCAAGAAATTGGTTGGTGTCAGGGCCATTCTGGACCTTCATGTTGTGGTGGGAGGACAACGTTTTCAGTACTGCCGCCTTTCATTTGGTTACTCACTAGCCTGAGGTGACATTCCACTTGGGCATATCATGTACGGTGCTTTCAGGTATGTCTAATTGGAGGACATCTGCCTGGCCTCTTGGTCTGGTGCGGTTTAGGGAGAACTGATCTGCAGCAGATGGAGGTGCTCTTTGGTACACCTTTGGTTGGTATGGTTGCAGACCGGGGCGAGACCCTTAGGAAGGCGGTGCTTGGCCGCCAGACTATCTATTTCTTGTTTTTGATTGGATTTTCACCCGTGTTGTTCAGGCCCAGCTGGGAGTACATATCTCATCCCTACGACTCTTCATGTTAGGTAACCCAATGGGCTCTTTAGAGGGCTATACATATACTCATATACCTGTATTACTGTACTAGTAGTTTTTGTTCCACGAAAGAGTAAATCTATTTTGACAGTAACAGCAATGCAGCGGACCTCTGGAAGTACTGAGAACTGAATTTGGATTTAACAACAGCGTTATTACCAGCACAGTCACACATATTTGGAGTAGGAATGCAAATCAATATTTTATTGATACAGATACGATTGTTGATACGAATGGTCCGATTCTTTTTTTGATTACTGACTAACTGTGGGTGGAAAAGAGTACATACAGAAAAAAATGCGAACAGTCCAGTCAGTGTAAACCATCAAATATTCTAAATCTTATACCTTTACTTTGTTTTTGTCATCAATAGTGGTTATTGGCACAAAAAAAGTTTTTTGTACAGTATTACGAGCTGAGTATAACTAGTTTTAGGAAGTTTCACATTCTATAATGCTGTGAATATTCAAGTTTCTTTGCAAAAAACATTACTTTTTAACTCATTGTGATAACATTTCAATTGAACTTATTTAGAGCAGGAATACGTCCTAGCTCCTTAGCGAAGGACAATGCTGCCCATCGGCTGCTAACAGCTGACATTACTACTGTCGATTTTAAGCACTGATTGTCCCCAGGTTTATTAGCACCACACTTTTGAATGTTCTTTTTCCTCTTTGCCATGGCTCCAGCCCCAAAAAACATTGTTTAATAGACAGAATACAAGTCTTACCACTCATATTGTCTTCAACGGTTTCTACTTCTAAACCTTCTACCTGTCTCCTGGACCCCATTCCTACGAGGCTGCTTAAATAACTTTTACCTTTAATTAGCGCTTCTCTACTAGATATTATCAATGGGTCTTTACTAACAGGTCATGTCTCGATCCAGAGTTGTTGGCTAACTCAGACCTGTCTCTAATCTTCCCTTCCTCTCTAAGATCCTTGAGAAAGTAGTCGCAAATCAGTTGTGTGACTTTCTACATAACAATAGTTTATTTTTGGACTTTCAGTCAGGATTTAGAAAGAATCATAGCGCAGAGACAGCACTAGTGACAATTACTAATGACCTTCTAGTTGCATCAGATAGGGGACTTGTCTCTGTTCTTGTCTTGTTAGACCTTAGTGCTAGTAAAGGACTTGTCTTTGTACTTGTCTCTTAGTGCTGCATTCGACACCATTGACCATGACATCTTATTACAGAGACTAGATCAGTCGATTGGTATTAAAGGTACAGCACTAAGCTGGTTTAAGTCCTCAGAAACCAATTATCTGATGATATAGTGTCTCTTGATGGAATTGCTCTGGCATCCAGCACCACTGTAAGGAATCTCTGAGTTATCTTTGATCAGGACTTGTTCTTTAACTGAGATCTCAAGTATTGCCTTTTTTCACCTGCGGAACATTTAAAAAATCAAGAACATCCTGTATCAAAGCGATGCAGAAAGGTTGATTCACACATTTGTTACATCAAGACTGGATTACTGTAACTCCTTATTATCAGGCTGCTCTGGTAGGTTTCTTGGATCTCTTCAGTTGATCCAGAATGTACTAACGAGGACTAGGAAGAGAGATCACATTACTCCTGTATTAGCTGATCTGCACTGGCTTCCTGTAAGATCAAGAATCACATTTAAAATCCTTCTCCTCATCTACAAAGCCTTAACTAGTGATGCACCATCATATCTTAAGGAGCTTATAGTGCCATATTACCCCACTAGAGAGCTGTGATCACTGAATGCAGGGCTACTTGTGGTTCATGACTGTCTGGAGCCAGTCCTTCCTTCTACCATGGCGGCCCTGCTGATGCCCCTCCTCTCTACCTCCTTCTACTGACATCGATCGTGGTATCTAACCTTATATCTAAGAACAAAATGAAAATTCATGTTTGTACTGTATGATTCAATGCGAGTCTATAACAGATGTTGGGAATCACTCAATTTAAAAGGCCTGAAATGTGGTAATATATCATTTTGATCTGGCCTTTATATTAAATATCCAGTATGGGCCAGTATGGTCGTACAGTAGTTCCTCTCTGACCACAACTCCATTAAAGTGGTCTCTAAATCACACTAATGAGCTGTTCAGAGCTGCTAAATCATTTATTTGTTCTGGATTGTTCTGAAGTTTTACAGTTCCATGATCATAAAGATTTTGTTAAAGATGATATAAGTCAAAAGAAACCCATTTGGAGCAGCTCCTTAAATGCAGATGTATCTTTCTAAAACTGATTATTCATCCACTTTTGCCAGAGTGCTTTAGTATGAAAGCAACCAAACTAAATGTGCACTCTTTACAGAGAGTGATGATTAAGTTGTGAGAGGTCACGGACTTCAACAATTTATTCATATTTTCAAAAAGTCCTCTCTGCACACCTACATTTTTATCATTTTGCCTGACTTGGCAAGTGAAACATGACTTGTAAACGCCCAGCATTGCAGATAGAAAGCCCCGATATGGTACAATGGCAAGAATTTTACTTTTTAAATGAATGGTTGTTATCTTTGCTGACGTGTTACTGACAGTGAATGATGATAAGGAATAAAGTGAGCATCATGAATTTTGGAGGACCTCCAATGCCTCTGGGGCCAGATAGTTATGATATACCCAGTGTAGGCAAGAACCCTCGTGCTGAAATGGATGCCATCTAAAAGTCTCAAACTGCTTGTAGTGCTGAGACAAACACTCTTCAATCCTGAGTGGAATACAGTGAGATTTACAAGTGAGATTGTGCATAAAACTGCAAAAACAGAGCAAGCAGCATGCAGTCTTTGTAACTATTTATAAATTGAACAATTACATTTCTTTAGCCATAAAGTAATGGACTTAGTCACTGTGACATCACTCGTTGGTTTGCAACCCGAAGTGACACAAGAGGGTGAAGCCAAGGAACAACTGAACAATGAATGAGACACTCATGTGATAAGTAGAATTAAACTAAATAAATTCAGACTTTTTTTTGCAATCGCCCACTGCTACCCACAGACGAAGGTCAGCAATAGGGATGTTACGGTTCCAGGGTTCATGATAAACTACGGAAATCTTCCATAAAAAAATCTGAATCTCAGATTTTAATTATCATTAAAACCATCTTGTGTATTGCAGACCTGCGGAGTGTGTGGTCCAGAGAGAGAGGAGCGACTGTGTGTGTGACGGAGAGTATGAATTCAGCAAGTTCCTGTGTCTTGCTTGCCACCTTCTGACTTAAGTAGAGATGTACTGATGTTTTATTTTATTGGCCCAATCCAATTTTTAAAAGTCTGACCTGCAAATTCCAATTCGTCCTGATTCCGATCAAATAACTATGATTGACAGCAAGGCTCCAGACTGTTTTTGTTTTTTTCACCAATGTCCAGAAAACATTTCAACTGCCCAAAAGTCAGTGTAAACGGTTAAAAATAGAGATTGCTACCCTTTAACTTTTACAATTATAATGGTTATTGCATAACAATCATACAATTTCAATTATTTGGAAATAAAAGATTGTATTTTTATTGTCATGAGCAGTTGCAATTATTTATCATAAGCTTTTTAGAGCCATTGTTGTAATAGTAGCATTTAGCAGCTGTCAGGCCGAAGTGCAAAGTGCATTTTCAGCTTGGAGAGAAGAGTTTTGACAGATCATTCAACAACATGACAGACACAGTTACTGAAAGAAAGCCAGACCAGCTAGATGACACTTATGTCCAGAATAATTTGATTGGTGGCAGTCCCACATCATGTGAATGAAAGTGCCAGCGGGCCTCATTGGTGCATAAACTAGACAAGAGGTCATTATCATTTGTTTACGTTTACGTGGGGTTAATATGTTCTATGAACACGAGGGAGGGAATCTATTGGTGATCAGAATTCTAAGAGCCCTCCGTTGTGCTTAACCAGACACCTTCCACATTTAAATCAGGATCTAGATCTGGGCCGTAAACTGATTGACAATGAATAAATAATAATAATAAATAATAAATGTGTAATCTGTTATCAAAAAACACCTTCCACAAGTAAAAAAAAAAAAGATTCTTAAACTCACAGAAATATTTTGCAAATATAAAACAGATCTGCAAATGCACAAAGAAACTAAATTAAATTATAAAAAAATTAAAAATACCTGTAAATACATGAAATCAATTAAATCAATTAACACATTCATTTGAAATTATTTTGTGGATCTCAATGTTGCACTTGCAATTTTGCATTTTATGAGCACAGTCACACATTCTACCGGTCCAAATGAAAATCCACATTTGGAATCGGCCAATTCTTTGGCTCCCAACATGTTGTGCTTGCAGCATAGTTGGTGGGGGTTAGACCCATTTGGAGCGCGTGGCCCTTACAGAGCGGGCCAACTGCTGGGACCCTGAAAGCGCTGCTTGCATCGTTCATTGACTCCAGGGTATGTAAGAAGCGTTCGGTTGTAACGTTTGTATATACAGCGTCTAGCAGGGAAGGTGATGCAGTCAATGAGTTGTGGCCTGTAAAGGTCCAAATTGCACCAGTTTGACGCTGCACTTTCTTGGGTCTCAAGTAATACACCCCTCAAGTGTGAAGTAAATTGGCTGGACGGTTCACACACACACACACACACACACACACACACACACACACACACACACACACACACACACACACACACACACACACACACACACACACAATCAGTCCTGCAAGGTCCATGGAAACTGTTACCTCTATCATCAGTACCAATTTGTCCAGCTGGTACTCCAGGTCCAGTGAGAGACTCATCATTGCTCCTGGGGTGGGATGGGGGGATACTTCCTATCCCAGAGGCCTATGCACTGATCTGACTACCATTCTGTGCCTATCATGCTTTGTCTTTGGGGAGGCAAACGCAAGCCACATTTTAATGCCATGCCTCGAGGTCAAACAATGAGCAGTTCCTTTGTGTTGGCTGCTAAGTGGCCTATTCCCATGCAGTGTGACCCAAGTGCCGCCCACAGATTTGCTGAGTGAAAACATTAACACGCGCACTGGGCAGACTGCCTGCTCTTCAGTGATATAATCAGCTTGGAGTTCAGCCAGAGCAGAAATTTAGGGAAAATGTTGAGTTAGTCGGACAATAAAATTGTGACACTGGTCAGCCTAATGAGATTATTTATTTCCACTGCCGGCACAACATCAAGCTGAATGATTCAAACTTAAACGATCCATTGCCGAGGATATATTACAACCTGAATATTACAGCACACACCGGTTGCAAGAGACTGTACATGCAGTTGTTCTTAGCGTATACCCATTACAGTTGGCTGTTATACTCTTAGACTAGTCTCAGTCCCAAAGCACTTAACTTAAAGGTGAAGTGTGTAGACTCATATATCGAGTCCGTCCAGAATTTAAAAGACTCTCTTGGTGCAGCAAAAGCCAATTGGGGAATACAAAATACTATATTTTCTCATGTAGCGTAAAATACAACCACTAAGCTGTCCACTTAATTTGACTTACCTCAAAGGGAAGATATAATTACTTAAAGTTCATTAGGTTATCTATGACTTGCATTGCCTGCTATTGGTGACCAGTAAAGCCTCCCTTCTCACAATAGTAGGATGAAAGGCAGTTTGCGTGTCATGGTTAGTAGTACGTAGCCTAAACAGTTGAATAAATAAAAGTCGGTGGTATGGGCTACATACATTTGCTAGGAGGGTTTAATGGAAAGGATCATTTTTTTCAGGCTCACAGTATCTACTAGAGACCACCTTGCAATGGATTGACACCAGCAGCATAAAGTGCCTTTGCAAAGAAATATATATTTAACATGGTTCACTCCCATCTGGGTGACACCAAATCCACTTGATCTGCACCGATACCAGCCCCGTTTATCAAAATAGTACATCCTTCCTAGGAGCTAAAAGGAGCCCCTCCCCCACACACATGCAGACTCACAGACTTAACAGGCACATTCCCAGGAAGTCCTTGAGTGTCTGTCCAAGTCCACATCTCATTAAGTCTGTTCTGTGGTTAGCTGGCAGACCATAGATGCTCAATATAAGTGTGGCAATGGAAATGAAACAACAACAATAATTGCAGAACACATGATCTGCAGGCTATATTTCATATTTGCTATATTTATTTCTGCAGACATTGTTTAATCATAATCTGCAAAGTGTAACCAGCAGCGGTTGGGTTCTAACTAATCTCTACGATAAGAGTCTGCATTCACAATGTCGAATCTTTCGGCAACGAGATAAGATTTTGGCACGGGAGGCGTTCTGGTTTCCGTTTGTAGTCTGAGTAGTAGTGACGAATCCCCTTATAGCAGGCTTTGGTTGAATGCAGATAAACAGTCCGTGTGGAGAGCAAAGAAGGGCGGAAAGCATTGGCTGAAATGCAATCTGGGAACCCTCCAGCTATTGTCTGTAGATGACTTAGCTTTCTGGTGGTTTAAAAATAGCTTGTTACCTGGCTATTTGTCTCTCAACTCCATCGGACTGTCATCAATGAGCAGCGCATGGAAAGAAGAACACCTGAACCCCAGAAATGTAGCCTCTTTCCCCCAAAGCATTATGTGTTGTCAGACCAATAGCTGTTGGGTTCCAAGAATGGTGTCTATAAAGCTAAGAAAATGCAATTTGAACTTTCTTTTATTTCCATTTCATTTTCATTCCATTTGCATGTTAGAGTACATTTTATTCAAGTTTGCAAGGCCTCGGTCTGCAAGTCCATGTGGTGGATTGTGGATGCATCTAACACCTCCTACATCTGCTGCAACCAATTTCACGATCCAAACCATTATTATATTTATTGTATCTATCTTGCTCAAGTCCTCCAACTTTGTGGAAGTGCAATACTACATTTCTGGACTAATTTCTCCTTCCTGGTCAATTGCCTGTTTTCTGGCCGCTTCATTGGATGTCTCTTTGAGATACTACTAGGGAAGGCAAAGATGCACGTTGTTCCAAGGTCCGCAGAACAAGGCCCTTTTAAGTGTATTTGCTACTCTGCTGTGAAGAAAAACAGTAAGAAATGTTTCATCACCTTTTAATAAAGCACACATTTCCCTCTGTGATGCGGCTGACTGCTTAGTTGTTTGCCTCAAAACCATGTCTCCACTCTGCGAAAATAAATGTGTTCAGCTGAGATTATTGGAGCTCTTTGTTTCTTTGGGCGCTATTTATAAAAATCCTCAAACATCTTGGTTGACCTTCTGTGAAAGAAATAATGGAGATAGAACTGTGAACAACTGCTGCGAGAAGGCAATGGAAAACAACAAAGGAGGAGGGCAATTTTAACTTCACAAAAGCAAACAATTATTGATGACATTGAAGCACTGAGCTTCAAAGTCTTTTATTCATAGGCATCACAAATTACAGACAGCAGACGGGGGAATAATGGAAGTGTAGTTTTTTTGCCCACTCTTGAAGTTTTTCCAAAATAGAAAGGAAGACTGGAGGTCCTGAACAGACGCAGGAAAATCACTGGGATATTAAAGAACGGGTCGATGAAGGACCTTTAATATCTGAGGCTGTTTGTAATGTGTTTCTGTTTATCACAACTTTCATGTGGCGTCTCAGAAAGGAGCCGAAGCGAAGGTTTGTGTCACGGCAGAACCTTTTAACGAAAGCTCCCGTGGTGCCGAGATGAAGCCGTCTCGTGGTTTACAGGAGCAGACGGCGAAGAGATCGCGTGGCTTCTCAGGGGAAAAAGTCAACTTTAAATGAGGCGGATTGAGATGGAGCTTAGAGCGCCTACTTGGTGAAACGCTGCAGTATTATTTTGCTCATCGTGCTGGAGGCTGCAGACTAAAACAGATCATCCACATCTTGATCTTAAGTATTAGTTGAACGGGTGCTGCAGGAGAAAAGGAGGGCTCCTGTTTCAAAATGAAGTGTATATACTATTTTAAAAAAGTGACACCTACTGTACCCTTGTGGCGCTTAACAAAAGATACTTTTCTATGTGTCTGCTGTCTACACATATTTTGGAGTTACTGTATTGTTCCATTCCTGGTCTCCTCGTACAACACTTTCTCACCCCAATGCATCAAAGACCCCTAAGCTTCCAGCGATGACACTCGGCATTCCCCTTTAACAGTGTTGGGCGTGTGAGGGATGGCATGTCAATCTACGTAGCATAGTTTGTATGATATCCTCCAAAAAGTTACTCCTAATCTTTTGTGCATTTTCCTACGAAAGCTTATGGTCTTTTCTAAATAAACATCTGTCTTTACAGGAAACTTTCACTTTTGGCATCAAAACTACTTTGTTAGGTTTATGCAAAAACAACCAGGTAGTTAGGTTTAGGCATCAGAACCACTTACTTAGGTTTTAGAAAAGATCAGTCAGGTTAAAATACCCATGGAAGTGCCGTCACTGAAGTAGTTGAGTCATCAAAAACATCAACGTGGACGTTTCGCTTCACATGGAGAACACACTCCGGTCTCCTGGCTGAACGATCGCCATTTGTTGGACCCCTCCACCTCGTTTGAGATGACGGGGATGACGGACGAAAACATTTCATGGGATATCTACAAATTACGGCACATTGTTTTTGTAGGAATTGCTACGAATGTTGGATGTGACCCGCCTGGCTTGTAACATGCATAGTGTCTTTTCAAAATAAACATTTGTCCTCACAGGAAGTTAGGTTTAGGCAACAAAACCACTTAGTAAGGGTTAGTCAGGCCTCTCTCTCTCTCCGAGCCAACGACAATGTGTCTCTGATCTGAGGCTTTTGATAGCTGGATAGTTTTTTTGGGGTTTATTTGGCCTAGGTGCTGTGGGAAAATTGCTTGTAATAGTAATGAAAACCCTGACTGAGCAATTAGCGGATTAATCAAGAAAATAATCAACATGGGAGGTGCAACCAAATTTCTAAAAACCAAACCCACCGGGTGGAGAAACTAAAACATATAGAGGCTGTGCTTGGGGGGAAAGGCAACAATAGTAATGCTGCCTCGAATTAAAACATCAAAGCAACATTTGTAACAGTTGTGTTTTCCTGTTTCCATTTTGTTTGCTTTATTGTGCAAAAGGGAAATAGTCACTGAAGTCCTGAATGGCAGTTTGATGGGGGAAAGACAAAACACTATTTAAAATGTGGGGTTGTTTATGTTTGAGAGCTAAAAAATGATTGGTTTATTAATCTTGTACACGATCAATAAATAATTGATCAGCAACAATTTTGATAAGCAGTTCATTGTTTCAGTAAACATTTTTTAAAGGAACCAAAAAAAGCTATGTGCTTGTTTCAGCTCCAAAAAAGTCAAGCTTTGATTATTTATTTATTTCCATACATTCATGACTAAACATCTGTGTTTCTGACTATTGGTCAGTCAATTATTCGGCTCAGGGAGATTACACTGGACAGCTTTTACTGTTCTTGAACATTTTATCGATGGAGTAATTAATTAATTAGCAAGGCAATGAAGGACAAATTATTCACTAATTAAAAATAATCTCCTTTCTCTTATGGTGTGCTAGAGGGTGCTTAAAAGGTGCTTAACGATGACCTCCAGTCTACTACATCAGCCACAGATAAAGGAGAAAAAAAATCTATTCATTTAGGAAAGTTGACAGGATGACCAACGATGCCAGTCCCTGTGACGAGGATCCACAGGAGCTCTAGTCAGACACAGGGGTGAGGAGGATGTGTGCAGCTCCCTCCGCTAACGCTGTGCTTCTAACCCACTTTAAATGTCACCTTGAGAGAGAATCCACAAGCCGCTGCTCTGCAACCTCGGATGACGTGTGCGCGTGCGTGCGTTCGTGCGTGCGTGTGTGTGTGTGTGTGTGTGCGTGTGTGAATAAAAAGCCAGACTGCAGAATTGACCTAATTTTGAAACTCTGACACAGATGATGAAGGCAACTGATGCTTTGCTTCAGGTGTGCAGAGGCTACAACAACACTGGGGTGGACATTCTTTGAAAGTAAAACCTCTGACAGGAATAGTAAAGACACACACACACACACACACACACACACACACACACACACACACACACACACACACACACACACACACACACACACACACACACCCTCCGCTCCACCATGCACGATCAGTTTAGTACAACGTGAGGTCAGCCTCCCTCACTTTCATGTGCATCCCATCGCGTGGCGCGCAACAAGCATCTCGGCGAGGGGAGAAAGAGAAGAAGAAGAAAAAAGGAATCTGCATGCAACACGACGAGCATGCCTTTCCCCCGCAGTAAAGCATCTCCATAAAGTCACACGGCTCGCGGATACAGAGGAAGAGAGGAGCAACATATTTCAAAAAAAGAAAAACAGGCAGACGTGACTGAGAAGTGGAACGCGGATGAACTGTACCTGTAACTCCACGCGGTAGCCCTGGTAGACGTGTGTCGGGAACACCGCCAGCTGATGTTGCACTTGGAGGGAAAGTGTGTAATCCATGAACCAGAGGATGCTGAAGAGGAGCGGGCAGAGCGGGAGACGCGTCTGTTGGCAGCGGCACTCACTGGAGTACAAACAACCCGCCCCGCTGCTCCCATTGGCCGCGCGGCGCGCTGAGGCAGCGCAGGAAGTGGGAGCGCACCTCAGATCATGTCTTCTGGTCTGCCCCCATCACAGAGGGGAGCAGTGAGGAGAAGATCTGTGTTTCAATGGAGATGCTTTTATTATTCTATAATTATATTATATACCGGTTATTAGCATACCGGTATTATTCTCTGTATAGTATTAGTATGATTAGTGGTAGTAGTAATTATATTCAATTCAATGTATTTCTATAGCCCCATATGTCATAGACATGGTAGAAGTAAACTACTACAAAATAAACTGAATAGAAGTGGTATTAGACCAGTAGAAGTGGTAGAAGTGGTTGTAGTGGTAGAAGTGGTATTAGACCAGTAGAAGTGGTAGAAGTGGTTGTAGTGGTAGAAGTGGTAGTAGACCAGTAGTAGAAGTGGTATTAGACCAGTAGTAGTTGTAAAAGTGGTAGTAGACCAGTAGTAGTGGTAGAAGTGGTATTAGACCAGTAGTAGTGGTAAAAGTGGTAGTAGACCAGTAGTAGTGGTAGAAGTGGTAGTAGACCAGTAGTAGTGGTGGAAGTGGTATTAGACCAGTAGTAGTGGTAGAAGTGGTAGTAGACCAGTAGTAGTGGTGGAAGTGGTATTAGACCAGTAGTAGTGGTAGAAGTGGTAGTAGACCAGTAGTAGTGGTAGAAGTGGTAGTAGACCAGTAGTAGTGGTAGAAGTGGTATTAGACCAGTAGTAGTGGTAGAAGTGGTATTAGACCTGTAGTAGTGGTAGAAGTGGTAGTAGCAATACGATAAAATAAGACACGCAGACCAAAATGTTACAGTACATTTTTATTAACTGAATGCACACAGGGTCAAATAAAATAAAATAAAAAATAGAACTCAACTGAACACAAAAAGACCACCGTCACTCCGGCATCATGGCTTCACGTCCAAAAATAAAAAATCCGGAGGTTGCAGCCTGGTAGAAACAGAGACAGAAAAGAGTTGTGAGATCTCACAAACATATTCTGCTTCAATCCATGGCATATACATATTTCACTGCGATAAAACGTCTGCTAGATCGTAACTACATTCTGATTTCAGGAGATAAAACATTGCAATACAATTTCGCCACGTGTGCATTATATTAACGTTAAAGCTACTCCAACCCTGCTTGCCTTTGTAAACCAGCTGGCTCGGTTAAAACAGTTATAGATGCAGTGCGAGGCACTTTTACACATGTCTGTGCTCAAACATCATGGCTTATAAATACAAAAGTGTTCTTTCATTAGAGACTAGTCAGCTAACAGCATTATTCGGGTCCTCAGGACATGTTTTCTAGCTAACGTGCTGAACTCCCCTGAGAGGAGAGAGGATGCGAGGAAGTATGTTTTAACAGACATGAGCGTCCTTTCCTCTTGAGCGTCACGTGAAGCAACGTCGGTTTATGATGACTGACATCTGATCACATCTGATCACATCTGATCACATCTGATCACATCTGATCAGCCGTCAGTCGCTTTAACAGCTGAGGAGTTTTGTCTGGAGAGTTTTTAGCGAACATTCCAATAAAAATGCACTTAAAATATTGATAAAAATGATCGTATGTTTTCAGTTGATGTAATGGTGTTATACTACTTATATTAATAAAGACAAAGATATCATCAGTGTCAGAGTGGAGATGTTTTCTCTGTCGTCTGTTACCGTTTAATAAACTGCATTGAGTCTTTTTATACTGTGATGTGTCCTGCTTATACGCGCAGGATCCATGTCTACCGGGGGAATGAGTCTTATTTATTTATTATTTACGTCGGTATGTTTTGAAATTCTGATTGTGACATCATTATAAGACTTGAGATGTACCTAAGGTTAGCTAGCTTAAGCGCGGTTAGCATTGCATATTCACGGGCCATGTGGCGGAATTGAGCTTCTCTCAAAAACGAGTAATGGATATAAATGTGTTAAATAGACATTTCCCACCATATCTGAACAATTTAATAATGCGGGTGCTTACCATGAGAGCGGATGCTGGTGGAGAAAGAAAAGAAAGAGCGACTGCATGAGGTCTGGTACTTTTTATGCAAAAGGACCCACGAGGGAGGCCCTAATGATTGCCTGTTGCCTTTACAACTATTATTTATAAAACCTGTTTCAGTGCTGGTTGCCGATAAACCCGGTTGCCATGTCTCAGCCAGAATCGGCCCATGTCCGTAACAGCTACATCCGGGCCAGATATGGCAACAACGAATTGGGCCAAAGCTGGCTCACATTCGGCCGCATCGAGCCGGAACACAGCCGAGTCAGCCGACACTCAGCCGCAATACGGCCGAGTCCGATGGCTACCTGGGGGGTCAACTGTGTTGTGAAAAGTAAAAATGGAGCAGAGAATTATCTGCATTATTTTACAAAATGTTTGCACTTTCCCTTACCTCCCTAGAGCGTTCCAGATTGTTTTCCAGGCACAGCAGGCAGCTGTTTTCAACGGAAAACGCTTTGAAATCTTCCTGTACACTATAGCTGCTCATCACCAAACAACAGACGGACACATTTAGCAACCAGCTGGTGAACATAGTGTAACATTTAGGAGCTACAGATACCAATATTTCCCGTGGGAGTTTGCGGTGACCAACAGAGAACCATGGTAGTCAGAAACACGACTGCTAAGGAACGCTCAGTATCAAAGTTCACAGCAGAATAGGTTTCAGAACCGTAGAATATGAACTCATCTCTCAATATCCTTAGCCATGACTAGATTTAAATGAGCATAATCAATTCTTAATAATTGCAGTGCATTGTCCTACCATGTAAATACCCAGATGTGCTATAATCGACAGTATTTTATTTGACAAGCTCGTAGGATGGACCCATAGCACCTCCCCTTCCAGCTCTGCGTCAGAATGTGGGTTGAGGTTTAAAGGCTCGTGCAACATTTATGTGCAAATAGAGTCGGCAATGCAAATATCTCCACTTCAGATTATTTCAACTAGGTCAGAATATCAGGTCAGTTCAGAATTGCATTTGGTGGAAGGGGGCATAAATGTCCTTCATCTGCCCTTGAGCACGGGGCCCACGGTGCAGATGGCTGGACTGTCACAACAAGCTATGTTTGCAACAGGAAACATGTCACATCCCCGGGGCTTCTGTGCACCACATTCACATTTTCGGCATTTATCCAGAGTGTCTGCAGTAGGCGAGCAGGTATAGGCGCTGAGCGGGGTAACTGACCGACAAGTGGCACGCCGACTGCTGAGGGAATCAAACCTGTGACCGTACCGTTGGGAAGGGTGTCGGCGTCTCCGCGGTGCCACCCTGCTCCCTGTGGGGAGAAAAATGCTCTTTGATCACAGCTGCATGTTGGCCACCAATTGGAGCTGTGAGGAAAGAAAACGTGTCATGGCCAGATGATGTACTTTTGTTCATTTGTACATTTCTTGGCATCTCATTACTCAGTGGAATATATTCATGATATGCGTTGTGGAGGTTGTGTTTGGAGCTGAGCGCTGAGTATTAATTCTTCCCTCGCTTACATCATTCCCAAAATCGGATTCCCACGTCCTTCATAGGCTGAGCCTGTTAGCTCCATATCTGCATCAAGTTGAATGTATTTACAGAACACTTTTAATCAGGATTGTCACAAAGTGCTGCACTTAGCAACAAAGCACATATGCAAAGACTGCCAGTGAGTATAAAAAACACTAACTCAGTTATCTCTATGAAGCATGAGCGGCAAAATATAGGCCATTTCTAAAGGTTGAGGATTTATGGGTGAAATCCCTGCCTCTGGTAACTGAATAGAATTTCTCCAGCCTCCCAGAGGAAAGAAGCGGGAGTCCTTTTTCCAGTGACAGTGGATCCTCACCCAGAGTTCAAACGAGTGCGCTTCAATGAGGTTATATTATTCTAAACACAGCAGGCAGCTGCAATTAGGCTTTTCAAGCTCGGCCCAGTTTGTTGTGGAGAGGCTGTGTGTCAGCCTGCAGCACACATGCCTGTCTGTGGTTGGCTTGCTGTTTTGGCTCTCCACTCTTCTTCTTTTCTGTTTGAGCTGCCACAAAAGGAGAGCGAATGCCACCATCAGTCAGTCTCTGCCTCATAGACAGAAGCAACCCACCATCACCACGGGCATCAAGCGGACTGTGACCCTGAGAGCAGGAACAAAAGCCAGCCAGTCCGACTCATCTTTAAAAAAATATATATATGAGTATGAATATATAACTACATTAGAAATTGAATACAATACATATACGTACGTTTCTTAATTGTATAATAAGCGTTGTGTTTTTGTCACCTCAGAATGAGTCATTTACATACTATAGTAAGTCCAGAACGGACAAACCAAACATGGCTCTAGATCAGTGGTTCTCAAACTTTATTTGTCACGCCCCACTTTGGAGGAAGAACAATGTTCATGCCCCACTACAAAAAAATGCCTATTGTGGTTGCAATTAACCTGTTTTGCACTGAATATCTTTTTAAGATAATAAGAATAACGTGCAACCTGTGCAAAATAAAACAGAATGAGTGCAGATGTGTGAGCATCACGTTGTATTAATTAGTATTAGTGGCTGCAGTGAGCTGCTTTCCTCTACAAATCTTTTTCAAACGTCCGCTCTCAATTCATGCTCAATGTTGAGCTTAGATCTGTTTTCTGTTTTGCGAGACGCAACAGCAGAAAAGCCGACCTCACGGAGATCGGCTCTTGGCAAACCGCCAAGAATCTGAGTCACGTAACCGTAACCTGTTAACGGCGTAACAACATTTTATGTCCGTGTACTTTGTATTTTGTACTACGTAAAGTTCTCCTGTACACTGCAAAAATTCAGCTTCCAAAAACAAGAAAAAAAGTGATAAAATGAGGGAAATATTACTTGAAATAAGACAAATTATCTGCCAACAAAACAGGACAATTTGACTTGCCAAGATTTCTTGAAACAAGTAAAAATATCTAGACTTGAAGAACCCCAAATTATCTTAAAACTAGTGTGGCCAGATGAAAAATAAGTACATTTGTCTTGATACAATGAAAATATTAAAGAATTCTTTTCTCAATATGTAGGAAAATGTGCTTAAATTCGACCAGCGCAAGTAACATCATCCTGCAATAAGGCTATATAGGAGATTGTTGTCGACTTCCGGAGAGCCTCCACCCAGTATCCTGCCGTAAGACCCTGCAGCGTATAGTGCGAGCAGCGGAGAGGATCATCGGTGCCCCCCTCACCTCCCTCCAGGACATTTATAACACACGCCTGGCCCGCAAAGCACTCAGCATTGCGGGCGACTCCATCCATCCCAACCACCGCTTCTTCGGCCTCCTGCCTTCTGGGAGGAGAATAAGGGAGCCTCCGGGCGAGAACCAGCTTCATCCACCAAGCCATCAGGAAGCTGAACTACCTCCCAGCACTCCCCCCCCCTTCTTTCTTTCTCTGCCCCCACAAACTCTGGAAAATTACCCCCCCCCCCCCACATGCACAAAACCAAATGGCACCAGTCACTTTTACAAACTCTTACATTTTTTTAAATATATTTATTTATTTTGATCTTGTATTTTGTGTTTCATGTTTAAATGCTGTTGCACCAGGGATAAGAGGGAAACGTAATTTCAAATTTCTGTACGTTTTGCACATGCGGTATTTTTGATAAATAAAGTTGACTTGACTTGATATGTTAGGCAATATATCTTAAAAGCTACACTAAAAACAAGTACATTTGTCTTGATACAATGAAAATATTTAAGAATTATTTTCTAAATATGTAGGAAAGTCAGCTTAAATTTAGCATCCAATGCTCTTGCAATATTCTTGAAATAAGGTGAAATACCATGAAATTTAAATAGAAAAATACCATAATATGCTTAAAATCAGTAATTAAATAAAAATGCGATACTGCTACTATAAATGTGATAGGCTTGCTTAAAGAAAAACACAATTTCAATGCATTTCTTTTCACTTCTTTATTGTTTTTAAACCAACTAAGCCCTTTTTCAAGGGTAAAAAACACAGCAATGTGTCATACAAGTAAAGTAATAAAACATACAATATTAATCTCTTAAACTTAGAGGAAGGGAAGTAAAAGTCTTCACCTAACGGTTCTCGATCAGCCGATCCGCCATTGACTGTTCAGTTATCAGGATCGGAAATGAAAACAATGGTATGCAACCCTATTCAGTAATTAACTTTTTCCACTAGGCCATAGCCTTTTTATACGAATATGTCATGTCTCGGTTGTGGATGGCGTCCAAGACAACTTCTGTCTGCAGCACAGAGAGGAGTGTCGCTATGCACTTAGGATAGGTTAAGTGAAAGGTGTAATAATACGCCATAACATACATCAGGCTGGCATAGATGTCCTCTTTTGAAAAGGTCAGCACAGGCATGGTTCCAATGGCCAGTATGCAGCTGGTTTCGCAGACAATGACGACAGGGCTGAAGAGTGGTCTTGCTTGAAGAAAGGTGTTGGGGTCTTCTGTAGACTAGCACAAAAAGAAAAACAAATATCACCATTAAAAACAATTCACTCGTATCTTATGGTGAAAATGATCATACATGCACAAATGTCTTACCTCAAGTATGTGAAGCACTGCCTCACTTGCATGTCCTAACTTCTTGGGTGGAGTCACAGGTGACGGGAACATGTCTGGCAAAGCCTTCAACATTGCAATTGAGTGCTTTACTGTTAAAAACAAAAACAGTTTCATTTGATTTACTGCAGCCAGTTATTTAAACATGCATCAAAATTTCTAAGGGATTCTCCATGGTCAAACGTATAACTACCTTTGTCTTGCAGTGGAGGCCTTAAGACCTTTTTGAAAACCCCATAAAACTGTGCCTTCTCGAAAAAGCTTTCCCAGCGTGTCTTCAGTTCATGCATGAAGTTGGAGTTTCCTCGATCAAGGACCCGCTGAAGTTCATCTATTAGCTGACAGACAAAGAGATGGAAAATAAATATCAGAATCTACATTTGTTGTTGTTTATAATAATACCAGTGTTCCTAACAGTAAGGTATTTAACACTGCTTTGTTCCCATATGACAAAAAAAACAAAAGATATTTGGCACATTTGTGAACCTTATTTTTTAATATATATTTACTGACTCGTTATTATTGAGTCTTTCTGTGCACATTCATTATTATTGAGACACATCTAATTCCATGTTCCCACACCATTTCTCATTTCAGATTCGGTCAGGTTTTAACCACATTAAGGAAGCATAGGCTTAAAAAAATAAGTTTTCTTACATGATCCAGTTCTCTGAAGCAAGGGTATGCTTCAAAAATCCTAGTATGCCTGTCCTGCTCCTTGATAATATCACTTACAATGAACATCCGTCTTGCTTGGAATTCAAGGTCCAGGAGGTGGGAAACATCTTTCTCATTGGGTTTGGCCTTGGTTTTGTACATGTCCTGTAGAGTTTTATAATGTCTCGCCTGGTTCTGTAGGCTGTCAGTAGTTTCTGATGCTAGAAAACATAAACCCAACAAATTAACATCAAAAACATAGGCTGAAATGAATACAACAGTTTATATTTCTGCCATTACAGTTTGGCTGGGACATTACCCCCTAAACAACCTTTTACTAAATTATATCAATGTATGTACTTACCATCCACCTGTTCAACCTCTGGGGTGCTGCATCTCAATTGTGGGGATCTCTCCAAGATCAAAGTCGAGGAGGTGGACTCATCAGTGTCATCAGTGGACGTCTCCTTGCTGCTCTGAAAGCTAAGTCTCCGTGGCCGCTTTCTTGAAGGAGTCGCTCCCTGCTTCTTTTTGGGAGTTGTCACATTCTGGACCCTTTTCAAAAGCTGCTTCTTCACAGATTCCTGACAAGAAACAGACACACAACAGATTGTGAATGAATTGCATTAAACAAAATTAAATCTGAAATTTGCTCTGATTTATCAGGATGAAGCACATCCCTCCAATTTTGACTGTCAACTGTTTGCATTTTGTCTGCTAGCTATTTAACAGTGTTACTTTTTGAAACCCATATTGAATACCTGAGTAGCAACGTACACACTCAGCTCCACTGGTTGCAGATCTGTCCCGCAGCATTGGGTAGTACTCTACTAGACGGTTTGCCATTACAGTGAGTTCACGGCTGCCTGGATAGTTGAAGTCATCCGCTGCTGCTCTCTTAATTGAAATCATGCTTGTTACTGTATTCCTGATTAGTCGACAGCAAACATCTTTGGAAAGAATATGGCCTCCTTCTTCTGTTCAGCACGCTGTTTTTCAAAAAAGGTGCTTCTTAATTGCTCCAACTCTGTGTCTGTGTATACAACATACTGTGGGCTGACAAGCTGTACAATTCGGCTGGCACCATGTTGGTCTATTGGGTTTGGAGCAGGGACAGAGGTGGTGGAGAAGGGACTTGGAGGGGTGGGAATGGGGCTGAAATCACAGATGCCAGAGGAGGTGCCTGATCTACACCGGTCTGCTTCCTGAACATGTATAAGACATACATTATTTAATTGTATTTTTAACATCCAAAAGCAGTTTAAAAGTCACATTTTAATCTATTTTAATTGGTCAGAACCTGCTGCAAGATGATGGTGGTGGCAGAGAAGCACCTTACAAGCCTAAGTGTACCATCTAAGTTACTGTACAGGTTATGAGACGTTAGCGTACTGTTTGTCTGCCCTTTTCAGGTAATACAGGAATGTTTTTTAATGTACCAAGCCTGTTAACCTGAACACAAAAAATAGACTTAAGTAGGTCTAGTTATATCATCAATGTTGACATGACATTAAACAGTGAAACCCAAATGTATTTTAAGTATTAACGCTAACGTTGCATCAACAGAAGGGGCGGGAAGGATATGAAGCTTAAGTTAAATAACAGACTGTCAGTAATTAATTGCTCATTTGCACTTTAACACTATTTCTTGCAATACAACACTATTAACCAAAGTGTAATGTTTTAAACGAATGGCCGTTCCTGCATTTAACTGCTTACAGTCAACATTAACTTAACTAATAGCTAACGTTAGTTAGCTCAAATCAGCATGCTAATTCGTTAGCCAACTTCCCAATAAAATAAATGTTAGCTTACTAAGAAGAGGTAGACATGCATTAACAAATTAACATTACCTTTAAATACTGCGGTTACTACATTATCCATGCCCGAATATGTAGCGTCCATTTCATCTTCCTCCATGGCGTTGTTGATCTTGATGACTTAAAGTTACAAAGGGAGAAAAGCTAGCCACCACAGTACAAGCTACACTTGTGCAAGCTGCACGCGCTCTCAACGGACCCTCTTCGCGCTTTCCCGTGGGAAGGTACCATTTCGTAAAGAGGGGTGATATAAATATTATATATATTTTAAATATTGAGAATGGTATTAACTGAGTCATGTTTATAAATTAATACGTACATTTAATCATATACCTCCATATACAGGCTATTTACATTCGACTAGACCTTATTATGGTATATAAGGTTATATAAAAAAATAAGATTCACAGCCCCCCCCCCGCCTCATTTAGATAATGCTACGTCAATAAATACTCAGTTTCACGGTCTTTTTTCCCCGACCTTTTCCTGAACTTGAGGGTGAACGTTATATTTGCATTTGGTTTCAGTATAGTTCAAAATGCTTTGGCGGTGCTTTATCTGCTGCGTTTTTATTTCGTTTTCCTTGAAACTGTTACTGAGCCATATCAATTGACTGCACAGTCGCAGCCCTGATTTCAGGTTGATCTGTGGTATTGACGGATGCACTGAGGAATATCGAGTGTACAACTCCTTCTACCACCATGTGAAGAGAAGACACTCGCAACACCTTCTTGAAGGCACCAGACCAGGTGACTGCATCCAGGCAGGTGATCATCCACTGGAGGAAAGCCAAGTACTGCCACAACAAGTAAGTAATGTAGCTAGCTAGGATTGTTGCATGGTTGGTGTCACCATAGTTTTATGAAATCCATTGTGCTTGTTAGCTAAGTTACTTAAACAAAATAAAGAAAAAATACTGTTTTCATGTTCATCTTGAAATAAGCAATCTAACAACTTTTTTTTCAATTAAAACTGAGCTGTCATTATCATTATGATGCTTGGCATGCTGTTGCAAATACCTCCATATATATATATATATATATATATATATATATATATATATATATATATATATATATATATATTTCTATTTTATTTGATCATATACTGTGTGTATATATATATATATTTTTTTTTTTCAATCCATAAAAAAATACTATATATAAATAGTAGTTTTTTATGGATTGAAAAAAAATAACAATGAACAGACAATACCCAAACCAAAGTCATACTGCTAGACAATAATTGTAGCTAAAATAACTTTTATGTCTGAAGCTTGTATAACATGAAAATAGTAATAAATGGGAATAAAACACTTAAATAACTGTTTTGGTGAAACTACATACGATTAAAAATGATCTGTTTCTTTGGTGCTGTCACAGTGCAACATGTAAGTTACTCAGTTCAACCAAATACTTTTCAGTGCTTAGCTATAGTTAAAGCATTTATAGTTGGTCTTTACAACCATGTATTCTGTCACAAACATTGAGTTTGTAATGAACTAGTAATGTATAACCTGCACATTTCATGATGCTACATTCAATTTCCACTTTTTTTAGGATTCGACAACACATGCCACTGCCTTCGTGATAAATGCCCGAGCCAAGCATCGTCTCTCACAGGTAAGATATGTTTTTCAGAGCACAACATTTGGTTGGTTAGTTACACAATTATGCACAGCATTTTCAAGAGTTTAATCTTAGTGCTATGTTATCAACATTACCATTGCAGATCCCTTAAATAAAACTGCAAGTACCATGTTATGTGTTCCATTCTCCAGGATAGATGACGTTTTCTCTCTCTCTCTCTCTCTCTCTCTCTCTCTCTCTCTCTCTCGCATATTTTCAGAAAGGCATGAATGACATTGTTGCTGGGGTACAGCAGTATCAGTCATCACTATTGGACAACCTCAGGAAGCAGATGGAGGGAGTGATAAAGAAGCATTCAGGGGGCACATCAGGTCAATTTGAAAAAGATGCAATGGATGTATTTGTCAATTTAATTGACCCTTTTGCTAGCGTTGCAACAACATTTCGACAGAACAGTGTTATCAAGAAGCACTTTAGCTGTTTGGACGCAGAGGAAATTCCAATTGCTCAAACCATATGCAGAAAGAAACATGGAGGATCAAAAGACTTCCTCATTAAAGACAAACTGTTTCATTATGTACCATTAGTTAAAAGTCTGGAACAGTTATTATCACGCCAAAGGATTTTATCTATGATTGAAACGGGAGCCCGGAGGTGCAGGGAAGGTTTTTTTCATGACATTGTTGATGGTGCTCTTATAAAATCACATCCCTTATTTTCAGAGAAACCAAATGCATTGCAGATTGTTCTGTACACGGATGAAATAGAGATCTGTAATCCACTAGGATCCTTTGCATCAAAAAACAAGTTGTTAATGGTATATTACACACTAGGAAATATTAATCCAAAATACAGGTCTAAACTGGCTGCTATTAGGCTACTTGCCATGGCTAGATCAGCAGACCTCCGCCAATCTGGTGTAGATGTAATATTGGATAGAATTAAAGACGACTTGGATGCCTTGTACAGAGGGGTTAAAATGCAAACTATTAACGGAGAGAAAACGATATATGGTGCTATGGTCTCTCTCTGTGGCGATACCCTGGCACAGCAGGAACTAACGGGGGTTCAAAGAGGGTGTGGGCTTTGCCTACAGTAAGTGCAGACATTGTGAGTGTTCTTTTGAGGACATGCAGTCACACTTCAATGAGGATGAATATACTAAAAGGACATTGGAGAAACATATCAGACAGTGTGATGAAATAGAAAAGGCAAACACAGACTTGGTTCGCAACAGCCTGAGAACAACATACGGGATCAATCGAAGGAGCAAGTTAGTTGAATTCCCAGCCTTTGATATTATACAACAAACTCCGCAAGACATTATGCATGTAATTCTGGAAGGCATAGCCCCATTGGAAATTAAATGTGTTTTGAATCATCTTGTTCAATCGGGACAGATAGATCTTGACTCAGTGAATTCTGCTATTCTTGGTTTCCCTTATTCTCCTCTAGATGTTAGAGATCGGCCATCCCCAATTTCCGATACTACATTAATGTTAAGTGACGGTAAACTGGGCAGTCATCTGGGCAAATGCTTGTCCTGTTAAGGATATTGCCATTTGTTTTGGAAAATCAATGGGTCCAATGGTCAGACATATGTGTATGCGATTCGAGTCTAAACATTGTTTATTTAAACAATGGGCTACTAAGCTCAATTGTAAAAATATTTGCAAGTCTCTGATTAATCAGAACCAAATATATGAAAGCTGCCAAAACGTTGACGTTGGAAATGGGACGTGTATCTGAGGTTAAAGATCGCCAGTATTTATGTGGAAAATTGAGAGACTTCCTAGGTTTCAATGAAGTAAACCATGCTGTATCAGTCAAGTGGCTTGTAATAAATGGTAATAAATACATAACTCTGAAGTCCATGATCTTTGCCAAAGTATTGAATGGTAATATGCCAGAATTTGGACTGGTGAAAAACATGTTTCTGGTTGATTCTAGGCTTTATTGTTTAGAATATCAACCATTTCAAACTGTATGCTTTGATAGAAACGTCATGGCTTATCAAGTTGAGGTGCCACACCTTGCACAGGCCACTGAGTTAGTGGATGCTGAAAAGCTGCTTGATTATACCTCTTATTACACAATCAGCAGGAAGAGCCAAACGTACGTACAACTAAAATATCATCTTGGGGATATAATAGAATTGCACAACAGTTCAAATGACTCATAGTGTGTTCCCCAGATATGTCTATTATATACAATTTGTGTTTTGTATTTTGTCCAGGAATTCATAATTGCTGTGCTGTGTTTTGAGATTGACAATAAAACAATAAATTCCATTTAGTCGTTATCTGTTTTTAATTTGTAAAGAGATGGAAAGGATGGGAAGCTTGAAATAAGAAATTCTGACTTTGACAAAGCAGTTTTGTACTTGATCAAACAGCCTTATGATTACGGCAATTCTTGTTTCAAGCATTAACTTGCTCAGAACCAGTAATAAAATCTCATAAACAAGTTTTAATACCGTATTAAGATAATTAAGGATTCAAATGCTTGAAACAAGTGAAATGCTCTAACATAAAAACTCCCTGATAAGAAGAAATATCTTGTCAGTCAAAAAACAAGCGTATATTGCCTTGATTTGTGATATTTCATCTTACTTAGATTTAAATTTTTGCAGTGTAGCTCATGGAGAGTGGTCGTCCTGAAACCACAAGTCTTCAATCATCAAGCATGTGGAAGTGTCCTTTAGCAAGACACTGAAGCCCCAGAGCTTCACAGCAGCTCACTGCTCCTTCATTACAAAGGATGGGTCAAATGCATGGAATAATTGATCCACTGTGGGATTAATAAAGGATTATTAAAAAATATATATTAAAAAAACAGCATCTCCCCCCACCTGTAATACCGCTGCACCCCACTAGAGGGACGTGCCCCACAGTTTGAGAACCACTACTCTAGATAGAGTCATTCATGTTGTCGGTGTGCAGGATTTGGCAATAATAATAATAAATAATAAGATGATGATGGCACCTAGTTGTAGTGTTCGTACTAGGTCTCTCACTCTCTAACAGTTACATGTCACTGCACTTGGCAGTTCAAATGTGCAAAGTTGTGTAATGCGTTTTTTTATGTATTCCATAGATTACATCAGCAGCATCTCTACATGAACACTTGAAACTATGTAAAGCTATGGAACCTGTTCCTGTTGTTCAACACACGAGCAAGCAACAGGGTCTGTTGATGAAGACTCTTTTCTTTGCCTTAGGAAACACCCTCTGCTGCACAGGAGGGAGGTTTGATTTTATTATTATTATAATTATTATTATTTTTAGTAGTAGTAGTAGTAGTAGTAGTAGTATTATACCTGCAGCACTGTGAGTTCATAAATGGAACAAATGTTGTGCAAAAAAGTTGTTGCCACTTTCACGATCAACTGTTTATACCGTCATATCAGTACGAGTGAGAAAAGATACTCGGGTTATGTGACTCACTTTCAGAATGTGTCCCTTTTGAATGTCCCCAATATAGCAACCTGCAATATTCATGTAGCTGGAAAGCATGACACCATGTGGTGCAGCACATTCTGACTACAGATATTGTTGCCAAAAGCCCCGCTGGCATCAACAGCCCCAAATTACCTGCTTAGAATTAAACATCTCCATAATTGCATACAGAGGTCTCACACACAGTGGGGGTAAAGCACAGTGGGTGTCGGCCCACTGCTGAACAGGGACTTCTACAGAACACTGACAGACCTCTGACAAACCGCAATGATGATGTTTTATTAGAAAGTAATTAGTACACAGCTTGTTTACACGTGAAATCCTTATGTTGTGTTCAATTATGTACAGATCCATGAAGGTATATAAAAGACTAACTTTAGTGAAAGCCAAAATAAGCTTGGGACAATGGGCTCTGGGAACTGACGGCGGAGGAGATGACATATCTTGAAATATGAGTCGCACTGATGCAGATGGATAAGCTAGCAAGGTTCCCAAACACACACATTGTTATCTCATTGCACAGCTTTACCTTTCAAATACATTACTGCAGAGACTTACAGATGGAGGGGACATTTTTTAGGGCTACAAAGAAGAGATGCTTCCTCATTCTTTCTTCTCCCACCTTCTGTCTAAACAACTAAAACCAGCAAAACCCCATACAAAAATCTTCTTTTTTTATATTTGTTTACATTTTTGGCAAAATGGCACCATTTGCTATGCTAGCTATTAGCAGTTCCTGTTTCAAGTGCTGATGGACTTTTAGACAACCGTCATTGAAGAAGAAGAAAGTATCCTTTATTAATCCCTTGGGGAAACTATTCTCTGCATTTAACTACGGCTGCAACAACGAATCGATAAAATCGATAAAAATCGATTATCAAAAGTGTTGGCAACGAATTTCATTATCGATTTGTTGTGTCGCGCGATTATTACGCCGGGCAATAAGTCGCGGAGAAGAAAAAAAAGAGCAGAGCAGAGCAACTGGCCGGCCAGCGTTTCTGAGATTGGAGTGAGACACGAGAAAAGCTGAGGTTGTGATGTTCTCAAAAATAGAAGATCTTTGACAAGTCGAGTCTTGGCCAATCAGCGTCTTCATGTTCCTCAAACTTGTTTTTAATGGAAGCTAGTCAGCTTGCTATCGCGTTAGCTAACGTGTTTGGGTTGTGTATTGTCGTTAAAGTTACGTTATGTTCCGTTACAGTTCAGTCTTGCTTGTAAAAAAACGTAACGTGATGAAACATGCCGTCACCCCCCGGTCTGGTTCAGTTCACGCTGTCACTCGTTAACGTTAAACCGGCACACCGGCGGATCTGGCTGCAGGTTTTTTTTTTTTTTTTACTCAAAGTAGAATGAAGCAAATCACGTCGTTGGGCTTAGCCAACAACGTGACGTCGTGGTCATAAGAGACCCAGAATGAAAGAGTTTAAGGAAGAGGACGCTCTATATGGAGCAGTACAGCTTTCCTCTGTCCCAGTGTTTCATACATATTGATAAAGCAGGGTATGTAAATGCAGCCTCTAGAGGGATCAATTACAGTAAAAAGGGCTCACATTTGGTAGATGTAAAGCATAGATGTGTATGTTTTTAGTGTTAGTCCATTTTGTTGTTTTAATTAACAGCTCAGGGATGTTCAAGGAGCAACCTGTTTGTGCACTTTCTGAAGATGTTTTGCACTGTCACTTCTGTTTTTGAATAAAGGGTTGGAAATGAACGCTTTTTTGATAAAAACATTTTTTTATCCGATTAATCGAAAAAATAATCAACCGATTAATCGATTATTAAAATAATCGTTAGTTGCAGCCCTACATTTAACCCATCCTATGTAGTCGTGAGGCACACTACAGCCGCTGGTCACTTTGATCACTGTAGAGAATTCTCTCTGGCAAGCTTTGAAACCTCTTTTTATCAATGATCTTTTAATTGCGATGTACATCTTAAATAATGATATCCTCGGGAAGTGGATACTGAACGATAACAAATGTTTCACGTCTGTGTATTCATATGTTACTCTAACTCTCCTTCCCCCCCAGCTGGCTCAGTATCAAAGCTTCAGACTCGAGCTTCAGCTGGTCAGGAACGGCTTGTCGGTTTCTGCTCGTTACTTGCAGTGACTTTTCAAATTTAAACTTCAAGATACAGCATATGCACATGTGCCTGTGGCCAGTTCCACAAACTAGAGGGAAGGACAAAAACATGGGCTGTGGGCCTCACTGACACCCTACCAGTTCCCCCACCTTATCTGCTCTGAATTAGCTAGTGGTCAGTTGTGGTAGTTAGTTTTGTTAAGTTAATTAAGCTCATCATACGCCCTGATAATCTGTTATTTTGGGTTGCACACAGTATTAGCCAACACATGGAAGTGTCCACGTTTACTTGAGTGAGTGCTTTTTTAGACTAAGACCATGTAGCGGCTCGAAAGTGAAGTCAAAATGAATAATGAATGTTGAGTAGCAGGTTGGAAGGGATTGAGCAATTTTGCACATATTATGCCCTCAAGATCATGCACTGTTTTGATCTAGCAGACTATTTCTCCTTGTTTCTGTAAATTAAAGTGACAGAATGTAATAGGTCTACTCTGAAGAACTATAAATCAGAGCAGAGAGAATAAATGCACATCTGCTCACTTGAAAAACACATCCCACATGATGAGTTAATGGAGCTTCATTTAAAAAATGTATGACTTCCTGAATATAACCTAGAAGCGTTTACAATGTCGCCTAGAACTTCTTTCTTTTTTCAATGAAATACTAGTAATTGCATTATTGTGCTGATTGTGCTGTTATAACTGCTACTGGACTATCAGCAGCATTACATGTTCAGTCTTTAAGGAGCTTGTACAAGACACAGGTTGTAGGGCGGTAGTCGGAGTCGATGATGTACAAAGTGCAGACCAATCAGAAGCATCAGGTGCATCAGTGAGACAGGTCAGGCTACAGAGACTTAGCTGAGCCGAGCTTGGAGAAGGAAGTGATGTCTCAAATTGTGACGATTGGGACTTCTCATTTTATGTAGGTTGTCTTTTTCAAAAACCTGAAATTCACATGTCAACTTCCGCTCGGTACATATGGTCTTTTCAAAATAAACGTACGTATTCACAGGAATGCTTACTTGGTTAGGTTTCCAAATAGATTGAGAAATGCTTACTTAGCTTGAGGAAAGTAAAACTACTTAGTTAGGTTTAGGGAACAACACTTGAGGGCTTCTTCGTGTCATTGGGTGCAACACGGGGAACACGCTACTGGAGACCCAGGCCATATAACTAGACCCCCTGGAAGGAAGAACCAACCAATAATACCTTGTCTCTACATTTGCAGAAACATTCAGTATTCATATTTGTTTATACTGTATATTCATTGAAAACATTTTCTATATTGATAACAAATAAAAAGGTAATGGCATTGCCAACAACATGGGTTATTTGTTCCTAACTCCCTACCTGCTAAATCATAAATAATTCAGCACCGCAAATGTCAAAAATAGTTTCATAGAAGCACGTTAGCAGTTCCTCCTACCTTAGGATCCCTCAATAAAGCCCAGAACCCAGCCTGGCTGATCACACAGGATCACACTTGACTAGTGAGTTTCATTGCATCCTCTCTCTCTCTCTCTCTCTCTCTCTCTCTCTCTCTCTCTCTCTCTCTCTCTCTCTCTCTCTCTCTCTCTCTCTCTCTCTAAATATTGCAGGGCCTCTGATTTATATTCTGCGCAGACCCTGGTGGTAAATGGGCAGATATGGTAAGCGGACATAGACGGGTCGACACACTCTAGTGCTCTTTTGTGGAGTGCTGGGTTGAAATGGTGACTCACAGGAGCAACAATTACTCACACGCATTGCAATTATGAGACGGTACGCTTTTGCAGACAATAGCAGCGGGTGGAGAGGAAGATGAGCACAAAACACACTTAGCTGAGAGGATGGATGAAGAGGTTTCAGGGGATCATGGTGGAGTCTGCAGCTCTTGACAGAGCTGTGTTTTGTTGTCACTGACAATGAACCACTCATCTTTAGGACAACATGGCTAATAACAGCTTTGAACTCTGGATTCTTTTAATATTCAAATTCCAAACAATATCTAATAAACAGACCTAAACCAATATCCCATTCTGTAATTTTTTGGATTAGTGATTATAATGAGAAGACAGAAGCCTATGGGTGCAACTATACTTTATAAGCAAAGAGATCAGTGACACACAAGTGGCAGCCTGCAGCGCTGAGAAATAAAGGAAGTGCCAAACAGCCTTGTACTGAAAAAACGGTTCGGGTCCCTATAGCCGATATACAAATAAAAACACGTGCTTATATGCGCCAGGAAGACTACGTCCATATTCTTTACAGTCTACGGGGACGCAACATTAATTAAGACTGTTGTTGCTTTTACTATTCGTTGCATTCATCTACACAAAAGACATTGGGGGATAAATAATCAAATCTCTGCACGCCTCAGAATGTCAAGACATGTTGGCAGAGAAGGCTGGATCTTGTAATCCTGTCATACACATGCCACGGTCTGAGTCAAGCTCTCTGCTATCTGGAAGACGGGCATCTGAGCCCAAAATAAGACTGCCAGCTCAAACACGCAGCTCTGAGTCAAGGATCCCTCGGTAGTGTACAGGCAGTGTCTTCCCATCTTCACTACCTCAAGGGTGAGAGTCTGCGGGTCATCATGAACATCACTCTACGCACCACATGAAGCCGACGCTCTATGACTACATCCTGCTGTGAGGTGTATGACATGAACGCCCCCTGGATGTTAAAACAAGAAAGGAACGAGTATCTGAGCTGCACACAGGGACATTTATTGGCATTAGGATAATAATAATAATGTAGTTTGTAAACGTTTTTTACACGATGAAGATTCATTTCTATGAAAGCAATTTTGCGGTCAATTTCGGTGTCTCTTCCTATGGAGAACTGTATTTTCTTTATCGTGGTGCCTTATTTAATGTGCCAGTCGAGAGACAGTTGACAAGCTGGTGAATGTGTGCCTGAACAGAAACACACTTGGCGTGTTTCCAGCCATTACACTGCTTTAGTGTGCTTAACATGGTGCAGCTGTTTGCATGCCAACACGCACATGCAAACACATTCCACTTAGGTGCACAATGAAATGAACTGGCACATTCACAGACACACAACACACACACACATGCACGCACAGACACACACACACGCTCACATGCAATCTTTAAACCCAGAAAGATGAGACTGCTTGCTTTTAATTTTGCTTCATAAATCAATACTAAAGACAATTCATTGCTGCTGTTATAAATGTGTCTGCCATCACACTGGAACATCTCTGGGAATTAAATTCTCTCAAGGGCAGAAAAAAAAGAGGACTGCAACCATCAGTGCTTCGCTACAGTACTTGGCTCTTTTACAGAGGAAATTTCCCGGCAACCGCATCTCACTCAATCAGTCGCTCATCAAATGCTGGGGCTCGATCAGTGCCCTCCGGCATCTGATAGCGATGCACCACGCGTGGTACGTACCTACAAACGTATGGTACCTAGATCGGTACCTACATACATACCTACAAACGTATGGTACCTAGATAGATACCTACATACGTACCTACAAACGTATGGTACCTAGATAGATACCTATAAACGTACCTACAAACGTATGGTACCTAGATCGGTACCTACATACGTACCTACAAACGTATGGTACCTAGATCGGTACCTACATACGTACCTACAAACGTATGGTACCTAGATTGGTACCTACATACGTACCTACAAATGTATGGTACCTAGATAGGTACCTACATACGTACCTACAAACGTATGGTACCTAGATCGGTACCTACATACGTACCTACAAATGTATGGTACCTACATAGGTACCTACAAACGTAGGGTACCTAGATAGGTACCTACAAACGTAGGGTACCGAGATAGGTACCTACAAACGTAGGGTACCGAGATAGGTACCTACAAACGTAGGGTACCGAGATAGGTACCTACATACGTAGGGTACCGAGATAGGTACCTACATACGTACCTACAAACGTAGGGTGCCTAGATAGGTACCTACAAACGTAGGGTGCCTAGATCGGTACCTAGATAGGTACCTACAAAGATAGGGTACCTAGATAGGTACCTACATACATACCTACAAACGTAGGGTATCTAGATAGGTACCTACATACGTACCTACAAACGTATGGTGCCTAGATAGGTACCTACAAACATAGGGTACCTAGATAGGTACCTACATACGTACCTACAAACGTAGGGTATCTAGATAGGTACCTACATACGTACCTACAAACGTAGGGTGCCTAGATAGGTACCTGCAAACATAGGGTACCTAGATAGGTACCTACATACGTACCTACAAACGTAGGGTGCCTAGATAGGTACCTACAAACGTAGGGTACCTACATAGGTACCTACAAATGTAGGGTACCTAGATAGGTACCTACAAATGTAGGGTACCTAGATAGATAGATTTATACCACCACTGCTACTACTACTTTATTCCTGTTTTATTAGTTATTCTGCTGCTGCCACTGTTGCCCTTACTGCTACTATTGCAGCCCGCTCTACAGTTGGGAGAACTCATCAAACTAGGAGGCTCTGGGTGGCTGTAGTTATGGTGATATTAAAGGAGGAAGTCAGGTTAGGTAAAAAGAAGTATGATTGTGTCTGTACCGGGAGGAAGTTGGAGTGGATGGATGGGACCTTCCCCCAGATGCCAGCTGTCCGTGTTCTGTATGTTGATGATGACTTTCGTCAACATACAGTAAATGTCTCACAAAATGCCGGAAACATGCATGCACAAATCCCTCCCCCCTAACATACACACACAATATGTGTGTGCTTGGGTGCTAACGGAGCCAATTGCATGCTAGGTACTTAGTGCAGTGGAGACATAGCTTTATGCTTCACGCTACAGAGCTTAGGTCAGGCATCCACAGATATGTTTCATGTCAGCCCCAATATTGGAAACATGCAATGTGTGACAAGTTAACATGAGTTAGCCTGATTACCATTGGCTGTTAATGGCTCTGTAGGCCATATCATGCAAAGGCTGTAAAGGTCATCTCAGTCCACTGCACTGATTTATATCCCTGTGAGTGAGCTGCACTTTTTAGTTCATTTCTTCCTTATTCAAACACTTTAACTACTAAGAATATAGCAGTGAGAGCCGTTAGCTTGGATGGAACTTTTTGCTGCAGAAGTGCTGTGATCAATGGAAGCCCGTCTGAGTGCTATTTTTTAGGGGTTGTCCCTGTGAAATTGTGAGCTGGACGTTGAGCACTTATCATCCAGTCTGTCAGCTCTGGGAAGATGTACTCTGGACCTTATAGCACTCTTTATTCTGCATTGCTAACGGGACTGGCCAGTCAGATCGGCCAATGGACCACTGCTTTTAGCCTACATCCTAGATCACGACTTTAGTGAGCACACGGGAGAAAGTGATAAGGAACTGTACAGAAATGATTGTGGTGGGGAAGGAAGCTGAATCTTCTATTTAAATTAATAGAAAAAGCATATAATAATAGCATTTTTCACCATTAATATCCAGTTTTACTCACTCAGTCTGCAGAGCCCTGAAGCCCCGCCCCCGTTGCTACATAGAGCGCTGTTCGCTTGTTTATTCAAAGTTTATTAAAATTGACCTCGTCTCATAACAACCTGCACCCGACACTGCACTCTCCTGGATCCCCTGAAGTACACCCACCACGTGTGAAGTGGACCGGATTAGCTATTGCCGATATTGTTTACATTGTGGTTTGTCTTGTAGGTGGAACTTCCTGCCAAGAATAGAAGCTCCTCAGTTGAGTTCAGTGTGGAAGATAAGCGCAGATACTGTAACTTCAGCTGCAGATGCGCCAGCTGCCCAATAGCCATGTCTAGCTGTCTTATGTTTTTCGTTGGTTGATTACTTATGTTCTTTTGACAACTCTTTTTATATCACTAACCCACCTGAACTCTATTGTTTTGTCTGGTAAAATCAAACTATAATTACAGTTGTACACCTCCTCCAACCAGTGAAGTTACAGTTCACGTCCCTGTCTGTCCAAAATGTCTTCAGTTTTATCATATTAGACACTGGTGTGAAATTGTCATGATTAGTAATTAAAGAATTATTTAATTATTATTAAGTATTGCCAAAAATGAGTTTTGTAAGGTCAGTGTAGTGACTTGCATCACCAAAGTTTACTAAAACAATGTTATAGATGTGAGGTCACAGTGACCTTTGACCTACAAAGTATAATCAGTTCTTACTTAAGACGGTGGCTGTTTCTTCCAAATTTGAAGAAATTCCCTGAATTCATGAAAATGGACTTAATGGACGCCAACCCCCAAAAAAGAATGCATCCAGCCACAGCTGTTGTTGCTGCGGAGTCATAAAAAGGAAATAAACCATACACTACAGATTATTCACGCCTCCATGTGTCTTTCCTCAACACTCAGCAAGTTCCAACTATCAGGACTCATCAAACTCCATCAAGGAAGTCACAGCAGAGAAGAAGTGCTTGAAAGCGCCCACACATAGGTAGAAACTTTCATAGCTTGTTTATTTAACTATTATTCTATTTATTTTGCGTCTATTTATATGCATTAAACCCATAAAGGTCGGAATAAATAAGGTCTCAATAAAATACACAAACAAATAAATAAGTAGGACACAAATGTTGCTGACAGCAATATATATATATATATATATATATATATATATATATATATATATATATATATATATATATATATATATATATATATATATTTACACGACCCATGCTCTGATGCAGGAGAGCTGCATACCCGTGGCTGGTGATGCTGATGAGGACGGCTGTCGTGTTGTCTGATTTATTGTAAAGATTGAATTTGTCCATGTATACAGTTTTCCCTCCGTCCATCACATGCAACATCGGATTTCGATGAAACTCAATGAAACGACGTGTTTCATGATTTCCTGTCAGCATATTCAGGCGTGTTACAATGAGCGGCAGTTTCATTTCAATAATGAGGCTTACGTCTACCTGCTCGTCCCAAAGTCTCTTGTTTTGAGCGTGTACCTAGTCACTGAGGCTGCGAGAGGAGACGGTGGATCACATTGACTTGAAATCATCCCCTGGTTGTTACGCTGCACGTATCCTCACCTTGCCAGACATCCACAACACGAGAAAGAGGATTAAAGCTCAGTGTCTTCGCCAGGGTGACGGTAGAGGGAAGAAAACAATGCCAGGCAGAAACCACTCAGCAAATCCTTCGCTAACCTCATTATAACCTCAGTTCAAGATAACTGAGGCAGAAAAGCACAATCCCCCAGCTCTCAGCCGTGACAGAGGGCTGATCGTTCCTTATCGGCAACACGGACCTTCAATTCTCTTGATTAAGGTTTGAGCAGAGGACAGGCGGCCATGAGTCAAAGCAGACTGAGCGTTCCTCTGCTTCTAGTCCGGATAAAATGAATCACCTGCGTTCATTACAAGCCTAAGGATCCGATATTGGCCTGTCAGCTCTGAGATGATTGATATGATGCAGGCGGTTATGTTGTAGAACTCAAAGTTCACTGCTTCTCTGGTAATCTGTCTCGGGTTGCATTCAGTGCAACATTCAGTTGACGAGTTTCACACGTGATGAGTTTGTGAAATTCCAACGAATTCAAATTAAATCATTAAATATTCATTATGAACACACAAACATCATACTCAATGTCCTCATATCTGCCTTTTTGAAAGGGACAACCTTCATCATAGTAGAGCACTAAACTAAAGCACTACATATGAATTTTTGCAGCTTTAATGAAGATTTGAACCGGTTATTAGTGAAACACTGTATCTCTCTTATCTTTATTGTTCTGTAAGAAATGTTAACAAACCCACAAGCTCTCTCTTATCTTTATTGTTCTGTAAGAAATGTCAACAAACTCACAACACTCTTTAAAGCACAGCCTCTGTAACATAGTTCAATCTATGTCCATCATCATGTTTCCATCGTGGGCTGAAGGAAGCGTCCCATGGGCCACCAGCTCGTGGTGAGCGTGGACACGCAGCTGCTGATGAACAGTTCACCCAGCAGGACGGCTTGTAGTTAGAAGATCAATGGTCCTCTGGGGAGGATACAGTGGAGAGAGGAGAGGAAACGACCACATCTCCATGTACAACAGATCAATAGTCCACAGTCAAACATATCATCAATCACTGGGACACTTGGGACCCAGGGCCTGATACCCTCATCCATGATGATGAATAAACTATGAATCCTGGGACTATCCATCCCAACCTCAAAAGAGCATGTCTGCAATGGTGGGGCTCTTTAGTATTCCTTTTCTTTCTTTTTTTTCTTCTTTTGAATGAAAAATGAGAGACAATAATTAATAATATGAGGAGTGTGCAATATAGTGCTGGGTGATGGGTACAGATCTGACGGGGGTCCTGAATAATATTGGGAAACAGCACCATCTCAAGGTAGTCTGGCCTCAAGACATGGGGATGAATGTCTTGCACAGTATCACATGCATCTTTTATCTAGGGCAAGGGTGGCCAACCAGTCAGAGACTAAGAGACACATTTTTTACTGCATTTTTTACTTTAGGGTTAAGAAACCAACATTACTCTATCAAAGATCAAACTTAAAACAGATGAAAAGAACAAAGACAAAGATTAAACACACGTTATTATATTAACTTTGTTCAAAGCTTTTTTGTCACAGTTGAGAAGGACATAAGTCTAATAAGAACATGCATGTGGTCTGGGGCAGTGGTTCAACTGGTCTGGCTGCAGGACCCACCATCACCCTGAATGACAAGCCGCGACCGAAGCGAGGAACATTTTCAACTTCTCAATTTGATTTAATGAAAATATGGCGCCGTTTGAACCTGAGATAGTATCACAGTATGCCAAACAGAAATATTCCCTTTCACACTCAATTAAAAACCCCAAAGTGCTTCTTAAGGATACAAGGTAATACAACACACATAATAATGTTATAACTTCAGCCTTTTTGAACATAACAAAAAAAAAGGTTGGGAATGAAGCAAACTATCACAAATAGTAATGTGTAAACTCACGCAAGTAAAGTGTGTTGTGAACGCAGCATTGAGGAGTGTGTGAATATTCAATTCAATTCAGTTTATTTTATATAGCCCAAAATCACAAATTAAAATGTGCAATCTGTAACATAACATCCTGTCCCGGGACCTCACATCAGATCAGGAAAAACTCCCCAAATAAAGATAGTAAAAGCCCTTTCACAGGGAAAACAGGAAGAAGCCTTCATAGAGCAACAGAGGAGGATCCCTCTATCAGGATGGACAGAAGAATAGATGTCATGTGACCAGAATGAACAACGTAACAGAGTTACAACACTTTACATCAATATGACTGAAATTGAATAAATTGCACTCTGCCGCATTAAAAAATCCCTTCAAAATAAAAGCACAGGATTTTTTTATTTTTTTTGCCCATGTAAAATGACCGTCCTGACGGACAGAAAACGGGTCCGCGATTTCATGGCTTTCAAGCCGTCGCGCCTTGAGTTCGACACCAGTGGTCTAAAGTATTTGCAAAATCAATAAAAATAATAAAAAGATCATGCGGCTCCGGAGCCACGGGTTGGCCAGGCCTGATCTAGGGGAATTACATCTCTGCATTATTTTAAAGGTCCCAATGTTTTACACATTTCTTGCTTCATTCTATTAAACAACAGTTTATAGTGTAACAGTAAACACCTTATAAGCATTCCTTTAAAGTAAAAGGCCTGTTGAGGTGCTACATTTAACCATTGGGTTTTATTAAAGATGTTTTTTGCGATTTAGAACACCGGGTAGTGGTGCACTTCAGCCTCTTGTTGCCCAAATTAGTATTACAACAACAAATTATCCTGACACAAATACAACCCTCCCCAACCTTTGTTCCCCCTGCTGTTGATGCTTTAACTATTTGATCAGACATGTTTCACCAGCAGGTTTCCTCACCTGCCTGTCTGTGTTGTACTCTTGGTTTCACTCCTTTTCACAGCAGCGTCTCGTATGCCACCTCGTACTTCCCTGAACACACAGTGTTGTTTGTCTAAGTGAGAAGTGTCTTTCCCTCTAACCTAAGCATATAACAATGAATCAATTCAAAATCATGTTATTAAGCAATCCTCTTTGAGGGAGTAAACGTAATTCAGTATAAAATACAATGCTAGCTGTTGAAGCTGTCAACCAGTTGGACCTTACAGTTAACTAGTTTGTACTGAGAAGTAATGGCACTGACATTTTATTTAACTTCTCTTTAGATGAACGGAAACAAGTCAAGGAACTAAAGAGTAAAGAAGAGGAAATGTGTGGGTTCACCCCTCCACACCTCGTTTGATAGCGTTTCAACCCAAACCGCTGCCACCAACCACTGGCCTCAAGATTCCAGGAGGCAGAGAACAAAAAGCCTAATCTTGGAAGGAAAGGAAATCGAGGCACACTGTGAACACACACGGATGTCCCCTCTCTAGTAAAGCTGGATGAGTTGAACCTCCGGTGATAGAGCTGCATGTTTGGTTTGGCTTCCCGGCCTGCAGCAAATAGAGAACAAGGAACCTCCTGTGCTGCCGAGCCGAGGATTGAATATCAGTGTAAATGTCCAACAGCATCTCCGCTCATCCTCTCCTGGCCCAGTGCAGGAGACTGAGGTCAGCAGTATGTGAGCATCATTTTATCAAGCTTCTAGGGCTTGGTGGGATTTACTGTGGATCAGTTGTAGATGAGCTTTACATTGAAAAAGTTCCTGTCACTTTTACCTGTTGCAAAATCTTTAATCTGATATAAATATAAATGATTCAAGGAAATTGTGTCCTTGACCTTAAGACAAAACAACCTACACACGATATATTTTCAGACCAAGAGGTTTTTTCCTTCTCCTTCTTCCTTCTCCATTCATCCCCACGGGGAAATGTGGTTGTGGCAGCAAGCAGAGTTACATATAAGACATTTAAGAAATAAATAATAAAAGTGCAAAAATGCAAAGTACATGAAGTGTGTAAATATATGATATACAGTGAAGTGGTCCTAGGGTTATTGATGTTAATGTTAATGACTCCATTGACGGAGGATCTGGTCCAGGAGTGATTTATTATGCAGTCGTATCGCAGTGGGCAGGAATGATCTCCTGCAGCCGTCCTGGTGACAGCGGAGCTGCATCAGTCTGTTGGACAAAGACTGATGCATATATATATATATATATATATATATATATATATATATATATATATATATATATATATATATATATATATATATATATATATATATGCATCAGTCTTTGTCCAACAGACTGATGCATATATATATATATATATATATATATATATATATATATATATATATATATATATATATATATATATATAGGCAGTGGTTGTCCAATATGGACAATCATGTCTTCAGTGTCCTCCTCTCCACCACCTGACTCCTGTTTGCAGCCGATGATGGAGCCGGCCTTCTTCACCAGTTTACTCTTGTTTTAGAGCTTTGTTAAAACAGGCATTTGAAAGAATGTAACTTCAATAATAACTTTCATTTCACAGTGAAAATCCTAAACCTTTTTGTTGAGGAAATTAATGTGTTTTAACCCCCATTTGATAGAAGCAATATTATACTATTTTCTTCTGATAATGTTCTTTGCAACAGAAAACAACCGCATACGGTCATAAAAACTAAAAATCCTTACTCAACGACCTGCTACTAGTTTTTTTTACCCCAAATGTCTGCATCTCACTTCCTCCTCAGACGGGGATCTCCATGTGGGAGAACGCTTCTGAAAAAGAAGGTGGACCTTGAGCTACGTTTCTGTTCAGATAGTTTATAATCGTCTGGATCCTCACTTGAAAGGATAAGAAGAAGAAGAGGTAAACCTTAATGGGAAAAACAACAATATACACTGTTATGATGAAGAGGAGAAGGACTCGAGTTCTTTTCTCCCGGGACCCCCACCTCTGAATTGATGCTCTGTTTGGCTGTGACACTGACTCTCATCTACCACTAGAGGGAGCCCCACGCCAGACACGTATGGTTCAGTCCTTGAATGTAACACTGACACAACCGTTGCATGACATTTCAAGGAATAGCTCTTTCCAGGAGAGCCATAGTACCATTATAATGGCTCACATGGAGTAAGATATTCATATTGGCTCATGGGATCACAAAAGGATGTGAACATGAACACAGAAGCCTCATCAATACATGCGTATTTGCATAATCAATGAGTGTTTACAGCTGGTTGTTGCAACAGCTGAATTATACCAACGTATACATCCCAGTTTTTCAAGTACTTCAGGTCAAACTACAGGAAAACTATCTGGGACTTGTCAGATGTGTTTTAGCCAATTCTGCAACATCATTTTATGTTTTCTTTCCACGTGACTTTTCATGTGAAAAGAAAACAAAAACAAATATATATATATATATATATATATATATATATATATATATATATATATATATATATAGCCAGCATACCTTTTGACTTCTTGTTGTGATGTGTGCTATGCCATAATTAAGATTTATGTCAGCTATTAAGGTGGGAACAGTGATTGTATGCGGGGTTTCCCTCCGCTAAGTCAGGCTCCATCAGAGAACGGTGGAAAGTGTTCGCTTTGGTGAAGTGACCTTTGAAAAGGAAAGAAAACAACTTTTAAATGAGAGATAGCTGTAGTTTGTAGGGAACCATGTGATTATTGAGGCACATTGCGTTCCCTTTCTATAAACTGCTCAGCGCTGCTGCTATTGGCACAAAATCCATCCTGGGTTACAACTGTATCACAAATCGCCTCCTGCTATTTTTTAGCCAGTCAGTGCCATAAAATGGATTTGATTGATGCTTCCTTCGTGGCTTTTAAAACAATATCTTCAGAGGTTTTTCCACACTGACACGTCTGTCATTTTCTTAAAATGTTCTGAAGTGTTAACATTTACTATCAGCAGCTTCAGGAGGAAAACACTGGTTTCAGCTTTCAGAAACCCATCTCCGCTGAAGCCCAGTCGGCAAAGCTTTTGCTGACGCTGCTGATCTCAGACATGATACTTTCGCCCGAACAGAAACACCATGCTGTTCATTATGAGCCCTGCAGGCTTGGACAAATAGCAGTTCAATCTCTCATTCCAGTGAAATACGAACCGGCCTTTTCTTCAGACTCATTCTTCAGATTATCCTGCTGTCCACATTCACACAGGCATTCCTCTATTTCTACTGTAACCCCGCTAATAATCACCATCACAGCACAAGGTATGCATTATATTACCAGGCAGGGGACCAACTCTGGTTTTTACCCGTCGTTTATTCACTTTTTTCCCGGAGAGTAGATGACATGTCGAAGGCTGAAAAGCTTTCAGTGTTGTATGTTGCAGATGTACATGGTGTCACTCATTCATTGTCTGTGTGGTCTCCCTTCCTTCCTTTATGTCTGATAGTAGAAACCAGTAAGGCCTTACAACTTGCTTGTCAAGATTGGAGTCTATTAATTAAACTGTGTGTTTACGTGCTCTGACACTTTGACTTTCCATGGTGGGAAAAGTATATTAGAAACTAATTTCATTAACAACGGCTCAGTTCCAGCAGGCGTTCCAACGAGAACAAGCACAGGACTTTCAGCCTGGAGACCCCTGTTTGGGTCCCACGTGAAGTTTACCACAAGTAAACCCTGACTTAGTGCTTGTTACGGTAGTTGCACTATTACTATTTGAAGTAGGGGGGCCAAGGGGCCATTGCACACACACACACACACACACACACACACACACACACACACACACACACACACACACACACACACTTTACACCTCTGTCCTCCCACTTTCTGTTTTAAGACGTGAATCACTGTATTCCAGCATATTTATTTGTTTGCCACCGTTATTGCGGTAAAAATACCAACCACCAACAACATGCAATATAGTAGCATAACCAGATCCTGCTTCTCGGAGGGTCTAGATTAGAAGCTGTCACCGTGCACACAAGTAGTAGACGGTTATTAACTGTCCAACAGATCCTCTGCAGTGGTGCTCCAGCAGGCCAACACCACTGCCAGGTGAGTTAAGGTAAGCCTGAGCAGGTTTTTACAACCCCATGGTTGTAGCCCACGCTGCCATCTTTTGTATGGAAGGTATAGCTGTAGGAACTATGTGTATTGGTATATATTGTGTATGTCATCATATGATTATATGCCTCATGTGGCTCACCATGAGGTTCCCGAGCCGTGCAGTGAGTCACACTGTTTTATTATGTAAGCATGCTAACATTTGCTAGTCAGCACCAGGCAGCAACCTCCAGTTCTGCCAAGTGAAGCTGATGCGGAAGTGTCTTACAACTAGCATTCTGTCTACTGGCCAGCAGGAGGGCGACTCCGCTGGATGCAAACAGAAGTTAGATTGTATAGAAGTCTATGAGAACGTGACTCTACTTCTCACTTGATTTATTCCTTCAGTATGGTCTGCATCTCTAGTTCCAAGTCTTTTTAAAAGCAGCATGATGTTTATTAAGTAAATGATGGTCCATTTAGAGTCAAATAGACCATAAAGTAGAGGATGCTTTAGGGCGGGGCTACTGTGATTGACAGGTTGCTGGCGCTACCAGAGACGTATCCGGCATCTCTACGTCACTCATCCGTATTCCAAATATGGTCACTCTCAAAAAGTGCAAAAACAACAACATGGTAATGGCCTTGATCAAAGATGGCTTGATGTTGGTGTTTGGTATCAATTCCACTGTTGATGAAATCTGAATCGACTGTTTGAAAGAGAGTGGCTAAACTAAACTAAATAAAAAATGTTTTTGTTTGGAAATTAGCATTACGATTAGGTTTAGGTTTGTGGTTTAAGTTTCGACAACAATTTATTCAAAGGGATCCATGTGAGCTTCTGGTCACTTTAAATGAGAAAAAAAATCCACAATAATCGTAAACTCCAGAAAGAAAAAATCCTAGCATAAGTTTTAAATTAAAATCTGATCATCTGAGTTTCCAGTGAATGCATCCATCAATCTAACCTCATCAACGTTGCTTTTATTTCTATGTCAAACTGCTTAGTTCTCAGTGCCAGCAGAATGTGTTTTTAAAGCTTGGACCACAGCCTGAATTCTTGAAGGATTTGTGGATCTATGGTACATTAACACCCTGTCATCACTCTATTGTGACAGAAATTAAATTACACATTGAGGCTATTTTCACTGCCATAAATCCCTGAATGAGGAAACTGAGTCCTTGGGTTCTTAATGTTTGCACGGATTTAAGGAACTGGGATACTGTTGGCTTTCTGTGGCAAACTCTGGGATTAGAGAAACTGATTTACAGTCCGATTGCTCCTGGAGAAAGACGATACTTTGGCCACGTTCCAGGTAACCAGGTTTCTAATCCGTTTCTCAAACCTTCGAACGAATCTTTTAAGATCTTTTTTTTTGTTGAATATTCAATGCAAGAACAAGGAGAACATTGTTGTTAGGTCAGTGGCATCAATGACAACATCCAACATTGACTGTGCCTTTTTTCAGACAGTGAAAATCAATGACAACCATTCAGTCTGTAGATTATTCAGGGTAACAAGAACAGGGGATCTAGAGGGAGATGCTACTGTTGATTGTTTAACACCATGAGCACCTCATTCACAGAATTTGGGTGCGAAAAAACATCTCCGAATTGGATTTTGCAAAATACCCGTGCAACTATTTACCATTAGATGTAGGTGAGAAGCTATGAGAACACTTTCCCCAACATTAGTGGGCCATTCAAACTGACTTCTCTCTGACGTGCACTAAAAGCATGCACGGCCTATGTCAACAAAGCAAGGAGAAACTTGTATAGCAACACACGCAGAGGGAGGTTTACTTTATTTTTGCTCAGGTAGACATTACTCCAATCTTGTTGTTTGCTGCTATATCAATGTTCCGAATGTTCAGAATGTTCAATGCAGCTCCTTTGAAGGAATCATTACTTCCCAGAAGCTACTTTTTGGCCAGAGAAGATTTTCTAATTTTGAGTTCCAGGAAAAGAATCCACAGGGAGTCATCACATCTTTGATAGAACTCCTCCTGTCGGCATGCCACAACCATGCTCTTACAAGGAGCTCCAAGAAAGTGACAGGAACAACTAATTGGACTAACAACTCCAGTGTTGACGGAAGTATAAATGTCTCATCAAGCTTATGATGCATTTCCTGAGCTTCAATCCAATTTGATTATATTTGTAGCCCAAAATCATAAATCACCTTTGCCTCAGCGGGCCTTACGATCTGTACAACATACAACATCCTCTGTTCTTGGACCCTCTCGTCGGTCAAAGGAAAACTCCCATAAAATAGTTCTTGAAATACAGTGCAAGTGAAATGGAAACAAGAGCCACTCCCAGAAGGTTTAGATATGAAATGGTTCAGGTTGGCCTTGTAATTGAGAAGGGCTATCAAAAGGACACGACAGGAATCAAACCCATAAAGTCGCTGGAGTTTCTCAAGCTTAAGGGTCAAGGCCTTATGGGGTTTTGTTTGCGGTAAAATATGCACATGGAAATTTCAAACACAAGCTCTGTCTTTGCTCTTGGTTGCTGGAATGATGACAATTTATGGACTTCAAAATGGGAGGATGTGTCAGAAAAAGTTGAGAAAGCCTGGACCGTGACTGTTTCACCACACTGCATACTGCCAGATTACGGTAGACGAACACGTGTCGATGAGGCGTGGATTTCACTTCAGTGTGTGTGTGTCAGTGTGCAGGTGTGTGAGCACCCGCACACATGAAACAGAGGCCCCAGGGAGTCTTTTCCCCCTTTAGTGTACTATATAAACAGATAGAGCTGGGGAAATCCTCCCTTCATGAGTATTTTCTCAGCAGTTTGTGATTGCAAGTTTATTTAATCAGAACCAACACAAAGGCCCACATCATCAGACATGTTGTGAACGAGCCAGTGTCAAAGCCTTGCACAGACTTGATAGCTGATCACGGGGTGATCCCAGCCTCAGGTTCTTCTTCATGAGCTTTGTCTTGGCACTGACTCACAGTGGTAACTGGGGTGGTGAAAAACACTAACAAATTGAAAAGAATACATGATTTTGTGGCACCTATCCTGTGTGAAATAAATATGGTGTTTGCACAAGAATAATTCTGAAAGAATAATTATAGGTATTCGATCGTTCGCCTGAATTTGACATGTTTTTATTAAACAAATTGTCAAAAGTTTGGACTTGCTCCCATATAAATGTTCCTGAGAAAATGTTAAAAATCACATTGACATGTGTGATAATTCAAATTATCAAAATAAATCCAGTCTTGGAATGTAGACTGTATTTAATTTGTCCAGATAAGAATTGTAATTTCTATAAAAATACTTCCTGTAAAACATTGAGTTGTTTCTGCTAGTCATATATTGACCAAGAGCAGGACTGAGGATGTGTTTATACAGCAGAGATTACATCTCAAAAGTTTGAAAATCCGGTAAGAGGAGTGTTGGAAGAAGAGTCAACACGCTACCATGCTGGAACATCTGGTAACACAACACATACCAACGCAGCTTTAAATACATTGTTAATATTGAGAATTTAACTAAACTACTTGGTTAGGTTTAAGGAAAGTTGGTTTGGGTCAAAATAATTAAATTGAGTTAGTAACTTAAGTTAAGTAGTTAAGGTTAATTAGTCAAAGTGGACTTTTGGTTTCACACGGGACATGAACACCAGCCTCCTGGGTGAAAGTGCTGTGTTTGTTTTCACCCTCCATCCTCCATGCAGACTTCCTTGCTCTTTATTTTCCATCTACTAGTGTCTAATATTGATAGGCCATCAAATGACACATGGAAAATATAGTGTTTTTGTGATGACACCTGTTATGACTTGCCATGGGCTGCTCCTAGATCATAAGGGAATAACATAAATACTGATGTAACACTGATATGGTAAACCTCAGGGACATGTTCTGCATATTGTTCCCAGGGTCACGCCTTACAGAAATGCAGAACATGAGATTCCATGTGTTACTTATGCTTTTGGAACAACAGCTCGAGTGCTGCTGTGACGTCAGGACTCTACCTAGAATACAAATAGTATAGTTTTGTGGTTTGGTGCTTATACAAAAACGACCAATTACATCATGCCTGTTAAGTGAGCATTTTGGTTTCCTGTCATATACAGTACACATTTGGTTACATTATTATGGTAATGATATAATCTTTGGCCTCCTTGTTCCAGGCACAGGTTATGAAAACCCATTTCCTTCCGAAGAAACTTAGGAATGACAAAATGAAAGCCTCATGGCAAATTATGAGAAACTTAGCATAGATTTTGACTTTCGAAGTCAAACTTATGAGATACTCCAAATCTATACGTATTAAATCAAAACCATAAGATTTTAGGGCAAGACGTTTACTTAGTACTGTGTGTCGAAATCTCAAGACATTAGTATCAATGTACTGCTGGTTTTGAATTGACTCATAATTACAGCTCCTCAAAAATTGTAGGAAGCTAGTTAGAATTAAAAGGTTGACTTATTATCTTCTAATTTTGACCCTCAATAACATAATTTTGAATTCTTTCAGTTATATCATGTCTTATAAATTTGAATTAAAAAGTAAAATCTTTTGGAACAAAAAAAGGTCACACATTTCTGTTATTGTTATTCCTAATATTTCACCTTGCATTCTTTTCCTGGCAGAGATAGGCTTCCATAGGATTGGGAGAGTTACATCTGGAGGACCTGCTTAGAGGATCCACACCACGACTCATGATCCAAGCCATGTACAGAATCAAAATTAGTTTGCTTTAACAATCACAATTATAGCCATCATAAATTGAAATTATAGGTCATTAAGCAAACAGACACTCGACTGTCTTTCTAGCATCACCTGCCATTATCAACCATAATTTACAAAATTATCTGAGCGTCTGTAGTCTAACAATTATGATGTCTTTTCTTTTCACGTCTCTGAGTCCAAGAACCCTTTTTTTAACAATTGAGTTTTTTTCAGTAACTAATGAACCCTTTGCACAGTTATACAACACAGATTATCTGAATGATATCATTTAGATATACTAGATGTTGCAAATGAAACATGGCTAACATTCTGCATTTAGTTTTTCTCGCCGTTTCTGAGTGACTCTTATGTAAATTGTTTAACTAGTTACCTGGAAAGAGTACATTCATAATTACAGCTCCTAAATGTGTGCATACTTATAAAAGACCACCTGTGCCCTTCAACATTTTCCAAAGGGAACTGTGCCAGGAAAAGTAAATGCAATGTGCGTTCATTTCAGGCGGAAAACCCCCATAAAGCTGTCGTTTTTTTGCATAAATATACCATGATAACATAATAAGTAGGCGGCCTCAGTTCAAAGCCGCCCCCTGGAGTGAGTTAAAAAGTCCACGCAGAGAATAATCTCTAATGTGCTGAAGCTACAACGGGCATGATGGAACAAACCTGGGAGAAAGATATTCAGTAAAAGCTGTTATTATAAATGAGTAACTACCCTTCAATACTGCGGGCTTGAAGTATCGACTGTTACTTTTCCAGTAGGCTGTTTGAATAAATCAAAGAAGTAAAGTCATGTTTGGTTTGTTGAATGTTCTCATTGATGCATGAGACAATCAACTTGTGAACACTGTCATGTCTTTTCTCTTAGTTTTCCATAGAGATGATGTTTTTTAGCCATTCGTCCACCACTTTGCTCCAGATGGAAATATCACAAAAAGTAATAGATCACATAACTCAATATCTGTGGTAACAATGGCAAAACATGGGGAACAGACATTCACGGTTTCCAGACAAGGAATCCTCTTGCGCCACCATGTTGTTGACGTTTGTGGTTTTAAGTGAAACGTCTCAACAATAATGGAAAGGCTTGCCATGAACTTGGCTTCACACATTCAAGCCCCCGTTAATATAAACTCTAATCCCTTTGGTGATCGCGACCTTTCATCTCGCATCATCATCTGCACAAAGGTGTCGAGACATTGCCTCTGGCATCGGCCTCAGATGTACTTTGTGTCTTTTGCTATTGAGCAAAGTGCTTTCATGCCGACATGTTAAACTAAGATGGCAAACATGGAAACCGTTATACCTGCTAAACATCAGCACGTAGCATTGTCATGCTGGCGTTAGCATCCGGCTGACAACACAGTGTAGCATGGCTGTTGAGTCTGACGTTGTTTGACAGTTGGTGGCATCACTGCTCGTGTTTAGTACCCAGTTCTTCTGATCACTGCACACAAACTGAAAGATTTAAAACACATTTTCTGTCAGTGGGAATAACAAAGTGAAACTGAGGGCTCAAGCTTTCAGTAGATACAAAAGAAAAACATATATATTTATAAAGTGTTTTGGTGTGATGTCTCCTGGAATCGAGAATGGATAAAACAATAAATACTTAATTAAGGAGTTATACATTTCCCCCTGGAAAGGCCTTGAGGTTTAAAATGATCTTATTCCAACTCTTCATTGAATCTGCATGTTGGTTGCATCACTTTATCAGATGAAAACATTGTATATGGGTTATGCACATTTTAAACACATTACCCCATAATTCAGACTTTATTTGGCATCTGTGAAAACTCTGGATGTGAACAGTTTGGCAGCACGGCATACGTTTGTAAAAATGGTTGCATCTTCCAGGAGGAAGCCTATAAATGGAGTGTGGAGGACATGTAATGTCAATAGGAAATTGATGGATCAGGAGCGGAGCTGAAGAGCAGGACGGCTCAGCCATAGAATTAGACAGAATATCTAATCAAGCAAAACATTGTTTTACTCTTTTCTTCCTGTCAAGATGTCATGTAAGATGTTGTATTCCAAAGCTGCAATTTCCCAGATGATGTATCTGACTTTTAAGTTCTTTATTGAAATATCGACTACAGAATTGTTTGCTGTGAAATTTGGTGCACGTATTTGTGGTCATCCTAGAATGAAAATTGTATTTCGTCCAAAATTTTGATCCATGACCAAACACCTGTACAACGATTGGCATTCCTCATGTGTGCATGTCCGCATGCTGATGGCAGTCAGCAGCTCTACAGAACAAACAGATTGGCTGGAGACTCTTCGTCTTTTCTTCCAGTAAAATTCAAACAATCTATTTTTCCGACAGTGATTTGCAATGGTTTGGAAGGGACAGACAAGCGATGTGGTCCTGTTTGAGGGGTGTCGGTTGATGCGTGCCATTCTAGAGGACAAACAATGTACTTTGCCTTGGAGGCCTTGTCCTTCCGGCAAAAGAAACATTACACCACCCTCCCCCTTTGTCCAAATGGTGCATTGCCAACATTAGTACAAAGTGTATACTTGTACTTTCATAGAATCTTGGGTGGATTTGAGTCAAAATGGTTAATTTGTGATGTGAGAAATCACATGACGGTATGAAGGTAATGTACTGAAGATTCATGTCAGTGGAATGAGTGTGCAGTTAAAATTCTGGTAAAAGTGAGTTTAAGTGGGTTTACGCTCCCCTGCATCCTGGTCATAACTTTGCTAAGTAACAGATGTTTGTGGTTTATTAGGGGAACAATTTATGAAATTCACTTGGCTTTGGAAGCAGCAGAGGCATTATTGAGCAACAACTGAACTTTAAACAGGCTGTCAGGATGGATTTGGCTGATTCTGAGCCATGGAGCGCTCTCCTCAGTCCTTGTGGATCGACTACTGTACGGTAAGGCGGACGCAGCTGAAGATTTTCTATTTGTAAATGTAAACAGCGAAACCCAACTCAACTCGCCTGCTAGTTATTTGCTAACTAGCTATATGTTAAATCTTTTCAGCAAAAAGTAGTGAACTACACTACTGATGACTTTTGATAGTTTTTTGTGGTTTTAATGGCCGCTGATGAATTCTCATTTTCTCAACAAATATTTTTACAACATGGGCTCTCTAAACAGAACAGCCATATTGACACTGGCATCACACAACTGTATTCTTGCCCGAGTCCAGAGGCACGGAGGTTACGGCTCAGTGAGATATCTCTGAAGAGGAAGCAGGCTGATCTGCATGCTGAACCAATTCATTAAAATCAAACTGTGAATCAAAACATCAAACACTGCTGCTAGAAGACTTGATTTTAAGACTAATTCCTAATGCAACAAAAGGAAGGTTTGATTATAATTCTACATAATCAGGCTCAGGAAATAGACCGGTCTATGTTTATTGCAAATATTTCCTCACCTTCCTCAGTGAAGAATAAGAATCATGCAATGCAGGAGTCATTTCAGGGATCCGATCCAGGACTGTAGGAATATAGTTACTGGAAGAGCAACAATGACATCACCCCCTTAAAACTAATGGCTATTATTCAAAAACATATGTCCGCCATCCACATGTGTATTCCACCCCCTTCCCCTGCTCACTTGTGGACTGAAAAAGAAAACAATTGTTTCTCTGTTTCATTTCCCTTGCAGGTAAGCCCCTTCTCCCCCTGAATGGTTGACATCGTCTTCATCGCATGCTGTGCTAGCGAGAGGCAAACCGCCTGATGTTCAGGGCAGTTAGCAGCCAGAAGAACGATATGACTAATCTACCCGTTTGACTAAGATCCCAGAATTCCAGAGGAACCTGGTCCCTCACGCCGTGCGCCGACTCATCCCTCTTATCGCGCCCTGCAGGCCAGAGACATTACTGCTTTGCACTGTAGCTCAGGGTCAGTTAAGGAGCCCAGAACATTCCTGCTGTATTCAGGAGACTTTGTAAATGTATGCATCCACACATTGGAGAAGCTCTAGTCGAGCTAATGTTGCATTTGTTTAATGTCCAAATCCAGTCCAAACTGTTTTAAAGAGTATGGAGCCACAATAAATCATTTTAAATGTGTTTTCTACATATGATCTGGCTTTATAATGATGCATATCATGGCTGACTGAGCTGCCGATCAAAATCCTCCTAAATGACCTTTTAAGTTGCTGGCTACTGGTGGTGGGCCATAAAACAGAGAATACAGCTATACCGTTCAATACAAAGACACTTTTATAGCTGTCGGGGAAATGGCAGCAGCTTTGAAACCATATCCATAATAACAGAGAAGTGCCTCACTCTTTAAAACCTCAAGACTCGGCCACGGTTCAGATATCCATAAAACCAAACATTTGGACCTGGTGAGGACCAAAAAAAATAAAGTCATTTTACAATGGCTTATTCACTGACAATATTGCACTATAAGTCTTTATAACACTTTATCGTTTCCTCCTGTTAATGTGAGGATGTGGAGTCTTAAATAGATAGTGGTGTCCAAAGGTTCTCCAGATGTGCCTTTGAAAGGCAGAGGGGAGGAGAAGGAGAGGAAAGTGAGCCTTCTCTGGAATGGACTTAGTCATAGACTGCATCCACTGGGATGTCAGAGGTTGGACAAGTCTTTGGGAAGTAGTTTTCTGAAATGTTAGGGTGCTAAAGTTTTTGTAGGAGATACCTCTAAAACTGTATAGCACAAGGTTTCAACACTTGTGAATAGTGTGAACAAAATAGGCTCTGCGCACTTTTAAGTTACACTACTTATTGTCAAAAAATGACATACCAAAGTTCATCAGTCCTTTTATCAGTCCTTTCTGTACCCGGCCTGTGGACCATTGGTTCCCCCTGAAGATGTAGTGTTTTAAAGCAGTTCCCAAATGTTGTTCTTTTTTCTTTTCTTTTTTTAAAGGCTCCGTAATTTCCAATATTAGCAAAGAATCCCAACCCTACATCGACGGGTGCGATCAATGTGGAAAATAAAATCAAGAAAAATACCTGATAGGGATGGACCGAAACCCGGTGTTAGACCAGCACACGCACACGCACACACACACACACACACACACACACACACACACACACACACACACACACAGAAAAGTCAGATCAGAGAGGCCATGGTGGAAACAGTGAAGGGAAGATAACTATAGCAACTACGCTCCTTACTGTAAGGGAAAAAGCTAATACTTAAGCCTAGTTCATGGTTCTCCGTCAGAGAACGCGACGCAGTCGTTGAGCATTCGAAGTTCTGCGTCGAGGGAACGCGTTGCCTGCAATTAACCGCCATGCCGCCAGGTGGGTGTGGCTGTGTGGCTGTGTGGTTTCAGAGGTTATATAGGGGCCGAATCCTTTTTCTTCCAGTCACAGTAAACAATGGCGACCAAGTTGGAGCGGCTGCATTTGGAGTTGGAGCTCATCAATATTGAAGAGCAAATGCTTATATTGCAAATGTTGAAGCGCAGGCGACAGAGAAGACATTTGCGGAGGTGGTGTAGGAAGACAAACCGGAAAAAGCAACTGCCGGAAATTACGTTCTAAGCGGACCAATCACAGCGCTTACGGTCAACAACAGTGTGCTCGCTCGGCAAATAGCGGCTGATCCAAACGAGTTGAATCAAAACTGGTCTGTATGTAGTGTAACTGCTTAGCTTAGCTTGCCACGTATGTCCATACAATGTGATATCCATCCCCACCTGCATGGTACCAAGAGTGAGTGGAGTAGAATCAAGTCACACTGTCAGATAATACATAATCTTGTATATCTAATACAGCAGACTATCGTGTTTTCTTGACATAGAAACACTGAACTCATGTTGAAATATTCATCATCATCAGCTTTGGTTTTTCTTTCTCTATCCAATCAGACTTTCCAGTTGTCAACATAGCAGCATGTTACCATACACTGTGCTATTAATATTGGAGGCATAATTGCATACTTTCCTAGCCTCTGACGTGGAAACAATCAAAATAGTACTTCATCGGCTTTGTCAATTTGAATTTTTCGGTGAGATGACGAATCCGACAGCATGTTTTGTGCAGATCATCTCTTAATAGGACAAAGCTGGATCTTGGCCGCTGGTTTTCTGGGCCTCGTTTGAAGGCAGCTGAAGCAATGATTAGAAAGCTACGTCTACATCTGAGATATATTTTCCAATACCAACGGCATTACTGGAACCAGATGGGGCAAGACGTTGGTCCGTTTGATACTTCCTGGTTTTTAACAAGCCTTTTTATTGACAGAATGGTTTCATGTTTTGTTGTTTACGCTTGTTCCACTGGCATGATGGATTTCAGCTCGTAAAAGTTTTTACATGAAATAATCGGGTTACTCAAATGTATATTTCTTGTGCAGGAAAACACAAACTGCCTGTCATTTGCATGTGAACGTTCATGAATGGAATGGTGGAAGTCCTGCCTCTTCAGCATGGAAACCATATCCATCAGCACAGACTTTGTGAAAACAAATCTTTTAATTTTTACTGCGCTGCCATTTGGTTAAGAAAGCATTGGAGTTCACTATCGGCATGAGCTGTTGATGTATATCTCGGGATTAGCATTTACACACCACATACCGAGGCGCCAACAGCCTGTGAAACCACAATGAACCCGTCAGAGAGATGGGGGGGAATAACAACATGCCAACGAGAGAGATGCTTCGGCGTGGAGACGTCATACGTTATCTTTCCAAAAAGTGTTAAAGTGTTACTTTGGCGGAGCTGAGAAACCCATGCTCTCTGTTTGACATCATTGTCATAGCAGAAGCTGGCTGTTTGGCAATGATGTTTTAAGAGCTGATGGTTTACGGTAATAAAAGAAGTCGTTGTAAGAGAGTTTTAAATGCCAAAAGTGTAGAAGTAACTTACATTGATATGGCTCTTATGCACACATAAAATAAGCAAATTAACTTGTATATATACATGCTGTATTTTCTTTTATTCTATAGCTGATCGTGAGATTTCCTCTACACTGATTGATTTTACACGAAACAGCTGCAACAGGATTACAAAAAGACATGGATTTTTCACTTTTTCATAAAAAGTCCTACTTCATTAGGATACACTGTCTAGGAGCAAATGTCTGAACAAAATTTCATACCATATGACATTTTTCCTGCAGTTGGTGAAATATTTCATTGGACTGAAGTGGTGGACCAACCAACCAACCAACATTACCATCTCTATACAAATCTGTGAAAAGAGATTAAATAACATAAGAGACACCATTCACTTTTCCATATTTATGTAAAATGTGTATGTACATGTAATAGGCAGCAATGCACTGCTGTTATTCAAATTTTAAACAAAATAATGCTAAAAAAAAGACCAGCAACAGTTGAGTAAAACAAACCAGAAGAGTTAACAATATTTGCACTTTGAACACGTTTGCATTTTTAAGCATGTATGATTTTCCATTACCAATGAATACCGATTACTGCAGTTAGACTGGATGTAGAGATACAGAAATGGTGAAAAGAAATATATATTTAGCCAAAAGTATTGTGGCAGCGCGCAATAAGAAATGAAGAAATCTGTCTACATGTTCATTTGTGATGCAGATTGGTGGTTATTCTCTTAAGACATTCCAAGAAATAAAAAATACATGTAACAAAGAAATGAAAAGGAAATTATAAAAAAAATCACGATGATCAAAAAGTTTGATAAAACAATCAAAAGGCAGCATCTTCTCATCAAGCAGTCAATAAGTTAACCCTATGAGGCGCTGCTGTCGCCCACTGTGTGTGCCTGCAACTGCCAATCATGTCGACTCATCACTAGTTTATGAGAGAGATGTAAAAGAATTGTTCAATATGTTTGTTGCTCAGAGATAAAAGGATTAATACCACGTTCGTGTCTGTCGGCTAAATATGAAGCTAGAGCTAGCAGATGGTTAGCTTATAGTAGCATTAAGCCCTGCAGCAGGAAGAAGCAGCTAGGCTAGCTCTGATGTGCCTCCCAGCAGCTCTACAGTTAACTCATTTAAACATTATGCAATTTGTTAAATCTGTACAAAAACCTTTACAATTCATGGGTTCGTACTATTGTATAAAGCCAGGTTAGCTGTTTACTCCTGCTTCTTGTCCGTATGCTAGGCTAAGCTAACAGCCTGCTGATTCTAGCTTCAGATTCACGGTCTAGACATGATAGTATCAATCCTCTATTTGAGCTCTCAGCAATAAAGGAGAATTGTATTTTCAAACATGTCCAACCATCCCTTGAAGCAAAATCCATTGACCTGTTAAATGAAAGTATCTACATGTAGTGAAAATGATTTCAGGGAGGAAGGGCTTTTACTACGATGAACGTTTCTTAAGAGAAAGAAAAATAAGAAACCCAACAATTTTGTTGTGGTGTCATCACACACCACAATCAATTAAAACGTAATAATGGACATTTCAAACATTTGTAAATATACAAAGATAGATCGATATATAAACAGGAAAATAGAAAGGAAAGTTGGGGATGTTTAATGCTCGTGCAAGTTCATATGTAGAATGAGATGCGACCAAAAATGGGGACGGGGGACATTTTATTTGAAGACATTCTCAAAGGCGGGGCATTTGTAGGTCTTGAGTTTCTTGATGGCCTTTTTGAACTCTTTGCTGGACTTGTCCCACTTGTGGATGCCTGTCAGGAGGTATTGCTTATCCACTTTGCGGCCCATGATTAGATACTGGTTCCCCAGGTTGTCAAGCTGCTGGCAGGGGCAGTCCGCGCCATTCTTCAGGTACAACACCAGCGTCTTCATGTCCTTCTTCTTCAGGTTGCCCTCTTTCAACATCTTTTTCCTCTTCTGCAGGGTCACCTTGCGGTCCATGTTTTCTCGCGTCACCTCCTTGATCTTGGTCTTGAAAGCTGCATTGGAGAAAAGGAAAACAAAACTAAACAGTTACATCGTGCTTAAAGGTGGATTAGTTCTTGTACAAAATGTGTGGAATATTGCATTCACTGTCTTTTCTTTCCTTTATTTTTATAACAATGTACTTTCCCTACTCTTAACATGTAATGGTTTGACCCGACACACAACCAATTCCTCTTTGTACGTCATTACACTTCACATAAGCACAACCTCCTGGAATGCCTGGCTCAAGGGAACCATTCACTGAATCTACACTACAATGAACAAGAATCAAGAAACATTTAACTGTGTCAGACTGTCAGGGTTGTGGTTTTCTGCTAACTTTATGTGAGATATTGCATTGAGGATCATTAGGTAACTATCATTAACCAAAGCAAGACTGGCACATTGACTGTTAAAGGGGTGAGCATTACGCTAAACGTTATATCTTGGTATATGTACATTTATATTATCCACGTATATTGGGAGATAATATATTTTCTGGAAAATCAATTGGGATATTATTGATTGATGAAATAACCAGAAAGGATTTCTGTTTCTTGGTAAATTGAGAAAAATAAATACCTGAAAAAGTATTTCACCAAACTAATGCAAAGACCATTGACTAGTCTACAACAGCCAGAGATCATAAAGCGTATAAGATGGTTCTAATGGTAGACAAATTAATATATGTTTCCCAACCCTTCACTGTTTTCCATTCCATTTCCTATTGTTGTCAAAGTTTTGATGAGGATCCTTTAAGTTTGTTATGATAGATATCATAAGATATGTACTGAGTGGGACATTTTACATTCGAAAAGTAAAGCTTAAAAAACGTTTCTAATTTCTGTACTGCAATTTCATTCCATTCACAGGATTCAAACACTGACGTTGTGTCATGGCATTCGGCATCTGATATCGACGCACAAGGCCGTCTTTAGCATCTGAGAGACACAGAGGGTTTCAAGTAACTCCAATGTAAACACCTCCGCGGCCATTTTAGAAGAACGAAAGAAGAAAGTATCCTTTATTGATCCCCTTGGAGAAATTATTCTCTGCATTTAACCCATCCCTGCCCTGTGAGGCGCCCGGAGAGCAAATGGGGGTTCAGTGTCTTGGACACACTTCGACATACGAACCGTTAACCTTGCGGTCGCAGGACGGCCACTCTACCCATGAGCCACAGCCGCCCCCAGTTTAGATGCTCAGAGCAACTACTCGGTAGTCAGGTGATGTAGTATTAAGAGCGACAATGTCTGCATAGAGACGCTGTGGGGGTGGATGGATGGGTCAAGCAAGCACAAGACTTTCACCCAGGAGAGTAACTAGGTAGTAAGTAAGTAACTAATTCATGCCATGTACGTAACATAAGCTACATAACTGAAGTTAGGTTATAAACATAATTATTTTTACCCAAACTATGATCTTTTACTAAATCTAACTCAGTAGTGACGCCAAGGGTTCCTGACAAAGACGAGTTGGGAATGAGAGCGGGTTTAAAAATACCATAGAAAACGCCGAGTCATGCTTAAGCTCTTTGTTCACTGATACATCGTTCCATGTTTTACTTACTCACACATAACACAAATATTGTAAAGCGAAAGATGCAACGTCATTGTATTTGATCAACCAATCACCTCGTGCAGCACACACACATTCCAAATGTACCCAGCATTGTACACAACATGGAGGCTCCCTGTTCCAAAACAAGAAGTCAAACTTGGGTTACTTCTTTCAATCAGGACAAAGGCAGCATACCACATCACCTCCTTGTCTTCTCACCTTTCACAATAAAAGCCCAATGCAAGAACACTGTGTACCAGAGGGACTTATAATTCACTTGGAGCGTTTTGCTTAAACTAGCTTGGGTTATACAACTGTCAGATACCTCTCTAGGTCAATAGCATCCCGGTAGTTGGTCCACTGCCTGCACAAATCTATTCAAACCGTGACTGAAAAAGTGCTGCAACTGTCGCAAATTTGCATTGCGGCTGTTATGAATAGTTTTGATGCAACATATTCACAGAGTGTTTTGCATTTTCAGTTTGTAAAGGCCTTAATTTTCATGAAAATAATGTAGAGCAGTAAACCAGTGCACACCTCTAGATTAGGCCTAATCTACCTAATTCTAACCTCTTTTTTTAGGATGTGTGTGCGGCACGGTGACCTCGTGACAGGGCAACGTAAAGGGGGAAAGGCGCAGCATGCTATGTCCAATCTAAGCTGGTGTCAGAACCAATCATGATTCATGCCGGAGACAAAGTCTTGTAACCTCTACATTGCAGGGAACGGCCTGATTGAGTATGAATCATTTTTACACTCCAGCAAAGATCTGGATAAAAATTCAAGTTCTGTCTAATTTCCTCAACAGTTTCAGACACCAAATCCCTCTTGACTCACTTTTCACAGAATTGTGCTTAACATAAAAAACCTGAATTGGCACTTTAAGAAGCTTCCAACATCTCATCACTTCCTTTGCGCCAGTATCTCCCATTGCTTTGCAATTAAAGTGTTAAAACAGAGCTGCCCTGTTTTTCCCAGTATTAAGAGTGCACATGCTCGGGATTAAGACTTTTATCCCCTGCCCGTAGTCTCTCAAATGGCCTATGTGAGGAGGCTTAGTGTTCAGTGAAATCAAAAAGGGCAGCATTCATAATTAGTGAGTCATAAAAGAGAAACCCTGGCCCACCCCTGATAGGACTTCATCTTGATAAATCCTCCATCCTCTATAATCCTTTGACGCTATGAACTTTCTTTGCACCTTGTGTTGTTTGAGAGCTTAATTCCTTCAGCAACTGCATACAGTAAGAGGTGAACACCAAATAATTGAACAGTTGTAACAATGCTGTCTTTTGCTCACCCTGTATCTACACGTCATTTCAATGTGCAATAAAGCAAATAACTATTTTCCGTGCAACGTGAAACTCCCTGCTGTAGGGCAGGCCAGCCGTTTGTCTTCTGAGAGCTGGTTCAACAAAAGTAAAGCAGCGTGAGCTACTCATAGCACCAAATAGTCATTGTCATAAGTTCTGTCTTACTTTAAGGGTTCTTCAATAATGTTTCAGCTGCTGTAGTCATAACCTCTATAAATAGGCATTTTGTGTTTGGTCACTAAGCAAAGCCTCTGTTGCTCCATTGTCAGTTTGGTAAACAGAGACTGTTGTTTTTCAGTTCCTTCACTTCTCCCTGTTCGTAGACTGCTAACAGCCCAAAAGGCCCATGAAAGGTTTCTGTGGACTTTGGGGAAGTGGTGCCAGACGTTACATGTTTTACTGACTGCAGGCCGGCTCATCCAGTATTTCTTGCAAAAGCCAAGAAAATAATACGCCTTAATTCGTAGATATCCCACAACATGTCTTTGTATCTTGAGTGAGGATGTACTTCTTTACCTTTTTTAAAACTAGATTTAGGTGTTTATGTATGACTGTAAATCATTTTTCTTTAAACAATCTCAAGTAATGCACTGTTACAATGGTGATTTGGTTCGGAGGATTTCCCTGACCTTTGACCTGATTCCCTCTGCTGGTTCAGAGGCACAGACGGGACCTCCAGGGTGTCATAACCCAGCAGGAGGGAGTGTACTGCGCCCCGTCCACAATAACAGAAACACAAGTGATCTGATGATCTGAAGTGATCAGTGCTGGGCGGCCCTGTTGTTTACAGCATTAGCAAAGGAAAGGAGCAATTTGGCAACGACAACAAAGTGAGCTGTCCAAGGAGGAGAGATTTAATTGGAAGGCACTGGAGTTTTTTGGGGACAATGAGGCACCGTAAAACCTTAAGCATAGAGATAAATTGCGGTGGGAACAAAGTGTTGAGTGGGATGAGCCGTAAATCTGTTACCAGCTGAGTGCTGCTCAAAATGGTGTGTGTGTGTGTGTGTGTGTTCATCAGTCCTTCCTGAAGAAAAGTGCTGGATCAAAAACCTGATACTTGTTATGGTAACTTTGAATTAACTTTGAAATAATTTACAAGAATCTTTCCTCCCCTGCCACAAGGATTTCACATCCAACCACCTCAAGTCAAAAGCCTTCTCTGCTTTTATCAGCATGAAACCGCCAGGAAAAGGCAATGCTGGAGCAATTGATGGGAAGCAATTATGCAGGGCGTCAAATGATAGAAAGGGTATTATCACAAAGAAACTACTTCACACTCAACTGTTACCTTAACCGAGAACAGACCTTTCACAACTTCCAGTAAGTGAGTTTTTTAGTGTCGAAAAATGCTATTCCAGTGCCAGGGTGTGGATATTTAGACATGATTGGTCCGTGCAGATGAATAAAGACTTCGGTGCAATTCACAGGTTCCTTCCTCGAGCGCCTCTGTGCTTTTCCATTCCCGTGTTCCATGGAGATGATCTATCTATCATATCTATTTTGTGGTCTTTATAAAAAAAAAAGTATTTATCTAAAACTGCTGCTACTTATCGAGTTGGTCCACTTTCAGTTAAGTCAGAAGTAGCAGGAGACAATCAGAATGCTGGTCTATGCTGGTCATCATGATTAAAGCTTGGGATGTTTTTTTCCATCTGCATATTTTCTTTTTCCTCAAGACAAAACATTTACTCATGTTTGGCTTCAGCTGCTGTCAGATATATTTATACAAAACTAAATTCCATTGGCCTACTGGAAAAAGCAACAAACAAATCCTTCAGCCTAGCTGGTGATATAACCAGTGATGCTATCTCTGTGCATTAGATGTTTACCCGCCGTAATCAGCTCCCGCACCACGCTGACATCACATTCCAGAGGAGGCTGGGCCCTTGTGGGTTCAAACCTGCAACGCAAGCCACACAGTGTCTCATCCTCGGCCTGGCACTAAACCTGTCTGTGTATCCTCACGTGTCAGCTCGTGAGGGGCTTATGACAAGCAAGCAAAACAACATCTGTCTTCATCTGAGATGAAACGAGCCAATTATGTGCCACTCTCCTCTTGGCAAACCGGGACTGAAAAAAGGCGAGGCCTATCACCGCAGCATAAACAGCAAGGCAATTCGTTAAACAAATGTAACTTTTAACTTTTTCTGAGAACATTGAAGCAAGTCTGTTTCCAATGTGCATCCAGTCTATGTTTGCCCGGAAAGGCACCTGGAACTCAAGCTGCCACAAGTCTTGGTCCAGCCAGGGAATAAAAAATGAAAGCCTAACATCTTGCATTGTGTATGCATCATGCGCATATCATTCCTGGAAGTCATCCTAACTGCAATTCAGTTGATGTCTGTGTTTTTAATGGAAGTCAAGACATTCAGTCGTACTGGCTTTCTCAAGCAAACATGTCCACAACTAAATCAAGTGCCCCATCAGCTAAAGATGTTCCCTCTTTCCTGGTTTGTTAATGTCGTTTTCTGTCTGGTTTCCAATCCAAATCTCTATTTAAATGAATATGTTCACAAAAGCTTTCTCTTATAACTCTTACATTTTCAAATATTCCTTGACTTGACACTTAGGAATATGCCTCGAGAGGCCATGAAACTCCTTCAAAATGAATCAGTCACACTTAATAATGGAAGCTTGATCAGCCTTTTCACTGATTTTTGTTACTTCTCAGATAGTTATGTCTCGTTATTATTGGCTTAGTGCAGAGAGTTTCCTCCATATTGTGTTAGCAAAGACAACACATGCCTAGCTTACTGAAAAGGCAACATGACATACAGTGAATTTGAAAAGCGACCACCAGTAGAAGACATGTCCGCTTACCATATTGGTGGAAAAAAAACTTGTGTGTTCTATGCAGTAAAATACCAGTTTTTCAAAAAAAGAATTTGGTGGCTTTGAGCATAAATGTCCCCTTCACTTCCCTGTTGGAAATGGCTCTCTGACGGTAAGGTAAAGTGGTCAAAATAACTAAATGAATGAACTAAACTAGACTTTAAACATGCAATGTGGGGGTTCAGTGTCTTGCTCAAGGACACTCCGACATGCGAACTATGGGGAGACCAATAGTCCAACTGGCTACCTTGCCAGTACAACGACTCCCCATGAGCTACTAACTAAATAGCCTACACTTACACTGATATTGATTTTCTTCGGTGACTAAAATATGTTTTGCTGCTGCCCTGTCCAGAGCAGTAGCTACATTGATTAGCGTCGGTGCAGGTCTCCTGTCTGTTTTTCATTCTACTGTAGGGAATAATATACTGACTGATTCCTCATACAACTCAACTTCAGAAAATCCAAACAATCCTTTGTAGGGTAAACCAAAGTAAAGGGTTTACAATGTATTTGACCTCATCAGAATTTTATAGAAATCAAATTTCAAATGAATATATTTGTAGTAGATGCTATTAAAAAAAAAAAAAGGGGTCTATCATTAATTTCTTCATACATTTAATGCCCCTATGTGCAGAAAATATTCTGCAACAACAGCCGTCCAGACTGCGGAACAGACATCCCACTTTACTACTGCGAGGACCTGCCACATAAAACCTTTATTGACCCCAATTCATTACTCACAGAACATCATCCTGGAGCAAACCAGACAGGCCCGGTGCATCTGACCAAGAGATAATAACTCACATGTTACCTGAACATTAACACCAACCAAGAACATTGCCGGCATGTAGTGAAGTTCTATGGAGTTCAGTGGACCAGGTATGGCATGGTCTGAGACTCAATGAGCTGTTCATACTTTGTTCAGGTTTCATGGACTGTTGTAAAGCTTGAAGATGGAAGATACACCTCATGCAATCTCATGCTGCTCTTCTGTTTCACGGATGGTTGTGATACATGTCAAGGCGTATCAGAGTGGGGTGTGTGCATGTGCGTGTCGTGTTTGCTGTCGAGAGGTCGCTTACCGAACTCGCTGGCACACATGTGGTCCAGCATGGCGTCTGTTTTCATTTCGTTGTCACATGGAGGGCAGACGGGAGAGAAACCTGTGGGTAACCGGGGGAAAAAGAGGCAAAATATCAAATACGAGTTGCGGTGATACCAGCAATGAATCATTCACATGGCATTATTCACATCACCACCCACTTGGCATGTGGTTAAAAGAACACATAGAGAATCAGAAGGGAAACAAAACACTCGTTTCTCATTTGAAATTACCCACATTGCTCTGAAATTCCAATCCTGCATTTCTGCACACACCTTACCTCTGTGCAGGCAGAGCTCCTAACTAGTGTCTGGTCTCTTGGGCTTTGTATGCTCTGATGACCTGACCTCAGTGAGGAATGTCTTCAGCTTTTATAGCCAGCTGTAACAAAGAGCTGCAGTAAACACTCTTCCTCACTCTTTGCTACATTGAGACGGTTTTCTAATGGAGCTTTCCATGAAGCTCGACGGCGACGCATGCGCCGTAAATGCACAAAGAAAGGATTTGAAATGTGGAAGGAACAAATGGTAATGATATTCAATCCAAGTTTGAACATTAAAAAAAATAAAAAAAGATAATAATTGCCGGCCCAAAGCCAAAAAACAGACGGAAGACAAAGAGCCATAATGTGTTTTTGCCAAAAAGTAATTCAGTCTCGAGGCATATCTGCGAATATTTTACCAACACGATTTTTCACATTTTTTTCGACTACCGCAACTGGTCGCTCCATGCCAAACAGCTGAGTTCACTTTCCAAACCAACTTGGACCTGCGATGCAATTGTAGCGTCCTGCAGCGTCTAATTCAAACCCAATGCATTTCAATGGACCCGAGTGTGTGTGTGTGTGTGTGTGAGGGGGGAGGGGGGGTCTGCCAGTTGTTCATTACATGTGTTTAACGAAAGCTTGTGAAACTAACACCCAGGTGTGAGGAGCTTATGAAAACAGACACTGTTTACAGAGTCACAGGGTCCCTTTGCCTACTTCAGCCGGGTTCCCCTTTAAATCAATTATCACCGTGGTAAGCACTCCTAGCTGACCTCTATTAACAATCATTAAGGGGCACGACTGAGAAAGATTACCGTGCTTTGGTTTCAGCTTCATCAACCTCAACATCAGATATTAATACTTTCCGTGGCAGAAAACTGAAAACCTGCCATCCTCCTAAGTAACAGGCCCGACTCTGTCCTGTCCGCAGACCGTTGGCTTTATTTATCACCTGCGCCGACGACGAATGGGAGCAGGTGATGTCTGCAGAGCGTGGAGCTCTGTGTGGTCCCTCTTTTCCAGAAAAGCGGGCCTCTGTCTGTCCATGCCACCATGTCTGTCAGTAACACCCCCCCCCCCCCCCACACACACACACACACACTCTGCAGCCACGCGGGACATGTTCACTCCACAGATACAGTGAGCACTGTGTAAACGCTGGAAGATCCACAGTCCCCCCATTTACGGCCGACTTCTTCAGCCAAAATGTCCTCAAGTGGTGTATTTACAGCTCAGGGTTGAAATATAAGTAAATTGATAATTCCGTTGATGATTGAAATCGCCCTCTATTTCATGGTGAAAGTGAATGAGGTGGTTGTTCTTTTCCTTCTCTGGTGGTGTTCACCTCACTTAGGCAATAAGAAGGAACACCGAACCGAAGCTTCAAACCAAAACTACCCGGAGTCAGCCCACGCTTTATCTTCCCTGGACATGCTGCTCTCCTTCTTTTTTCAGGATTTCTCTGGTATTTGTCTGCTTGGCCCATTGTGTTTGTGTTGGAAGAGCATTTTTCTGGACTCTTTCCCTGATGTTGCATGAGGTGTCTGACTCTGTTTCATACCAACACACACCGTGCCAACAGATTTGGGGAATGTGCAGCCAAGGAGCCATTAGCGATAGCCTCCAGACTGCATTTTAATACGCCTTATTCGGAAACTGTGTTTTTCGAATTATGTCTTTCCATCTTTCGGCAGTTTTAAGGCATTTGTCAGGGATGCTGCGGTAGAAAATAGGAATTAATAGATGCAGGTATTCGCTGCTGGACTTCCTCCCAGCATTGTACTCCAGCTCAACGAACACCTTGGAATAAATCACTACCATCTGTTAGAGCTTTTTCAATATATTACTCTGAGTCAATAGCGAGCATCTTCACGTTCACATGGAAGCCGGAGTTTGGCCGTTTAAAGATGTAAAAAGTAAAGGTAACCGCATGAGACGTATTATGAGGAGCATTGGGGTTGACATTGTTAAAATGAGATCAAATCCAGGGTGTCACAGATGATTTCCCCCCTAAAAGGTTGTATTTGGTTTGTTTGTGTTGAGATTTGCATCTGCAAACACACCTTCAGCCCTGAAACAACATTCTCAAGCCCATTTAATGCACGGGTGTCGACTTTTACACAGGGCCAAAGTGGTGGCTGTTTGTGCTCCCAGTGGTAGTTACCCTGAGTTAGGGAGTCAATGTTTGGTGATATTAAGGAATCACAAATGGCAGCCGATTGACGGCTAAGTAATGGGTAATACATTATTTAACTGTAGTTCATTTATCAAGAAAGAAACTGAACTCAGTGTGGAGGAGGCTTGGATGTAGGGAAATAAGATTTACACAAAACATTGTTGAAAGCACATCAGAAAACCCAAATCGCATTTAGTGTATGCGTCAGGAAAACTTGCTCATGACCTTTCTATAAACAGATTAAAACCAGTAACGTGGGATGGTCTCTCTGTCACTATTTTCTGGGATTTTATAACCCTACATTTTTGTATTAATTAATAGAGACAAAGTCTGATAGACAGCAGTTGAATCCATTATGAAGAAAGAAAGAAAAAAACATTAGTTGACGTATAATAATAATAATAATCGAAAATATGCCTCTATTAATTTGACTACCACTTTTTACCTGAAAAGAAGGCTTTTGACCAGACATGACCCTCCTCTCCATCAGCCGCCGCTAACGTGCTCTCGAGCCAGGCATTACAACCACAGTACGTCCCAACACTAACATGCATGCGACAGGTAGGGCTAATAATGAACACCTCCCATCGGGGAAACCGACCCCCACGTGCGGATTACCTGTCGGGTTGGTGGCCTCGGTGGAATTGGGCTGCGTCATAGCAATGCACACTTCGTCTTGGGGGAACTTGTCGCAGGTGAGCATCTCCGGCCAGGGGAAGCCGAACGCCTCCATGATGGGGATGCAGCCGTCCCGCACTGCCTCGCACAGCCAGCGGCACGGGTAGATGGGCCGCTCCAGGCACACGGGCGCAAAGAGCGAGCACAGGAGGACCTGCGTGCCCGGGTGGCAGTTCTTGTGCACCAGTGGCACCCAGCTGCTGGCCTGCTGCTTCACCTCCGCCATGGTCTCGTGCTCCAGCAGGTTGGGCAGCAGCATCTGGTCGTAGCCCACGTTGTGGCAGAGCCGCAGGTCCTCCGGGATGTCCACGCACTGGGGCGGCTTGCCGTAGCTGCGCCCGCCGGTGTACATGTCCGACTTCCAGCTGAGGTACTCGTACTCTGACGCTCTGCACGCCGACAGCAGCGCCACTGTCGCCGCCAGTCGGATTATCCTCCAGACGGATGCAGGAGCAGACCTCATCGTTGTGTTGTTGTTGTTGTTGTTGTTGTTGTTGTTGTTGTTGTTGTTGTTGTTTTGCAGCAGCAGCGGAAATAAAATGAATGCAACTCAGCGCAGCTCGGACAGCACTTACTTCATGAAGAAATTCAAAGTAGGAACAAAGTGAGGGGAAGAGAGGCTGCGCTGTGCGGCTCGGTGCGCGTCGGGTTGGTGGTCTGGGTAAAGTCCACAGGCTCTCCTCTGGCTGCAGCCCCCGTCGCGCTCCTTTGGTGCGTCTGGCTCCGACGAGAGTTCGGGGAGGGAGAGCGCTCTGCCTGCGCGCGGCCTGGAGACAAGAGCGGCTTGTAGAGCTCCTCCAGCCAATCGGAGCGCGTCTGCTCCTTTTGGGCACTGTGCTGTCAGTCAAAACGCTTCATTACAGAGTGTGTAAAAAGTCCCCAGGAGCCCCCTCCTCTCACTCCCCTGCTCCTACTTCCTTTGTCAAAACCAAACACAGAATTAAAAAGTTAAAAAGTAAACTTTATACATTACTTTTGATGTAAATTGCACGGAATAAAAGCGCCCTTCTTTCACTCCAGTCCCAAAGTGTGGTGCAAGGAACAATATGAGGATGAAGGAAGTTCATACTTTGATTAATGATGATAATTAGTATCCCGACAAGAGAATGAATGCACACCCCAGAGTGCCTCTCCTGTGGTATCATTCCATTCCTCTCACAGAACTTGTTTTACAAATAATTGTGTATCTTCTGAAACAGTAATTGAACTCTTTCCTCAAGTTGCGTAGTAGATGTATCACCTTGCTTTATTTGTAAAACACAAGCGTTATTTTTTCTTAAATGTAGAATGTAAAAGTACCACCAATATCAAATAATATTATATAATATGAAATATGTCATTCCATCTATGTTTGGATCAGCAAAAGAGGAGCAACCCGGGAAACGAGAGACATTTCTATATCTTGCAGCTGACAGAATGTGCTTTTTAATTTTTGTTAAAGAGGATTCTAGCTTTAGAAGTGCAGTGCATGTTGTTGCTTAGATAATGCTAAAACACGAGAGTCACAAACTGGGTCAAGGGCTTCATTTCTTTACAGTGGTTCCCAAAATGTGTAGCAGGAACACAGCAAGTCCCTGTGATGTAGCCGGATCTTATTTAACAACAAACAGTTGTCTTGAGGAGTTACTGTGCATATTATCTTATGTTATTGATGGGGGTTGGTGATCTAATGCAGCTCTCTTTGTGCTCGTTGGACATGCAAACGTTGGAGAAGTGCTTCCTTACCCGGCCTCCACACTGCAGACTAGAGTCAATTTGCTGAGCCCCGGGTGTCCATCTCCTCCCAGCTTCGCCTCGTTCCGTGGAAAGACTAAGGTGTAAATTCCCTCTATTTAAATGTGGGCCAATTTGCATTCCATTGTGTTGGTAACAGTTCTCGTGGAGCAACAGAAAACACACAGCACCTAATTAGATTTTAAGTGTGGATGCAGCAAACACAGACCATTTAGAGTAATGGCTTTGTTGAAGTTATTCATCAACTGAATGTGTTCTACAGCTGTCTCCACGAACCGCAGAGGACGCCGCTCACCTTCGTCTTCTGGAGCCGAGGCCAGGAGAAGACATCCTGCGTGCCGCTGCAGAATGTTAAACGCATTATGCAGCACGGATGGATGGCGACAGCTGGCACCGCAATCAAAGTTTGCTGCTTGACAAAAGGTTGACGTGACAAATCGGCGTGTCAGACAATTGCTCTCAATCCTCATTGAGTTGTAATCAAATCAGAAGTCAGGGCAACATTTAACGCGTTGATTGCTCATTAATTAGATTAGCTGTTGACTGAGACCTCCACATTGCGATCTGTATGCCAAAGTGGTGATGCGCGCTGAGAAGAAGGCCAGCTGATTCTCCAAAGCACGTTAAAGACGACACCTCTGGTAACATTTCAAATAAACGATGATGGTTTAATAAGGGTGGCTGTGCTTATGGCGATGATGCACAGACAGCTTTATGGGCCGATGGCATCCAACAACAGTTTGTACATAGCCGGTTGCTACGGCAAACATAACATTTCGGAGACAGGAGTTTTTCCTTCTTCTTCTCCTCCTCCAGACTAGACCTGGCTTTGCTCACATGCACAAGGACGCCTCGTGTCAGGAGCAACAGGCCTGCTGAAAAACAGCGGTGAGCCCAAACCTCAGCGAGACAAAGAACACGCCGTGAGCGGTGAGGTTTGCATTTACTGAGTGCGTACGGCAGGGGGAAAAAAAGCTTCTGCAAACAAAAGCAGATATAATTATTTAGGTATGGATGTCACTGTTATCACTACCACGTTCACGTTCCCAAACTCTGTGCTTTAACAGTGTGTGACTAACAATAGAGCGACTAAATATTTGGACTTTCGGGCCTCTGGGAGGACGGAGTTTCCCAAAGACGAGCGATCCATCTTTATGGAGTTTAACGTCGCATATATATATATATACATATATATATATATGTACATATATATACACGCATCGCCATGAAAGGGCATTTTGAGCCCAGGCGGAACGAACATGTATGTCATTAAGCATCCGTCATCAGCGAGCGCTGGCTAAACACCAGATCTGCTTCAGAGCACGACGACGTCAACGTAGGCTGACGAGGTGCATGTACATGACGGATGCTCAGATGTAGAAATAACAAGCACGCCTGCCTTATGTCAGGTAACACCAGCAGAGTGCCGAGAGCTATGCAGTTATATCGAGCACTGTACCACATTGTTTCATTCTGTGACATTTTGTTTTCTCCAAAGTATCCGGAGCTCCATAATGGAGAGATGTGTACTTGACTTAACTTGACTTTCCACGAGCAGCTTGGAAGAGGGGTTGTCATGGAAAATACATAATTGCTACATTGTGGGTGATTGGCAACAGACTTGTCTGAAACTGTATGATTCTCAACATTTAAATGTGTTGAAATGTCAATCTGGTGAGCTTTCCTTTGACTAAAGACCGACTCCCCTTTTTGGAGTGTTCCTTATGAAGCCGTGCAGATCGCCTGTCACTCTTCCCTCAGGTTAATTCACCTTTGACCCGATTGAGCTCCCCTAATGGCGTCACTACGGTTAAAGCAAAGTACTTGTTGGGTGTTTGAACCTTTTCCAATGACATATTATCACCAAATAATTGCTTAGACACATCCAGCAACGCCATCAATCATGTGGACTTGTGTTGCTGGACACCTGATGAATGTTAATCCCATCTCTCTTACTTTTTGATCTCCATCAACTGCGGGAAATATTTCCCTTCAGCAGCTGAATGCTCTGCTGTGTTCACCGGCTGGTCTCCAGCGGTGTCTGTTTTCTGGTTGCTGATGCTGTACAGTTGGTGTACAGCTGCCTGCTGTGTATGAGGGCGGCGAGAGTCAACCGAAAGAGTCCTGGAGCTCTTCGGCCCAGAGCTAATGAGCTGAGACTCACGGTGGAGCTCCGTGAAGCCGATAACTACCTCTGGGTCCATCACTCCCAGAGGCCCCACTCATATTGTCACATTGTTTTTACCTTCTAATTTGATACATTGTTCAAATAAAATATCCATTATAGCTGGTAAAGACAAGAAACCCTGTTTGTGTAATTGGGGTTGGAGAACCCTGACGATGCCGAATATGGTCCCCATTAGTCACTTTGACACAAAAATTAAAATATCTTTCTATATCTAAAAGAACCCATTGTGATGTCATCAGTGGCTTATCTGGGCTTGAGTGGGGAGACTAAAATAGTCTAGTTAAAACAAATCTACCAAGCATGGAGGTTTAGTAAAAAGATGCTGTTGGTTGCATTATAAGAAATGTAGGATTGAGTGTGTTGTAGCTTTGTGCATATTACAAATTGATTGTGGGATCAAATGATCGACGTACACTGCTTAGGGCTCATACAAGTAAATAACGATTGATCTATACTGCATAATCAAAATGAACTTTGATGATAAAATAAATGATAGTATATATAGTATTATTGTGTGTAGTGGTTCACTGTACTGAGACATACACATATAATAACAGTAAAACAATTAAATATACACATTTCAGAAAAGTAGAAGAAATATATAAATCAACACTTGCACTTCACTAAACTTGTTGTTGACCTCGGCTGTCGGTTTAAAAATAATAAGCATTTACAAAAAGTGGTCAAGAGAATTAAGAAAGCCTTTTTTTTGTACAGAACTTGTTCTTCTTTTTTCTCACCAACTGCCTCGTGATCTTCTGTCCGGCTACCAGCTGCGATTATCAAGGATAATCACGCACTCTTCGAGGGAGTTTCGCAAGAGCCCCAGTGCTCGGCTGCCTGTGAGGACTTGCCTGGATGCACGGCGCTCGCCGTGACTAATGCAGGCAATTTGTGACATTTGGTTGCAGACGAGGAGAAGAAAAAGTGAGGAGCGACGTGAGTAAGTAAACACACTGCAGTTACTTCAGCGTTAGGATGCTTGAAGACTGAGGCCAAAATACCTCTCACATAACTCATACCTCGTGCTGCGGAGGCAGCATTGCTGCTCAGCAGGGGGGCGAGTCAACGCTTATCTGGCCCGCAGAGAGCCGAGGGTCCTCCAGCTCATTGTAGGCCTCACCATGTCACCATCCTAATCTGAGGCATGCTTCTTTGTTGAATGTTCGCTGGCGAAACACTTTCATACTTGATTTGGGATGTACTTTCACTCAGTCCGTGTGCGCATGCATTGTTCAAGTAACCGCCCAGAATTTGGAATGGGAAAAAAGGAGCTTTTTTTGTGGCAATGCCCTTGATTCAGTGGACGAGCGTGACTATAGATCTAATAAAGCACAGAGGAAACCTTGTGCGTTGCAGAATATGTGCTGCTGTTTTTGCAGAGGAATTGATTGAAGAGAAATGTATTTGTACACACACACACACACACACACACACACACACACAGATTTCCTCAGGGCTTTATTAAACTGGTGCGTGCAAGAATCACTTATCTGTAATTCTGCAACACCACAATACTCAGAATGCAGACCTGGCTGTCAAGCTTTGAATGTGTGCATCCCTTCTTCTGTTTGCAGATATCCAGCTTTCCTCCTCATATGGTGGCCATCCCCACTGCAGTCATGAAGCTGCATCGACGATCGATGGAATGGCTTCATCATGATTGTGTTTGTGCTTCAAAAAATGCCAAGATTCCATGAGAACATGAGAAAACCATCATGTTGAAAGACTCTGAGTATACTAAGAACACAGACATCACAGTGAAGGAAGTCTAGATTGACTGTATGTGGTGAGAAGAGGGGGACTTTAGCTTAAAGCCATAAATCAGTGCAAAAATGGCATGGACTTCAGCTCCAGTAATGCTCCATTCATCATCAACATGTTTGGCATTCATTTACAATTGGGTAATTGTAATTGTCTACTCACTCAGCATGAGTCCTAATCTACCAGGATTTTGTATTCAATGTTTTTTAGCTTTAGTTTTTTTGGGGACTTTTATACTTTGATGGAACCGAATGGCATTCAGAGAAAACCGCTGTGATCATCAGAAATGCGCCAAAGTGACATCATATGTCTTCTCACATCTTAGGATGGCCTATCAACCAGGATGGTCTGCAATTCTTCCATTCTTCTTTGTTAATAGCCGTTATTGGAAAGTGTTTGGCAGCCACTTTGAAAAAATACTTGGCAGGCGATTGGATGAACCATCTCTCAATCAAACTCTTTGGCTTTGAGATCAACTTCAAAGTGTAAATTTGCACTGTTGCACTCAATAACGAATCATGTAACAGTGCTAACCTTGGAGGGAATATCCGAAAATTGCCACCTCTCAATTCACCCGGTCTAACTAACTTATTCGTACCCATTCATACAGCGTTGGCCCAGCCTACTGGAGCAATTTGAGGTTGAGTATCTCGCCCAAGGACACATCCACATGCAGAGCATGAAGGATGAGCCGCTCTCCTACTGAGCCACATGGTGTCTGCGTAATGAGACGGTTTGCGCTCATGTTGACCACCTCCCGTTGTTAAATACGTTGATGGCAACGCTTCATTTGGCCAGAAAGGGTGTATATAAAGATATTTTAAATGGCTCTTATTTTTGTAGTTTTGTCCATCATTTATCAGTTATTACTTGGCGACATCCCTAAAAGAAGTCTGTTAGGGCAAGAAAAACAAAGAAGTCAGAAGATCATTCTGGTTTTGAACAAACTCCCAGCCTAGTAGAATATATTTGAATGAGAAAACCAAGGTGTCCTATAATGTGATTATCCACATTTTTGTTAAATTAAAAGATTGATAGCATTGTCATGCCTGATGGTTGGCTTACTTTAGCTTAGCATACAGACTGTAAACCGTGGGAAACAGCTATCCTGTCTCTGTACAAGGGTAACAATATCCACCAATCTGCATCTCTTAAACACACTAATATATACACTATATTACATTGATCTCTTATACACACTAATGTATACACTATATTACGTTGATCTCTTATACACACTAATGTATACACTATATTGCATTGATCTCTTATACACACTAATATATACACTATATTACATTGATCTCTTATACACACTAATGTATACACTATATTACATTGATCTCTTATACACACTAATGTATACACTATATTACATTGATCTCTTATACACACTAATGTATACACTATATTACATTGATCTCTTATACACACTAATATATACACTATATTACATTGATCTCTTATACACACTAATGTATACACTATATTACGTTGATCCTGCGAATATAAAAGTAGAAAAACTACTGATTGTAATTTTCCAGGGGTAATGTGCTGCACCCTTTCTTGGCTGGGAGCAGTGACTTCCTGGAATCACCACGGACTTCCTTGCAATCCTATGATGAAGACAAAACCTCTCAGTGGGTTCAGAAAGACTCTTCACGGGACCGCTTGTGCAGTCCGTTAACCTCCAACGAACCAACTGCGGCTGTAACTCTGTACTGTGTTTTCTAAAAGTTGCAACAACAAGTATTTGTGAAAAGAATGAAAAAATAGAGCCTGGTCAATTACTGTGTGAGAGGAGGAGTTTTTTTCTGATTCCAGAAACTTGCAAAATTGGACAAAAACAGCCTCCTTAATTCCAACATGGGAGCAGTGTTGGGGGAGGGTGTTTCAGGCACACGCTCAACAACCAAGCAAGCACTTTGTTTGAAGCACACTAGCCCCATTACAGTCTTATCACTTAGCAATGATGGAATGCTCTTGCAATCGCTCAACGCTGTGCCATGTGACGTGCTTTCTGTAGCTTGTAAGTGTAGGCTTATATAATGGGTTTATTTTCACATGTTAAATAGAGCTTTAACACTCCGTTTTCCATTTTATTCAATAACAACGTGTCCCACAACGACTTGACGTCTAAACAGAGCGACTCAAGAAAAGCATTGACGGCCGAGATGGATGGCAGTCAGGAGGTGCTTAATGGGGCCCTTCTTTTTGGTGGAACTTTCCATCTTTGCAGCACTCTCCCAAGGTAGGTGAACCAGTTGAGGGAAAGCAGTGGAGGACCTGTCCAAGGCAGCGCTGCAGTGTGGACACAGAGATGGGCTCTGTGGCACCCGGCGCTCATAGACATCCACACACGGGTCCTCCAGGCGCTCTCAAGGTGCATGCTGTCCGTTTAACACAAAGCAGGCGGTTCTGGCTAACATTAACATGCATAAACATTACAATTAATGAGCCATTGTGACAGCACAAGCTAAATGACCCACCCCACCCCACCCCTCCCCTCTCGTTAACAGATTTTTTTCATGTGATCGATTATGGCCCATCGCTCACCTTGAGATTAACACTGCAACTAAAATGTGCAACGATAAACAATCCCAGCTGCACTCCCCCTCCTCAAACACACACACACACACACACACACACACACACACACACACACACACTGGTGGCCCTGCTACCCAAATAGAGACCGTGTGGGGCCTTTTCTTCTTCTCACTCAGACTGAAGAAATGGAAACGGCCCATACTGTGGTCACTGAGAATAGCCAACAGCTTTTCAAATGCAAAAACCTCTACATCATTCCTCCTGTTGCTGCAGCACATATGCTGGCAGCAGCAGCGGATTCACGTAAAACAATCACATATCTGAAAAGCCACACATTGCAATCTCAGCCATATATTAGACTGAATTCATGTTAAATGATCCGCCCGGTTGTTGCAGTATTAAAAAACAGGAGTCAGCAGAGGTAAGTGAGCATTAAACAGAGAACGTGCTGATATGCCAGCGGGTTTTATTGCATTTTATCATGAGCTGTTGCCCAAAGCTGAGGTGATGCAGGCCAAATGCATCATTCTTGTCTTAGAACAACCAAATGGGAATCCTTCCAGTCTCCCCCCCCCCCCCCCCCACACACACACACACACGCACCGACCCCAGTGTGGGTTCAACTACTCCAGTTAATCAGGAAAGCATGTTGCCCTGAGTTAAGCCATCCTCCACAACTGGAGATTCTCTGCACCGCTCCACCCATTCCTCTTATTACACTGTTGTTGGGAAATTCATAACTCATTTGAACATCCCCCTCCCCACTTTCCCTAATTACCCAGAAACTCAAAACTCCTGCGATCTGATTACTATTTCATGTGACACAAACGCATATGTTGTCTTAGTTTTGGGGAAGAATATAATGTTTAAAGAAGCTGCAAGGTTAGGGCTTTGCTAGCCGAGTGTTTAAATGATCAATCAATCACAGGAGGTGCTGGTGCACATCAACTAAAACTCTTTGCCTTTCATCACACACACAAATTACCCTCGAGCATCAACCCAAACATTTTGTTTGTTTGCATTCAAGCTGTTCCACTCAATATTTGATTTTGACCATAGATAACATGATTACAAATCATACAAAAGGTATGATCATAATGATGAACCCACAGAGAATGATCACCCGACCCTGTTATCAACATTTAATAATACCTGTTAAGCAGTAATCCCCCAGTCTGCTGCACTGTGGTGTTGACATAAACATAAACACATGTTACCGACAACAGCTGTGTGATCAGCTACATTGACGTTTAAAATGAATGATCGCAGAGGAAAAGGAGAGGCAATCAAAAATACCTCCATACAATTAATCGGCAGGTTTGAGCACCAAGCTTGAGTGTAGAAACAGAGAGAAGAAGACTGAACGATGAATGAATGAATGAAGAAGTCTAATGTTGACACACTGTTGACTTAACTCAAGCGTCCCTTTAACCTAAGGAGGCCCTTTAAAAAATCCAAGTACCAGAGGCAGAGACATGTCGGTGACTGGAGCTATTCCCAAGCCATCAAGTTCCCAGCCCCTATGCACCATGGGAAAGCCAGCCAAGTGAGCGTGGGTCAGGTCAACCTTGTCTCCTCGCCTGACTGTCAAAATAACAGTACCTTCCCCTCCGGCTTCCAGCACTGTCCGTCAGAGCTGGGCTGCTGAGAGCTGTGGCACAGAGGGGTGGAAAAGCAATTAAATCAAACATGGGTGAGTAGCTGCGGGACAAATGCCTCGTCAGCGTTTTTCAGCTCAGCCAGAGAAAAGCTGGTGTTTTGTTGTTTTCTTGAGAAGGGGTATTGAAAGGAAGTGTATTGAATGTGAAAAAGAGAACCCTCCGAAAGAGAGCTAAGACATTTTGTGTCAGCGGGGGACCATTGCAGGAGTTAGCTGAAGGGTTAAGAGAGACATTGGCCCAATTCAGAGCTTCTTTCTTCCCCAGTGATGGCCTAAAACTTGGGGTCAGACACATACTCCGACCCCTGACCCCCCGGTCCACATCTCCTCGTAATTACCTTTGCGCATCAACCCCTCGGCCACCCCCACCCAAAGACAATGCAACAATTTGTCTTTTCAATTGTCTGTCAGTCACTCTCTTGCAGGCCTTTTCAGTGGGCGTATATGGTTTCTTTTTCCATTTGTATTTATTTATTTATCTTGCTTGGAGAGGTGGGGGTTGTCTGGCCCCAGAAACAGGGAGTCTTTGTTTGGGCTGGTTTCACATGGATATAACCCCCCCCCCCCCCCCCCTCCTCCTCTGCTCCCCCTGCCTTCTATCAAGCTCCCCATAGTCAGACCCAATGGATTTGTTAGGGGCTCGAGGGTGGCTGATCTCAGGGTCATTGTACATGGCATTTCCATAACCATTCACCAATCAATGAGACTTTTCTCCTTCCCGTGGACCACTGAGGTGCTTTTTAACTGCTCCCTACAAGGTATGTGTTTACACTGTTACCCCCACGCTCAATTACTTTGCCTCCAAGTTTACCTGCAACCAAACAGAGAGGCTGCCCAAACTCTCCAAAGTGGTGATTTTGTTACACATTTAACAAATGAATGCCAAATGTTGCTGCTTTGCAAAGACCTCAAACAACATAAAGCATGATATTAAAATGTACTAAAATGGTTATTCTATTGTAAATGTAATATGTCCCTATTTCTTGCACTGTGTTTATTGTCTAATGTTATGCACCACCCGCCATGACAAATTCCTTGTATGTGAAACATACTTGGCAATAAACGATTCTGATTCTGATAATTTTTGTCATGGTCAAGTCACTTTGTACAATTGCAAATGCGTTTTACAATCTTCACCAGCAGAAGTAGTTTTGCCATGTATTCAGGAGGCTCAGTTGTCGTCATCTGATCAGAGTCTGGTCAAGTGATAACAACTGGGCCATCTTCTTGACAACTAATGAAAACCTTACAATGCAGCCTAAAGCTGGCAAGTGGAAGGAGCTTTCATGCTCAAAAATACATCATGCTTTATTTTTAAATTAAATTGGAGTAGTGAACAAATAGAGGTTCAGTGTTTGAAACCATGTGACTGCAGGCGTGCCGGCACCCACCCTGCTGCAGTGCCCTTGAGCAAGAGGTCGCCATTATGTAGCTGACCTTGACCACCGGTAGGTCAACAAACTAAAGACATTTCCCTTTTTTGGATTTAATTGTTGAAATAGGAAAAATAAAAAAAACACCACAGTTCTTATTACGGACAAAAATGCATGTCTGGGTAAGCAAAATCAAGTGGTTTATTTTAAAAGTTCCACTCTTTCATGTATGGAATTCCCTCTTCAGTGTTTCCTTGCTGGATGGCAACACAAAGAGGGAATTTCATACTAAAAGTGTCTTTGGAAGATAATCGTATTTGTCAAACATACACTGCTGAATATTTACTTTGGCTAAACGTCATTATCCATTCATGAGCATATTGAGCACTCAGGATTTTTCTCCATTTTCTTATTCTGCCTTCACACCCACACAGATCCATAAAGCAGGCAGTTTATTGGAAAATCAGCAGAAATGGAAGAACAGCTTCCTATGATTTCAAATTGGGAGTGTTTGTTCTTAATTGAAAAAAGTTATGCCAACTGCTAGCCTTTCTACACCTTTTAAATCGCCCAAATGAGCAACTTTTTTGTGTTACATATTTGTAGCAATCAGATCTCTAGTAAAAGCAGATGCAAACCAATTATTGTATTTTAAATGAAATGTATTCATTATTATAGTGGTCAAATTTGGTTTCGCAGCCATGTTTTTGCAATTTGTTGACTCTTCTGTAAAATGGCCTAAAGCCATTATATGTGTAATATTCAGGAAAAAATATAATTCTGTAGTTATTTTCACCATGTGGGAGCTATCAGAGCTGTCAGAAATTCTGGGTATCACTGACTCAGGATAACAACTTGGTGGCTGATGTGTATCATTGTTCCCACTTGGTGGCTCATAATTGCAGTCTGAATGATATGAATGCAGCACTCTGAGCCTGGAGCGTCTTGTGGGTGTGCTTGTCCTGAGGATGTCATTTTTTCAAGTCGCCACTATCCTGGTGCACAAGGAAAGGGTTCATTTGCAGAGAGTTTGTCTTATTCACAGCTCATTTACGTGACATCATGGAGTGTTAGGATGCCATCAATGACAACAATCTGCTTTTTCTTTCATGTTGGTAAAGTACTTCTGTTTCACGAGATGGTGAGAACAACAGTGATTGTCATTACGATGTGACAGAAAACGTTGAACCTTTCACAATGTTCTGCCGGGTACTTGTTTGTGTTCTTGAGCAGTGGTGGGTATGTATTTCAAGTTTCAATTCACCACATATGGATTCACGTTACGCGTTTCTGTGAGGTCCCGCTAGCAAGGGATCACTTTACTGTCAGTATGGGACACCACAAGTTACTCTCTCACGTACATACAGTACATGGCATGAAACAGAATGCAATCGTTTAAACCCTTTGACTCATTCCTAATAGGACAATTCCATTCAATATTCCTCCTGTGTCTTTTCTACAGTTTCTGATGAAATTATGACTGCAGCATTGTTTTTTATTTAAGATTTAGCATTACATTTTGAGCCCTTTTGATTCCATCTTGTGAGGGTAAATCTATTGGAAACATGGCTGCACCTCAAAATGACCAGCTACAGTTTATTAGATCCAATGGAGCACTTGAAAAATATGCTCTTTGAGTACCCTTTGAGAGAACTGATATTACAAGATACACAGGGGTTTTTAGAAGGGGGGTCGTTTATAACAATAGTCCGCTCTGACACCACTCTGACACCAGGCACCTTATTGTTTGGCAATCACTGCATGCAATGACATGGAATGTACCATTTCCCCACAGAAGACACAAGAGTTCCGAGGCGAGGTAATGAAAGCCAGAGGAGAGAGACGATTCAATCTTGGACCGCGGCGTAGTTTTATGAGGGATAAACACGATCGGTCTTCTCGACAGCTTGGTTCGCACTAGTCCCTCAATGGGCTTGTCTATCATCTCTCTTATGAAGCTCATAATTACGACAGTGTGGGGCGGGAGAGCTGTACAAAGACTGCGGTTTGCTTTGATCAGTCTAATTCTCTCTCTCCGATAGGGGTGAGAATTTTTTTGAGAGTGGTTGCAGTACGAGTAGAAACTGAGCAATGAGAAGACCAAAAATACAATGCAGTTAATCGCCTGTGGTATTGCAAATTGTGCAACATGTCTGGATGAAGTAGGAGTAGGAATAAAGTATGAGTGGTGAAAGCATTGGTATATTGAGGTAAAACTAGGGAAGATTGAACTTGTGCTTCTACAAACAGACCCGAACTGGTGGCAAAAATAATCCCATTAGTTGATGAAAACAATAATTGCAGACCAAGACAGGCAAAACATAAGACAGGTGAAACATAAAAAGCTAAAGTATTTTCACCTCCTGTGAGCAAGACAAGATCAAGATTCTCTGAAAAATGCTTTTCTGGGTTCTAATAATTTATTTTTAGTCATGCTAGCAGCGTGTGTGTGCACCATTGGCTGTATATAGGAAGTCATGATGTCACTCATTGGCAGTGGTGTATAAAGTACCCAAAAGCCATACTTGAGTAAAAATAAAGATACCTTACTGGAAAATGACTCCAGTAAAAGTGAAAGTTACCTATTAGAATACTACTTGAGTAAAAGTCTTAAAGTATCTGATATTTACTCTACTTAAGTATCAAAAGTAATTTTCTGATATTAAATGTGCATAAGTATTGAAAGTAAAAGTACAAGTAAATGCTGTTAATAAAAAAACTGCATTTGGGTTGGCTGTGACCCATCCAAGAGCTTTCTCTGAAACAGTGAAAGAAAGACATTTTGCTAGCATAACAACTTTAGCTAGCCCCACTTCTAGCATGCATCTCCAACTCGTAATGCTGCGCTTTCAAGGCTCCTGTCAATCCTATGGTGTGGTGGGTAGCTAACGTTAAGTTAGCTAACGTTAGCCAACTAGTGCTGCAATGATTATAGCTAAAATGGCTCAAATCAACAAAATCTCACAACTGTCAACACTTCCTCAGCTCACTAACTCGCTAGCGATCTGTCTACTACACTAATTGTCTCATTTGATTTACCATAGCTAGCGAACGTTAGCCTAACATACATCATGTATAGCTAGCTTAGAAGATCAGACACCCGTCTCCTCCCCTGCCAAATATAAACTCCAATCCTGTGGGAAACACTTCTAGATATCTTAACAGATTTATGCTAATTATGATAACGAAGCTTCCAGTTCTGCTTCCATCATGAAATCAGTCATCGTGAAATGTAATTCTACTCATGTAGTCGCTCGCTAGCTAGCATCCTGGGCATCACCGTGTCTGTGTTCCACCATAGTCCCCAATGTTGGTCTCATGATTCATTATTTTTTCTAAAGATAGATTTGATTTTGTAGTCAACAGAAATATAAATAGTAAAGTAAAGTACAAATATAAAAAAAAATACTTAAGTACAGCAACAAAGTATTTCTACTTAGTTACTATACACCACTGCTCATTGGTTTGCATATTTGAAGACTCAAGTTTCACCATTGTGGCTTTTTGCAACCGGTGAACAAAGGTGACCATATTTGGACTGCGGAGGGGTGACGTAAAGGCACTTTATACGGCTCAGCTAGCGACCTGTCAATCACAAGGTAGCCCCGCCCCAAAGCATACCCTGCTTTAAGGTCTATTTGACTAAATGAACATCATGCTGTATTGAAGAAGCGTTGAAACTAGAGATTGAGACATAAACTCATGTTTACAATGTATACTCAAGGAATAAATCAAGAGAGATGTAGAGGCTTTTCCTCATAGACTTCTATACAATCTCAGAATGCATTGCATGGAACATAACTAGCAGGAAGATATTTTGCATGCAAATAGAAAGGGAACAAGTTGTAGTTCTTCTACAGGACTTACATGATTCATATCTGTGATTATTTTGATAAATACCGTGAAATCTGTATGCTATGCCCACTTATTTCTGCAGTCTATAAAATAAGCAGAGCTGCTATTCTAAGAAAGGTTAGAGATACCCACAACTCAAGGATTGTCTTTGCACACAGGAGAACAGTACATGCAAAGTGCATACATGGAGGCAGGTGTGCAGAGGTAAATGGCTTGGTAATAACGCTGGACTGAAACAAGACAGGATGTGGCAGTTACAGTCTGCGAGTCGGTCATGTTACCTGCTGCAGGGAACAGCTGGGCATTTTAACAGAAAGTGAGAGAGACAGTGTACGACCAAGACATTTGTGTTGCTCATCAAACATTTCATGCAAATGGAAAATACAGCTTATGATTACGGATGCGTTTTTCAAAGTCGAACCACTTATTTCTTCGAACTCTGCTTTGTTTAATAGGAGGCTATGTTGCCATAGACGACAACATTCATGTAAAACATCTGTGTGTATCTCACCAATCAGCACCACATGATTGTTTGGTCTCTTTCTTGAGACACTCTGCCAAGCATCTCATTTCCGCCTTCTCTCTTTAACTAATTGCAATAGTACTTCTGCTGTCACATCAGTTCTGTCCCGCAGCACATTGGTGTATACTGTAGACTTTAAATGTACTATTTTTATTGTTGTGATCAGACCAAAAACTCTGCAAATGTATTGAAATTCTTAAAGGTAATTCGAGCAATATGTCTGTATAGTTTATTTCCAATGCATTGGACGATTAGCTCAACAAAACGGCACAGTTTTGAACCTGCATACGTATAAATAAATGCATTTTAAACTACATGTAACACACAAACACATAACATGAAGCATATTGTTTGACAAATCAATAAATAAAAACCAAAATATTTTCTCACGGTCCACTTCCTTTTATTGGAGCTTTCAACCATATTTTTTTTAAATAATTCTTCCAAGTTTCCTGATAGAAATGATGCAACTTGGCACTAGTTACAAGGAAAAACAGCTCACTTTGAACCCAAGTCTTTCAGTCTGGTAAAGCTTTATTTTATGGCTTCCTGATTTACTAACAATTTCCATAGGAGATATATCCTGAAAGAACTCTGTTATTCAGCGCTAATTATTGGGGAATTGGTTTATCCTTGAAGTCACTTCCCTTTGTTCCCAAATTATTATTATTATTTATTAATATGTACAGTATATGTTATCATTACTACAAATATATGCATTGTTCCAGAAAAGATTTATTTTACAAACTTTCCAAATGATGTCCTGATACGTTTTACAGGAGAGAACGAGTAGAGAGACAGTTTACGTCTTTTAGTCAGCTGAGCATGCAAAGCATTGTCGACAGGTAAACATAGTTTGTTGTTTTTACAGAAGCCTGCCTGAAAACCATATAAGGAAAATATTTCCTGGACAATAGCCAATCTTGTCTGGGTAAAACAAAAAAGAGCCATAATTTGGTCACAATCTTGAATTGCTTTTGATAAATGTTCATATGGTTGAATGTATTTTACCAGTAAACCCTGACAACTATAAATCTTTGGAAAGAAGGTATTCGACAGTTCTTATGGTTCTGCAGGTAGGAGATGGTAGCTAACAGTTTCACGTCTTTGTTGTATAGTTTTCACCTCTTCACTATTGCCTTTCTTTTCAGGAAAACCTGCCAGAGAGGAAAAAAAAAAAGATTGAAATGACTTATTTCAGTGTGAAAGTTTGGGCCGCTGTTTTTGTGAAGGAAGGTTTTGGTCACTGGAACTGTGAAGGAATGGCCAGCTGCAAAGATGTCTGCTTGTTAAGTTGGACATTTGGGTACACAGGTCTTAAATGAGCAGCAGAGTTATGTGGGTTATAAGCACTCTCTATAAAACTGTCAGGATTTAACGGGATGATTAATGCCTCTCAGACTGCAGAATGAAATATGAGGTAATCCGACTCCCCAATCCCAGTCAAAACATGCCCAACATGAGGGCAACCCACATCCTGCTGCAGTGAATAAGGGACCTTTTGCTATTTTATGTCTCAATTTGCGCCACAAAATAAAGATTACATTTTTTTGCCAGAAATAACAAAGTGTAGAATATTACTTTTGGGTGCAAAGATTGCGTGCACATAACATGCCATGTGGACTCTGATTTAGATCATTTGTATATGTTCAAGGGCCAGTGAAACAGAACGGGGAACACTGGTACCTACAGGAAACGGTGACTTAACCGAGGGACTTAATAACACTAAAATGATAAAAGACACCCTAAACAGGATATTAAACAGCTAATAAACATTGAGAGGCATGTACGTTCCTCTTTAATTCCTGCAGGCATCTTGAGGAAATTGATTGTTTGAATTTACACGGTCTGTATAATGCATACGGCCGACCACAACTGATGCAAGTGAGTCATATGGAGGTGAGATAATAACGTCATGTCATTAGACTGGCACTTGTGGGTGGTCTGAGGGACTCCTGCTACACATAAATCATGTGTGACTGAGGCGCTCATGCATGAAATACAGTCAAATTATCAATTATTTTATTTATAAGAAGCTTTGAAGAATATCCCAGCTCTTTATACTACATTTGAAAAGCCCAAATTAAAAGATTAAATGATTAGTGCAGAGTTAATTTGCTGTTATCTATGGTGCTTAATGTGGTTGTCGATAAATGCAAATGACAAAATAATTATGTGGGCAGGTGCTGAGATTTCTGGCTTTCATTTAGCAGCTTGATTTGCATCAAGAAGTCCACACTCCTCTGCAGGCTGACGTTTCAGCTGCTCAGTAGTGGAGGCTGTGGGGGATAACAGGGCTAATAAGCAATAAATAAATACATGCACATTAATTAATACTATTATGTGTTGAGGAATAAATAATAATTAAATGCACAACACAAAGTATGTATTATTTATTAATTTGTTTAATACGTTGGTTGTACTTACCTCAATTTCAGCATTTATGATTAATATAGTTTTATTTATTATTAATTAATTACACTTATTTGATTATTTCTGCATTGAATTCATAGTTTTTTTTCTGAATTTAAACAATTCTATTTGTTCATGTTTAGTCCTTCCTGAGTGATGCATGATTAAAAAGCCATTTCATCAAAGCAGAATACTAATTATCTCTGGCAACATGTGCCAGGTGGATTCAAACAGCTTCTACAGGCTGCCAATAGAGGTCACTAAAAGGCGCAGATTCCTTGATGCCTCTTTATAATGAATGTAGGAAAACACCGAGGACACACGGCATGCTGGCAGCCGTCAGAAACCCTCGGCACTGTGTTGCTGCGTGGCTGTCGGTTCATGTTCAGCAGTTTGGAGCTTTGGGGCTAGAGGGTGTATTAAGGGATAGAAGGATTTCACATTGCAGCACAAGAAGCAACTTTCTGTCAAGGACATGCATTTGGCAACACTTGTAGATCCTTAGTTTGTAGCCAATTGAATATAAAGCACAGTAAAAGGAACCAGCTTGTATATGGAGGAACTCCTGCATGTGTGGATCTCAAGGCCTCACCGGGAGGTGGATCGCTTCAAAATGAGAAGACGGAATACGGAGGCCATACACATGCTAAGTGGTGGAAGAAGTATTGACATCCTTTACTTCAGTTCATGTTCAAATACCATAACAGAAAACTGTTCCTTAACAAGTAAATGTCCTGCGGGGGGCAAAATTTTTTTGCTTATTGTTACTTGAGTTGGATGTTTGAATTTTCATCTGTTGAAGAATGAAGGTTTGCTAAATCACAACCAGTTTAGAAAGCAACTATGCTGTTCTCAGTTTGTCACACTGCTACACATTCAAAGTAAGCAGCATGTTATTGGTGTTGCTGCTCAACAGGATGAATACCTTCTGTTGTTTTGACCTCTAACATTGTGTCTTATTTTATAAACTGATGTTTTGGGTAAATCTGGAAGTAGCTTACTAGTAATAGCTGTCAGATGAATGTAGTGGAGTAGAAAGTGCAGCATTTTCTAAAGTACTTAAGTATAAGTTCCTTTACCTGAGTGGTTCTGAAAGACATGCTTAATATTCCACCACGAGAGATAAATGGTGTCAAGAAGGGATTTGATCTTTGGATACTGTCTACAGTCTGGACATGGGGTGCTCTTTAAAATGATGGTGTAAAAATCCCCCTTCTTTCATCTTCAGTGTGAGGTAGTCTGTTTAATTTGCCTCTACCTTTGGCGGTAAATGCTCAATGTCTGAGTCAAGATGTGAGTGATTATGGTTAAACACAGGCGCTTCAGGCTAAGTCATCAAAACAAAAAAATACCACAAAAAAAACATTAAATTGTAATTGAGCAGATTTTCCTTCACAGACAGAGGTTAACCTCTACCCCTCATGTTCACACAATGATGTTTGGTGGCCAGCTTTTGCTCTTCCACTTTGTAGTATGAAAGTGAAAGTTTTTGTTTGTACATCGCCCTGGTGGAAAACACCTAGCAGTAAGTTAGTGCTAATCTCTCCCTTTTGTCCGCAGCGTCCCTACCTGTTCCCACTGCCACACTGCCATATATATATATATATATATATATATATATATATATATATATATATATATACATATATATATATATATATATATATATATATACTGTAAAAAAAGTGTCCCTCTAAAAGTGACATTTACTGAGCTGAATGATCCAGCTGCGGTTCTAGGAGGATGTATAGTGTTTCTATAAGAGAGCCACTTCAGACAGAGCGGCATGAGCAGCAGTAAAACTATTGTCGTGGGCTATTAACCAGCATGTGTTGTAAATGAATGGCCCAAATGGTGCTCATTAGTGGTCTCTCCCACACCAGCCACCACATAGGAGAGGGGCTTAAAAGGCCCAGCCCCATGCCAGCAGACAAACAACCCCAGCGCAGGAGCAATAGTTGCATTTTTACATTTATACAGATCCACTAATTACCCTCTGAAAGCCGGGATCAGGCCTGGTGATGCATGGGATGGCAGGCTGTGAAAAACGCATTCCTCACAGGCAAGGCACTCAGATCTCAAAACTGAACACCAACTCCTGACAGGCTGTGAAAATGTGTCTTGACTTTGCCAAAGTTGTGATAATGTTGCTCTAATTCCCTGAGAGGCATCAGTGAGGGTCGTGTTTCTGCTGCTCGCTGTCAAACTAATGACACAACACGGTGTTTTGATTCTATTTGTTTCTAGGCTCAGAGCCCTTTTCAAAGATGGATATTTACAACAATTTGAAAGTATCTAGTTGCACAACTGCAGCTGTCGGGGTCTGTGAGGGTCCGAGGCCAGGAACATCTGCCTCTCTTGAGTATTCAGGCCGAACGCTCAGTGTGTTCAGTGTGGTCCTCAGACTTTATTATCAAACAAAAAACGTCGTACCAAAGTTCATGTCTTATTTAAAGGAAAACCCCACTGTTTTACTGCGATACTTTGGCTAATGTAACAATAAAAAAAAGTATATAAAAACAATAAAACAAATATATATATATATAAAACCAGAAATATCACAATAATGAACATATTTATATTGTATCTACTTTATGGTGTTGGGCAGTGCATTGTATTGCATTATTTTATATACTAAATGTTTTATCTACAAGTAATTATAGCTTTAATGTATAATGTATAGCATTAATATAGTGGGGTTAAATGTTTAATACTAGTTGAATGGAGTAGAGTTAAAGTATAAAGTAGCGCACTCACATAATATACCTCATAATTGCGTTGGCACTTGAGTAAATGTATTGAGTTACTTTCTACCACTGGTTAAATTGTTTCTTTGGCTACAATCATTTGAAAACTCGTTTGTTTTAATTTTTTACACGGTCCTCTACAAACCGGAACCTTTGTCATTACGGCAATGTTCCTCCCGGAAAGGTTAGTTCGTAGGACATACTAATAGCTCCTAGCGGAAAGTAAACAGAACTCTTGTTCAACATGGCAGAGGTAAACTAACGGTGATAACACGTATTGTTTCGTACGTCATGGGCTGTGGACGTGTATTTTCCTGATGTCTCATTGTGTGTGTGTATATATATATATATATATATATATATATATGTTCCGGTGTGTGTCAGATTGAAGAACAGAAGGACAGGTGGTGACAGCCCGCTCGGTCCCTTGACGGGTTCACGTTATCATAATGTGAATTATGAGCGTTAGCAGTCGCGTCATTGTTATTGGTTTTATGAAAAGTCTTAAATGCGACATCGTGCAACCTGTTTTCTATCTGAACGAGGAGCGAAGCTGCTAACGGAAGTCGTTTCCGCTCTCGGCTGGATTGGAAAAGTCACGCCGAAGTAATTGGCAGCGTGCTAATTACACATCTGGCTACACAACCGGACCACAGGGAGCGGGAACGAGCAAGGCTGCTGGTGACGTCACCGTAGACACGTGGCCTCCTGGCAGCGTGAGGATAGTCCCTGAGTGGTGACAGTAGTAGTCCTTTGCATCCTCTAAACGCTGCAGTGTGTGGAGACCACGTGGTCTGCTGCAGAAAGGATGCGCCGATAAATCAATTAGTCTAATTGATGCCAGACAATGAATAGACACTCGTATAATCCTAGTTGTCGTTTAATTACAATCTTAAATGGAAAGTTGGCCTGGTAAAGATCAAACGTAATGACAGCCATGGTGAGGATAGTTCTGTTCGGCTCTGTGTCCCAGTAGCAGTTAAATGGATTCATTTTTTATTATTTACATCTGTGGTTATCCTGCTGTGACACAGCACATGTCTTCTGTGAAAAAGAGTATCTTACTAAGTGTTTTGTGTTTTCCCCCCTTTGTGGTACACATACCACCATATTTTTGTTTGATTAATAAAGTATTATTGACACAAATATGTGCAACCTGCAATATGTTATTCTTTTACATTTGCAAGCCAATAGACTGTTGGATGTTTTTAAAACAGATTTTCAGTTATGTTGCATTGTAACATAACTGAAAATCTGTTTTAAAAACATTGTTTTGGTGTACATACGTAAAAGTGATACTTTATAAAAGTCCCACAGCATATTCTTTTTTAGGCTCTCCATGATGGAGTTACCATAAGAGCTGTTGTATTTTATGATCATGTGTTCATTGTCATCCCCTTCCTTCCACAGACCCACAGTTTGCAGGACATGAGACAACAGGCAGCCGTCGCTGCCAAGATCTTCATCCAGAGGGATTATACCAATGGCACCGTGTGCCAGTTCCAAACCAAGTTCCCCTCTGAGCTGGAGTCCCGGGTAGGACGCACCTCCTCACTGCTCCTCACAATGACGTTCAGTCACAGTACCGCATTGATTTATGGTAACTGCATGTGTCCATTACATCCATACAACACTCACACTGGGGTTCAGACTGCTTTAAGGATAGGACTCTGCAATATGACCAACAAATACAATATCTACAATTTTAATATTTTTTTTGAAAATGATTTAACTATAGTTCTTCATGAAAGATAGTTAAGAAAGAATAATAAAAAGAGCTGTATGTTATCTTTTTTGTACATAGCACTGGTCCTACAGAAATTGACAGTTTTGTAGCACAGACCTCAACATTCTAGCACAAGTATTAAAGTATCTAGTCAGCTAACTGTGGTTTGTTGGCGTGGAGCGGACGACCATACAGTTTAAACAGTCAATTTCCATGACAATATATAGTATATGTATTTATTTAAATGGACCAGGCTCTGGAAATATTCTTCCAAAAGCCCGAAAAACACACTGCAGTGACAAAGCCTGCTCACTTTGTGGTTGTCATTAAAATAAATGAACACCATGTTTCCTTTAAGTCAGTATTTATCCAACTGGGGCGGTATTTATTACAGGTGGGGCGCAAGAGGAAATGCTGATTTTAAATTATTTACCGTACAGCGTTAATAGGTCACTCTTACGCGACTCATCGGTTCTTGGCATTTTGACAAAAGCCGATCATTATGAGATCTCCGTGAGGTCGTCTTTCTGCTGTCGCATCTCTCATCAGCATACAGATCTAATCTCAACATTGAGCATGAATTGAGAGCCGTATCAAATCTACAACCCTGTTTTAAAAAGATGTGTAGAGGAAAGCAGCTCACTGCGGCCACTAATACTGATGCAACCTGATGCTCACACATCTGCACTCATTCTGTTTTGTTTTGCAAAAAGTGGTTTACTGGAAAGTGATTGCAATGTTCTTATTTATAAAAGCACAGATGGAGTCACTAGTAGTACTGTGAGGTATTGCTTTGTAGTACTGTGAGGTATTCCTTTGTTGTACTGTGAGGTACCACTATGTAGTATGTCCGTCGTTATGCATATAGCATTGCTATAGTGGCACTCTGAACGCTGCGGCCGGCTCTAGGTTGGCTTCTGTAGGCCCGAGGTGACGGTTTACATCACCACTCCAGACCTCACCCTGGACTTAGGGTCCTGCTCTCTCTCTCCGGCTCCCGGCCCGGCTGTCCTCAGCCTGCGCCGATGTCACCGGCCCATCTTGAAACGCAGACCCCTGTCTGGTTTACCATGCTTTGTGGGTGTCACTATTTTAAGAACAATGATGCGGAGGAGGGAGAACAGGTCGCTGAGACTCAACAGCTACTAATGCCACATTAAAGAAGGAGCAAGCCAAAAAACTGTTCAGAGTTCGAAGGACAGAAGGCTTCAGTTTTTAAATGCATGCACCACATGAAAAGAGCAGCCTCAGAACACTTAAACCGCTCACTGGTGGTTTATTGGCACTTCCCTCTTGATTGGGTGGTCTCCAATGTTTTCCGGTAGGATTCAGTTCACACAGACACACTGAACTGCTGGACAAATGAAGAATGTTCCCCCTTTGGGAGAGTAAAAGCTCAAGTCTCCTATCAAAACGTCTTCCCACGTATATATTTTAATGTTTTACTGTAATCCTAGTTCAAGAAATATGCAGTATTATGCCAAGCTGTTCTGTGGCTGCAATTTTTCATTTATGTCTCTTTGTAAAATGTTTGCAGAACCTAATGTTGCAATATTCCCCCAATTCCTTTCAGCCAACATGTATTTTACCCGTGTTTGGTTTTGCCATGCAGTTCAGCTTGTGAGTTGCTGAGTTCTGCGCGCTGCAACATCATCATTCTTGCACATAATTATCAGAGGCTGTGGATTTTATTATTTTTGGTAGTTCGTTCCTGTTTTAATGCTTTTGGAAAATTGCACCAAAGAACTGGGAAAGCACTCAGTGTTCTTAATGTATTTGCCAGCTAGATTGCCAAATCATTCAAGAGAGTTTCGTTAATTTGGGACATTGTTCACGAACCCTCTGTTGAATATGTATTTCCTCGTTTCCCATCATATTCAGTGGCAGTTACAATTAAACCCTTGGGTAGGTAATATATGTTAGAAACATTGAACAAATTATCCTCTCGAAAAAGAAAACGATACGTGTTATCTGTGGCTGTCGCAGGACTCTTGACAAGGATTGGACGGACTAGCTAATTGCCGGCCGACCTGCGCAATCGAGCATTAGTGCAGTTACTTTCATTGCAAAAGAGTTGGCAACACTGGGTTTTTATGTTCAATCGTTTTTTTTATCTAGCTTGCTCTTGCTGGTTTCTCCAATGTTACCTTCCCAAGCTTTTTGATTTAAAACCCTCATCCTCACTTGAATTTGTCAGCACTGTTAAGCCTCGCACTCCCATCTACCATTTTGGGAACGCTAGACAAGATGGAAAGACCTTCAGACGGCGGAATGTAGTTTGAATCGAAGCCTTTGCATCGGAAAATTAAAAGGAAAACAAAGGCTCTCCATGGCAGCAATCAAACACGCCTTAGACCGCTGATGTTTTGGAGCTGGTCGTTGCATTCCTCAGTCACAAGGGAGCAGAACCTTGGAGGGCTTACAGGCTCAGGAGGCCCTCACAGGCTGCACTTCTGGCCAGGAGGCTCCTTCGTTCCCCCTCAGGATCATCACCAGATCCATCCTGGACACCAGCAGGGAACTAATGTCCACGACCCGGTCAAAACGTCCTCCGAGTCCAGCACTTCTTCACCCTCCATCAGTCTTCCCCCAGCAAGCTTTGATTTGAGGAATTTGTGAGGAACACTGATTTTGATTTATCAGCCAGTCATGGTTAGAGTGCGAAGCCGTCTGCAGTCTGCAGAACATCAGAGATGTGTTCTTATCGTAGTCAAGGGTTTGCCTTCACACACACTGTGTGTTCGGTTTTCAGCACGTTCGCCCTGTCAGTTATTAAGTGAAAACATTGACAAAGCATTTTGCCAAGGCATCCCAGTAATTTCAGGGGGTGTTTCCAGTACGGTGGCCCAGCAATCCCATGATGTATTACCAGCCCAAGAAAATACACCTCATTTATCTGGAAATGAAACGAATGGAGGAAAACAATCTGGTGCTAGGACAAGTTTCCCCCCGGATATCCCAACAGAGACGGAAAGCTCTCAAACACTTTCAGTCCAGATCTACTTTTGGCTCTGTGACTTGTCTAAAGGTTTTAAACCCGTTGATCCTTTTTTATGTTTCAGATCGAGAAGCAGCAGTTTGAGGAGACGGTGCGGACACTGAATAACCTGTACACCGAAGCGGAGAAGCTGGGGAGCCAGTCGTACATTGAAGGCTGTCTGGCCTGCCTCACAGCGTACATCATCTTCCTCTGTATGGAGACTCACTATGAGAAGGTGAGACACATTCCACCCGCGTGGCACTTCATGCCTTTGTCCCGCCTTTTCAACAAGAGTGGACGAAGAAAACGATGCGTAAAATGCAACAGCAAAAAAGCTTTACTGCTGCAGTACTACCGTGTGAAACTGGCTTTGGTGGTGCAGCGGTTACCTCCACCTGGGATTCTGGGTCTGGGCCTTTTCAGGGCCGGGGACAGGTGTTAACGGGCACCGCAGAATTTTACTTGACTGAAAAAGTCACAGTTTACAGAGTGGCAATTGACAGATTTCCAAAATAATTGCACTCTGGAGCCTCTTGATTCTAACAATGTGTATCAATCAAGTTATTGCTGTAGTGAGAGGCGTCTTCAAAGCTGCCTTACTGGAAAAGGCAGAGGGCCCCTCTCCCAACGTGAAACCCCATGAGTCAACCAAAAGCAAAATGCTTTTGTATGGCCCATACATAAAATAACTATATCAAGATTATACAAGCTAACAGATGGTAACACATTAATGAGTCATGTGGGCATTTCCAAAAAAAATTCTAGCCACTACATAATGAATAGACATTCCTGTGGTCTCTACAATTACAATATTATGAATCACTGTTGTACAAGACACATTGTGGTAGACGAAAAGTGTAAATGTTCTACACGTTGTTACATGAAACATTCCTCATTTAAATTACCTAAAGTCATGTCATTTAATGTGAAAATCCACTAAGCTTCACGGTGAAATAGCAGTCTTTCCAGATTACCACGTTTAAGTGGCGGATCACTTTTTCTACACCAACAAAATGACTGCTTTCTTTAAGGTGAGGAGCAACAGGAGAGGTATTATCAGCACCTCTGATTTATGTTCTGAGATTCTTGTTCTTTATTGGTCATATGGCTGTTCATTATGTATGTTTTTCGTTGTTGTCAACATTGGTTGGAAATTGTTCTATATCTGCCAGAAGGGTTACCTTAACAGTCGGGTTACAAGCCGCTACTACCTTCGGTCAGTTCAATTCAGTTTATTTTATATAGCCCAACATCACAAATACAAGTTTGCCTCGGAGGGCTTTACAATCTGTACACATGACATCCCTGTCCCGGGACCTCACATCGGATCAGGAACAACTCCCCCAATAAAGATAGTAAAAAGCCTTTCACAGGGAAAAAAAGGAAGAACCCTGAGGGAGAGCAACAGAGGAGGATCCCTCTCCCCGTATGGACAGAAGCAATAGAGGTCATGTGGCCAGAATGAACAACGTAGCGGAGTTACAGCACATTCAATGAATGTGACAGAAATTATTAATATAATGAGTAGTAGGCATGGTCCATGATCCAGATAGCCACGATCCATTAAGCAGAAGGAGGTAGAGAGGAGGGGCATCCCAGGGGCAGTGGGAGGAGAAAGCAGGGCCATGGCAGCTGGCAGGAACGGCTCCAGGCCAGTTGCATCAGCAGGGCCATGGTTGCATCAGCAGGGCCAGGCTCCAGGCAGCCACGAATCCATGGAAAAAGAAAGTAGAGTTAGTAATATGCATTGAAGAGACAATCATTTATCCAGAAGGAGCGAAAGAAGAGGTGAAGAGGAGAGGAGGAGCGAAAGAGGAAGAGAAGGAAAGGAGTGTCCCCATTAGCTCCCCGCTGTAGCCAGCTAGCACTCCTGCTAGCGCTCCGCTAGCTCCCCGACAACCACCGAAGGTAGCGGTACCAGCCCCGGCTCGACACCCGACTCGGCCAGAGGGGACGCGGGCAGTGGTAGCAGCAGCAGCGGGGAGCTAGCAGCAGCGGTAGCTAGCGCTGCTGCTAGCTTGCTACAGCGGGGACACCCACCAGAGGTAGAAGCGTCTTGTAACCCGACTTTTACGGTAGTTTCTTAAAGTTAGTGTGTAGGATTTAGTGGCATCTGGTGGTAAAAATGCAGATTGCATCCAATTGAACACCTTTCCTTTCCAAATGTGGAGGATAACTGCGGTGGCCTTCAGGCTGTCTCTACAACAGTGTTTGGTTTGTCCGTTCTGGACTGCTGTAGAAAGCTGGTGGTGCTACATGACCCACTTGGTGAACCCACTCCCTATGTCATACACTATTGGTTGTATAAACCATTCTTTGGTAAAAGAAACACAACAATTCTTATTTTAAGGTAATTTAAAACATAGTTATGAACATTATAATACAAATTATAATAATACATTTTATTTTTATCGCACTTTAACTTAAAATGTACTCAAAGGCACTTTACATGGTAAATACAGAAACAGAATTTCTGCTCATAGATCTCCCTAAATCCAGAGTAATTTAAGATTTAATGAAATAATGCATGGCCAACCACATCGAAAGACATGGTTGGCCATGCAACAAAATAAAGGTGATTGTTTAGAAAAAAACATGCAATAGTTTTTTTTATTACTGCAAATTGTACATGTTTTAATAACTCTATTTAACCTTACTAAATAAAACTAAGCAAACAGTATTTGTTGAACCTTTCCAATACAGTTTCACCAAAATAGTTTCAAGATTTCAGATCTTAGATCCCATACGGGTCCTAGATCTGAAATAAATAATAAAAGATTGCAAGTCCTGGCTAACTTAAAAACTGAATGGCTTCCTTTCAAACACTGCTACAAGCTCACTCCTTATCTATTACACTGCAGCCAAACGATGGGAGGATTCTCCCACTTGGCAACAGTGCAACACAACAGCCGTCGTAAGCTAAGCAAATGTTGCAAACCTTTTTCTCACAATTTGAAACACTGATCAATTAGTTACAACTTTTTGTGTATTTCAAATCTGATTTCTCAGTCTGAGAAGCACGATCCACAAAGTTTGCAATAGGAGACAGAGAGCGCGTCTGAAAACCACGAAAGAAAAACAGCCAAGATCCAACCAAACATATCTGTAGCTACCTAAAAGCATTAGATTTCAACATGTCAGAGGATTATTTTAGCACCCCATGTCTACCAGGGGTTCAGTTGGTAACAAAAATGATGATGGTAACGTTAGCTGTTAGCAAGCTAAAGTTAGCTATGTGTTAGCAAGCATCTATTATTAGCTGAGGCGCTTGCAAACATAATACTGCACAGGTTTCTATTAACCACATTCCACCTTCACACGAGTTGCCCACTGTCAAAATGCTTTAGCTTATTAACAGAATTAAAACCTCCACTTGTTCAGGATGGTATAGTTTCCCAGTCCTTCCTGCTGAGCGGCCTCTGCAGACAAAACACTATGCAGCTAAAACCAACATGAGTATTTGTCTTAAGCGGAAAGTAAGTTGATTCATTGATTAGTCGATCAGAAGAAAGTAGAAACTTCTGTTGTGTCTTGTGTAAATGCTAATGTGGGAGATTGAGATTCTTAAGGAAAACATGTTCTGTTATGATAATTAAGTTTTACATGTACACTAAAATCTGTTATTATACTGTTATTTGATACTGGTCATGGAAAGAGGATATTCTGTTTTGATATATTCTGCTTTAGCCTCATTACGAACGTAGCATTTCCAGTTAAGACGTGAGATATGTTGATATTAATCAGGTTTTAAGAGCATCTTTTGGTACAGTGCCTTGGGGTTATGAGTCTCAATCGGGATTTTAACCACAGTTTACATCGCACAGCCTGAGGTAGAGAAGCATTCCCAAAACATAAGCCCACATTTCTGGTCAGAAGGAGATAATACACACCTTCTTTGAAACATTATGAAAGACTTGGACATCAACAGGTTTTTGGATCCACGCAAAATGGCGCCAAGCCGGTTGGCTTGAAGAAATGAAGAGGGAGGCTGTCTTGCCACCAGCTGCATGTATATTAGTGGAATATTCATTACCATTAGCCATGTAAACAGCTTAGTAGGAATATTGCCCTTTTCGGGATACTTGTAATAACCAGAATACTTTGTGCTTGAAAATATAGTCACTTATTCCAGGTTTGCCATCCATAAGAAATATGTGTGAAAAGTGTGATTGCTGTGCCCTTTTAGGTTTTGAAGAAGATAGCGAAGTACATCCAGGAGCAGAATGACAAGATCTACGCCCCACAAGGCCTCCTGCTCACCGACCCCATCGAGAGAGGTCTGCGAGTCGTATCCTACCAACAAGTGTCACGGAGTCTGGAAATACTTTATTCTCTTCTCTCAGCTGGGATGTTTCCCTCAAACCTGAACTGTTCAGCCTTGTGTAACTGTTTAGAAAATAAATCTGCAAACAATGACCCCTCAGGCCCCGTTTAGACAGAGTGTTTTAGCAGCCTGTTGTGGCTTTATGGGATGGTTTTCAGTGACCGTTACGTTAATGAGCGCCTCGCCCCACGCGCTCTGTGTGCCCTGAATATCTCAAGTTGAGAAGAAAATCTGAGCAGAAAAGCGCCTGATGTCAGTGGTGTTTTTTTTCTCATTGTGAGAAAACAATTTGTGGTTTGTTACACGTTTGTGTTGGTGGTTGAATTTCAACTAAAAATACACATTTTTCTCTCTGATGGGGCCTGAATAGATTTAATTTTCAGGCATTTATCTGACTCCAACTCAGATTGCCAATCCTACAAACAAATTCGAAACAGAGTCAAAGGTCAAAGAAAGAATGTTTTTACAATAACAATAAATCGAATGATGCAAGAATGATCATGTCCGGCAAACGGGAATGATACATTGTATATTTGTGGTAAATTAAACGTGTTAATCATACCTTGAGATCAGGAAATGGGAATGTAATCACACCACTGCTTTGAGTTGAAGGAGATTTCACAATGACCTAATAGCTGAAGTGATTTACAGGCCTCCTGCCCCACCGCGTCCTTCCCTCTAACTGCTGGAGGAAAATGGAAAGCAGCAGTCCGAGCAATTTACAGGAAATCCAACGCTATGTAGGGATACCCTGTAAAAACAGCAGATAAAAGTTAGTATGTAATCCATAGCATCTGTGTAAAATCAGCGGGTGCACCAACATCCTGGCTGTACCAGCTAGTGTGTGTGTGTGTGTGTGTGTGTGTGTGTGTGGGGTGACTCAACATCTCAGATAATTGTAACTGGGCGGCAATGAGGGATTAGGGATAACAAAATATGACTGAAATTGTTCACAGCTGAGCTTTGTTCCTTCTCTCGCCCAGGATTCTGTAGCGTTGGCAGTCATCTGGATTATTTCTCAGACACTGTCGGGCTGCTGTGCTGACTTTGGCACGGGAGCAATGGGAGATTGACAGGAATGTCTCACCTGAACCGATGTGACTGCTTAATACTCCCATCTGAGAATGTGCGTGTCCTTTGAGTCTGAAGCTTGATTTCACTCGTGTGTGGCGCTGGCGCGAGCGTCCACAGATGGCACAAAAGTCAGAGGTTCACGACCAAGCACCTTCACGCTCGACACGCGGGTTTATGGCCCGCGCACCTCGGGCCGGAGTCACAAACACAAGCTTGAGGGGTTGAAGTCTTTTCCAAGCCCGCAGTAAGAGTGCAGGGCTTTGAAGCATGGTGGCAAAACATTGGGGATCTAACTTCCAGGTCCTTCACATGATGCCTTTGGGCCCAAAAATATTTTTCCCATTGGGTAACAAACGTCTGTACATTTGTTTTGTTTTTAAAGGTCAATCAACATCCCAGTATGAATACTTTTATAGCCCTAATTAAATCATTAGGTTCTAAAAATTGTAAATGGCACTTGTAGCCAATTCCAAAAATGAACCCACGGGCCGGGAGGCGGGGTTACAGGAACCGTTCGTGAGCTTAATCCAACAGTTTATTATTCTGAAACACTAATAGCCCTGGACATTTTTTGTTTTACTCTAAATATGCTTTTCATGGAGAAGCCTGACTTTAGCTTGAAGAGCATCATGCCAACAGTCTGGTCTAGCAACATGTAAGTCAGCTACGGCCACGAGAAACAACCACAGAAAGGCTAAAGGAAGATGCTGTTCCCACAAACACGTCTCAAATCTGTTAATGAAAACATGCTAAATAGCTACATTATCATTATAGATTGTATTTTCTTGCAACAATTTAAATTCCAGTTGGCTTTAATTGAATGTAAAATGTGTCTGACCTTGCTTTAAATGTTCTTCCTTGACTGAATCCTTTTAAGATTGAAGTTACCATCTTTGAAGAGAGAAGCCTGACGAGTTAAAAGCTGCCACGGTGATTCTGTTAATGAATATTTCATGTGTAACGAAGACTTCAACTTTCTTTCTCGTACAGGTTTGATGCTGGGCTGAGGATGCACGACTCAAACGCGCAAACATTTTACCGCGTAGAAATCCATTTTTTCCAATTACAAAACACATTTGCGTCTTTCTTTTTTGGGAAGTAGTCCAGAGAACAGCGCTCGAGTCAAAGAGCAGCAATAAAAGAAGGCTCACTCTTTGCATACCATTGCTTTCATGCAGAATGCCTCCTCTGCATTCAAAGCAAAATCCCACATCAAAGTTGAAAGCGTCTTCATCTGTGAGTAATCGTAGTTAACTGCTTTACAGTCAGGAGAGCTGTTTCATAAAGCATTTAAAGGATTTCTGCTTACTTTATGGCTTCATGTTGCATAGAACTGTGTCATTTGCTGCACTGAAGGCTATAAAATATGCACATGGAACACTGTTGGAGTGCTGCTGCCCAGAGAACCTGAACCAGCCAAACCCAGTAGCTGAACACAAAGAGTGATTCAGTGTTATTGGAGCACAACAGCACTCACCAGTCAGTCAGTAACAAACCGACTTCAGGCAAACCTGATTTGTTTCTCAAATCTTTCGAGAATGACTGTCCGCACTTATTTGCAAGGGATCAGATTGGTTGTGTCTGTAGTGGTAACGGCACAGGCGTGAGTAACTACTGATGATGCGGCTTTCTCACCAGGAAGCATTCGCCTTCGAAACAAACGTGGCGTCGCAGAGCGGCTGGTGGGCATTGTGAGGGTTGTTCTCCTCCGATGCCCTCCATAGCAGAATGGATCCTGCTCAGCACCTCCACACTTTGAAATCTTTTTTGAGCGACCAGAGCGTGCGGACTCGAGTCGCCTCAAGAACCATCTGTAGAAACCCGACTAGAATCACATTTCAGAATACCTCCAAGTGTGGTTTGTGGATCTACCACATTCAAGTCCTGTGGGAGAGTCGGCCTTTAGTTTGAGACGGCAGCAGATATGTCTCTTTTATTAGCAGTGTACTGACTGTTATTTCTGCTCTCTAAACATAAGAAAGGTTCCCAATGCAAAGGCGTTTAATTCCTAGAGATACTGTATCTGTCCTGACGAGACCACAGATGGCTCTGATGCACCTGCAGGTCCTGAACCCTGTCAGACTCCTCTCGGCCTCTAGAGCACAGCTCATTTCCCATAAATTGTTTCAATCTCCGTCACAGTAAATCCCTTCTTTTCCTGCGGTGCACTGAGCATGACCCTGGGCAGTTTGTTTTCATGGTGTCACCTAGGACGTGCTGGGCCCAAATCATACTGAAAAGTAGTTTGCATGGACGCTGGACGGGGCCCAGTCTGCACTGTGGCGAAGACACTACTGTCAGGCAGAGTAAGACAACCCCATCAATATCTTACCTGTGGGGAATGTTGGGCTTGGCAAGTGTTTTGAGGCCATACACCCCTGTGGCTGGATAAACCATTGCCCTGTTACCGTACAGAAGCATATAGGGATTTATCTTCTCATTTGAAATTCCTGCTGAGCGCCTGGACACATAAACATGTCCCATTGAGGAATGTAAACCCGGGACTTTTATAAGTAGCTGTTGAAAGAAAAGTGCGTTGGAGCTTTGCCATGGTCAAAGACGGGATAAACCACAGCCAGCAAGCAGACTGAGCATATAGACAGTATATCCATCCTGCCCAGAGCTTAAGCCTCTTTATCCTGTCATGGTCTCTTCTCCTCTGTCTCCTGCAGGCTTAGACTGATACACCAGCATATCAAAACATCGGCCTTTTATTAAAAATAATGTTGGCCGTAAAGTCGTAATTTAAGTGCAGCTTTACCCCCAGGTCTTAGCCTAAATCCTCCCACTGCATCATTTAGAAAAATGTCAGAAAGTGGCCAAGGAGCAGAGAGATAAAACCACATCCACTTTCTTGAGGCGAAGGCCTTGAGGCAGTGTTGTCAACCAGTAGCATGGGAAATAGCAATACAACATTTTAAGTTCATTAATTTACTGTTTACCAATCATGAACGAGACAACAACACCTCCGCCTGCCACCTTGCTGAGAGGTGACTCAACATGTTGCCGGCCCATCCTTCTGAACATGTTGCCGGCCCATCCTTCTGAACATGTTGCCGGCCCATCCTTCTGAACATGTTGCCGGCCCATCCTTCTGAACATGTTGCCGGCCCAACCTTCTGAACATGTTGCCGGCCCATCCTTCTGAACATGTTGCCGGCCCATCCTTCTGAACAAGTTGCCGGCCCATCCTTCTGAACATGTTACCGGCCCATCCTTCTGAACATGTTGCCGGCAACTGAACATGTTGCCGGCCCATCCTTCTGAACATGTTGCCGGCCCATCCTTCTGAACATGTTGCCGACAACTGAACATGTTGCCGGCCCATTCTTCTGAACATGTTGCCGGCCCATCCTTCTGAACATGTTGCCGGCCCATCCTTCTGAACATGTTGCTGGCAACTGAACATGTTGCCGGCCCATCCTTCTGAAAATGTTGCCGGCCCATCCTTCTGAACATGTTGCCGGCCCATCCTTCTGAACATGTTACCGGCCCATCCTTCTGAAAATGTTGCCGGCCCATCCTTCTGAACATGTTGCCGGCCCATCCTTCTGAACATGTTGCCGGCCCATCCTTCTGAAAATGTTGCCGGCCCATCCTTCTGAACATGTTGCCGGCCCATCCTTCTGAACATGTTACCGGCCCATCCTTCTGAACATGTTGCCGGCAACTGAACATGTTGCCGGCCCATCCTTCTGAACATGTTGCCGGCAACTGAACATGTTGCCGGCCCATCCTTCTGAACATGTTGCCGGCCCATCCTTCTGAACATGTTGCCGGCCCATCCTTCTGAACATGTTGCCGGCAACTGAACATGTTGCCGGCCCATCCTTCTGAACATGTTGCCGGCCCATCCTTCTGAACATGTTGCTGGCAACTGAACATGTTGCCGGCCCATCCTTCTGAACATGTTGCCGGCCCATCCTTCTGAACATGTTACCGGCCCATCCTTCTGAACATGTTGCCGGCAACTGAACATGTTGCCGGCCCATCCTTCTGAACATGTTGCCGGCCCATCCTTCTGAACATGTTGCCGGCAACTGAACATGTTGCCGGCCCATCCTTCTGAACATGTTACCGGCCCATCCTTCTGAACATGTTGCCGGCAACTGAACATGTTGCCGGCCCAACCTTCTGAACATGTTGCCGGCCCATCCTTCTGAACATGTTACCGGCCCATCCTTCTGAACATGTTGCCGGCAACTGAACATGTTGCCGGCCCAACCTTCTGAACATGTTGCCGGCAACTGAACATGTTGCCGGCCCATTCTTCTGAACATGTTGCCGGCAACTGAACATGTTGCCGGCAACTGAACATGTTGCCGGCCCATCCTTCTGAACATGTTGCCGGCCCATCCTTCTGAAAATGTTGCCGGCCCATCCTTCTGAATATGTTGCCGGCAACTGAACATGTTGCCGGCCCATCCTTCTGAACATGTTACCGGCCCATCCTTCTGAACATGTTGCCGGCCCAACCTTCTGAACATGTTGCCGGCAACTGAACATGTTGCCGGCAACTGAACATGTTGCCGGCAACTGAACATGTTGCCGGCAACTGAACATGTTGCCGGCCCATCCTTCTGAACATGTTGCCGGCCCATCCTTCTGAACATGTTACCGGCCCATCCTTCTGAACATGTTGCTGGCAACTGAACATGTTGCCGGCCCATCCTTCTGAACATGTTGCCGGCAACTGAACATGTTGCCGGCCCATCCTTCTGAACATGTTACCGGCCCATCCTTCTGAATATGTTGCCGGCAACTGAAGATGTTGCCGGCCCAACCTTCTGAACATGTTGCCGGCAACTGAACATGTTGCCGGCCCATCCTTCTGAACATGTTGCCGGCCCATCCTTCTGAACATGTTACCGGCCCATCCTTCTGAACATGTTGCCGGCAACTGAACATGTTGCCGGCCCATCCTTCTGAACATGTTGCCGGCCCATCCTTCTGAACATGTTGCCGGCCCATCCTTCTGAACATGTTGCTGGCAACTGAACATGTTGCCGGCCCATCCTTCTGAAAATGTTGCCGGCCCATCCTTCTGAACATGTTGCCGGCAACTGAACATGTTGCCGGCCCATCCTTCTGAACATGTTACCGGCCCATCCTTCTGAACATGTTGCCGGCAACTGAACATGTTGCCGGCCCAACCTTCTGAAAATGTTGCCGGCAACTGAACATGTTGCCGGCCCATCCTTCTGAACATGTTGCCGGCCCATCCTTCTGAACATGTTGCTGGCAACTGAACATGTTGCCGGCCCATCCTTCTGAACATGTTGCCGGCCCAACCTTCTGAACATGTTGCCGGCCCATCCTTCTGAACATGTTGCCGGCCCATCCTTCTGAACATGTTGCCGGCAACTGAACACGTTGCCGGCCCATCCTTCTGAACATGTTGCCAGCAACTGAACACGTTGCCGGCCCATCCTTCTCCGGATCGTCCGGTTGCTCTCCTCACAGCTGCAACGTGAAGCTTAACGCTGTTCATCCGTCACCAGTGTAAAGTTCAATTTAATTCAGTTTATTTTATACAGCCCAACATCACAAATACAAGTTTGCCTCGGAGGGCTTTACAATCTGTACACATGTCATCCCTGTCCCGGGACCTCACATCGGATCAGGAAAAACTCCGCCAATAACGATAGTTATTGGCATGAACATGCGGTGGAATCAGCATCAAGCCGCAGCATTGGGAAGCTGAACTTTTTTTAGTTTTGTTCATGACGTGGATTACGGTTGACTCTATCCCTGTGAGATTTGGGCTGATTTAAAATTGGAGATGCGGTTTAAGATCCATTTCTAACCATGAAATGCCGATTTTTTTTTTTTATTTCTTTTTTGTTGGTAAAAACACCAGCAATGACGTGTTTCTTGAAGTCCAGTCATGTTATTTAGTTTAGAAACGTGTGAGTGTGCTGCTAGCAGCCAACGCAAAATAGGAACACCCAAAGTTCGCCCACACGACTACAACCCAGAGACAATGAAAATAACAATTCTATCTTAGCCGATAGTTGACATTCCAAAGTGGTAAGAGCGAGAAAACAACTCATATTTGTACTGCCACCAGGAGATTTTTTTTTTATATCCACAACTGCTGAACTAAAACAGTACACTCGCTGGCCAGTAAAACAAAACGTTGGTCTGAAAAAGCGCTCAAAGCACTTTAACACGTCATCATTCAGCCATTCACCCGGTGATGACAGGGTGCACCTGCCCACCAGGACCACCGTGGAACCTGCCACTGTGACCAGTGTTCCAGCTCACCGTGGCCTTCCTGGTCGCTCTTGCTTTGACTCTGTTTGACGCGTTGGTCCACACTAGCATGCAGGAAGACATCCTGAAGCATCATCAGTTCATCTTTATACCAAGAACAAACTGCATTCATGTTAAAGTTACTGCTGGCACCCTCCGTGACCTCTCAAAGCTCCAGACTGAGTTTCAGTCCCAGGGCGCCCTGCTGTGCACCGACGTCAGTTAAAAAATGTTTTTGTGTATCATCACGTATCCATCCAGCTGTCCTCCCCCACTATCTTTCCTTCCCATTATGGCTGAAGGTCTAACGGGCTTGCATCAGGGCTTCTTGTTGTTTGGCTGGGAGCCTCCAGGTGAAGGGCTGCATGATGGATCAGCCTCTAGTGGGACGACTGCGCTGTAGGAAAGCCAGACTTGGCCCGGACGGTTCCTGACTGCCGAGCGTTTGTTCAGATGCAGACGGCGCCAAGTCGGTGTCCTGGCAACTCGTCCGAAAGATGTTCTGCTCCCGACAAGGTGCTGTTTGGCACCGCGCACCAAGTCGCTCGCTTTGGCCACAGCGCGCAAAAGAAAAAGAAAGGAATCTGAAAATTAGGCTGCACACATGAGTGTTTAGTGTCAATGAGGAATGTTGGACAAGGCCAAAGCATAGCTAGTGTTCTTATATATTCACTCATGTTTTATAAATACCTGCTCTTGTTATCAAGACCAAACACTGATGCTCTGCATGTGATGTTTCAACAAAGCGTCACATGGTTAGTTTGAATAGTGGCGTCGGCCTCTCTGCTTGTAGTGGAACCATGAAAGCAGCAGAAGTGTCACTTCAAGTGTGTCTCTGCCGAAATATATACGTCATAACATTATCAACAACTGCTTTGTTACAAAAAGTGTGTTTGTTGTGAAAACGGTTTTATTTGATGTTCACTCAGTTCCATTCACTTACTGATCCATGTGTTTCTGTTTCAGCTGTTTGGCTGAGCAGACCTGCACCAGTACCACCACCCTGAGGACCCCAGACCTGCACCAGTACCACCTCCCTGAAGACCCCAGACCTGCACCAGTACCACCTCCCTGAAGACCCCAGACCTGCACCAGTACCACCTCCCTGAGGACCCCAGACCTGCACCAGTACCACCTCCCTGAGGACCCCAGACCTGCACCAGTACCACCTCCCTGAAGACCCCAGACCTGCACCAGTACCACCTCCCTGAAGACCCCAGACCTGCACCAGTACCACCTCCCTGAAGACCCCAGACCTGCACCAGTACCACCTCCCTGAGGACCCCAGACCTGCACCAGTACCACCTCCCTGAGGACCCCAGACCTGCACCAGTACCACCACCTGAGGACCCCAGACCTGCACCAGTACCACCACCTGAAGACCCCAGACCTGCACCAGTACCACCACCTGAAGACCCCAGACCTGCACCAGTACCACCTCTCTGAAGACCCCAGACCTGCACCAGTACCACCTCCCTGAGGACCCCAGACCTGCACCCTTACTACTGCGTCTCTACAATCTACCCTTTCCAGTACGATCATGTGCTGGCATCATGAATTATTTATTTTGTAACTTTTGTATATTTCTTTTTGCACACTCCATTTTGAATAATGAAGCCAACTGCCAGGGTAAGTTATTTTATGTTTTGACGAAGGACCATGTAATTCATCCCCCATGCTTTACTTGTTTGTTTTAGCTGAACTGAGGAATATCATGTAATCAAGAAACAGAACTCGGTTATTACTTTGATGTGCTGCATGCGCCGCGTCCGACAGTCTGCTTGCTTCGTTTCTATTCATGTGTTCATGCAAAGACGTTTGGAGTTTATTAACTTCACTTTGTACTAAACTGACGTGGACTATAAACTGTCAGGATCCAAACATTCCAGTGAAGCCGAGAGAGAGTCTGACCTTAATGTCTTCTTTTATTTCTAAAGGAAAAGCCCCAACCTGAGCTCGCTCTATTAATAATGTCATAATATTAATGCTACTTCTCAAGTTGGTTTTGTATAGTTTTTTGTAAACTGTGCTATGCATAGTGTTTGGTGACTACTGTTCATTTTCGTCTCGTATTGAATAAGCATAAATTGATATATTGTGAGGTGGCCTTCGGTGGAAGTGATGAAAGTGCTCTTGTTGATAGTGCCTGTGATGGTTTTGAATGTTGCCTTTGTGAAGTCTAAAGGGCTCATCACAACATTTCTTTTCATTCCAATGGATCTTTCCACGACTCGTGGGTTCCTCAAGGTTTGCTCCATCACATGTAGTTGAACCTGCTCTGTGGAAGTGTAAACGGCTCCACAGAAGAAGAAGGTTTGCAGACAGACTCAGTCAATGGTACAAATATGTCCTTTGAATAAACTGTACAGAAGTTCCCCAGCTGGCCATTATGCTTATAGTCACTAGAGCTGAGTTCTAAAACCATAAATACGCTGATTAATTTCACTGAACCCCTTTCTGGAGTGACCAGACAGAAACTGTGAAATCATGTCAGTCACAACTTTGCTTTGTTCACTTATTGCTAACAAGCATCTGAAACTAAGATTATGATATAATGTCATTGAAACCGTAAGTTGAATAAACTGTTGTGCGTATGGTTGGTAAATTATTAAATAACCACGTGTACAAGTATAGATTTCTGAATGCCATCGCTATTAGAACAAGAACAATCTTGATTTTTAAATAAAATCGTATTCATATTTTGATTTTGCTTATACTTTATTTATCTGGAGTTCGGTTAAATGGACTTTTTATGTTCTTTTTTTTCCAGTTCAAATCCAATATCGTATTATTCTAAAACGTGTATGCTAACAAATAAAATGTGTACATATTTTACATCATGCTGTCTCCTCTTATTGCACCTCTTGACAGCCTCTGACTCAGCACTCTTAACCGCCTTCACGCAGCTGGCCGCTGACCCCAGAGTACCAGTAGGGACATGTAGACGGTATCAATATATATATATATATATATATATATATATATCAATGTGGACGTTGTGTTTAGCTAACGGCTAACAGAATAAACACACAGTTGCTCTTTTACCTTTTTATTGAACATCAACCTCGCGTTTACACGGGTGTTGACACAGCTTGACTTAACGCCTGAACGTTACGCTCATTCAATCTCACCTGGAGAAGATCTGCTCTTATCCCACTGCATCTTTCTAGTTTCAACTTGATTTGGTATTTTGTGTTGTCTTTTAGGCCCATTTTCCACTAGATCAAAAAACAACAGACTAACACCTGGCTTTGGTATTTAGAGGGAAAGGTTGCAGTCATTCCCGGGACAGATGACTCCGCAGTAGTCCCAGGTATTCATCGTCTCTGATCGGCAGTGATGGAAACATAACAAACGCTTTCTTTGTCATCTCAGCCTCATAACTGTGCCACATTCTTCAGGGTGGTTTTTAAACGATGATATACATTTGAACTTTAACCCATTATGCCAGAGATCTTATCCTAAAAATACAAAAACCATGGGCATGTCTGTCGAAATAATCGTCTCATTGAGACCCAAAACAAGGCAGCCTTGTATTTAGCAGAATTCAAACTCCCATTTAAGCACATATAACCGTGTAAGAACCATTATAAACATCAAAATGACAGAACGTGGAGACCGGCCAGTGCTGTTTCTGTTGAACGGTATTTGATCCAAACTTCTGTTTCATTGGTTGTTAAAAAGAAGCTTAATGATCTGAAGTGAACACTGCTGTTCTTTTTCTGCACTCTTTGATACTTTAATAACCAGAGTGCTGACATTTCTGTTATTGAGCCAATGCGTCTGTATTGTTTTGTTGTGCATCGACACTGAGAGGGTCAGCGAGGTCTCCACGGCAAAGTAGCTCCGCAGAGGCTCTGCTTCTAGAACGTTCCACATGTTCTGTAATAAACGTTACTGTAGTCATGTACTGCTGTAGGAGGGGGAAGCATCAAAAAGTATTTTAAACATCTAAAATAAAATGAATATCCTAAGTGTCGACCATATTGAGGACATTTCCCCTCTCCTCAGACCTGTTTCTGCTCTCTTTAAACCACAAGATAGATACAAACAGATCGCTGGTCTATTGTCGCCTTGATCATTTAGTTTGTTGTGACTTTGGTGTTTTAAATGGTTCGTCACCAGCAACGTGTTCTGCAAGCTAAAATGACTGTTTTTGTCAAGAGTATAGCATAGAGGCAATTTAACGGGCGGATGCCGTACCCCTTGATAGCAAAATGACCAAACTAATATAAGATCTGTCACATGTTGGGTCGGTCACCTGTTGGGTCGGTCACATGTTGGGTCGGTCACCTGTTGGGTCGGTCACATGTTGGGTCGGTCACATGTTGGGTCGGTCACATGTTGGGTCGGTCACCTGTTGGGTCGGTCACATGATGGGTCGGTCACATGTTGGGTCGGTCACCTGTTGGGTCGGTCACATGTTGGGTCGGTCACCTGTTGGGTCGGTCACATGTTGGGTCTGTCACATGTTGGGTCGGTCACATGTTGGGTCGGTCACCTGTTGGGTCGGTCACATGTTGGGTCGGTCACATGTTGGGTCGGTCACCTGTTGGGTCGGTCACCTGTTGGGTCTGTCACATGTTGGGTCGGTCACATGTTGGGTCGGTCACATGATGGGTCGGTCACATGTTGGGTATGTCACCTGTTGGATTGGTCACATGATGGGTCTGTCACATGTTGGGTCGGTCACCTGTTGGGTCGATCCCATGTTGGTTCGGTCACATGTTGGGTCGGTCACCTGTTGGGTCGGTCACATGTTGGGTCGGTCACATGTTGGGTCGGTCACCTGTTGGGTCGGTCACATGTTGGGTCGGTCACCTGTTGGGTCGGTCACATGTTGGGTCGGTCACATGTTGGGTCGATCACATGTTGGGTCGGTCACCTGTTGGGTCGGTCACCTGTTGGTTCGGTCACATGTTGGGTCGGTCACCTGTTGGGTCGGTCACATGTTGGGTCGGTCACCTGTTGGTTCGGTCACATGTTGGGTCGGTCACATGTTGGGTCGGTCACCTGTTGGGTCGGTCACATGTTGGGTCGGTCACATGTTGGGTCGATCACATGTTGGGTCGGTCACCTGTTGGGTCGGTCACCTGTTGGTTCGGTCACATGTTGGGTCGGTCACCTGTTGGGTCGGTCACATGTTGGGTCGGTCACCTGTTGGTTCGGTCACATGTTGGGTCGGTCACATGTTGGGTCGGTCACCTGTTGGGTCGGTCACATGTTGGGTCTGTCACATGTTGGGTCGGTCACATGATGGGTCGGTCACCTGTTGGGTCGGCCACATGTTGGGTCTGTCACATGTTGGGTCGGTCACATGATGGGTCGGTCACATGTTGGGTATGTCACCTGTTGGGTCGGTCACATGTTGGGTCGGTCACATGTTGGGTCGATCACATGTTGGGTCGGTCACCTGTTGGGTCGGTCACCTGTTGGTTCGGTCACATGTTGGGTCGGTCACCTGTTGGGTCGGTCACATGTTGGGTCGGTCACCTGTTGGTTCGGTCACATGTTGGGTCGGTCACATGTTGGGTCGGTCACCTGTTGGGTCGGTCACATGTTGGGTCTGTCACATGTTGGGTCGGTCACATGATGGGTCGGTCACCTGTTGGGTCGGCCACATGTTGGGTCTGTCACATGTTGGGTCGGTCACATGATGGGTCGGTCACATGTTGGGTATGTCACCTGTTGGGTCGGTCACATGTTGGGTCGGTCACATGATGGGTCTGTCACATGTTGGGTCTGTCACATGTTGGGTCGGTCACATGATGGGTCGGTCACATGTTGGGTATGTCACCTGTTGGGTCGGTCACATGTTGGGTCGGTCACATGATGGGTCGGTCACATGTTGGGTCGGTCACATGATGGGTATGTCACCTGTTGGGTCGGTCACATGTTGGGTCGGTCACATGATGGGTCTGTCACATGTTGGGTCGGTCACATGATGGGTCGGTCACATGTTGGGTATGTCACCTGTTGGGTCGGTCACATGTTGGGTCGGTCACATGATGGGTCTGTCACATGTTGGGTCTGTCACATGTTGGGTCGGTCACCTGTTGGGTCGGTCACATGATGGGTCTGTCACATGTTGGGTCGGTCACCTGTTGGGTCGGTCACATGTTGGGTCGGTCACATGATGGGTCGGTACTTTCTCTGTATGAGTGTGTACGGTAGACTTCTGAAGCTTTTCAATCTAACCACCATCACCTGGCTGTATTGTTACAGAAATTGAGAAAATCTGTCATTTTCTTTAATAATGGATTATAGACTATGTGCTGCTGTCTATAGAGCTCATAGGCTCAGAGATGGCCTTCTCTTGTAGCATCTCTTCATTGATGCCCGGCTCACCATGTATAGGTTTCATCCACCTAAAATGAGTTAAAGGGATAGTTTGGACCTGATGACGTAGGCGACGTATAACTTAATATTACACAAGGGGAAAAAAAAGGTCCATTGTCCAGGCAAGCCTAATGTTTGTGTGGTTTATTTTGACTTTCCTGGTGCCTCCCCGTCCTCTGCCTGCCTGCCCACACTGAAGTTCACCTGCTGGAGCTGCATCAACAACTACTCAGATTAAAAAAGAGCAACTCCAGCGAGCTACTTCCAGCAGCTGCACAGTGACACCATCCATCATACACCAAACACACCTCACAGTGAGGCGTCTAGATACGCCACTACATCCCCATCCCTCTGAATGTCAACGTCCTGCTGCCTGCATCTGCATCCTGCTCAGATTGTAGTTTGAACCGTCATTGCTCCAAATCTAAAGATATTGTGTATTTTCATTGGATGGCTTGCAGTGAGCAGTTTTTAGAACACACATTGTTAGTATTAATGAATGCATTTTTGAGAATAGGACAATAATTAAATTCAACTTTATGATTACAGTTTAACTTGGGCCAATGAATAACAATGGTCTTTCCAATTCTGAGTAAGTCGTGCCCGCCATCTAGTGGTCGGAGGAGGAAGTGACTGTGATCATCAGTTAATTGTGCAGAGACGTTGCACTCAATGCAGTTTGTAATGGTGGCATCGACCCACTGAGCTAACTCACTAACTGGATTAGTTTGTATCAGTTTGGGCTGGAAGAGAAGGATGTTATTATTACTCTGATTCCGATGAGACGCCATGACATGCTATGAGATGTTCATGCGCCATAGTTTACTTTAGTTAAAGACTCCTCAGCTCACAAGCTGTGGAAGATTAAAGGAATGCAAAGGGGATGGATACAAACATTTGAAATATTGTAGTGGGCTGCCACTGAGAAGCATGCAGGCGTATGGATGGATGGATATAGATAGATAGATAGATAGATAGATAGATAGATAGATAGATAGATAGATGGTTGTTGATAAATGGATGGAATGATAAATGGATGGAATGATAGATATAGATGTGTGGTTGTTGATAGATGGAATGATAGACATATGGGTGGGTGGTTGTTGATGGATGGATGGATGGAATAATGGATGTATGGATGGAATGATAGATATATGGGTGGGTGTTGATAGATAGATGGATTGATAGATAGATGGAATGATAGATAGATGGGTGGGTGTTGATAGATAGATGGAATGATAGATAGATGGAATGATAGATAGATGGATGGGTGTTGATAGATAGATGGAATGATAGATATATGGGTGGGTGTTGATAGATAGATGGAATGATAGATAGATGGGTGGGTGTTGATAGATAGATGGATTGATAGATAGATGGGTGGGTGTTGATAGATAGATGGAATGATAGATAGATGGGTGGGTGTTGATAGATAGATGGATTGATAGATAGATGGGTGGGTGTTGATAGATAGATGGATTGATAGATAGATGGGTGGGTGTTGATAGATAGATGGAATGATAGATAGATGGGTGGGTGCTTCAGCTCTGTTTACCCTCTGCAGCAACAGATTGCTCCAACACAGAAGTCTGGCCTCCTTCAAACGTTCCCATATGAGAAAGCAGCCGTGATTTAGGGGTCGCATTAAGATTTGGTGCAGCTTTCTGTCTCAGTTCTAAATAACGGTTCTCATGACAACTGTAAATCATGGGCTTTATGGTTTATGGGATGTACTCTGGGAGAAAACATTTCATTGGAGTTTACTAAACATCCCCCTCCTGCCAGTGGAAAGGAGGTGTGTGGCAGATGGGGAAACAGAGGATGGAAGATGTTTTATCTCCCATTGTTTTGGCTGATCTAAGTGTCTGTGTTTTTATTTCCTCCTGCAGCGCAAGAGACACACATGTTTGGTGGATTAGAAACTCTAGTCACGGTGCAATAAGTGCTTCTGGGAGTGGAGGAGATGGGCCACACATATGAACTTAAATAATTAACTAAAATAATGCAAAGTTGAATTTGAGTGACAAGTGGTCTCTGCACTGATGGGCTTCTAGTGGAAGGGGATGCAAAGGGCATGGGTTGTGTTTCTGCAGGGTTTTTAGGGGCCTTTAGTGTAATTAACATTTTATAATTGAAAATTACACAACTAAACACAATAGGTTTGTAAAATAAGGATTTTAATTCACCACTATTCATAATTAAAAGATCCATACACGCATAGCTACAACCATTTGTATTTATGCAACCATCAAGCTAAAATGAAATTGGAGCAAACAGTAGTTTCATAGTTCTTGTAATAAAAAAAACAATCAGGGTGATGCTGAAAAATGAATACATAAAACATAGTGATAATGAAGAAAAAAAGGAAGAGAATCAACACTAAGCAGCACATATTTGGTTGCTCCAGAACTCCTTTATTATAGTTTTAACACACAAAGCAAATAGTTTCTTACTCTGTTCAAGTATACTGTCATATGCATGATGGAGCCGACTCACCCTCAGAAAACAGAGGGCCAGTTTCATAGCACCATTATAAAAGGTACAATACAATTTGATTCACACACGTTATTTTTTTAAAAACAAGGATTAAAACGTCAACAGTAAGTAGTGAATATCTGCACCTGACTGTCTAAACAGGGAACATGGCGTTCCATGAGCTTTCTCCAAGATATATCTGAGCTCTTTGCTTCCTTGTAAAGGCAACGAGTAACTGAGAGGAAACGGATGAAAGCTTCTTTTGTTCAAAGCAGTCCTACGATCCTCCTGTAGAGCCAACACAGTGCCGCTCTAATGCTCAATGTATTGGAAATATTTGTATTATTCAAATAAAAAGGAAGAAAAAAAAGATCAGAAATGCCTGTGATTGGGTGTTCACATGTTTGATTGACAGCTGCACTGACAGTAATACCACACATTGTAAACCAATGTGCTGTGGTAAGTGTAGCTCATCGCTAGCAGTTTGCTAGCAGTGATGCTGGGACAACGTGCTAACAGCTCTCTACAGCTCTCTATCCCTTACATTTTGTGATGAAGTGGGCTGTTGGCTTTTTGAGGACTTGCTTGTGCTACAGCTTGATTTCCATAAACTCCTGGATGAATAATGTGACCCTTCAGTTTAAATAACTGATATCCAGAATAAATGCTCGGACTGAGCATTTATTCTGGACTTAAGAGTGTAAAAGGCACTTCATGAAACTCTTGGAAAGTGGAAGAATACTGCATTTATTTCCAAAGACGAACCACTGCTGTTGATATCGATGATTCCTCTCCATCATCCAGCAACCCGGCACTGACATCCACCCTGCAGGGGGCGCTGTGAGCAGGAGGTGTTGCAGCAGCAGGGCTCTGGTAAAGTGCTGCTCTTCAAATACAACACATTCCCCAATGCTGCACTTTGAGTAAAATACCTGCAAGTTTATTTCATCACTCATTAAAATTATATATATAAAAAAATGCAAAATGTGCAGGGCACCAGAAGAGCTTTGCCGTTCTCTTGGTCTTAACTCGGGAGGTTGGAAGTGTCCGTGAGCTGCCTCTGTGTGAGGAGGGGAGGATCAATGTGATTCTATGGGAGGTGAAGGAGAGGGTAGGGTTGGAGAAAGCCGCTGCCTCATGGATGACGGTTGGTCCAGGGCGGGCTGGTTGGATCCACTACGGATGGAGATGTCAGTGGCTGGTGGGCTGCACTGCTGCGTCTCTACCTGTGGGTCACCTGGTTGTTGAGGAGGCCCGGGAACGTCTGTTCTGTTTCAGTGCTTAAAGAGCCACCTAGAGGAGAGAGAGGTACCAGCTGCAGCTTATCCGTGTTTCCCATCCGGTACAAACCGTTTGAATCACCTCCAGTGACACATGTCTCATCTTTACTTAGCATTGAGACAGTTTATGAGATAATAAGTCAGAAAATCCATCCATTGTATACTGTCTCGTAGATGTATAATACATCTGTGAGACAAGCACCAGCGTAAGTTTCATGTTGACACTTTAAAATCATTCTTACTCAAGGTCTGCTTAGATACTTTTTCCAGAGCTTTCAACTGCATTTCATAGTCTTCACATACACATTTAGGGTTGTCTATATCTCCCTTCCATATGAGCACCTCTTCTCTGACCAAACTTCCTGACGACCGACCATGCGATGGGGTCGAGAAGCTTGAGAAAGTGCGTGGACCTCGATTAAAATGTCTTTTGTCAAATGATAGAATTTTCCAAATACCTTAATATTAATACTTTTTCTAATAACTTAAATTTAAACTCAGCAACATCAATAGTGATCAGTAATACTTGACACATTTCAGGGATCACATTTGACAGTTCACGATTTATTCCTACTGAAAGGAATCATAGCCAAAGCCACGGCTACAGGCAACAGCATTTCACCTCTACTCCATAAATCCAAATTTAGGGGAGCATGAAACAAAAATACGAGATTTGGATTTGGATGTATTCCAATAGGTCTTACCATTATGGCAGCTGTACATCCACACACGATGGCCATCATATCGACATCTGCATTTCATGATGTTGTTGCTGTAGTCGGACTCTGGTACCTCGTAGTTAGGATTAATTACTATCTGTAAGAGGAAGAACATGGATGCTAATGTTGTGAGACGCCAGTACTGTAAATCATGTCACTCTTTATTAGATCAAAATATGAATGGAAATGGGAAACATTACCTGGAAGATGTAATCTCCAGGTTTGAGTTCAGTGATGTCGACCCACTGGCAGTCGATGTCGTGCCTGTAGGTATCCCAGCAGCCCACAGTGATGCCCTGCTCTCCAAAGTTAGCACACTCATACCTCTTCTCAATACCTGGAACACATGAAGAACATGTTGGCAAAGGAACCCTCAGAGAAGCATTCATAAACGTCAAAGCTGCATGGATGTATTTACTTGTGTCCACATGGGGGCAGCATAACAAGCTGTAAACAGCATTGACTTATTATTGTATTATTGACATATTATGAAGTTGTTCTGATGAAAAGGTAATGCCGTCTCATTTAGACACCATGCAGACACAACTCTGACATCATCATTGACTCAGACTTGTGTTTCTGACCAAATGAAAAGGGTCAAAATATTGTCTCTCCTTTTGGCTCTGTTTCGGTACCACCAGCTTCTGAGAAAAGCATCTGGCTCATTAGCTGCTATTTAGCATAGCTACACTATGCAAACTCTAGACTTGTAGGTAAACAACGCTTGAGAAGTGAACTAAAGAGTGAACCAAAACATGAAAGCTGCTGGCTGTACACAAAACAAATGATAAATGTCTTGTGAGGTCACAGTAACCTTGATCTTTGACTACCAAATTCAAAGTAGATGTTTGTGCCCATCGGCTGAGATATCAGGTGTCAATCAGAGGATCGGTGGTTCGATCCCTCTGAAAGCCCATGTCGATGTGTCCTTGCGCAAGACTTAACCTCAACTTGTGCCATCAGTGTGTGAATGGTTAACATAGCATCTGAATGGATGTACAAGTACGAGACCATTTACTTTAAAAGCCCATTATTGTCTGAAAAAGGGGGTTGTCTGCCACATTTCTTAAAAGTTAAAGCACATTCACATTTTGAAATCAAAATAGGAATCCCTGGTTTGGTTCTCACCTTCATCACACTCGGAGTCCTCCAGGCAGAAACTTGCTTTGTGTCCTTCTGCCACTTTGGTTCCATTGAGGGTGAAGAGGTCATAGAGCGTAAACACCTCCATGCTGTGGTAATGCCTGCAGACAGAACACACTTTTACAAACACAGTCAGGCTCACAGTGAGCACAAGAGTACAAGTACAAGGCACACAAGTACAAGTACAAGGCACAAGAGTACAAGACACAAGAGTACAAGTACAAGGCACACAAGTACAAGTACAAGGCACAAGAGTACAAGACACAAGAGTACAAGTACAAGGCACACAAGTACAAGTACAAGGCACAAGAGTACAAGACACAAGAGTACAAGTACAAGACACAAGAGTACAAGTACAAGACACAAGAGTACAAGTACAAGACACAAGAGTAAAAGACACAAGAGTGCAAGTAAAGACACAAGAGTACAAGTACAAGACACAAGAGTACAAGTACAAGACACAAGAGTACAAGTACAAGACACAAGAGTACAAGTACAAGACACAAGAGTACAAGTACAAGACACAAGAGTACAACTACAAGACACAAGAGTACAAGTACAAGACACAAGAGTACAAGTACAAGACACAAGAGTACAAGTACAAGACACAAGAGTAAAAGACACAAGAGTGCAAGTAAAGACACAAGAGTACAAGTACAAGACACAAGAGTACAAGTACAAGACACAAGAGTACAACTACAAGACACAAGAGTACAAGTACAAGACACAAGAGTACAAGTACAAGGCACAAGAGTACAAGTACAAGAGTACAAGTACAAGACACAAGAGTACAAGACACAAGAGTACAAGACACAAGAGTACAAGTACAAGACACAAGAGTACAAGACACAAGAGTACAAGTACAAGACACAAGAGTACAAGTACAAGACACAAGAGTACAAGTACAAGACGGCCTTCTCGTTGTCTGTAGCTCTAGTCTGGTAAAGAAAGAGCATCAAAGGTCACACTATCATCACTGTCTTGTGGTTGTTGGCACGTTACAGTTTACATCCATTTCTGCCCAAAATGTTATCACTTCAGAATCATATCCTATTCGACATGTGTGTGAAATTGTCATATTTAGCAAATCAAGTAATTATGATCAGTGCGTTTGACCTTTGACCACCAAATTGTAACCGGTCCATCCTTCAGACCAGGTGGCAATAAAAAACAACAAAAAGACGTTTCAATGTTGAACTATTCCTGAAGCGAAGGGAAGAATGTGTGGAGGTTTACAGAATGAAACCGACAAGTTCAACACAACTTGTTGACAAGGGTTTGGCTCTGGTGTCCAGTAAAAAGCTCGCTACTGTGGAATTATCATCTGATGAATTCAGGGAAGAAACATACCAAATGGTCCAGTGATACTGACCTGTGACAGTCGTGCCACACCCAGGAATGTCTGCCCGCTTTGGGCCGGAAGTCCGAGTGTCCGTTGTTGTGGATCTGGGAGGAGAAGCGGAGCAGGCGGCGGTAGGAGTTGGCCGGCGCCTGGCTGGAGGTGGAGGAGAGGCAGTTCTCCTCGTACGCACACGTGAGCATGAACATGGGCCGGTCCTCCATGTAGGTGGTCTGCTCCACCACCGTGGGGTTCAACACCAGGTCAGGAGCCGCTGTGGACGGGAGGGCGGAGGAGAAACCACAGGGAAGCAGACGGAGACACTCAGTGACATCGAGAGAAGGCGAAAACACACGGAAAAGCTCTGGCACCGTGATGTAAATGTGCTTCACAGTGCAGAGGGAGAGTTGAGTTTCAGTTATGCAAACATTCTTCCGAGGTAGAGCTTCTCCACAGGCAGACATTATTGTATTTCATGAATTAAAGCTCAAAAGATGTACTCTCTTCATTCTTTCATTCACAACCCTACAAAGTCAAAGCATTCACCACCACCAACGTCTTCGTTTGTGTTTCTTACTCTCGGAGCAGGAGACTCCGGCGGCGTTGCGCCCGCCTCCTTTGGCGCAGCTGAGGTGAGCGCCGTGGTGCAGGCAGTGGCTCAGAGACATCTCCGTCCCAGAGCAGCGGACGCCGCTCATCACCACAGAGTCAGCGCTCACCTCTCCCGGCCAGTACCAGGTCTCCTGGGGAGAGAACGCCTCTGGCATGAGGAACTTTGACTGATCACGTACTTGGAGGTCTGATTTAAACAAAAGCCCTTCAGCTAAATTGTATGTTTGAAATACTGACCTAAAAAATAAAATCATGGATATATCTGATAATCCATCACGGACTACTTTTGGAAGAAGTAAACAGTTATGGAGGATTTTAGTCAGTTTGCAGTGAAGGTTACTGTCTACTCTGGAAGAAAGTAGAAACATACATATATCTTTGAATTTTACAATATTTGCATTCCTAAAATAGTCTTTTTTTTTCAGATGACATAAAACTAATGATGTTTTAAGAATATCTTCAATGTCACTATTATGGCTCTTACTGGAGAGTAGATGATGGTCCATATTCTGCTTCAAACAATACTAATGGAAAAAAAAGTTAATCATAACTTGAAAATGACTTTAATAATGGATTTCAAGAAACTGGGGGAACATTTAGAAATATGAGAACAGCAGAAAAACACATTTATTCATCCCTCACTGTGACGCAGTATCAGTGGTACATAGTGTATTTCTACTGCTATTTACAAAGAAGAGGACTTTTAGAACACAGAGATGCCAAAACGACCAGCAGAGCTCACTGTGTTCCCACTGAAGCGTTTACTGTCACGAGCCTCTGTGAGGAAACCAACGGACAATGAATCATTGTGAAGAAAAGCCTATAATCTACATTGACCACTAGAGGGCACAACTTTATCCTTTCATATCCTCACTATATAATGCTTCTTCTTATTTTTAATTTGAACAAAGCACAACTTGTGCTGTGCAACGCTATGGTCCTTGTGCTGCCAGATAAAGACATTGAGGTGTGTTTACACCATGTAAACACCATCAAAATGACCAACACCGTTTCTATTTCATTGTCAACAGAAAAGAGCTTCAAATCAGCACATAATTTGTTTGCAAAAAGGCTTTCAACTGATATGTAGATATAGAAATCATGTGAAGTCATTGGTTTAAGTTTCCAACAATACGTGGAAAGTAAATCAATAAATGTTACTGTTTCAATAAAGAAGAGTTCTAAGGAAACTATTTATACACTAAATATAACTAATTAAACTCAATGAATACCAAAATATGTCCATGATACCTTCTGTGTGTGTTAGTGATACATTGAGTGCACACAGCAGTACATTGATAGACTAGAAAGCACTAATTAGACATGTGAAGTACAATAACATCCTGTGGATGATCCTATCCTGTGTTCAGATTAGGGACTCTGACCCCGCGGCTGCTGCCACTTGTACCTGGAAAGCGTTGCTGGCGAAGCCCAGGCCTAGCTGCCTGCAGACCACCATGGCCTCCATGGTTCCCCAGCTGTCACTGCACACCGTGCCCCACACCAGGGAGCCGTTCCTCTCCACCAGCACCTCCACGCGGCCCTCATAGGGGTTACGGCCTCCGCTCAGACGCAGCTACACAGGCACAGGGAAACAGGTGATGCATGTTTCAAATGTTCAGGAAAACTTAATGATACCATTGATTCTAAGGTTTTGGAAAGCTAGTATGATAGGTATAATACATATACTACTACTTATGACTTGGAGCACTATGAGGATGAACAGAATGGTGGAACCCTAATTGCCGCCTCTGGGTCGTATGCCTCCGTCAACCAATCACGTATCCATGTCAGTCCAAAATGGCATCGTGTCATCAATTTATGTTTTGAGACATTCATGTGTGATAAGTAACATGTGGATTGTTGAGTTTGGGCCGAAAATGTGTTATGTGATGTCATATGACCTTTGACCACCGAAATAAAACAAAGAAACTGGATCAGAGAATGTTTTGAATTTCTTTCCACTTAGACTCAAGGATGAACGGATCAGTATGTTAACATCTGCAAGTCATACATATTCATAAAAGAAGTGGAAAGACCGATCTTTACAATTGGGACAAATAAACATCACGTTTCTTAATGAGTTGGTTGCTGCTGTGTTTTCAGGCTCACCGACTCCTGGAAGCCCATCTTAGGAACATTACACCTGACGGCTGCATCCTCCTCATGGCTGCAACCAAGAGCCTCCTTGTTGAAGAAACACTCTGTGATGGACTTCTCAAACCCAGAGCACTCCACCTCGTTCATATGGACCGGGCCCATCCCTGAAGGACGCGGGGAGGCAAAAAGCAGATGATTATTATGGCCGAGAGATGTCTGTGCTGTGTCTTGATTTCACCGTTTCCATTTTAAAAATAATGGCCTGGTTCAAGATCTAAACAGTAGTTCAACATTTGTATTTGCTTAGCTTAGCATAAAAGCGGAAGGAAGCAAATAGAACGCCGCTGTTAAACAGCTGATCGAGACTATGGCTCAGACGGCACTGAAGGCACAGGTAGAAAATCCACGGCCCGCCACTTGTGTACAGACATGAGATTGGTGTCGCTCTCGTCAACTCCATCAAAAGTGTAAGCATATTTCCCAAAATTTCTTTAAAAAAGGTAAAATAAGTTTATAGTCAATATGGGCCAAAGCACATACCTCACAGATGTGAATGTGAGCATGAATGGTTGTCTGTCTCTATGTGCCCTGAGATAAACTGGTGAACTTGCCTTTGCCCAAGGTCAGCTGGGATCTGGACCCGTGGCCCTGAAGAGGATGAGCGCTTTTGGATAATGCAATGGGTTCACATGGGGGATTAAAACTGATAAGATATTTTCCATTATTATTTCCATCCGAGTGTTGGTTTTCTCCATAGAAAGAGAGCCACTGATGAGTAATCATGATGGAAAATGATTTTGGAAAAGGAAAGCTCCGTTTCAACATTTTCCACATATAATGTTACTGGACTGTTTTTATGAAAAAGGAAACCGTGACACGTGTCTTTCCATAGTAGATCCTGATAACAGGTGAGCTAAGGCTTTAACACACAGGGTGGATATATGCCGAGTGTGTATTTTAGAAGTGTGTCAGTGGCACATTGTTATTGGGTGGGAGGGTCTGCTGTAAAACTCTCCATGCAGGAGGTGTTAACCCTGCAGGTGCCGTCTGGAAAGAGCCCATAAAGTGAGTGCTGGAGCGGAGGCCTCCATTAGGAGGCAGGAAACACAAGTGGTATACTTGGAGGAATAATTGTTAAATATGTACAACAAAAATGTGAGAAAACAGACATGAAAGTGTGAAACAGTCTAACAAATGTCAAGAACTGTTTCTCATCTAATGATTCCTTTTTTATTGATTTAAAAGCACAGATGTTATACTGAAGCAGTGAAACAGGGAGAGTCAATTAAGAAGGGAGGGCCAGGGTGATAAAGATAGGTGTTAACCATAATCTATATGTAATCAGTATATGTCTCTCTTAGCTTACAATGTAGTGCTAAATTATAACCATTTATTTAATTGTACTTGGGTGACTGCAGCTCAGACACACCTGTACAAATAAAACCAAAACTCACTGTTTTGTTTCATTTAATGATCTTCTCCTGCTGAAAGAACCACACGTCTTACAACTTTAAAGCTGCTCTAATCAATATTTCTATAATAACGATGGATCACACCATGCTTTGAAGCATCGCGTTTGCTATTTTGGCCGTCATCATCGTTTTTTGTGGAGCTAACATTACATTTTACATTTTTTAGGCAACCAAAATGTTACATGTAACATTCATGAAAACATCCTGCGATGGGTTAATAAGTTATAAGACGAAAACACGGACATCTCCCACAGTGGAACACGTTATGGTAGCAAGCTGTCAATCACAAGCGATTAGCATCATTTACTAAATGAACATCATGCTGTGTAGAAGAAGACTTGAAACTAGAGAGTGAGACATAAACTCATGTTTACAATGTTTACTGAGGGAATAAATCAAGAGAGAAGTAGAGTCACTTTCTCATAGACTTCTATACAACCAGACTTCTTTTCGTAATAGGAGGAGTCGCCCCCTGATGGCCATTAGGAATAATGCAGTTCAAAGACACTTCTGCTTTGGCTTCACTTTTCAGAACCGGAGGCTTTGAGTGACTTGGACTTGGGACTTTGTACTTAATAGCACACACAGTGACTTGATTTTAACTTACCAAAAATGATAGTTGTATGTATGCTGAAAAATAGGACACAGTTATTATTGCCAGCCCAATAATGTTGGCAGTATTGTCCTGTTACCCCGAGTCAGTCTTCATACATCTTTGGGACACAAATACAGTTATTTACTTTAAAAGGAAAATGCAACAGTTTTTTTCATATTGTCTTGCAATAGCAGTTGTTGGTTGGCATGGGACTGTTTCAGAGCCACCTTGTACTTATTCCAGTTCCACTTCTTTATGCTTTTGCCTTCATGCAGCAGTCTAGTAGACTAGGCATATTTTAATGTTTCAGTCAAAAATCCCTTTTCCCTTTATCCTTTATTTAAAGAGTCTTTTTATTAACTCTTTGAGCACAAATAAGAGTGAGAATGTAAAACAGGTATACCTTGTCCCAGGCGGCCTCCGGACAGGGCCTCTATGGCCGTCCCGAAGCCCAGCTCCCGACACACCACGGTGGCAGACAGCAAGCTCCAGTTATCGTCACATATGGTGCCCCACTCTCCATTCTTCAACACCTCCACTCGGCCCTCGCCCACGATGGCTCCGCCACGAAGACGGACCAGCGGTTGCTGAAGAGGAAAAACACAGGTCAGCTGAAATGTTCAAATCCTTAAACCACAAATAGCACACAATATTCTGTATTCTGGTTCTATCCAAAAGAAGGGGAAGTTTGGAACCTCAACGCTTCCCTTTTCTGTGAAAGCGGAGGCAGCAGACTGGGTGGCTTCATGTTTATAGAACATGCTATAAATGCGGTTCTCCCATTAACTGTTTAGACAAACTGGAAGTGTTTAGTTTTTACAAGTAAATACGTTAGCCTCAGTTAATCTGACATACTGCAATCGGTATTCACAAAGCCCAGACGTCTCTGTAATAAAATCCATCACATACTGATTTAACAATAACATTAATGTAAAGCATTCATCATCCATACATGTCACACATAAAATAAATATCAATTGCCATGTATTAAGCAACAATGTCCAACTATGATTCCAACTTTTCAAATTTGATGTTAGTCTGGCATTTACACAAATCTTTGTGACATTGAATGTAACATATTGCTTTGGATAGTTAGACAAAACAAGTTATCCCTGTGACAGATGGCACTACGTTATGACTTTATTATAACAATAATTTCACAGATTTTGCATTTCCTGGGCAACCAGCTCAAGTCCTGACGTTACGGTGTCCTTTTTGAACAAATCGTCCATTCTTGTGTCTCCTCTCGTCTTTACTATTAAGGGGTCATATTTTAAATCTGCAGAGTTCCCTGTTTTTATCGGGAATCAATAAAGAGTCAGACTGATAAGCAGAATGGATAATGGCATTGGTATCAATAAAACCTCATTCATCCCCAACCTAATATCGGGTGAGCTTCTGTTTGTGCACTGGTCAAAGTTGTGTGTTGAACTTTAGTCGTCACACAAACGCTAATAAACGTAATGAACATGAAAAGAAAATATATCAAAAACATTATACATCAAGACTCAGCAAGTAAGTAAGTAAGATTTATTTGTACAGCGCCTTTCGCAGACCAGGGTCACAAGGCGCTTCATAATTACAACAAAACAATACACAGATTAAGAAGTACATACACATTTAATTTAAAAAAGGCCAAGACAACTCAATGACGATCATAACAGCCCCAAGGCAATCAAACAAAAGCCTTGACAAATAAAAGGGTCTTGAGTTTCTTTTTGAAGGAGTCAACAGACTCCATTGAACGCAGGGAGAGCGGAAGATCGTTCCAAAGCCTGGGAGCAACAGCCTGGAAAGATCGGTCTCCTCTGGTCCGGAAACGGGTGAGTGGAGCCATCAGCAGATTCTGGAATTAAGTCATCAGGGGCAGTAACCAGTGTTTCTGTTTTGTCCACATTTAGCTGCAAGGTGTTAACACTTAGCCATTGTTTTATCTCCACCAAGCAATGAACTAAGGAATTTAGCCTCTGGAGCTCAGTCGGCTTGAAAGAGCAGTAAAGCTGAATATCATCAGCAAACATGTGGTACGAAACTTCAGAAAATCTCTGGATGATTTTTCGCAAGGGGATCAAATACAACAAGAATAATACAGGCCCCAAAACAGAACCTTGAGGGACTCCACACAACAGATCTGCTGACTCAGACCTTATTTGGTTAGCTGTGACACTAAAGCTACGCCCAGATAGGTATGACGAGAACCAATGTAAAACTGACCCTGACAGCCCTACCTCATCCCTCAGTCCACTCAGCAGGATCTGGTGGTCGATGGTGTCAAAAGCTGAGGACAGATCTAAGAGAACTAGAACAGTGCACTTTCCCGAATCAGCAGACATCATAATGTCACTGGACACTTTCAGTAAGGCTGTCTCTGTAGAGTGATGTTTGCGGAAACCAGACTGAAACGTCTCATGGATGTTACTTTGATCCAGGAATAATGACAGCTGTTCAGCGACCACCTTCTCTAGGATCTTGGACAAGAGTGGAAGCTTTGAAATAGGCCTGAAATTACTGAGGTCAGTCGGGTCTAAGCCTGTCTTTTTAAGTATAGGCTCCACTATGGCATGCTTAAATGTATTGGGAAACACACCTGTAGAAAGAGAGAGGTTAACCATTTTGGTAACCCAGGGGCCAATTACATCAAACACTTTCACAAAGGGCCTACACGGAAGGACGTCGGATGAGCAAGAGGAGGGTTTCATCTTGGACACCAGTGAGTCACAGACTTAAATGAGGACCACAAGCTGGAGACAGGCTCAATGACAGCAGGGGTTCCACACAAAAGAGGAGGGATTTTCTCCTTGATCATCCTAATTTTGTCAGTGAAAAATCTCAACAATGCATTGCTGTCAGCTTCACAAAAAACAGGGGTAATTGGAGCAGCAGGACATACAAGCAAATTGATTGTGTCAAACAACACTTTAGGGTTTTTCTTATTTACTGTTACCAGTTGACGAATATAGTCAGATCTGGCATTTTCCACCATCTCATTGTATGAGGACACAAGATCCCTGAGATAAAGTCTGAGCAAGGTAATTGACATGTAAGAATTAAGAAGAACGGGAATGATTCAAACAAAAATAGATGTGATGCAATGTGACTTAATCTATCCATTCCCTGGTCCACATCTCATGCCAACAACAAATACTGGCCACAAAATCACCTGAACCTTCAGTCATTTCATATATGAAACTACAGTTTTTATTTAATTCCTGAAGAGATATTTTATTCATGTTATTTTCTTTTGAGGTAAATATCAGGTTTTAGGATAACATTCCGTTGAGTCAGACGTGTTGAATGTGTTGGACGATGTAGGAAGTGATGCCTGTGATGCACGTGGCTCCCAGCCCAGCTCTCAGCTGTGGAACGTGAGAGAGCAGGCAAGCTCAAACTCACACCGTGGGGAATGTGGTCACACAGACAGAAATATTGTCCGCTTAGAGGAGCTGATCTGATTGTTTACGGACTACGTGAGTTGTACGTCCCCTGAAAAAATGGACATGATCTCTCTTTTACCCAGTGTGGAGGTCAAGGTTCTTTATGAGGAAGACTTGTGGAACCATTAGGATGTCAAGTGAAGACTTACTAAAGGTCTGTGCCAAGGAAAAGTTTCAGTAGACAAAATCAAAAGATTTATTACTTTGGGTTTTCATGTTTCAAGTCATGAGGCCTGAGAATCAGTCCACTGGGAAAACCATTTCTTTAAGGGGCTGTTGTCATGTTGTGACAGGTCAAAATAACTACCAGAAGTGGAACCAAAAAGTAGGTAGCACAATATTTGTTTGAAATATCAAGCTTCCTTTATCTTGCAATGAGGTTTTCTTGTCCAAACCACCACCAACCTGCCCAGACCAAACGGTTACCTAATGCACACCTAGGGAACAGCTCAAAGGGAATCACGAGGAAGAAAGGTTGAAGACATCATTATAACATGATGAGACTGAAAAGCCATGTCTCAGCACACAAATATGTAATCGTCCACACACTGGTGGCCACATGGTGTATTTATGAAATGTAAAAATAGCAGACACTGCACCCAATCCCGAAATAACTGTAGCATGTTTACGATAGTTCACAATGTGAACTCATGAACCCGATCCAAGCTATCAACTATTAACTGCTCGGTGCTTTTCTGGAGGTCTTGAAGAAATTAAAAACTGTGCTGAAGTTTCATGCTCATTGACGAAAGTTATGAGTCATGCTCATTGACGAAAGTTTTCTCACACTGGTGTTGCTTTCTGGAGAAACATGTTTTTCCATGCCCTGTCCCGAGAACCTTACTACATTGTGTCATCTTTAATACCCCAAGATGACAATAATTAACTTTGATGGGAACGAAGTGTCCACAGGAGCGCTGGCCTCGATCTCCAACCTTTACATAGAGTCAGTGAACTGAGTGGAACCAGTTCACTATCTCTGACAACAGCTTTGTTGACACCATCCAAAGACATGACATATTTAATTTGCCAGAAGACAGTAAGAATTTACTGTAACAGCGGCTCAAATATCTTTTAAAGAATGTGTGAGGTCAAATCTTTTCATGTCTGAGCAAGAACTGGAAAAGCCAATTTTAAGACTGTTGAATTACTGAAGTACTTCAGTAAAACACAACAAATGATCAATAGCCGGTATTTTAGATGACGTAAATAGACTTTACCTCTTGTCTGAAGGCTTTCCTGAATCCCGTCATGGGCGTGGGGGCGAAGTCTCTGCCGGGCACGCAGCTCACCACCACAGGCAGCCCTCCAGGACAGGTCACATTGGATTTCATGGGTGCCACCTGGCCCAGTTTACAGCTGGACAAATGGGCTTCGTTGCCAGTGCAGTTCACAGCATAGTCCCAGTACGTAGGCTTTCTGCGGCGAGCAAACATCCTGGACAGATGGAGGAGATGGAAAGGAGGTTTGACAAATCTTTCAGCGAATAAACGTTCTTTGGTTTTCAACGGGTATGTCAAACACAGGAGGAGGAGACAACTACCATGAGAAAAAGCTCAAACTTAAAGCTGCATAATCAATGTGTGTCCTATGACAATGGGCTATATGACCATATGTAATGTGTGAGAGGTTGCTAGTAGTAATGAAACAATGGTTTTTAGTCTTACTTAGTCTGTAAACATCTTCAAGCTAATTCTTTTGGTTTCACAACTATATGATAATAATAATACATTTTATTTGCAAAAATGCCAGAACTTTAATGATAGGTTTGAGTGCAGTCCAACTCGAGGCAGCTCCTTTGGCAAAAGAAGCTGATTCACCAGATGTACACAACTTTCCAGGTTAGCTGCTAGCTTGTGAACAAAGGACAGCGCTGCATGGGAGCCAGAGATTCCCCTCAGTAGTTGGCGAAGTCCAAAAACAGAGTAAAAAGAGATGAATATTTTACAGTACTTTTGTCTGTAAATCCAAACACTGTGGGGTGTGTAAATAGGCAACTGTTTTTATGCTAACACATTAGCATAGCAACTTGTCAATCAAGGGTGTGACATTTACATAATAATGGAGTTCTGCGACCACGTGGCAAAACAAGGTTAATACACATGATGGTTTATGACGGCACTTTTTTTCATTTCACTTTGCATTCATGACATTTATAAAATAAGATGACAACAACTGCAGTTAAAAACTCCAGATCTAGATGAGTGAACTAATGAAACTCATCCCAATGCGTTATGTTAACACCACAAAACCAGACAAGGGCAATGCTATTAGCACATTTTACAACACCAAAAGTGAAAGGTCAGCTAACAGCTGGAGAGTTCACACTTCTCCGTATGAACTTGAACAAACTGGGGTAAATGACACTCTGGGGTGCTAATCTCTTCCTCCCCACCTATTAGTGAGTCCGTATTATGTTTTTAATGAGCGCCATTGGCAGAGCGGCCTGTCCTATCCTTGTATCTCATGTCTGAGGTGTGCGTGAAAAAAAAGAAGTATTAAAATGAGACGATCTGCATTTGTTTTTCATTTGGGAGCTGGAGAGAGGGAAGCTGCAGACTGGAAGCTATCCAAAACTAATGCTCTCAAATGCAATTTAAACACAGCTGTGTGCATATCACTGCTGTTCAAATGGAGCGATGATTGAATCAACTGCTGGTCCTGAGGCTGTGAAACTTGGCTTCTCACCAAAATCTCTTAAAAGGTTTACACATTCACAGTCAAAAGCTTTCCAAAACTTTTAATACATGTAACTAACTTTCTACCTGCAATTACTGATACTGCACAACAACGTGGGCCTTTAAATGATGAATAACTACACTGATAATAAATATCCATTTATTACGGTTGTTTAATGCCTTCTGTGACTGAAGGAGGTCGAGTGACAACACTTGAGACAGCTCGGCTTGGGCCTTGAGACTGAAAATCTATAACAGAAAGTCTCGGCATGGATTGAGAAAAATAGTTATATTTACTAGGTAGGATAAGGTTTGACAACTCTATACCATTGCATGTGGTACATTTTGAAACTTTACCCATACACGGGTAGAACAGCGGTATCTAATGTTCAGTAATACGTTGTGCAAGGTATTACAGTTTGAAATTCAGCAATGAATACTGATAACGTTTTGGAGGTTGTCTTACTGGGAACTTTGTCGCAAAGGCTGGCCGATGCTTTGCAGATGCAGATCCCATAGATGTAGCATGAAGCTGATCATTTCCAATTTAGAGAACTCTCCAGCGCACACACACATTACAAGGACCCGCATGTTGTTCACGTCTTTGTTTAGACATTTGAATTTCACATCCGGCGTTCCCAAACCCACTCTGGACAAAGCCAAGCTCCACAGGAGCACGGGCACAGGAGCCGGTTCAGTAAATGACGCTCGGCTCTGTGTGACTGCTGTTTCAAGCAGCAGCCTGTAAAAACAGACGTTTCCCGGGACTGAAGCGAGAGTAGGCTGACACGTAGATGGAAAGGGAGGGAGTCCTTGTGCTCTGCTGTGGTTCCAAAGCGCAGAGGAAACTCCCAGCCCCGGCGTAGACAGTCAATTCAAGGTTAACTTTGTGAGTGTTGGATGTTTTATGGTAAGCCGTGATTAACCTGTAGCCGCTTGACTGCAAGCTTCCTCGTGTAAGCACGATTCAGAACCCTCACACGTCACGACAGCGTTGTGGAATGCACTGATGTTGGACATACAAGAGTCAGGTCGAGATCCAATGTGCTGTATTAAAACCTGAGGAATTCTTCATCAGGAGCTCTTCCTCACTCTCCAAGTCTGGACCAAGTCCATTTGACATGTTTATAACACAATTCAACCATAAATATGACTCGAGATGACTCGAAAGTGACTCGAGAGAGCTCCCCAAGTTATGGAAATATCCATTTTCAATACCGCCAAATCCATTGTGAGACAGCCTCAGCAACCACATTCCAGCCAAAACACTGAAATATGACTTTCTTATGAATGAAACGACATTCCACCCAGCCTTGCTTGGTGTGTTTTGGTGCATCTGCTTAAGCAGAGCCCCTCTGTTGTGGAACCAGAGGCGTTCAATGTCCAGGAAGAAAGTTAGGACATTTTGGCTCTCAGTGGACCTAAACTTACGGTTCACGAAATGTGCACTAAATTAATTACTAAAAATATTTAACTTCACTTAATCAAAGTCAAACTTTGTAGAGATACTGATAACATATAGTGCTATTTTATAGTAGAAAAGAAATCGATGATATGCATAATTAAAAATAATTATAATTAATAATATGTTTGTTTTTTCCTGTGTTCTATCATCAACCAATAAACCAGTAACACATACAGTATACTGCAATATGAACCTCTTAACTAGTCTCCCAAGTGTTTTCTGTACATTATACCTTTTGACATTATTCAAATAGCCCTTGTGGTTGAGGAGATATTATGTATTTAGTATGGGGATGCAAAACCATTCAGAATATTTGAGATAAATGGCTGGGGCTTAACTGGGGTTAAAAAGGTTTTAAGATGTAAAACATTTGATCCACACATTGGAACATGTACAATTAGAATGATTCCAGTGTACTTTAATCTTTTAACATCTACCTTTGGTGGTAGTGTTCCACAATGACAAGGAACGGACTATGTTTGATCATTAGTTTTTATGGATTTGTTGCCCCGCTGAACTGATGGTATGTATGGACACTATATTCGTTCAGGGTTCAGTTTCACTTCGCTGTGAATGTTGAGTTTCGGTGAACTGACATTAGGTCCCTGCAGGACATACTGTTAACCAAGGGTGAATTACCCAACATGCAAAGCAGGGAGCAGCCACAGGTTCCCAGAAATCCGACCCCATGATGCTCTACATGTTAGGGGCGAGTCCCTGATTTCTCTAACCTCCCCAGAGACATATTATCCAAAATACCCGCTGATTGACATATTTCAATTGGTCACATTGTTGCAAATGACTTGTATGACCATGACCATGTGGCCCCTCAAGAGTTAAAGGCTAAATCAGTAATACTCAACTTACACCCTACGGGCAAAATCTGGTTCGCAATCGGGTGCAGAATGTCCAATTTTCTAATTTATAAGGAAAATTGTTTTGTTTTACTTTTGATGTAAATAAGGTGTCAGATTAGATAGAGACAGATAATTACAATAATAATAATAATACAAAATTTAATAAACCAGTTAATTTGAAAATGAAGAATTTCAAAGAGAGATAAGTGTTGGCCTTTCATTTTTTATGACAATATTATGAATGTATTTACTATCTGGCCCCTGGTCATTTTCCAGCAGTGGCCCTCGAAAGTTGCGCATCTCTTCCCTACATCCTCCTCTGCTCTTTTGAGTGAGCCAGGACCCGACATGCAGCAGTGGAGTACTCACTTGTAAACTCTGGCATTGTACTTCCTCTCCCCGGGGAAGCCAAACATGCCACAGATGACTCTGCCGTTATGCTGCGTCCACTCTGTGTTACAGATCTGCTTCCATTTACCGCCGTCCTTGACCTCCACGTAGCCCTCCGTCACAGGGATCCGCTTACGGTAGGAGGACAGGATGGCTCGTATGCGCACGTCCTCCACTTGAATATCCAGGTTCTGTGGACAAAAATGAAATGTGCACATAAGTCAAGAAACTTTATTCATGGACGTGAAAATATTAAAAAAAATTTTCTACCAACAAATTGTTTCTGTTTTTCTTACCGACATATCATTTGTCCATGTACATTTATTTATGTGTAATCCATTAACAAACATGTTTTGGTCCATTTCTTTATCGTTGGCAAACTGTTCATCTCAGAAATGTATTAGTTTTGCAAAGGGGCCATGAAGGGTTTTACTTGGCCGGCTAGACAGACCTCTGTGAGCTGATGAGATATAAACAGGCTATACATCTGTGTGGAAACAGCATTTCCTGTGTGATGTAACACGCCACCAAAGACTCTGAACCCCAGGTCCACACTGCGCTGCCTGCAAATTCTTCCCCAGATTGCTAAAAATTTTTTACGGCAAATCACCTTATTAATTCTGAACACCATGACCAGCTGCCCTGCAACTGTTTTTTCCTCTAAAAAGCCGAAAGTATCAAAGGGTTTCCATGGTAACGTAACACGTTTAAGTGGAAAGCACCAGTCAGAAGAGAAAAATGAACAAAATCAGCATTATGAGAGCACGTGCAGTAGGAGGCAATTAAAGTAACTGCCTTTTTTTCCAGACGCCCTGCGTCCACATCCTCACTAACCACAGACATGAGTAGGAGGCGATGGACAGTCCCGTACTAAGAACACCAGCTAGTTTGTGTTGGAGGCTTCCTTCACTCCCAGTTGCTCAACTTCCCTGTTGAGCAACGGGCAGCCCGGGGTTAGACTAAACCCACTGCCTACTTTGAGGTCCAAGCTGGACTTGTCAATATTTTAATATTCACAATGGATGGAATTAATATATTTAATGTGAGTGAGTGGTGGTTTGTAATGATGTATCCACAGTTTATTATCAACCAACTATGCAGTTCCCCTCAGTTCGATTCGGCTTTTTTCCTTTTTTTCTTGGCACACTCCTTTATTGTTGGGTTCACTCATACTGTTTCGAGCACATTTCATGATTCTGAGGGAGAATCTGAAGATATTGACACTAAAAATGGCTTCCCACCTAAGACCCTTTTTGGGAGGGGTTTTTTGAGATATGTAAAGAACTTATTTGCATGGCCTCTATAGCATACATAAGTTTGAACACAATCGAAAATGTGAACATAAACCTCTATCTGAAACGGTATTACCCACCACTCTCCTCGAGACACATGGATCATTTTAGTGTCTGTGTTTTGATTAGGACCTTTGATCAAAACAGTTTTCCATCTTTGTTTGTAACTTTGATGGACCAAAAGAAAGAAGAGAGGGGAAAAAAGTCGAAGCAAAACTTGATCAGAGGCCTGTTAGCTCGCTGGCAGTGTGAGGCGGTCAAAAATCCACCCGGAAGCCTTTCCCCTCAGACTATATGGAGGGATTAAATACACATTTTCCCCTCCAATAGACCAAACCCACATTCTTGTGCTACGTGACAGTGCAGGCTGAGGGGAGGGAGCTCTGTCTGGCAGCAGGGGAGTCTGATGCTTTGCTCAACAGACAGACCAGTTAAGGCTCCTCTCATATACAGCCAAGAAGAACATGGAGATCAAATAATGACAAAGTAGGGTTTCCTAAATTGGCACTTGCCTCCGGGGAAGGGCAGAGGCCACAGAGAGAAAGGTACAAACCATCAGTCTTGCCACCCTCTACTATTTTCTCCCAAAGATAACCACATTAATCATTCTGGTCAGCAGCAATGAGGTCTGGACTGCTGAGGGTACGAAACTAAATAGAGGCTGAAATCATGGAACATGATAATGACTGGAAATGTGGCAATGGTGACCTTGTCTCGATTCACTGGATACACAATACATGACTCAATGGCAGACGGACGTTGTGAGATGGGTTGTTGAGGAAATCCAGACCTACTGAACATCCAACCAAACAGGACAATGACTGATGAAGATTGCTGTGGGCATGTTGGTGGTTAAACATCCAGATTGAATGTCTGATAAACAAAATACTCTACCCGCTCCCTCAGATTGACCATACATCTTGGTGAGATAAACAAAATCAATGCAAAACCCTTATCTGTGCATATAACAGAACTTATAAAAGAGTCTTAAAAACAGCTACTTTTCCCATTTATTTCGAGATCCAACTTCCTTTTCCCTTCCCCGACTTTTCAGAGATGGCAGTCCTCACGTGTACAAAAGCCATTTGACTGCAGAAAAAAAATGAATATTCTAACATGTGTGCCTTGTTTCGGCACACTCCGGGATAAGGGGCCTTCCTGAGTCTTTGCTTGTTCATATAGATGGAAAAGTCATTAGTGGGATGAGTTGGACCGGAGAGGTTAAGGGGCTTCAATCTGTTGCAACTCAGCTTCGTTTCACAGAGGCCACTTCGAGGTTGTGGTACATGTTTTTCTAATAGCAATGCTTTAAGCCTAAATTCCTCAATTTGGAAGACTAATTACACCACTACACTCATAGTCATGTAATTACAGGCAACCGGTCAGTCGGGAGCAAGTGGGGCAAAGCCTGACCTGCTACTGGGGAGGCAGAACAAGTGTGGTTTTAGTAGCGCTGTGTAACTTGGAAATTAATAGAATTCTAGATTAATGCATGACATAAAAGATCTTTGGTTGCTGCGTTTTTTTTTAATCATTAATCAAGGTCAGTGGCTGGATAGGGGTTTAAAATGTGGGGATGGCCCCATTTCCACAATGTCAAGTGCCCTCAGTGTGTTAAAACAACAATACAGTATGTTGGCCCGAAGCCTTCGGCAATGAAAACAGTTGGTACATGATTGATACCAAGTGGGGCTGACGCCTGTTGCCCTGCAGCAATTTGATTGGCTATTTGCTAAGTCTTTGAGCTTTTGTCATTGGCTTGTGACTGAAGTGAGTATTTATTTTACAGAAGATAGTTACTGCGCCGCAGTTGACAATGTGGATTATCTTCACATTGTTGGTTTGAACAACTATTCATGTTTCCTCTCACATCATAAAAGGGTTTGCTTTCCACCTTAAAAGAAACACTTTTCCATTATTATCATACTGTTGTTAGGGGCTCTGAAAAAAATGGGACCAGAGGTCCCATAACAATAATAATAAGTCCCAGATGTGTCTTTCTCACTCCCAACAAGTCACGTGGGATACAAACCACAGCATCTGAAATATCCAAATACCCTCCATAGTTATGAACTATTACTATGTAACTACAGTCATCTGTGGCTACTTGAAGAAGAGTATTATGTCATAGGTTTTAGTTACATAGTACACGTTTCCTCTTCAGTCCACTGTGGAGTCGAGACTGCGTTTGCCAGAACAAATAAAGTGCATGGAACATATGGTTCCAATAGAGTTTCTTAACAAGTACTCCAGCAGAAATCACCTCACATCGACAGCAAAATAACACATGCAGTGTAATATTTAGTTGCATGTCTCTTTCTGATAATTCTAATGAGCTGCAGCCCTTTTCAGGTATGTCTGCTGTCCACATTTTGACAAGTCTCTATCTAGTCTTCTAGAAGGGAAAACAGACCAGCTGCAAATTGAGGATACTGTGTTTTTGTAGATAGAGATTAGAGAATGCAGGATGCCGTAGTGTGCAGTTGGTCCTTTAAAATCCTTTAAAAGCAAATGTTTTTACAAAGTCGTTACCAACTGGAGCGTAAATTACAAGGACAATGATTGAATGGAAATAAACGGCTTTCATGTGGCACTCAAGCTGAAGTGACATTAAAACTTGTGAAGATTGAGGACACACTTGGTAGTGATTTCAGGGATGTGGCCGGTGGTGCTGATTGTCTCATTCTGTATTACAAAGTAAACAATCTTACTTGCAATTTGTCTGTTGACAAAGTAAATCATTATTAGACCTGACACAGTTGACAAACCTACTAAATACACAACAGCAGTTTAGACTCATTTTTGAGTAGATTACATGCAAAGTCAATGCACAGACGCGATAAATTGCAAAAAAGCAACTTTTCCAACAGGCGGCGCGAATGTCGTGTTTGACGCAGCATGAATTCGCGCAAGTTGAAATTTTCCAACTCTGGCGAAAAATTCCTGTGACGCTGACTTGCGTCAGCCGTTGCTGAATCAAACTGCTGCTGGTCCGCCTGAAGTAGCGCTGGTAGCGCTTCATTCAGACGCTGTTGTGGGACTACGGATAATATTATGAACCCAGACACCATGGAGTTTGATGTTCCGACATATGTGGAATTTACACAACAAGTATAAAGCATAACTAGTGGTTATTTCCATGGTGGATGGCGGAAACGGTAACTGTTTTTACGGAGATAAGCCACAGAGATAAGCCACGCCCCCTCTCAGGCGTGAGTAACATTCGCAATGCGTTTGGTGTGAACACAGCTTTATTGTTGAGCGAGTAAACTGACGCGGTAAACGCGGTGCAAATATTCGCAACGCTTTTGGTGTGAATATAGCATTAGTTTTAGCTTGTTAGCATGCTACCACATGTTAATTAGCAGCTCTGCAGTTGTGACTCTCGGCCGCTCTGAGTCCCTTTAACGAATACAGAGTATTCTTATGATTTTTCGCATACTAACTTTATTAATAACCCCTGTTCCACCAGCAGTCACACTAGCAGCTAAACAAAACTCTCTCAATATCCATTCACTCGCTTTTTGCACACAGACAAAAAACGATAACCACAAACTTCATCGGATAGAGTTCGCTACGTTCCCTGGTTGGTTCGGTCTATATAATGACCATGTCTATATAATTACCATGTGATATGTTTGAAAGCTCCACAAAAAACTAGTGAGTTGTCCTTGAGTTGAGATTGTTTTGTCAAAATTCTATTTCCAAAATCAAGAACTTACTTGTTAAACTGTAAGCCAACTGCACTTTTAGGACAACAAGTCCTCAAAGTGCAGCTAGTGAGCTCACATGTTAACAGATCCATCTCTATGACAACTCCATTCATGATGAAGGTTGTGGCACGATTGGAAGCTCCATAAAATGCTGGTAATTTGACGTTGAGGGCAAAAAAAAAAAATGTAATGCTAAAATACGCCAAGCACGAGTTGAAGCGTAAACACAGTGTTATTTTCTGTCAGCACATGTAACACATGTTACGCATTGTGACAGAGAAAAGAAAGGCACAGCTGTGGAGAATAGCAAAAGAACAAACTAGCAGACACCACTGCATTCCTCTTCAACAACACACTTGATTAAAGGAGACAACTCCCTTCTGCATATGGCTCGAAAAACATTAAGAGTCAGAATAGTTAGAGGCATATTTCCTCTGACGTTGATGCGTGTTTGTCTAAAACATAAAATAATCCCATTGTCCGTGAAAGCAAGCTCTGCCCGGAGTGAGATCCTCCAGTCACACTAACTTCAGATGGGGCACTTCATTTTAGAGTCTCCAGAGGCTAAACATCCGCCCGCGTTGCACTGTGGGAATGTGATGCCTGGGGGCGAAAGATTTCACATAGCGGCAGAAAACATCTCACAGCAATGTGCGAAATAATTAAACAGTTAAAACCATTTTAGGATTGTGACACAAAAGGAAGACATGTATTAATCCAGCTTCATAGTGCGAACGTGCTGACAAGGAAATGTATGGCGCCCTACCGCAAGATTTACAGAGAGGAAAGTGGAAGATTTGACCTTAAGGCCTCAGAGAGGAAAACATGACTAAAGAGAGGAAAATGGGAGCTGTAAACTCTGCTTGGGGTGATTTCATGGCTGCTTGTAATCCACTTATGAGAGGGAGAGCAGCAGAGAGAGAGAGAGGAAGGAGGGAGCATGAGAAAAGAGAAGAAAAGGAGACAGGAAGTGAAGATGAACAACGCAAATAGAGAGGAGAGTTCCAGATCTATTCCGTGTACGAGTGGGGACGCCATGGATCTCTATCAACCTCGCAAATGACACATTATCATGAACTGGTCTTTGTGCCATCTTAGAAATGTGGACAAAATGTTTGCAATATTGAGGTATCATAACCAAACATGTGGCCTGCAATAGACCAGGCAAGTCATATTTTTAGGAAATGCTTTTTGATACTGAAGCAGTTGTTGATCACACTGGTCTCAAGGAGGCAGCAGTCGATGACGGTATAAAACAATAAAATTGGTCTTTCAAAAATTGTGAATCAACGTAACCTATAGAGATCCTTGAGCATATTCCTGAATGTGCACAAAAAAATATTAGGCTGATGGGTCAAGTAGTGTGCAAGATAAACTGCGGACAGACAGACACACACACTGCCGAACGCATTATCTCCCCTCGGGTTTACGCCTTGCGAGGGAAGAATAAAAAACAAAACAATAAGCAGCGTTAGCTCTAATAATATGGCTCTAAATAAAAAGGTGTACCGTAAAAGTCGGATTGCAAGCCGCTTCTACCTCCGGTGGGTGTCGCCACTGTAGCAAGCTAGCAGGAGCGCTAGCTAGCGCTGCTGCTGCTAGCGCTGCTGCTGCTAGCGCTGCTGCTGCTAGCGCTGCTGCTGCTAGCTCCCCCCTGCTGCTGCTGCTGCTACTGCCCGCGTCGGGCCCCCTCTGCCCGAGTCGGGTGTCCCGCTACCTTCGGTGGTTGTCGGGGAGCTAGCGGAGAGCTAGCAGGAGCGCTAGCTGGCTACAGCTGGGAGCTAACGGGGACACTGACCGAAGGTAGTAGCGGCTTGTAACCCTGTTTACGGTAACCAACAATTCTTTTTGTTATCAAATTAATCGTTTTTCTTGATCTTTTTTATTATAGAAATGTTAATGCTGCTATGTTACGCAATGTTATACAGCCCAAATTACAGTCATCAAATTCTTTATTTTGTTCAATCAAAGCCTAATGATATTCACTCCATTACAACTTAAGACAAAGACAAGAAGATCGACGCTGATGAGACACCAGAGCTAGGTAACGCTCGTTCGATTGAGATTTTTAGATTGTCATAATAGTTGATTATTCATCATGCCAGCTGAACAATAAGAGAACGCTGTTTAAAAAGTTTGAAAAGTGACATATTCCTCAGTGAAAGTCAAAGCTACTAATAAACACACAAAATAAACGCACAGTCTTTATAAAGCAACCAGACCAGTGTGTGAGAAGACATTGTCAGAGTCCAACATTATGACCCATTTTCAAAAGCTTTTGATGATTTATAATTGAGGATGTTTGCACCAAAAAAAGCTACAACGATTACAATACTCAGCCCTAATTACAACTCTCCAGCCTTTCTGCACCGCTGACAGACCGTTCTATAATGCTCCCTTGTGCAGCCAGTCTCACACAAGTTAACATTTCCACATAAAGTCAAGCGACTAAGAATCTCTCTCTCTCACAGGCCGCTCCTCAGACATTTCTAACTGCTGTTTTTGTCCTTCTCTGAGGGTTGGCCTGAATAAATCAGGTTGAGAAATCTGACTGCAACGCTTTTCATATCATTTGAATAAACTAGGCGGCCTGTGGGACCAGGTGGAGACGGGGGCGCTGCCAAACATCACATTTCACAAGCCCCTGAATTTCTTCATGTTGAAATTGGTTTAAATTGGAATGTAGCGTACGTGCATGATCACAGGTCAGACCTCTGTAGCCATTTCTGCATAAACCGAAATGTTGAGGCGAGGCAGCAGACTTCCTTGAAGCATTACAGGGACGCACAAATAAACAGAGGAGAGACGGGACTGTAAATATTCCAGCACTGTGTGTCAATCTCTTGGTGTTTGCTGTGCTGAGACATGATGTGCTGAGACACGATGCTAAATATACAGTCGCTGGAAAAAACATGAGCTCCTCTGGACCACAACAGAACAAATTCACAGAACGAGATTTTAATTCTTGGAAGTTTACAGGTCGGCAACAAAAAAAAACTCGACATTTCAACAATGCGAGAAGACAAAGCAGTCATAGAGAGGGATCCGAACACACATGTCAAAGGTCAGCGACACGTGCGTGCAAGGGTTCATGTTTCACCTCCCTCCTAGCTCACCCGCTGGGTATTTCTTCTGTGGTGGACTGGCTGGCCGTTTCCCTGAGGCTACCTTCACCTGAGAAGGCAGCTGTGCCTCCACATGAGGGCCCCTAACCACACGGAGAGTCCTCATAATCCCGTGCCGTCATGGCTGCTATTAAAGGCAGAATGAGTGTGGGTGGGTTGCCAGATTACCACTTTCATTTGATAAGGCCAGGCTGTAGGCAGCGGGGCTTCTGCTGGTTGCATTTTACATGCTCAGATTCCACGTGACTTCTTTCCGTGAATGGAAAAGTCTCAGCAAAGGTTCAGCTACTATCCCTGCTTGACTTTAGATGTCTCGACCTCTCCAGTCGTGCTTGCTGGAGAATCGTAATCTTTTGCCTCTGTAAACCCGTGGGCAGGAAGCTAGCTCGATAGCCGGCTTCATAGCATTTGCTGTAATTTAATCGCAAGAAAAAAGGGATCAAAAAGGATGCCGAAATAACGACATATAATGCAGATTTGTAAAAAGTCTGAATCAATGCTTTGCTAGTTCTGGCAAACAACTTTCAAAATTCTTGTTTTGTGAATAGAGTTCGGACTAATTACGGCAAGGCTCTGCTAGCCTTGTCTGTGCTCAGCCAACACTCGAAATAGCCAAGAGCACTGCAGCGACGCTACTGTTTATACCATAGATACACATGTGGTGAACCACAGATTATGGTACAATTTGACACATACTTTTGTCTGGGGCTGTGTGGGTGCTCACAGACAGTTTATTTCCACCATGTCTGGTTCAACTAAGTCAGGACGTCAGTGGAAGGAGAATCTCCACGCTGGTAGAGCGTGAACTCACTTTAAATCTCAAGTAGAGAGAAGCTGCAGATTCATGTGACGTCACTAGACGCAACCCCTTTCACATTGTTTTCTCATTGTCATTTGATACCTTGTTATGGAGAAATAACGGTTATAGCTGCTTGCACAAACTCTTCAGTCAGAGGAGGTACATCTGACAAGCTAGATTCATGCCAACCAGAAAAACCTCTAAATCCTGACAGTTGCTTTTGGAAAAAGAAAAAAAAACACTCTGCTGAGATGTCGGCGCATGTTTTGAGTGCCTTATGAAAAATGCTTTATGAGTTTTTAAAGAAGTAGAGGAGTGGGTCGGAGAGAGAGCGAGAGAGAGACTTAGCTCTGGTTTGCTCATAACTTTGGAATGTGGATTCACGAGGCCTGCACAGCGAGCAGAGAGATAGCGTTTTGCTTTTGGTGGCAATTAGGTCGGAGCTTATTGGCTATTGGCCTTTCGAAGGGGCCGGACAGACGACTCTGACAGTTATCAGCGCAACACCCAACAATTACCAGTTTAACTTCACTTTCGCTGACACACTTTCACTGCGGGCTATTTAGAAAGGACTGTTATTAAACCCAATGGGTCCCGATGGGTTAATGGCTTTAAGTGTACAGAGCAGTGTCCAGTCAAAACCTCGGTAAGATTTATTACTTAAAAGTATTCGGAGTGCTACCGGTCCTGCGTTAACAATTGTATACCGTTTTCTGAAAATATCTGTCAAGTCTGAAAGGAAAACCTGAGTGATGCCATTAGGGTTATCTAGGCCTGTGTTGCAAACTGGGCTCTGGTTTACTGTGGTAGAAAAGTCACTATTAAGTCGTAGCATGGTAAACTTAGCATCCATCCTAGACCTTCCACAGCTTTTTCCTTTTGTAAATTCAGTTTTCATCTGTCCGTCACAACTAATATGAAAGGGAGAGCACAATTCGACAATACATTGTAAAGTTGATGAGATGCATGATAAATGTTAATTAATTTGGGCTTCAACAGTAAAATAAGTTCGTAAATCGTCACTGATAACGGCCTGTGAGGGAAAACCTTCTTGATAAATAGTGCAGTGATGCCACTGTGTCCAGCTGTGTCACTGCTCTCTGTTGTGCTAAATATAGTAGGATTGTGACTTCTTCCACAACGACCCTGCCTGAAACAGACATAACTGAGATGCATGTACAGTAACAGACTCCCCCTGAAACACAACCCCGTTCCCAAAACAGAGGAAGGCAGTAATATTGCAAATTCCAAGTATGAACAGGGTTTTTGAGACTAAAGGTGGAATGCATGATTTACATTCCATATAAATAACGTTTACAAGGAGATGTCCTTTGGGCAGACAGTAAATGGAAATGAAGAACAACAGAAGTTGACAGAAGGTCGACAAAGCCTAAATGAAAGAGAAGTGCTGGATGGAGTGAGTGAGATGAGTTTACCTCTACATGGTTGGGCAGGGTGTTGACAAACTTGAACCCCGGGATTCTCTTGTCGCTGCACACCACGCCCACGTCTTCACTGTGCTTGCAGTCTGAAACGCCGATTCCATTGGAAGGACACAGCGCTAAAGTCTTTTCTTTGCCTGTGCAGTGGAGATTGTCGAACCAGATGGGTCCTGAAGAGACAAGAGAGACATTCGTCAGTGCTTTCAATGGGAGGAATGTTATCCCTTTCGTAGTGGAAACAACAGAAGGATGGATTTATTTTGAAGGCAAACCTGGTTTCTCCAAAAGTGATTTACCATGATGCAGTTTCCAATGCACAGTGGTACAAATGAGTCATGCATTGAAAGATGATGCACATGGGTTCCGTCAATGTACAGCATGCTCACTCAGTATTGGCCTTGTGTGAAAAATTAAATACATTTTTATCGTGAGGACTATGATGATGTTTGTACATATCATCTTGCAGTCCACTCCCATCAAATAGGGAAGCTTTGTCAGTGGTTAATCATCAAACGATGAAGCTCTACAAGGCCAACGTTATGGTGGGAGAAAAAGAGGACGGGAAACCAAAAAGGTCAATATGGACTTATTTTAACTTATGACGTCTCTTACATGAGATACAACACAAACACAGGACTTTTCCCAGGTGACCGGCATACACACATTACAGAATGTTTACTACGTTGTTTACATAACAGAGCTTATGCAACGTAGCCTACTTAACTATACATAATGAACATAGTTATTTGAATTCAAACTACTATCTTTTCATAAAGCTAACCAAGTAGTTGTGTTGACGAAACAAACAAACTTTAATGCAAATTTTATTTTGAAAATGCATGCATCTAAAGAGAGTATAATAAATGACTAAACTGCCGTCAGACAGGTATGTCGAGCGAACATGTTGCATAGGGGCTGGGTGCCAAAAATTCATATCACGGTATTTTGTAAGATTCTGGCGGTTTCACGTTATATCCTGGTATTTTATTTGAGTAAACACATTCATTCATTGACGCCGAAAAGGACCGCCAGCCAACGTCCGTTCTGCCTCTTCCTGTTTTTTTCACCTACATTCCCCTGGGTCCTAAATCCCTCCATGTTCAGCTTCTCATCACCCTCTATGTACCAACGTACATTTATAACAAATACCACACAGTAATCAGCGTTGCATAAGCATCTAACCAATTTATATTGGTGCATCTCTGGTCTCTCGTTCCTCCCGCATCGCTCTTTTCCGTTTTTTTATGTAGCGACGGAGCTTCTTCTTGTTGTGATAGTGGGCGAGCTCTACCCAGCATGCAGTTCGGCAGTGTAATTTTATAAATGTACAATTATTACTGTTACAAATTGTTTATGTGTCACAAACTGTTGTGTCGTGGTGTTTTACCCTGTTAAAGAGCGTTAGTTGTGGGTTATTAATTGTTGTTATAAAGTTATAACCATGACTCCATCTCAATACACGTAAGACAAGCAGCTCTGACAGCGGCGCCCTCAGCGGTGAGCTGTAAACATTACATTTTGCTGCCTGCCCAAGAGCGACAACAGTTGTTACGGCTATGACGGTATATGAAAAATGTATACCGTATGGACATTTGAACCGGTATGCCGCCCAGGCAGACATTGACTAAGCAGTGCTTTCCTTTACCGACCTTGTCCTTTCCCATATTTTGAGGATGGGGACCATGAGATGGCCTCCAGGTAGCCCAGCTCCCTGCACACCACCTGAGCGGTGTGGATAGTGAAGTCGTCGTCACAGACAGTGCCCCATTCGGCGTTGTAGAAAACCTCCACGCGACCCTCGTTGTGTTTCCTCTTATCTCCCCCCAATCGGAGCTGGATCCTGGGCGTGTCCGGCGTCAGCTGGGGGGCGGTGTAATGCTCCTGCTCGGGGTCAGGGAAGCCCGGCGGGTAGCCCAGGTGTTCGTACTGGGCGAGAGACAGCTCTAGTAGCACCAGCAGAATGATGGCGCAGCACTGGATGGTCGGCATTTTGGCTGGGACTGATGAAAAGACAAAAAGAGAGAAGCCTTCTTTAAATTCAGATGGTTCTTCAACAATAGTTTATTAGAGAGGAATCAGACTGAAGAATACTTATGGAAAAAGTCTCTTTACCAATTTGACAGTCTAAGAACCCCTAATAATGTCATCAGGGTAATCTCGACTTGGGCTGGCAGACTACTGATGTGTAACAGGAAGCCTGTGTTACAAACGGGAGACATTGAGTTTAGGACCGGGCATTTGCAGGCAGGGACCAAAGTATACCATCAAGTGCATGTTCCCTGCTCTTGTATTTGGAAGTCCTCCAAATTCATGAAAGTGCAATTTGAAATTGGTGAACAGCTCACCATGTTGTTGTTTAACTTGGAATATGAAAGCTGCACTAATCAATATTTTCATACTGTCAACAGATTCAATGTCTATATGACTTCGCTGATCCCGTTTTAGTGTCTTTTTAATGTCACTTTAACATACACTTACATTACCGTTATCTGTTTGTCTGAGCACTTTATCTTATACTTGATTTAATATCATTGCACTGTTGTTGTCGTTGATTGTTGTTTGTCTCGTCTAATGTCTCATGTCTAATGTCTAATGTATGCACCTTCCGCCTAGAAAAATTACTCGTTTGTGTAAACATTCCTGGCAAATAAACGATTTCTGATTCTGATTCTGATTCTGCTCATTGCTTTGGTTTTAGAGCCGGTAAATGTATGTTTTGGTCTCGGACATATTTCCCAACAGCCTGCAGGCAGCTGTTTTTAATGAAAGGCTCCGATAAACCTACTGTATGCTTCTTGCCTTGCGCCAAACAGCAGACGAAGTTAGCAACTAGCATTTAGAATCCCAAAAGCAGGATATTTCCTGCAGGAGTTGGTGGAGACCACAGAGCTAAAAGGACAGTGAATGTGAACGGAAACAACTCCAAGTTGCTTATGTCGCAAGGGTAAAAAATAAACTTTTCTGTATTGATTCTTATTGGAAAATGAGCTAGTTGGTTGTAAAAATCCAGTCGTTTTGCTAAGATGTTTGGACAACTGCTGCCAGTTTAGCTTCAGTCACTGACACAAAGTGGTTAAAAAATCTGTCTTTTATTGTTATTTTTGAGAATGAATACATGTGATCACTTATTTTTAAAATTGTACGGTATTCTTTTTAAATATATTTAAGACTGCATATTCTGAAAATTATTGGTTATTATGTCCTATGCAGCATTATGAGAATTATGGTTATGATTATGATAGAGGACATTTTCCTCTTTACAACAGCAAATGGAATGTTTTTTAGAAGTTGCTATGTCTTACATTATTATTGTGATGGATCAATAGATGGAATAAAGTGTTGAAATATGAATGTATGTGAAACAGTTGCACAACTATTCAAATGACTGTGTGAAGGGCTAATCATCCGATAGTTTTCTTCGCGATGAGTTCAGAAAATGAGTCCAAGAATAGCTGACTCCAGCCTGTAGCCGAGCTGCAGGGTGATGTAATGCCAACCTCCCACAGAAAAGCACTGGATGCATGCTAGGCCCCTGCGTCTATAGCCAATCAAAGCCAGGCTGATATAACCCCAAGCTCATGGTCGACCAAAACGTGACACAGAACCCAACGGAAACCTCCACAGACTCATCAACAGCTGTGCTCACGACGCATGAAAGGTGTCGTGTCACGAGCTCCACACCGTGTGTACATATCTGGAGAGGAGACAGAAGATCCTTCAGCTGCAGCGCTTCTACTTTCCTCATAGTAACGTGGCAGTGGTTACACAAGCTAGAAACAGCACACACACACACACACACACACACACACACACACACACACACACACACACACATTGCAGAATGAACAGATGGAACCGAGCCCACAGCCTTCGTCTGCTAACAGCAATATTGCCATTAGAGAAAACATGGGCAGTAATCATATAAACTGAGGTCCAATGCAGGTGATGCTTATGGAACCAAACTTCCTTTCCAGACAAGCTAATGTTTGGTTGTAAACGACTTCATGCCAAAATAAAAAAATAGAATGGACATGATTTTTCTTGGTGTGAAAGAGTTGACTAGAAGAAAGGACGAGGCTGCATCCACTTAGCAACATCTGATCCAAACAGAGAAAGGTATCCAGGATGTGGGCTCCCTGTTGCTTTCAGCACTCAACACAACCTCAAGATCTTCCTGATCCACAGACCTGGAAATGTGAAACCTCTGCTGCCTTTCTCTGAAGGAACACTGACCAGATGTTTTTGGTGGGAAAATACATTGTTCTCGTGAGGATATTTTTGAAACAAAATGCTATAGAAATGTCTTAATGTCAGAGGCTTCGTGGCGTATGGAAGGCCAGCACTGCTTCCAGCTTTGTGGAAGTCAGAAACATGAGTCCCTGCTGGTTACAAAGGTCAACATGTCAGTTCATGACAGTGTCCATGCTCCTCTCCTGCAGCCTCTGAAGCACTCTCTGAGCTTCACTGTGGGCACACAGGACACTCAGGGATGAGATGTCAAGACCAAAAAGGTTTGGAAGTCCTTCAACAGACATTCTTTTTTTGTTGTTTAAGCATTAGATCAACACAAACAGTGTTAATTCATATGTGAATATATTGTATCATGATGCATTATTTTACAGTCATAGAGATTATTTCCATTATCGCTTAACATGTTGATTACTTTTTCATAATAGTCTATTCATCGTTTAGTCAATTAAATTAAATTAAAAAGCTATTTCAAAATGCCAGAGGTGATGGGGACAACTTCAGAAGTTGAAACAACAGAAAACCCAAATGGATATAATTCATGATCCGAAACTGAGAAAAGCTGAAATTACAGATACTGAAAACACAGCAAGTCTTTGTTATGTTTGCTTGATGACTGACTTAAACAATTAATATCAAAACTGCTCACAATGAATCTTCTGACAATCGACTAATTGGTTAATTGACTAGAAGCTACTACTGAATGTAATGCACGAGGTATAAACTACCGACACGTTCACATGTAACGGAAATAAAATCTGTTTCTAAGATTCTATCAGACTTCATAAAGACAGGCCACACTTTGATAACCACTACAAGTCTCTCTCTCACACACACACACACACACACACACACACACACACACACACACACACACACACACACACACACACACACACACACACACACACACACACACACAGGCTTTAAGCTGAGAGTTAGATATTTGAGGTTCCTCTCACATGTGTGTGTGTCTCGGTGAACTTACTGTCCGTGTCCCTCCTCGGGCTGCGTTCAGGAGACTCCTTAAAGTCCGCTGCTTCTCCACCTCCTCTCGAAACTTTCACTCTTTCTCCCGAAGAGCTGCCGCGGAGCGCAGCAGCGGTGGCCCCGCCCAGTGACGCCCACCCTTAAGCGATGACCTCACCGCAGATGGCCCGGGACGTGGAAACAGCGGGTCCGACCCCCTGAACGCAGCTCCGAGGGCGCACAGTGCTGCCTTCAAAGGCCGTCGTAAACAGTGTTCTCAACGGCGAGGTGGTTGTTAAACAACCGTGAAGAGCATTTCATTTAATGGAACAATACCAGGCTGTACACCAGAATGTGATCCCAGTAGTAGATTCACTCTCACACACACACACACACACACACACACACACACACACACACACACACACACACACACACACACGTGCGTGTAGAACTACATAAATAATACTATTCATGTATTCACTTGAAACAAAATGTTACCCTTCAGAAACGTTACACACATGAATATTTTTCATGTATAATAGGTTTTAGCAGATAGTAACAATGGATTATATGACTACTGGTCAGTTTATGTGAATGGGTCGATGACCACGATGTTAAAAAAAGTGAAATGTTGGCAATATTGTGTAATAGGTCTTATCCCGTTGCCTATACTCTTGTAAATAAGTGTAAGACACAAAACGCAAGATAAACAAAGTCAAAGATGAATTTGGCTGATTGTTTGATTTGTTTATTTAAATTTGATACAGCGATTGTTAAAATATTGTGATAATTAGTATGTACTGGAAATCTGATCTTACTTTAGATGTTGTGATAACATCATCACAGTGAAATCTTTTGCCCACGATAATGGTGTATATGAAATGAAACAAAAGAACAAATAATATTGCAATGATTTGATTATATACCCCACGAGAGCATTACGCTCACTGAATGCAGGGTTACTTGTGGTTCCCAGAGTGTTAAAAAGTAGGTTGGGGGCTAGAGCTTTCAGTTATCGGGCTCCTCTTCTGTGGAATCAGCTTCCACTTTCAGTTCGGGGGGCAGGCATGGTCACCTCATTTAAAAGTAGACTTAAGACTTTCCTCTTTGATGGCGCTTATAGTTAGGGCTGTTTCAGGCTTATAGTTAGGGCTGGCTCAGGTTTGCTCTGGTCCAGCCCCTAGATATGCTGCTATAGGCCTAGACTGCTGGGGGACATCTTAGGATACACTGAGCTCCTCCTTTCCTTCTCTTCCTCTTTTTGCTCCTCCTCTTCACCTCTTCTTTCTCTCCTTCTGGATAAATGATTGTCTCTTCAATGCATACTACTAACTCTACTTTCTTTTTCCATGGATTCGTGGCTGCCTGGAACCAGGGGGAGGACCCCGGTCCTAAAGCCCGTAAAGCCCTCCGAGGCAAACTTGTATTTGTGATGTTGGGCTATACAAAATAAACTGAATTGAATTGAATTGAATTATCCGTTACATTTATGTTTCATCAATCTACAATGCGAAAAAAAACTAAGTTGGATTTTACTTTAAACTGTTTCACTGCATTGCAATAAAATGCTGACTATGCTTTAATTGTCAAGCTCTTTTAGCTGTAACCAAATGGCTGGAAGGTAATAAACTAATTATTGTGAGTTGTTATCTTTGCTTCGTTTAAGAAATTAAAGTCACTGCTCTAAAAAAGTCAATCAAGCGTAATTAGGAAAATGTACTGCTTGAAGTATTATACATGTGGTGCAATAATCACTAGATAGTAACATTGATAACAAAGTGTCTACATATATGTCACATTGCTGCAGGTATTCTATCATTTTTTTACCACCCTCGTTTGACCTCAACTATATTTCCCAAAGTACATGGAGGTAACTTTGACCTGCCACTCATCTCTTCTTCTCTTCCCGTGTGACCTAACAGGCATCACAAGAGTGAAGCGTCCTGGAAGAGTTGAACCGCACCACTGGACTCTGCTCTGCTGCCACCTGGTGGGACAGTTCCCTCTCCAACGAAAACCAAGATGTGATATGACACAATAAAGCTGGATACTGTAAAACAATCACAAGGTTGTTTTGCCATATCTGTGTCCTCCAAAATGCTCATTGGAGTGTCTTGAACTAACATTTCTCATGAACGGTTCAGCCATGAGAGGCTTTGTTGTGTGACTCCTCAAACACCCACCGTGTCTTTCATGGTGTAGGTTCTACCATCTGTAGCGTCCGTTGTGGCGTTTGTGGCATCTGCTGCTCACACTTTCACTTTCAGCCTCAGCGGCATCAGTGGAGAGAGTACTGCTGATTTCATTTCTGAGACAAAGACAGTGACTCCATCGTGGTTAGCGGTGCATGAACTCACTCATGTGTGTGTGTGTGTGTGTGTATATATATATACACACTGCATTTATTGTCTGAAATAACCTTTTATCAAGCGTCATCATGAGTTCAGAATGGTTATGCATCCAATACTTCGATGTCCTGAATCTCCACTCAATGGTGTCCTGCTGTGACCTGGTCTCACGCCTGTCAGAGAGACATCTCATGTGTTTTCGGCGGTTTCACTCATACAAATATAAGTTGAGTCCTTTGTTGTAAACACACGCTCCAGACTTCCCTCACACACACGCTAAAGACATACCCCACACGCTAAAGACTTCCCTCACACACGCTAAAGACTTCCCTCACACGCTAAAGACTTCCCTCACACACGCTAAAGACTTACCCCACACGCTAAAGACTTCCCTCACACACACGCTAAAGACTTCCCCCACACACGCTAAAGACTTACCCCACACGCTAAAGACTTCCCTCACACACGCTAAAGACTTCTATCACACACACGCTAAAGACTTCCCTCACACATGCTAAAGACTTCCCTCACACACACGCTAAAGACTTCCCTCACACACACGCTAAAGACTTCCCACACACGCTAAAGACTTCCCTCACACACGCTAAAGACTTCCCTCACACACGCTAAAGACTTCTATCACACACACGCTAAAGACTTCCCTCACACACTGTAGACTTCCCTCACACACGCTAAAGACTTCCCTCACACACACGCTAAAGACTTCCCTCACACACACGCTAAAGACTTCCCTCACACACGCTAAAGACTTCCCTCACACACACGCTAAAGACTTCCCTCACACACACTAAAGACTTCCCTCACACATGCTAAAGACTTCCCTCACACATGCTAAAGACTTCCCTCACACACGCTAAAGACTTCCCTCACACACACGCTAAAGACTTCCCTCACACACTGTAGACTTCCCTCACACACGCTAAAGACTTCCCTCACACACACGCTAAAGACTTCCCTCACACACACGCTAAAGACTTCCCTCACACACTGTAGACTTCCCTCACACACGCTAAAGACTTCCCTCACACACACGCTAAAGACTTCCCTCACACACACGCTAAAGACTTCCCTCACACACACGCTAAAGACTTCCCTCACACACACTAAAGACTTCCCTCACACACGCTAAAGTCTTCCCTCACACGCTAAAGACTTCCCTCACACACGCTAAAGACTTCCCTCACACACGCTAAAGACTTCCCTCTCACACTGTAGACTTCCCTCACACACGCTAAAGACTTCCCTCACACACACGCTAAAGACTTCCCTCACACACGCTAAAGACTTCCCTCACACACACGCTAAAGACTTCCCTCACACACACTAAAGACTTCCCTCACACACGCTAAAGTCTTCCCTCACACGCTAAAGACTTCCCTCACACACGCTAAAGACTTCCCTCACACACACGCTAAAGACTTCCCTCACACACGCTAAAGACTTCCCTCACACACACGCTAAAGACTTCCCTCACACACACTAAAGACTTCCCTCACACACGCTAAAGTCTTCCCTCACACGCTAAAGACTTCCCTCACACACGCTAAAGACTTCTATCACACACATGCTAAAGACTTCCCTCACACGCTAAAGACTTCCCACACACGCTAAAGACTTCCCTCACACACGCTAAAGACTTCCCTCACACACGCTAAAGACTTCCCTCACACACACGCTAAAGACTTCCCTCACACACTGTAGACTTCCCTCACACACGCTAAAGACTTCCCTCACACACACGCTAAAGACTTCCCTCACACACGCTAAAGACTTCCCTCACACACACGCTAAAGACTTCCCTCACACACACGCTAAAGACTTCCCTCACACACACTAAAGACTTCCCTCACACACACGCTAAAGACTTCCCTCACACACACGCTAAAGACTTCCCTCACACACGCTAAAGACTTCCCTCACACATGCTAAAGACTTCCCTCCGGACAGCCTCCATGTTTGTCTCTGAATTTCCAGATTTGTGTCAGACTTCTCATTACAGTGTTATTGCCAACTTTGAAACAAATAAGAATTGATATATGCAAACAAAAAAAAGCATGTCATCATTCAGTATTCATTTTGTTTGAGTCAGATAAAGTCCTCTTCATGGTGCGTCTGGGGCAGCGGTGTCATTTTCCTCTTCATCTGTCCTTTGGATGTTGTAACCATTTAATTCTTAAATAAACGACGGAGCAGGCTTTCTTTCTTTTTTAACATCCTGTAAGGTGTTTTTGTCATAAATAACCGTCTAATGACATTTGTTAGGGTTTCAGGTTCAGAACTTGGGCCAGCTGGAGTGCACTTGTTAGGTCTTTTTTCAGACCACTAGCTCGCTTATCACAAGTTTGGGAATCAGAGTGCTAATTGAAGCCCCAAAATGCTTCACAGTTCACCTTTAACGGGCAGCAAATCCGTTCATCCGTTTTCATCCGCTTAGTCCGGGGTCGGGTCGCGGTGGGGACAGACATTCAAAAACCTCCATAGAAGCCTTGCTATGTGTTACAAACCTCACCAATGTCATACTTCCATATTGATCTTAAATGAGGATGTGAACTTCGGCACACAGTCATTATGTAAACTGAAATATCAACATTTGATCATCGACGTTAGTCAGGCATTATGAAACAACACCAGCTTTAAATATGTGTTACTTTTTTATTTTTGGAGATATATTATTCATCAATATCTTTGGTAAAATATTCTAAAACTCAAGGTTCTCTTAGCTATAATTATAAATATAATTTCAAAGAAATATTTACACCCAAAACAAACCCGTATAATTCTCAGTGTTCAAAAAGCTGCTTGTACATTCAACGTTTTTTAATTCACCTCATTCATTTTCTTCTTGAAGCAGTGGCTGTGGGAGAGAGTAGATATGGATGATTATGAAATACTCGATTGAAATAAATCATAAACAAACCATTTCTGTTGCATATCTACAGCTGATCATCTCACCGTGTAAACCAGGTCCTCGGGCCGGGACTCTGGCCGCTGCCACTCGGGGTTGGACAAAATCTTAAGGACAACGAGGCCGAAGGCCACGACCAACACTCCTAATGCGTTTGCCAACAAGGCCTCGGGTGGAAGGCCAGCATACGCCTGAGTTGCACTGCCTTTGCTGTGGAAAATACATTCAAGGAGGGAAGGTTTGTCAATTTATCGCCAGGTAAAATATGTATAGTAAAGAAACTCAGAAATATGGCACTCACAGAACAAAGAAGAGTTTCTCATTGATTCCAGAGATGCAGGCAGCGATGCTGAGCCACAGGATGCTGCCTCCCATCCACACATGGACCGGCTTGAGGAGAACACGCAGAGACCCGGGGGAGCAGGGCAGGAGGAAGCCGGCCAGACCCAGAACCCACTGACGGACCAACGGAGAGACCGGGGTTCAGACACATTCTGACCAGTGGGTTCCATGACTTTTTCATGACTTTAAACCAAATTTCCATGACCCAACACTTAGTGAAACCTGGGTGTAAACAGTAAAAAGTGAGTAAATGTAGAATTTAAACTAACAATGAGAATACAAAGCATACAGTAAACCTTAAATGACACAAATGAATGAGACAATAGTTTGATTAAAAGAATAAACATGTATATAGACGCCTTTATGTATGCCTGCTTGTCTTTTAAAAGCATATTCATGATTTCAAACTCAGCGTAAATGAACGTCATGAACACATGAATATAACACATTTACATGACTTTTACTAAACTTTTGGGACTTTTACAAAACTTTGTGGGATTTTTTTATTCTTTTTTATTCTTTTCCAGGTCTAGAAATAACCATTTTTTGACCGTGAGAACCCTGCAAACATCCACAGACGCAGTGAACACAAAGGCAGATCGAGACCACCTTCTTCCACTGGACTAATACAATGATTCAGTTGTCTGCACGTGAAGCCTACCTGTACGGCAAACAGGGCCGTAGCAGCGATTCCTATCCAGCTGTGCAAAGAGTAGAGGTTGGGAGTGCTTTGAGCATTGTGGAAGTCGAACACAGCGCACAGCCCCACGACTGACAGGACCAGGGCGAGGAGCATCAGTGTGGCATGCAGCAGCTTCCAGGGGAGTTTATTCTGACCCCAGGTCAGGGGGATGCGGTACAACACAGCTCCTGCAGGGAGGCGGCAGTGGCAGAAAAGATGCTAAATTGAATTTGCGCGCTGCATTTAATGTCATCTGGGTTACAGACGCATGTTTGGTTCATATGCTTTTGGCCCTGAAGGCAAATATTCTGAGTCTGCGTTACAATTTGGAGGCAATGGGGTTTGAAAGACATGAGCATTGTTGGAGAAAAACTCATCACAGGTACTGAACGTTGATGTGCTGTTGTGAAAGGCCCTTCTATAGCGTGTATTGTAAAACTTGTGAAGCCCAAGCATTATTAGTATGATTGTGTGAAAACAGTTGATGTACTGCCATTCAGAATGTGTGGTATGTCGAATATGATGACATCTACATCCCTTCGGCCTCAATATTGCCGCGACTTCAATTCCGGTGTGGCACCTAAAGCACTGTGGAAGTGAGCCCACAATAATGCCTCTGAAATGATGCATTACATTATACGCTAGGTCTCCATGAAACCTGTAATGTGTAATTGGCTTCATGTCACACAAGGGAAAAAAGAAGTGAGAAACAGAAATGAAACCGTTTCATCCAAAACCTAAAAAAAAGGAAGAAGAAAAAGAAAGTGCACCCACCGTTGCCGTACAGCACAACCAGGCCCGTCACCATCAGCACCGGGTGCCAGTTGAACTGCAGCGTAGACCCGTCCCAGGCAAACCCGCCCCGCCACCGGCTGTTCCACACACACACACACACCACGCAGGCCAGGCCCAGGCCCAGGCACAGCAGGTAGCACAGGTAGAAGCTCACGATGGACCTCATCCTGCAGCGGTGTGGAGGCTAAGCCAACGAGAAGAGCTCAGGTCAGAACAGATGGCTTTTGAAAAGGGTCAAGGTCACTTAATAACACAAACTAATTGTAGACCACTCCAGTGCTCTAAGAGGTTAAATGACTGCTTCCGTCAATGGAGTCTATTGGCTTTGAACAAAGCACAGATGGATGGAACGGCTTCAGTTCCCCATTGGGGAAGCGTTGAAAACATTCTAAATATAGTTAGACTGATATTAAGTTTTTTACAGCAGTGGCTGAGCTATGTTTTGCTGCCGTCCACAGCAGTACAGCTTCCTTGTCTGTTTCTGCAAAACATCCAAACTATCCCTTTAAGACAGAGCTAACCTTTTTTTTTTTTTACTATCCAGGTCACATTACGTCTGCAATTCAAAGACTATTTCTGTCTTTGACAGATTCTGTCATCACATTCAGTCATTGAAATGCTGTTGAAACAAATGTGTGTGAACAAAACATTCACTTTTCAATCCAATTCCAGCCGGTTTGAAGCGGCTGTGCACCACACCGTGTTGCACACTTCCTCACTCTTTGACAGCTGCAATGCACACAGCAGCAGCTGACTGCCATCGTTGAACGTTAACTCAATTACATGAATGCCAGACATAACAAACAACATAAAAGCCTGAAGATAATTAACTTAAATGACTCTTTAACAATCTCAATGTATCCATCGAAAGAACACAAAAGACGCTAGACGACAATACAAGTGGTTTAAAAATTGTCAACAGGTTCTTATTTCCTTTGACTGCCACCATGTAGATCTGCATCACATCAAACTCATCAATATTATCAGAAGCTGGACATTTCACGATCAGAAAACATACACAGCAGTGCTGGAGGCCTTACCTGGTGCACCTCGACACTGACAACGCTTCCTACTGACAACGCTTCCTCCTGCAGGCGGCACAAATACAAGGGACTGGTTACTCTTTAACCGATACTCACGTTGGCTCTCACTTCGCCTTTCTCTGGTTCAGCTGAGTGCTCACTTCCACATTCGGCTGTATGACTGAGGCGGCTGAGGGGGAAGCAGGTGGAGGAGGAGGAGCAGCGAGGAGACGAGGAGGAGCAGCGAGGAGACGAGGAGGAGCAGTGAGGAGACGAGGAGGAACAGCGAGGAGACGAGGGGCCAGCCTGCTGCATCTGCTGCCAGAAACAAGAGGGACAGTGGGAGCGGGGCCCATTCGTCAGTGGAGAGCAATTAGAAGCATACAAAAACACACACACACACACACACACACACACAAAGAAAGCCACCACTTCAGTGCACAGTTTCCACACATAACCACAATAATACAAAATGTTTACACTCCGCAAGAATTGACCCCATATATAACATATTCATGTATTTGTCTCTCTCGCTGCGGTAGCCTGTCCTTAACAGTGGGGTCAACCATCTCATACTCAATATGCATATTTTCCAACATGAACTCTTTTCTTTGGACCTTCAGACACCACTTTATTTTCAGATTTCGCAATAGAATTTAAACATCCCAGCCTTTGTAAAGTGTCAATATTCAGTCAGTGCACATAAAGCTGTTCTAAAGTGGAGTGAAAACTTTTGTTCTGACCTTCAAAAAGTGACAAAGTCACCAAGTTAGTGGAACAAAACCTCAGTGAAACAACTTCTGGCAAGAGGGAAACGTCTCCAGACTGGATGCATGGCAGGCTACAGCTCCACGGTTGACATTCCTGCTATTGTCACGTCTCTAGCGAACTAGTTAGTTAAATGTTTGCAACGTAACTTTGTATTGTGACGTTTCTGAAAGCAGTCAAACACTCAGCGGCGTCATTCCTACAATGATCCCGGGTTCAAGACGCGTTTGTTCACTCTGCATTCATGAAGACGACAGCGACATGAAAGCTACGTAAACAAGGTTTAAAAACAATTCATTTCAGGAAGAGGTATTTACCTAACCCATTTCCGTGTTGACGGCGCAGGGCCTTGTGGGAAATGTGGTTTTAGTGGTCACCTGAACCTCCTCGTTTGAGCGCGTGGTCCTCAGCTGCTCTGGCGCCATGTTCTCCACCTCGGAACAATACACAATAACTAAATAATACAAACATGCATAGTCACAATAAACAAGGCTGAAATTATAAAAGTGTAGTATGAGGTATAAATGAATGAATAGTATGAGGCTGTGTTTTGAGTATGAGTGATTATTACAGTGGCCTCTGTGCACGAGGACCTGTAAAGATCTGTTGTCTTCCAGCGCCACCTGGAGGCCAGATGAGTCCTGTCTGCTGCTCTATAGCTGATTTTCATAATAATATATGCATAAACATATAGATATTAATGAATGTTTATATTTTAATTTGTAATATTGATTCTGAAAATCTGCTATGTGTTACTTATTAATGTATTTTCATAGTCAATCATCATATTTTCCCACTGTAAATTTGGGAACAATAATATAATTCTGGCTGGCAGAATAGCAAAAGCAGACACACTGACGCAAACTCATTCATCAAAACGTGTCATACAATGTTTTTAGTATGACAGAATAGAATAAAAGCTCCATTTGAAAGAGTAGCACTGTGGCAATAAAACAAGGAGACTTGCACAATCAGAGCATCGTGTGCACACCTCTCAGATCTTTTCTGCACCAATGATCATTAATCAGCAAAGTCAACCGAATATTATGCACAGATGGTAATTTCTGTTATCCGACTGCTTCACAGTCACTAAAGGATTCTCACTCCATGCATATTCCAGTACTTTGATTTCAGATGGTAGAATCTCTCCTTAACCTTTTGAACTGCATTGTTCTTTCTGTATATTTCGTTATCGTATATTTCTCTAATATATAGTTCTTATATACTTTTAATCATCTTCTGGAACCGACTCAGTTCGTGTTTTTTTTTCTTTAAATAATATCTGCTGTGTGTGTTTTACAAATTCTGCATTCTAGACATAGGTGTTCTGATATTTAGTTTTTCCGATGACTAAAAAGTCAGTTAAAGTTTTTGAATTTTTCTTCTAACGGGTTTTTCTGGTGTGATTTATAAACGCATAATACAACGAAGGCAGGTGCTCCACCCACGATATGTAAATGTTATTGTGGACACGCCTCCCCATGACTGAGCACCCCTGTGCCATATCGCATATTTAACTCCCCGGGTGATCTTTGACCCTCAACACACTGAGGAAGACTGTCACGTGGTAGCATTGGTAAACCTGAATCATTTGTTTGAGCATCGAGGTTTCAAAGTCGCGACCTATATCTCCTTTACATGCACTTTCAACCACGGTTTGGTTTTATTCAAACTTTAAGCATCTGTAGTGTTCCCAGTCAGAAATGACCAGGCGCAAGAAAATACATGTGTGAGACTTTATTGTGTTCAACCAGCAGATGCAACAACTCCCCCTCCTTCCACACCTCATCTTACCACAGGAACCACACACCTCCAAGACAAAACAATATAAATATTATTCACAGGAACATGTCTGTTTTGTTTTGCCAGTCTGGTGAGGAGTGTGGAAGCCCCAACAGCTCTGGTCTTATAGTCAAAACAATACCTAAGCTTGAGTTATTTTACTGAAAAAATGAATGGTAATTGTTAGAAGAAAAACGTATTTACTCTTAATCAAGTATTATTAATCATATACTGTGTAAAGGCTTGTGGATTCTCATTTGACCTCCTCTCCTGTTAAAACATACGTATGCTTTAACAGTGACCTTCTGATAGTCTTGAGACTGTGGATGCCTACATGTCTCCGTGTGAAGAACGTGGTGTTCCTTGTTATCATGACCATGCCGATGCAAGCCAATCTGAAGACGTCATGAGAGCTTCTGTGATTGTGTCATTAATGTATTTAAGATGTAACTCTCTGCTCATTCATTGAGCAGTCCAGGATACGCAATTGACATATCATGTTGTGATTCTGACTCTGTTCCTCATTGCAAAAAATAAATGTCCTGATCTATGATTTTACCTCAAGGTGTCGAGTCAATTTTTCTAACAGTAATATTTCAGATAACTGGAGCCTATACATCATAAATTGCAAAAATAAGTATTGGAAAGAAGTTGGTTAGAAGGTGTCACCCTTGGTATTATTTACAGATATTTACATATTCAAATGTTTTTTTCATTGTCCTTGAATACGCTTTGTGTTAACTGACTTGTCGTATTTTGCAACAGCTCAGGTCAGAGCGCTCCCGTCCCCACAGACAAAGTGTGGGGGAAACAATTCCCCGCTGGGATTCCCACTGAAACGGACATTTGGGTAATTATACCGTCAAATTCTGAAGACTCAAAACTGTGATGTCATACTGATCCACAGTGTGGAGCCGCTCTATTGGCGGCGAATAGAGGCCCGACTTTGTGAATAAGAAATGATGTCTTTTTATTGTGGAAAAGTAATCCTGAATCCTGTCACAGTGACCTTTCCACATTCTACAAGTTATTCTCTGCAGAGTCGTACATCATCACATATCCAGACCTAGGGACGGGCCAAATGTCCCCTCGTTTCCAGCAAAGTAGCATACATTTTATACTCTCTCTTGCAGCTTCATTTTAAAGCTGAATTTCACGTCCATTGTCCTTCAGAAGCCCTGAAGGCCACAAACAAGTAAAAATGAATCCCTTTTTATTCCCTTCTCAACGCTGATTGACAGTCCCTATATAAAGACTGGCAAGCTGTTGTATCTCCTTCTTACTTGGTCTGAATGGAGTGATCCTCATGGCCTTCATCAAAATCAGGCCCTATTCACTCCAAATTGCACATGGAAGTCCTCACATCCTGTTGGAGGAGCACTTACACGGCTGCAACAGGAATTGTGTTGGATCATTTTGGAGAAAATCTAATTTATCATTCTTAAATGAACGTAGGGACAATGGTGATGAAAATGTGATTTACAATTGAAGGGATGTGAACTGAACAGTGCTTCATTATCAGTATTGTGTTGTGGCAATGGGGGAAAAACCCAAGAGAACGGCCTCTTCAAAGGGTGCCGCTAGTGATGTCACCGCTGGATGTCAGTGTGATCCCAGAGGGCTGTTGGTTCACGATCACACTATAGTGTTGGGTCTCTGCCCGCAGCTCCATGCAATCCTTGGCAGCTGTGCAGGGCCGATGGAGCTGTGATCACAGAATGGGAATGGGCTCTCTGGAGTGGCAGCTGGGCTTCTTGGGGTCTAATCAATAATCACAGGAAACCACAGTCAAATTGAGAATATAGGGACAAATGACTCAAAAGGTGTGGAGTGTGTTTCAGTGAATGAGTCAGATTCCTGTTGAGGGCTTGATCAAGTCTGATTTTAGAGCTGCATTCATTGGTCCTTGGTCAAAGTCGACATATTATCGCCTTCTAGCATTGATATGACAAACGCAGTAGAACTGTGGCTCATTTACACGTTTACCTGGTCATCGATGACTTTAGGACCAATCCTCACTCTCCTGTTTTGCTCTCCACTTTTTCCCTCGGACTGGGAGACATTCCACATATAATGTAGTTGTGTTTATTTTGAATACTTTTGTGTTCTTCCTATAGAGCAAAATGGGACTACAAACAGCCGCCGACGAATATATCAAAACTATTTATACCAGTAATGTTTGCGACAATGATATACTTTTTCAATCAAAACTTTTAATAGATTTGCACAAGGAGAAGGAAAATAACTATGGAATTGGCTTTTAGTTAATTTTACAAATTTTAAGACCTAATGTTTTAAACAAGAGCTATTTAAGTGTTTGTAATGGGAAGGTCATCCCCCCGCCCAAAAAAAAAACCCACACATATTTGCTGACTTACAGACGTCTCACATTATGGACTCAGAAGTTGTAATTCCACAATTTGGCCACAATGTTAAATTTGCTTCAAAGTGCTCTTCCTGCTGGTTTAGTTCAAATACAGTCAAATGCTCCGTAGAGCGGAATAGTGATAGTTATCTGTGGATTTGTTACGACCAATTCAATACAATTCAGTTCATGTTATATAGCCCAAAATCACTCATACAAATTATCCTCGGAGGGCTTTACAATCTGTACACATGTCATCCCTGTCCCGGGACCTCACATCGGATCAGGAAAAACTCCCCCAATAAAGAATAAACCCTTTCACAGGGAAAACAGGGAAGAAACCTGAGGGAGAGCAACAGAGGAGGATCCCTCTCCCCGGATGGACAGAAGCAATAGATGTCATGTGGCCAGAATGAACAACGTAACAGAGTTACAGCACATTACAGGAATATGACAGAAATTATTCATATAATGAGTAGTAGGCATGGTCCATGATCCAGATAACAACGATCCATGAAGCAGAAGGAGGTAGAGAGGAGGGGCATCAGCAGGGCCATGGCAGGAGGCAGGAGGCAGCAGGTAGGAGACAAGAGGTAGGAGACAGGAGGCAGGAGGCAGGAGGCAAAAAGGCAAGAGGCAGGAGGCAGGAGGTAGGAGACAAGAGGCAGGAGGCAGGAGGCAAGAGGCAAGAGGCAGGAGGCAGGAGGCAGGAGGTAGGAGGTAGGAGGCAGGAGTTAGGAGGTAGGAGGCAAGAGGCAGGAGGTAGGAGACAGGAGACAGGAGGCAGGAGACAGGAAACAGGAGGTATGAGACAGGAGGTAGGAGGTAGGAGACAGGAGGCAGGAGGTAGGAGGTAGGAGACAGGAGGCAGGAGGCAGGAGGTAGGAGGCAGGAGGCAGGAGACAGGAGGCAGGAGGTAGGAGGTAGGAGGCAGGAGGTAGGAGGTAGGAGGCAGGAGGCAGGAGGTAGGAGGTAGGAGGCAGGAGGCAGGAGACAGGAGGCAGGAGGCAGGAGGTAGGAGGCAGGAGGCAAGAGGCAGGAGGTAGGAGGCAGGAAACAGGAGACAGGAGGCAAGAGGTAGGAAACAGGAGGTATGAGACAGGAGGTAGGAGGTAGGATACAGGAGGCAGGAGGTAGGAGGTAGGAGGCAGGAGGTAGGAGGCAGGAGGCAGGAGGCAGCGCCGGCTCCAGACCAGCGACCCTTTCTCAGCTGCAGCAGCATACATCCATACTGTTTACAGCAATCTGCAATGATCAATATTTTCACATTAACAATGTAATTTGGTTAAATGCATACGCATAACTATGAATACAATCTGATATCAGCAACTCATATTTCACATAAAAAGCATAGAAAAGTACTTTCCCAAAAATAGACAAATCAAGTTCCTTGAATTGAACCACATTCTGTTTGTGAAAACAAGCCCCACTCTGAGTCGTCCCCATCCTGCTGTCTCGCAGCACGTCTACTCCTTTGTGTTTTCTCCCGGGCGCAATCTCTGCTTTGCTTTCCTGGGCAATGTTTTTCTCTGAGAGATGACGGGTCAGCAGGGGCTTCATCCCTCTGGGCTTTGCACCTGAGCTCTGCAGCCAACGTGCACATCTTATTTCCATTTGCTGTGCTCTCTTGGTCTCAGAGAACATCACAGAGTGTGTGCATGGTCTCTAGCAGAGCTCAATGTTTTCAGGTGGGGTTGTTTGCAAAGCTGCGTTTCCAATGAGGGAAGCTGATGAAGAAACACTGATGTTTGTGTCATTCCGCTGCCTCTGGCCACAATACTGGAGAGGACTGGGACATCACATGCTGAGGTTTCTAATCATTAAAAGGCTCCGTTATGATTGTTGTTGCTGAACAACTCTCTGACGGTGCCTTTCTAGTATTGGTGATCTGACAAACACTGTTTTCACAGGGACTTGGTTTGAGCCCAAGTGCCGAACGTGATCCGTTTCAGTAATCAGACACCATCTCAAAATACTTCTAGGCTGACGTTCTGATGTGTCAAAGCACGTCGGCATTGAATCAAGATGCTTCCAATAGATGCGAACACTTCTGACTGAAGTCATCTGTTTGAGGTGTATTGTGTTGCAGTAGATTAAGTGCTTCATGACATGCAGTGGTTAAACTACTATTTGCCATGCCAAGGACCTGGCACCATGGGGATGTCAGTCAGTCCACTTATTGATGGCGCCGAGTGATTCTGTTAATCCCCAACTGTTTCATCTGCCACCATCGGGTACCGCTGAAAGATCTCCTCACCTACGCGATAGATGGTAACATGCATGGCGTTCAGATGATAAATCATTATGACTTGGGTGATATCCCGGACTTTTCTTAAGGCTAATCGACTCAGATCAGGGTTGGTTAAACCCTTCTTCAAAGTCTGTTGTTTACTTTCTGGCTTTATTATGCACAAGCATACGAATAACAGGAGTGTTGACCTGCCTCTACCTCCCTGTAACCTGTGGGGTAGCAGTTGTGTGCTGAGCTTTTCCTTCTCGTTTCGTTGTTGAAGCTGAACCAGTATGTTGCAGAAACCATAAAAAAAAGGGTAATTAGGGTAGTCTGTGATCTTGGGTGGAGGAGCTCTGATGTCGAGCAACTTCATTTCCACTATCCTTTGCTGCATAGCATCCACATAGTACGCATCACAATGCTGCGCTTTCAGAATGAGATATTAATGTGTTCGGAACTCATGTTTTGCTGTTTGGTTTTAACAGCATTTGTTTGGAGTTTTAATTAAATGTTAAGCTTTTTTTTTCAACGTGGTTTGCTGGTTGGATGGCTCACCTTTGATTTCACAAACCACTCACCAAGAACAGAAATAATAGCGTTACGTGTTTTTCCTTCACTCTATTTCCATCAATAGCATTCGTACTGATAAGTAGGTATATGTATGTATGAATAGATTTGATTTTGATACAGATTTGTCTTCTACTTGGAAAAGAAGCACATTGTATTGCAAAGGCATGATCTCTTTAAGGCGCAGGCTGATTTCAATTCTCAAAGTCAAACACATTTGTTTTTCATGGAACAAAGTACAACGCGGCCTCCGAGCTCTCAGATCTTTAATAGATACGTACCTTGAAATCACCTTTTTCCTGAGTGGTAATTTGTCTGGTGCGCTAGGCGGCCGCCACAGAATGTTTAATAACGTTCTTCTCGGCGAGCATTAGTCTGATGCATGAGAGTCGGACAGCTGATTTGTTACAGCCGAGGTATCATTCAGCTGAATGTTTCTGCGACGCCTCTAGAAGCGCTCTGGCTCCGGGCGCGCGCCGCAGGGGTTGACGGGCATGGTTCTCCCATCAATATTCATAATGTAATGTTAGGCAAAGCCACGGAGCAAATGAGCTGCTAACGCTGCATGAGAAATGGAGAGAACGAGGCGAGCAAAACTGCAGAAATGATCGTCAAATGAAGGGAAGTCTGAGCGGCCCGTGGACTCAGACTAATGTGTGCGTGAGGAAGTCGCGTTGGTCACAGCAAGCGGAGTTCAGGTCGATCCCTCTCCGACACCCGCGCCCTCAGAGCAACCTTTGAAATGAACTCAAACGCAGCGTCCGCCATCAACCTTGGCCGTGGATGTGCAAATGTCCGCGGCGGGAGGCGGGAGGCTACGCTGCTGGGTCGCCGTGACAACGTGTAGCAGCTGGTATCAGGGCTAAAGGTGTACAGCAGCGGACAGAGGTTCCTGTTGCATTCGCTCAGCGGTCTGGTTCTGGCCTGCTCAGTGGCAACATGGCCGACACTAGAGCACAAATAAACATGTTTACAGCACACACACACACACACACAGAGACACACACACACACACACACACACACACACACAGACACACGCACACGGTGTTGATGTTGTAGTGACAATTTTGGAGGAAGACAAACTGCTTACACACTTTGTCACCTTCCTAAAATAATGGCATAAATCATTTTTTGACAAAAATGATTTTCTTGCCTAACTCCTCTCCTCATGATACCGGACACCTCTGGTAAAATCTCCTCCATCCTCAGGAGAACAGATCATGTGATTCTACCCCTGTAGTATAACATGTCAAGAGTGTGACTTAGGACATTTTATTTTGCCTAAGTCACAAGACAATGTGACTTAGGACATTTTACAAGCTTTTCAAGATGGCATTTTGAAGCTAGCATTGAAGCTAGCATTGAAGCTAGCATTTTTGTCAATGAAAATCTCACTCGAACATAATATTAGTAATCACAACATAATTTGCCCGGTATTACAGCATGCCTGTTGTGCCGTGTCTAGAGGCAGCTTGTACACTATATTACATTTGGTCAAGTTTTTTGTGTTTTCTGAAAAACCTGAAAAAATTGCCATTATTTTAGGAAGGTGACGACTTATAAATGGCAGGGCATTGGTCCACAGGAAGAGGGTTTGGGTGAAATGTTCTTCTGGAAGGCTGCTCTCTTGTTTTACCCCCTGGCTTGGTGCTCCCCCTCTGGTTGCTCACTACAGTAATGACCTCGCATGTGTTTGTTCAAAACACACAGGGTGTGTGTACCTTCTGGTCATCCACTGGTGACACCCAGGAGGGCAGCGTAGACCAGCGGTTCCCAAACTTTTTAGGCCACGCACCCCCTTCTACATCCCGACCGGGTTCACGCACCCCCAATCCCTCACACCTTAAAAAAAACGCAACAGAGCCTATTTATAGCCGCATAAAATCGGACCAATGCGAGAACTGTTTGCTCGCGCTTGTTACAAGATTTAGTCCACTGTATAAATTTCAGCTACACAAGGCGTCACTTTTAAAGAGCAATAAGGATGGCGAGGACACACGGACAGGCTCAGAGGCAGATTGCATTTCACATTTATTTACTTAAACACAGTAAGCCACGTAAAGAACAAAGAGTGGCACATGATAGGCTCAGAAACAGGTATAAATAAAAAGGAGGCTCCAGGGGCGCGCCACACTTTGGGAATCCCTGGTGTCGACCCAACACATGAATGAGACTGCAATTGTTTTTGACTGTTTTGTAACTCTTCCAATTTTGATCTAAAAAATGTAAGGGGCTTCTGACTTGCACTGGCATGCTTGGTGTTCAGGTGGCGGCGCAAATAAGAGGCTTCAGACAGCTGTTAGCCAGAACCTCACTGCACAACACGCACTGTGGCTTCGGGCAATCTGCATTCCAATCCAAGTGAAGCCCAGACCCAGAGAATTGTCATCATGTTTCCTCTTTTTTCCCAGTCTGATGCTCACTCTCGTCTCCTCTTTCTCCGACTCCCGGTCGGTTTCTTCTCCCGGTCTCTCCCCAACGCACCTCTCCGTTTCTCTCCCTCCGGTTCCTCCCTCTCTCTCTGTCCCTCTCCTCTTTTATTACTGACAGCTTCAGATGTCCCACCTGACAGCTTCCCCGATTTTAGCCAGTTTAACATATTTTCATGGATGTTGCTGAATGAATGAAGTGACGGCACCACACTTTGGGAATCCCTGGTGTAGACAATCAGGCCGAGATTCATTCAGCCAAAGGTTTCATTGCACAGGATTCAGGACGATCTAACTTTTTTTTTTTTATGAATCACCAACAGATGTTGCGGCAGTTCACTGGTGAGCAGGGCCGTGTTTCAACCCCACGTCCATGTGTCCTTGGGCAAGACACTTAAGGCCAAATGTCTCCCGTAGCTGTGTGTGGATGTGTGTATGAATGTTAGATACTCCTGATGGGCAGGTGGCACCTTAGCTCCTCCCATCAGTGTGTGAATGGGTGCATGATGACAGTGTGAAAGCACTTTGAGTGGTCAGAAGACTAGAAAAGAGCTGTGCCAGTACAAGTCCATTTACCATTTCCCTACTTCAATTACATTGAGGCTCAAAGATATGCATAATGGAGAGCGTGGCCGTTTTGAGTGACAGCTCGTTTGCCGGCTCAGGTCGCTCCGTTTGTCCCAGACAGACATGTTGACGTGTCATACCACGGAAAGCACACTATACTGTATAGTATGACATAATGGAATGGCTTGTTTTATAAGTAAGTCTTCAAATGGTTGCTTTTGTTTGACATTTGATGGACTAACTCAGTAATCAGTTGACCTCACTATCTATAATTAGAATGATCCTAAACTGCACCGCTACACTGGATCGTACTCTACTTTATCATGACACTTTGACATGTACCAGGATAACCACAGGGCAATTAATAACATTATGGCAACAATCCATTTAATGTCAGCAGCCAGAAGGCCCTGCCATGACGCCGCACCAGAGCCAGTCGAAGGGAAAGACGTTTCCTGTAATGAGTCACAGCGTCGCATGAATAAGGTTACGTTTTGTTCTCTTTCAGTTTCACAATAGTTTGATTTATGTGGAATTACTTTACAGAGATTAGTTGCAAATGTGCTATAAGAACTGTTGTAATATTCACATGCCAACACCAAATCTTCTCAGAAACATGCACTCAGACAGTTTGTATGTCTGCAGTATGTGTTCAGGGGAAATATGGTTACATTCCATTTTCAAAGAAAACATGTGCTCATTTTCAGGTTCAAACTTGTATTTAGGGTTTCTACTTTACCGTGAATCCCTTAAAAACTATCAATCTAATACTGTCCGTCTCAAATGGGCCGCTGTAGCTCCTCCCACTCAAGCCCCTCCTGAAAAAGTCCCGTCTTAACATCGTCTCTGCTGCATGGGACACACCGAGACCCCGGTTCCAACATCCTCAATCAGACAGTCATCCCTGCAGTCTGGGAGGGTTGTGAGCCCCTACAGCACTTTCTGCAAGTCCTCATTTCTGTAGCCTTTGCCTGAGGGAATCACCCACAATTCATAGGGTTGTGACTTCAAAACACAGGGTTACCAAGGGCGATTGGGACAGAAGACAATGAAATGAATGAACACTGTTCCACGGAGAGTCAGAGTCTTTATTACATTTAAGACAATTATATCTCCTTACAACTTCTTCAGGTAACGAGCATCTCTATTGCACATCTGGAACACCTGGAGCCGATGCTAGTCGTGCTATGATTGGTCAGTCTGTGTTCATGGGAATTAGCGAAGGGTCAGTTCCCCACGAAACCAAACCACTTCCACCATGTTGGAAGAATACGACGACAACAAAAGACAGTTCTGCCAAAACAGAAAAAAAGGCAGAAGTGTTCATTATCATCTTTGAATTGTATTTAAACTTTTCCCTATTTATTTTTTTATTTCATATTACAGCCTATAAAGTCGTAATTATTCTAAAAATACAAAACCTAAATGCTGACAATAGAACCTGAGAGTGAGAGAAAGCTACAGATAAGAAACGGAGCATGTAACATCGTGACTAACTCTATAAAATGGAGACGAGGCCCTTTGGAAAGGCCTTTTTGGCAGTGTGTCCCGCCAGAAGAACCTTTTGTGGGTTTGTGAACCTTCCTGAGGTCAGTGCTGTGATCAGGACCATAGATCAGGTGCTTTGAGCAAGTCATGATCAATAACACTTAGAATCAACACATACACAATAGTCAGGCCGAAGAGCTACTGTTTGAATAACAGCAAGCATAGCCAACTTTATAACTTCATAGTTATCTCATTGATCTCTTGGCTTTTAGTAAGTATAAAACAGCAGCCACTATGACATTCATCCTGAGGATGTAGTTATATTTTTCAGAGAATAAATAAAACGCAGCTTTAAAAGAAAAGCAACCAAACATCATAAATAAGGAGTGTGTAGACTCTGAAACAATAGACCTGCTTTGAGATCTGAGCTCATTTAAGCTTGTGTGTAAATAAGCAGTCTGTGTAAACTAGACGGCAAACACTTTTTGTAATGACTTTAATCCTTATGCAGGAATAACTATCATTCAGTCAGACTAACTTATTTAGAAGCTGTCATTTGTAAAGGCAACCGGGCTTGTAGTCAGTATGTCTGAACACTTCAGAGCTGTACAGAAGGGTAACGTATGTAAAACACGCTGAGTGCGAGTGTACGAGCAACCTTTGGTTGAAGAGAAGAAGTGCTACTCCCCAAAAGAACACGGCGTTAGGACGCTGTGCGATCGACACCTCAAGGAGGCGATGCACAGGGTTTCTCCAACAAGCAGCCGACGCCGCAGTGTGGACGCAGTGTGGGACGCCGGCCGCTGCAGCGCCCGCTAAGGGGCGGTGCAGCCATCGGCAAGTTTTTTTTTTTCCATTTTTCATTTGTTTTCAGAGTGGTTCCCCCCCCCCCCCGTCGTTATTCATCAACTTTGTAATGACCATCAGCGAGCGCCTTCTCCTTGACAGCCTCCGCCGTCCGCCTCTGATTCAGATCGAGGAGCGCCCTCAGAAGGTCGTTCAAGGTGGCCTCCCGGCCCACTTTCTCCTCCCAAATCACGAGCAGATCGTGGATCTTGTCTTCGTAGGGGAGGTTGTCTTTGCTTCTGATCACGTTGTCCACGATACCGAGGTGACGGAAGAATCTCTTGTGCTGGTTGAAGTCAATCTCCTCAAAATAATCAAAGCATTTCCTCAGAGACTCTTCACCTGCAAGCAAAGATGAAGAGCTTCATGAAGCGCCCGGCCCTCTGTCAGCAGAGGAGAGATTGCTTTTATTAGAGACGTTTACACAAGTACGTCCAGCTGACTGAAGGCATCATGGCCGAATAAGTGTATAAGTGGTTCACACTGCCCCGTGTGCATCTGAGTAATGTAAGGATAAAGACAACTTTACCATTAACAGCAACAAGCCTGGGGAAGGCCACATCTTCCTACATGACAAAAGAAAAAAACAAATCATTAATATCCAATATCAAAGTCTGAAATTCTTGGCGAGTCATGAGTTGTCCCAGAAAGCAGTGAATGCCACTCCTCTCTTATTCAGTTACCCAGCATGTCCGAAGATAAAAGCCCATGCTCACTTGCTTGAATTGAACATAAGTGTTGATCAAACACGTCTCTAGAAATGCAAAGATGTGTTTCCGGTTGGAGTGGAAAGAAGTTCTTTAACCGGAATGTGACTCATGTGAACAACACAATGACAGTAGCCTGCAACTGTCACAACAAGGGCGGGAAATGTCAGTCTCTAGTTTCAAGTCTTCTTCAATCCAGCATGATGTTCATTTAGTAGATTATGGCCAGACCATAAAGCAGAGTACTGTGATTGTCAGGTTGCTGCCGCAAACTAGAGCCGTATACGGCGTCTCAACAAATATGGCCACTTCTGTTAATCAGTCGCCAAAAAAAAAAAAAAAGCGACAGCCATCAACAATTTTAATCCCCGGTAAATACATCACACCTGTGGGTCCATATGGTATTTGCCCGGAAATAAATCCCATGATCCCTCGCTTGAAATAAAACCTTTTTGTTTGTCAAATACGTTTCGGAAAATGCAAAGATGCCTTTTTTAAAAAAAAATTTTTTAACAGTGGCAACGAGGAATGCGATTCAACTCCACGACTACATCGAGTACCACCTTTCACTGCGATACGTGGATGTATATTATTTTACACTGTATCCAATCCATGGTTTGCTCTGTGGTGTTAAACCCGTCCTGCCACCTGATGAACTAGATTCCACTGAATAATGATGACTCAGGCGTGGCACAGCAAAGCGTTGCTCACTACAAAACAACAAGCAGTAAGCAGGTGGGGAAGGAAGGAAGCGAGGAAGGAGGCAGAGGTGGAAATGAGCGGTTCCTCTCACCCTCCCGTCGGGCTGTGCGGGCGCCGGGGGGCCGGCTCGGGGGGGAGGAGCGGGGAAGGCAGAGGGGGGGCCGGCGAGGCTGTGCTGGGAGTTACTGGCGGAGCTGCTGAGGCTCTGCAGCGCTTTGCACTCGTCCGCCGCGCCGGCGGAGGACTTGGCTCTCACCAGCTGCCAGGGCACACTGAAGCACTGCAGCCTCTGGGTCTCTCCGCCGCTCCCGGCATCCGTGGGACAGGGCTCATGCTGGGGAGGAGAGGAACATGCTTAAAAGAAGAAGGGGTCCTTTGGAAACACTTTGGTTTTGCGAGGTTTACGGTAAATTAGGTACGGGCTGCTGTATTAATATTCACTTTTTTGAGTACATCTGAGGAGCATAGCGCTGGCTTAAAATATTTCAATATATACTGTAGAAGTAATTAAAGTGACTCACCTTTCCAGCTTCCGGCCTGTCGTGGGAACTTCCCCGAGAGTCTGGAGAGAGGATGCGAGGAGAGGATTATGAAACTTCCCCAAAGCCACCAAGCAGCTAGTCGATGGCGCCTACGTGCGACTTCAATTTGTTGTGATGGATAAATCAATACTGAATATTAACAAAAAAGGACAGAAAGCCTCTGGCCAGGCCAATCAGTGGCGTCAGAGCCGGGGGAACCTGAGCCTGCATCGCACCACTCTGTGCTGGATTGAGAGGAGTTTACCAACAGCATGGCAAACAGTCCAGAGTAGAGTTTGATGATGACGACACACACCATTACAGATCATCATTATTATTATTATTATTATGTAGGCCAGCCTATTGTTCTGTATTATACCCCCACAACCATCAACGTCACACCTGGCATTGAGTCCAGTAGGTTTCTGCGTCCTGCTCTGACACACTGATGGCGCACAGCCGAGAGGTGCAGTGACATCACTGCTCATGCGATCCACCTAGTATGTGGAACCACGGCGCTCACTCAGCTCTTCACAGCATGGCAGCTTAGCCTAGCTTTCTGATTGGTTGCGTCGGGCCAGCTGTATGACCCGGTAGCTGGACGGGCAGCGAGGGAGGCGAGACCAGAGCAGCAGCCGCTATAGAGGATGGCAGAAGAGTCTGCCATACAGGCTCCAGACACAAAACACACTCTGCGTTCAGAGGAAGGCTTTATGTTTAAAAAAGAAAGTGATTGATGCCTATAGAGTGGAGGGAGCTGCCCTGTATAAGGCAGTAAGTAAGCACAATTCTTATGTAATAAAAACAACATTTTGAACTTGTCTCACTGCCAGCTGGCGGAAACAACTCTGGTGTTAACATATGCAAAGTCTTCCACATCTACTGAACTCATTCAGAGCTGAAATAACTGGCTAATTAATGTTGCGCAACAACATAATTAGCAAGTATCTTGATCTGTAGCTTCAAAGATGTGAGGATTGCCTGCTTTCCTTTGTCTGACTCGATTAGAATCTTTTTACCCTGGTCTGGAAGCAGTTTAATGACATCACCTCTGCAGTGAGGGACGTTGTTACTTTTGTGTTGACATTTTATAGACTAAGTGATTAATCGTGACGATCATCTGCTGATAGTGATTATAACAATACTATTTTACTGAACACGTATTAGCGGATGTCTCAGTACTGGTGACAGGTGAGCCGTCGGTAGCTTCCACACCTGAGCTGGAAAGATCCACTTCATTTCCTGCTCTCATGGAAATTAGATGGTTTCTTTAGCCTTTAACACCAAACTTTGTCTGTCATAAATGGAAATGCGTCGTATCATCCTGCATGCTGTAATTTCCTTTGGCCCGTCTTGAATGAATATATACTTTATTAATCCCCAAGGGGATAAAAGATCAAATATATAAAGAAGCAACAGGGATGAAAGATGTATATAAATATATATATTTAAATATACACAATAAAATACAACTAACTGGAATGAAAAATATTTATATTTACAGCCGCAGAGTGTATTCCTTAATTAAGTAAATTAAATAAACAGTAGTGCAAAACGCAAAGTATGTGTGGTACAGTGATGAATTAATCCACAGAGGAACTAGCAAGCGGTGACTTGTTATAAAGCCCTATTGCTGTCTGCAGGAATGTTCTCCTGTAACGGTCCTTGGTGCAGCGGAGCGAGAGGAACCTCTTAGAGAAGCTGCTCCTCTGGCCCTGCAATTAATTAATTCCTGAATGCACCTGTTGACGCCGTCATTGTTCCATTCAGTGTCTGCTGATCGCGGCTTAGAGCCTATTCTTCACAACCAAATAAACATGGGGGAAAAATATATATCTTGAAATGCTTTTAAAAACTATCGTTGTTTGTATTTACACAACATGGAAATGGAGGACTTTAATCTAGCATTTACACATTCCGGATACTGCATTATACTGCATTTGTTCTGCCATTTCTGAGAACTTGTTTTTTACATACCTGTTGCTCTTCGACGTCTCCACCCAATAAATATTATCCCGCCAATCACCAGAGCAGCGACCAGTGATAACCCAATCACCCAGCCATTTGCTGATGCATTAAAAAAATAAAAAATAATAATAATTAATAATTAAAAAAAAAGCACAATTAACAGCCTTATTATAGAAATAATACATGCCAAGCTTGTTTCTTGTCCGGTGTTGCAGCTTCACATAATGTGTATTTAAAGTTATATTATGTACTTTTGGTCTGGGAATCACACGTTTAAAAATAGTAATCATGGGACAAATGTTGCATATTCACTGAGGCTCTCTTCAGGTGGCGTTGGCTGTGTACCTGAGGCAGACACAGCGGAGGCCTGTGTTTTCTTGCATTCTGTGTTGGTGGTGGAGGTGCAGTTCCTCACCAGCTCTTCATCTCCCTTACACCTAGGTTGGAGGCAGGCGGAAAAAAAAAAAAGAGGAATTGAAAACATGAAGAGTCTCCAATTGAGAAAGGAGGGACATAAAAGAAAGAAAAAAAAAAAAAAGGATGGCTCTAGGTTTGGTTTGCATCGACTCACCTTAAGCACTTCCTGCACACCTCGCATGCTTGTTCAGGGGCGCAGAACTTTCCCGGCTTGCACTGACACTCAGCGTCCCGAGTGGGAGTACATGCCCTTACAATTTCCTGATCTGAGTAGCCAAGCAAAAAAAAAAAAGCTTGTTAAGTCCGAGTTTAGGCTCAAAGCACTTTGAAAAGGTTGCATGTATTGATCACACTCCAATCGATGGTGAAGCAGCGGGGCAGAACTACCTGGGCGACACTGCATGCACTTGAAACAGTACCGATGGTCGTTGGCGTACTCGGTGAACGTCCCATCGTCACATTCCTCACACTTCCTCCCCTCCTCTCCTGCTCTGGTGCAGGGTGATGCCATACGTGTACCTAACACACACACACACACGCACACACACACGCTTTTTGATAACCAATCCCGATCGAGCTGCTCCAGAGCTCTGGTGATGGATGTGTGAACTTCACTCTGGACTAAACCATGACTGTGCGTCTCACCGGCTGGACATTTCAAACAGCAGACGTTGCCGCTCATGTACTCCAGGTCGCCGCTGCAGCCGAGGCCCGGCTGTGGAAACGCCCCCGTGGGCCCCAGGCACGAGATCAAGACCAGAAGAACCTTCATGGGGAGGAAAGATGGCACTCGTATGAAACATAATGTGGGTATTGTTTGCTCCTTTGTTTTAGAAAATAAATGTATTGACCGCTTGGAGAGCTGAGACAATTCAGCTGATCAACTAACGAAATGAGAGAAAGTGAATCAGCAACAGTTTGAAACGAGAGCGACAACCAGGAAACATGACGCATCATTCACGACTGTCGCCGGCGTACAAATATGTTTTTTTAAAAATGACTGAGGACTCCAGTGTGGTTCTTTCTGTTTTTAAAAATATCTTTAGACTGTTGCTCGTGATTTTTGTATATGTTTTAGAGATAGTCGTCACCATTTATTGCACCTTTGCTCTAAATCCCTTCATACTTTAGTGAATGACGACCACGTTATTTGATGTAGTTTCAGTAACACATTTGTGATTTCTTTGCCTCCTCCTGTGACGACAGTCTGAGGCATCAGGAAGTGACTTGTTTACACAGGAAGACTCATCGAAAGTTCTAATACTCAAAGAATAAAACACGAGTCATCGTCTCATGGATGAGATGAAGCAACTCGTACGACTGTGCCGACCAATGAAACGGCCGTCTTATCAGGTGACGGCGGCTGCAGCCCGGAGGGAGAAGCTTAATGTTTAACGACATCTTCTGAGGTTCAAACAGCCGCAGAATAGATATCCTCCAACATTGTGAACATCAGCTAAACTGATATGAATGTTATCTGATAAAGTTTTTTACAATTGAAGAGACAAACAGTGCGTCACAGTAGAGTCAACACCTGGCCAGGTGGAAAGAACCAAACAAGACCAGATTTATGTCTACACTCATTATTTCCCTAAAAAGATCCCTTGGAATGTCAAGCCGTGGCCGCCACCACACACACACACACACAAATAATGACTTTGATACGATACTGGTATATTTATCTATAATAGTAATAAATAACGTAAACGTCTGTATGGTTCCCTTTTTACCAGCTTGTTCCTGCCCAGCTTTTTGAACTCTTAACAAATGGCATTAATATTAGTATTACCCTACAGCAAGATATTAATGAAAACTACATGGTGCCATCATAGCATTGATCATACACGACTACGTAGGCCTGTTGTGTGTCTCTGACCAGATGACTACATAGTTATTTCCATAAGTATGAGCAAATGTAGAGTTACTTCATTTTACAGATGTGTTTGAGATGGAAAAAAATAAAAAATAAATCTATGTGGGATGGGTACATTAAAGATGGACACATAATTAAAAAGGGTCATTTCCCCCCTTTATTGAAAAACAACAATGAAAAACATGCCACCTTTCACCAATGCAACTACACTATGGGAACAATCAGACAGCCAGTCCCTATGCCAGCGGTTCTTAACCCCAGGGGTTCGGTGAGTCTCTCAGGGGTTCGGTGAGTCTCTCAGGGGTTCGGTGAGTCACTCAGGGGTTCGGTGAGTCTCTCAGGGGTTCGGTGAGTCTCTCAGGGGTTCGGTGAGTCTCTCAGGGGTTCGGTGAGTCTCTCAGGGGTTCGGTGAGTCTCTCAGGGGTTCGGTGAGTCTCTCAGGGGTTCGGCAGGGGTCAAGACACACAGTTTAGCCCGGTTCACACTAGCAATGTCGGCCCGCAACACACCATCTTTATCCTTTTCGTCACATTGATTTGCAGTAAATATTCATTGAGTTATGTTTTTGTGTGAAATTCATGTTTTGTTAATTTTGTTCTTTGAACACAGTGATTCTGTGTGCAACTGATGCATGGTTCATTTTGTGCACTCAAAATATATACCTATGTTTTGAAGAAATCATATTTTATTTTTCCAATTACGAAGGGTTCGGTGAATGCACTGATGAAGCTTGCAGGGTTCAGTACCTCCAATAAGGTTAAGAACCACTGCTCTATGCTGACTGGCAGAATTGTGAATATTCACACTTGTTGATGCACTTATTACTCATATTCTACTCAGTTATTTTTCCTTAACTAAAAATAAGTAGCTCAAGATCCACCCTCATGTCGCCAGTTTGCAACTTTAGTGTGCATTCTGACCTCATGATCATTATGCTGGTCATCAAACTAGGCTGAGGCTACTCTGTTATGCTGCATATGGTGAGCTTGGGGGTTTCATGTTTATAATCACAGGAAAAGTGCGGGGTGTCTGCCTGAGCGCTGCTTTGCCATGTTCGACGTGTTACTCCGTTAATCTGCGTGGCTTTAAAACTCGTTTTGCAGACGGGTCTCTGTGTTAGACGGTCGACAAAAAGCTCCTGAACTCGCCATGTCTCCCATGTCTCTCTGTGCGAGCGCCGCTTGCTGTGCGCGCACACATATTCAACGATTGATAAACCTCATCATCCCTGAAATAAAAATCTGACTAAACTCCATTCAAAACAATTCAATCTGACGATAAGCTTGTTTAACGAAGCAGAAATAAATAAGGAAATGACAACCAGAAAATAAAAGTTTGAAGTCTTAGCGCGCATGCATATATATATATATATATATATATATATATATATATATATATATATATATATATATATATATATATATATATATATATATATATATATATATATGACAAATGTATGCTAAAATGGGGTGAGAGGAGCAAATATACTCTTATTGTGTGTGTATAGTAGTTAATATAGTATTAGCAAAAGCTAAAAAGCAGGTTTTTGTTTGTTTTTTTAAACAGCTTTTAAACTTTCGCTTCTGCTCGTGGAGCAGTCCATCACATCAACAAAGCCTTTTTGGTGGATTACTGCCACGCCGAATTGAAGAAAGATGACTAAACAATGCATAGAATATAGTTTAGCAATTAAAATCCACACATTCTTAATCGCAGATTGGGGAACGCGTCAGGAAGACGTCCAGTCAACGTCGGGCAAACTTTATATTATTTATGTTAATTATAAATGTACAAAAGACCACTTCAGAGCAGACGGGTCGTGTTTGACGACAAACGAGCCGAATGAACGAGTCACTTTCTGGAGCAGACGAGGAATGTCTCACCTGGACTCCGACGGAGCAAGAGGCGCTTCTGACGGACAACTGAGACATTCCGCAGGCCGGACCCGAGCTACCGACACGCTGGATCCCCACAGACGCGCTGGATCCCCACAGACACGCTGGATCCCCACAGACACACTGGATCCCCACAGACACGCTGGATCCCCACAGACACACTGGATCCCCACAGACGCGCTGGATCCCCACAGACGCGCTGGATCCCCACAGACGCGCTGGATCCCCACAGACGCGCTGGATCCCCACAGACGCGCTTAAACCGGTAAACACGTCCTTTAACCGGCTCCCGGGAGAACACCTTACTTCCGCCGGCTGAGAGTTACAGATAACCACTCGACGGATAACGACTCTAGGGTCCGTTTACGACTCTCAGGAAGTGCCGTCGTGTTGTTGTAGGAGCGGAGCACAAGTTTTAATTTAATTGTAACTTTTTTTAAATTGTAAGGACTCTTACCAGGGGGAGCGGTCGCTCCGTCATGCTGTAGTCGTGATCCTCTCACGTCCCGCAAACTGTGCGGGGGACGTGCGGTTGCTGCCGTCTCGAACTTAGTAATAGTAATAGTATTAGAAGTATTCGCAGTTCCCGAAGAAGTACCGCAGGTGGAGGCGCCTTGAGGTAATGGCAGTGACGCACGCGGTGGGCGGGGCCTCTTATCTGCCCCGCGGTGCAATGCGCAGCACGTCACGTGGTCAGTCAGGTTCCTGTTGGAGGAGCAGAGCAGTGGAACTGAAGGTACAACACAATGTTAAGGTTTTTAATAAAGGTCTCACATTATGGTTAAGAGAAAACAACATTGTTTACACATTTAACACCCCTGTAACACATACTTTTACTGTGTGTGTGTGTGTGTGTGTGTGTGTGTGTGTGTGTGTGTGTGTGTGTGTATCTATGTGTGTATCTGTGGATGTATTCTCTTTTTTATTCTATGTTATCACATTGTATTATATTTTTAAAAAAAAGCCACCTCTGGACAGATGTTGGAAATTAGCATTCTGCTATACACTTAACACTTGTAATGCCATGGTGATGTCCACGTCAAATAAATCAAGTCAAGTGAAGACCATGAGCCAGTCGTGTACTTTTACTTAAGTCAAAGTCTTCAGTCGTTTCTCTGGAATGTGTTACAAGAGAAGCTACAACTCCTCACATTCGTTCCCTTAAATAACTCAAACATACTCTGATCACTGCAACTGCTTCTGTAGTTGTTTTTTATACATATATTGCTTATATTATGATGTTGTAATTTTTGTATGAGATTGTTATGAGATGTTTTCCACCTTTTTTTCTTCTCCGTAATCATTGTGAATGAGAGCTGGTTCTCGTTGGACTTTTCTAGTTAAATAAAGGTGAACAAATACAATTAATAAAATACGGCGTAGTATTATAAAGCACCGTAATAGCCTGAATCAAAAGAAAAGGGGCCAATCATTATTCTCACTGTGTGGTGTAGAAATAGTGTCATTAGGTTGTATAAGAAGTGCTAATTTGAAGATATAAATTTAGACTTACGGATACAATTTACTCTGCATTTATTTTTGAATTGTGTTAAATTAGTTATTCAACACAATTCAAAAATAAATGCAGAGTAAATTGTATCCAAGTCTAAATCTTATACAATCATTGACATCACATTAGGCCGGTTTACCGAGCTGTTTCACTTAAAATCCACAGATTCAAGGGGAACGTGACAACATGTGACAGAGGGATTTTTATATGTGCCTCATTTATAACTTAAACATCATCATTTGTATGAATGATTATGATTGTAATATAGCATTGCATTATAACTATGGATGTATTCACGTGTGAAGGGAAACTTTTTGAGACTAATTGTAACTACTTTATACTCATGTAAGGTACAAATTGCCATTGCCAATATACACAGAAAAACATAACCCACTTATGGAAGATGTATTTCAGATTCTCTACTGAAGTAAAAGTACCAACATAACAAGCAACGATACCCCTTTACAAGTAAAAACCCTACATTCAAAATCTGAAGTAGTATCAACACAATTTGAAATATTACAATGTAAAAATACGCTGTCACAAGTAAAACTCCTGTATTAATTCCACTTGATTTGATCTATAATCCCCAAAAATGAGGTATTGAAAGGATTATAGGGCCCTTGAGAGCATTGCATTATGGTATAGCACACAAGTTATTATCTTGTGCAAATTCATCAAATATGATTCTGGTTCCATATTATATTCATGATAATAGTGGATTATTATTATTGCTCAATAATAAGCAGTATTGGCAGCTGGTTGAAGCTGTTTTGTGTGTTTTTACAATACTGCAAGTGTACCTGTAACTGAAAGCACCTGTGTGGGTGAACAGGCCCTTTAATGTGTAATACTGTATTATATTTGATGTCTGTAGAGTCCAACTTTGATATGCATGCAGTGGAGTAAAGTATTAGTGTACATTAAAATCAATAGAGCCAGCAGTGAAACAGCCTCATCACAGGTTTAATCATGTTGTAACACCTGGCTAAAACACCAATGCTGCAAGGTAATAACTAATTGACATATGACTCATGAGAGGAATTCCACGAATGCATACTTGTAAACTGCTTGTACAGGTTCTCATCCATACAAGTCCTTTCATGGAGTTATTATAATCCTGATGTTGTACCAGCTGGATGCTTTAATCTCACTTCCATTTTTTCCAGACTTTAGACATTGAGACTGTAATGTCCCCAAGGGGACATAAACCTCCACATGTCAGACTAAAACACAGACAGCAGCAGACATGGGCCTGCTGCTTAGGGATCAGGCTTTCCCCAATGCGAGCTACCTGAGCTACCTGAGCTAACTGTGTTCACGCTGTGGAGAAATGCTAAATGGACTGACTGTACAGCACTTTTATAGTCTTCTGACCACTCAAAGAACTTTAACACTATGAATGTGTGTATAACTAATATTTATACACACATTCATACACGGTAGGCACAGCTACGGGAGACATTTGAGGTTAAGTGGTTAGGCCCAAGGACACAACAACATGGGCTAGCGGAGCCGGGTAACAAACCACTGAGCTTGAGCAATGACACTGCTTTTTAATTCATGGTATCCGGTATTTGTCTACCAATTCAAACCACATCATTTTCATCCCAACATATTTCTGTTAGAAAATTAACATAGTTCACAAAATGTGCACGTCTAAATTGAATTGACTATGTCTGTATTGAAAGAAATGTGGTTTTAGTACGACATCTCATCAATAAACATAGTTTTTTCCATGTTCTAACCAGACTGGATGGCATGGCAGTACTTTCATTCAACTATGAGACTATAACTCAAGTCACAACCTGACTGGACTAGGACATGACTTAGTGGCCATCTCTGATAGGCAGCAACAGCGGCTGGAAGTTAAGAGACAGAACCAAAGTGGAATAAACTACGAATCGGAGGGCAGCATAAGATCAATAGCTGAGTGTTCCTACACGCCCAGTGCATGCTGGGTAAGACTCTGGCCCCTCCTGCGCCTGCACAGGATTGATAACAGAACCTTTGATTGAAAATGCACTGAGCAGTTTCGCTCGGAAGCATCCGAGTCACATGATGTGCTTTTGGACTAATTCATTTGAAGCAGCAGTTCTTCTTCGCCTCATGAAGTCTGACCCCAGGTCATTTTACAAATGCAACACATGTAAATACAAACCCTCTTCTGCTGCTACACACATCACAAGTCAGCTTGGAGGTACAAAAAGATCTTTCAGGCGGAGCGAGGACGGATAACAGTAAATAACAGGATGGTAGACATGCCCCTCATCACAAACTACATGAAGTCAGCCATCATCACTGTTTTTGACAAACCTCTTTCTCCTGCGTGCGCATGTGCCAGTTTACCGATATCTAACAAGCAGTTGTCTGCAGCGACGCAGATATGCAGCCCAACAGGAAGCTGAGCCGTGGTGTGTGGACATGTGCTGCAGGCCCGAGAAGGCTTTCAACATAGAGCTGGAGCCTCGGCTTCAGTCGCGAGGCCAAGCTACCTTGTATAGCTGTATAGTTGGAATGGGGTCACAGTCTTGACCCGATGGGCCTGGTGGACTCGGTTGGGCGACTGATGGTTTCATGGGCTGAGGAACAGAGGCTGCAGTCAGTCTGCGAGCCCTCTGAGCACCGCAGGTCATCAACCTCTTGTTCTAAGAGCACCGCACCTCGGTTTCCCCCTCCGTTGTGTCCACGATCGCTCAGCCTCACACACAGTCTACCGCACGTGGAAGGATTCCTGCAGCGCTCACGCCTGCACACTGCTGCGACTTCTGTTCTCGATGATAAGGCCGGGGAGGAGGCTGAAACCTCTCAGACACTTTTTCCAAGATAAGACATGCATTTTGCATTCGGGCCGACTGTACTGCTTCCTGCTCATCTGTTGCACCAACGTCAAGATCAATTCTAACGATATGGACCATATCATTTATCCGTCTCTTTCAGGCTCTTCTGTGTATACTGGGGGTTAATGGGACCTTTTTGACTCAGTGCGAGGGTGATGTCGTGAACTTATCAAAAGGGAAAGACCGACACGAATTATGCATCATTAAGGTCACATCAGAAACAGTCTCGCAGAGTGGAGACAAACAGGTAAAGGTGGTTGTAGTGCTTATGGTTTTGTCAGGATGGATGCAGCATCACTGTACACGGAATAGAGCTCGACCACCATTTATGTGACAGAGTAGCGTCATGATGATCACAAATACTCCAACAGAATGCTTCCTGTGACTCCCAATCCACCGAAACACTGTGTGCTGCTCAATATGGCAGCTCTGGCTCAGACGAAGAGAAAAGAAAACATATTTCTATTCTATTACATTTCTATCCAACAGCAAAGTGGATGGTGGTGAATCTGTAATGCTATTTGAATAAAACAGAGAGTGAACGCAGCCCCTATATTCTTCCAGGAAGCTTCTCTGACAGCACGGCTCTCTTCTTCAGGAAGATTTTGTTCAGACGCACAAAGTTCTCCGCAGTCACGCTGGAGAGTGTTGGGGCTAAAGGCCTTGCTCAAGGGCCCTGCAGCATAGTTAACGATGGAGGGGCGAGCGTTGCACTTTCACTTTCTGCACCTAAATGTATGCTGACCGTGAAACCATCAACCGTCCAGTCACAAGCATAACCCTAGCCTTCAGGTTAAATAGCTGGTTCAAAATCTTGAGAGTAAATCAACTTCTTCTCCCTTATTCCCTCAATTGTTGAATATGCCAACATTGCTCATTTTAAAAGCTTAACTCCTGGACACAAGAAGTGTGCTGGAAGTTCCAAGTGTCTTAACAACACATTGCACCATGATTGGCTTCCAAACTAGCCAGGATGTCACAAAAGTGTTGCTCATATGTGCACATGTAAGAGTGAGATTGAATGTGTGCACGGAGAAACTGCAGCTCTGCACACACACATCATTCTGAAGAGTGAAGCTCCAAAGAAGTGTTGAGGAGAAGGAATAAAGACATCAGTGTGACGGCTCAGGTTAGAGCCGGAGAGCCCTTACTGGAGGCAATTACTTGAGTTTCTTTTTGTTGACTTGGATAATAAAAGTATAGAGAGATGACGATATTTTGTCTTTCATGAAGGATAAATGGTTGGTGACAGAATCAGTAATACATATTTTGAAGAAATGGAAAGATATAGAAGACCGCCCATTGAGTGCTTATGCTGAGAACAGATAAGATGTTTTATTCTTGATTGCATGACAACATTTGGTTTGGAAGCAATCCACTCCACTTAGAAGCATATATAAATACATCAAAACAATAAATCATATAATTATGTAAATTAGGCTAAGCTATCTGAATGGGTTCTGCCATTCAATTATCTTTTGATGATTAATCGCAGCATTGGGCTTAAAGCAGATCCTATATTGACTTCACTGAGAATAACCCAGCTGAGCACATTGCTAATGTGACCAGTTAGAGGTGAACATACAGTAGTGATGTGGTCACAGTGCCTTACAGTCAGGAAGAACAATCAATGTCCTCATGATTGTTGTGTTAATCTTATCGACTTGTCTTAATTGTCGCTGCTCGTCTTATGGACATCTTCGATTCCTTGTCTCCTCCAGGCGTAGGGAGAGGTTATGTGTTTGAGTCACGACTGAGTCATGTCCCTGTCTCTAAATGCTCCGGTCCAGTCCCGCCCTCCAGCCTCTGATTACCTCATTCCCGTCACCTGAGTTTCCCCACCCAGACTCACCTGCATCCCATTCCCTTCATTACCCCTCATTATTCCCTCTGTGCATTTATACCGCTTCAGTTGCCCGCACTCTCTGTTGACCCCTTGTTTCACTTTCGTCTGAACTTTGGACGAAACCACTTCTACCTGAACGTGGGTTTGTGTGTTGTTGTGCTTTGTGGGTTCAAGTCTGCCTCTAGTTGTCACAGTTCTCTTCTCTGTGCGACTGATCGAGTGGGAAGTCTGTGTTCGTCCGCAGCTATCTCCCATTCTGCTGCAGCAACCTGCATAAAGTGTTGGGTGCCTAGTTATGTCTGATGCTCAAGGAGCCCTCGTGGTTACAGTGACTTCCTCTTAATAAAAGCACGTGTTTATTACCCGTCTTGGACTGCTGCTGACTACCTGCTTACTCGTATCATCTATTTAACTCCGGTTGTTAGGGGTCTGTTTGGCTAACTGCTAAAAGCTAACGGGATTAGCTGACACTAATCGACTCGTCGGCGCTTGGTTGCTGATCAGCAGGCAGACGAATCGGGCGGTTCACCCTTTGGCACAGTTGTACGAGGTGTAAAACACCACACACTTGAGCCCATAGTTTGTATAAAGTTTCATCAGGGCTTGTTTTTGAGTTTTGAACGAAGCCGGTTTGATGTCACAGCACTGGTTGTGTTCAGTCAATCTCACAACACAGACTCACCTGGTGGACATCTGCACTCTCCTGAGGGAACAGTTGTAGTAGAGTTTACTCGCTTATCAAGTTGGCGGTGCGTGTCTGCAGTTTAAACAAACAAGCGCGTTGTGAAATATTCTCTTGCTGAACGCTTGATGAAACTCAAGGTAATAGGTGGGTCCTAATAGCATGTTTGAGGTACAGCTTTGAATCATGTGACTATGGCATAGTGTCTCTCTGGTGGGTCAATATCACTATAAAGTGCCTTTGTGTTCCTCATCACAATTACTCCATCATGAAAATGTAGCAGAATGATGTAACTCTGTTATTATAAATGACCAAACATTTACCCATAGCAATGCAATGATAAGTCTCTTGAAATGTGTTTCCTTCATGCTATACTGTTCATTGGCTGTATGTGATTTTGGCATGCAGCACACACTGCCCTGCTAACTACAGTGTGTGTGTGTAATAGATGGTTACATTATATTAAATCCCCCAAGAATGATATGGTTTTATTATCCACAACAAGTTATTTGATCAAGAGTCATTTTGATCATTTATACATTCTATTTTCATAATCCTATTGAAAAATGTTCGTGTCCCTGGAATTGCTGTCCACCCTGTCATTATGGGGAAGCCTCCCCTTTAAGAAAACCCGATATTTTCAGTGACATTACTACCACCAATGTCTTTCTTCACTGGAGGCTGAAACAGTGGCATGTTGCAGACTAAGTATTTAAACTTATATTTTGTAATTTTCATCATGTGTATAGTTTGTCTTATGTCCACTCTATCATAGTGAAATATCAATTAATACAAAACTTTCAGAAATTTGTATCTATTTGCTAAACAGTAAAGTCACTTGCTAACTGAATCATGTTGCTAACTGAAGGTCCACCATGTGCTCATTACATGCTAACATTAGCCAAAAATGTCAACTCTGTCATTGTCTACCCTGTCAGCAAGCCTTCCATTGCAGGGTGGACGTTATTGCACAATTTTCATTATTGCCCAAATACTTTTCCCATCAAATAAAATATATTGTTGAGAAGGGGACTAAATATCTTTTTGGCTGTTTGCACATGTCTGTGCAATTTATAAGTGGTGGAGCTTGACCAACATGCATTTCATACAGCATAACCTCTACTTAATGCATTTGAAGTTCAAGGGAACATCTTAGATGTGTTGGGGTGTAATATGAAGTCTCAAAGGCACCTTATGCTGATATTGACCCACAAACTTTTTTCCAGGGCAGTTTCTCATGTCTGCCTCCTCGCACTTTTCAGAATTCCTCATGCTGCACATATTCAGCTGATGGGTCCAGTAGTCTGTGAGATTAGCCGTGGACAGACGCCACTGAATTATGAGCTCGCTGTGACATGTGCCCTCACTGCTGCCTACATGCTTCTGTACATTATACATGGAAATCAGTTAGACTCTTATTTTCTTTTTTTGAACTAAGCAGTGGCTGCCAATTAATGCTGTGACGAATGTGACAGGAACCTGATTAGGAGTCGGTTAGCTGGCCACAATGCTATTGTTGGAACATCCAGTAGTTCTAGTACCACACGTGCCTCACAGCCATGTGCACGCACTCTCATCATTGTCTTTAATCTTATTTGATAATAGATGCAGTCATGCCATTCCTACACACAGAGTTGAATTAGTCCGTTCTCCTGTGATTGTGTTTGATGGCTGTGATCCAACCACCAGCCACAAACCAGCGTTTCCATTCAGGGAGCATTGAGTGTTAAACACTTACTTTCCTGCATTCTGGGGATTTTTAAAGAATACTTTTTTTTAATGCTCCAATTTCTGCCTTTTTGGCCTCAATTCATGAAATGTCCTCATTCATGTAAAGGAAAAAGCAATCTCCTGGCGCCTGGATTCTCCTGGGGATCAACTTTTCTGATTTAATGTAAATCTGATGACATAACTAACCAAAATCTCTCACCAAACTTAATTCAAAATGTATTTGTGACTGCGTGATGCAAAACAACCAACGTATAGACAAGTTGAGATCTTTCAACTGTACATTTATTTCCAAAAGGCTGCATATACATTTGCAAATTCTACTGTACAGAAAACATCAAAAATGTCCATAATTATAGATACAATATACCACAAAGCTGGCGTTACCAAACATAGATGTTCAGCACTAGAAAAGCTCTGCAGCCTATTCAATATTATAATCTTAAATACTTTTTCAACTATACCTTTAAATGTATGTCAGTGTGATTATATCTTGTTTTTACAACATTCACCATTTACAGTAGTTAAACAAGGCACAAGAATAGTGATATGAAGCCGACGGCCATGCGTAAAGCCAAAAAGAGCATGGGGCCGACTAACTCAAAGTCATGGCAGTGGACTTTTAATCTCATGAAGCGGTGTTAGCCGTACACCAAAGCATTATACACAGTGAGAATGCGTTCGTCTATGTGTGTATGAGCTCACTTTAAAACAACTGGGTTTCAACACATTTATGAGATACGGTGAACAAAGCTGAAACGCATCCAGAATGACGCTGCTTGTTCAGTGTGATGCACATTCTCATTCCCAACTCGTCAAGTACCGACTCTCAGCTTCCCACTAAGATGCTCAGTGTCAGTTTCCGGTTGTTACATGAAGGCATGCAATATATATTTATAAGGTCATAACCGGTTGTTTACTATGCAGGTCACTCAAATGTAGCGAGAGTAGCATGTTGAGTCAAAGAAAACACTTTGGCTATAATTAAATCATCAGAATAATACATTGTTCTTGTTTGAGGAATGTACCGGTTCCTGGCCATAATTTGTTGGGCCTCATATCTATTGTGCATGCATGGTTAGGTTGAGGCAACAACACGACGTGGTGAAGTTTAGGAAAAGATTGTGTTTTGGGTGAATAAATAAGTTTGTTTGCTAATGAAGTACATGACGCCCTCTTCACACGGCACACACAGCAGCCTCCTGCTTGAAGGTCCTGCATCATCCAACCCAACCTCTTCACTCTGTGTAGACTTCATAGCTCGTCATGCTATGCCGCGCAGCCTTTACTCCCGCCACAACTATGGCCACGTAGAGCGTCACAGGTGGAGGCTGATCACCAAGCTGCTGTTGACTTTGAATTGGGAGAGAGAGCTTTGGGTGTGCTGCAGACAGGGAGCTGCAGACAGGGTGCTGCAGACAGGGTGCTGCAGACAGGGAGCTGCAGACAGGGTGCTGCAGACAGGGAGCTGCAGACAGGGAGCTGCAGACAGGGTGCTGCAGACAGGGAGCTGCAGACAGGGTGCTGCAGACATGGTGCTGCAGACATGGTGCTGGAGACAGGGTGCTGCAGACAGGGAGCTGCAGACAGGGTGCTGCAGACAGGGTGCTTTCGTGTTACATAAGCCACCGCTAAGCCTTACAAAAGGCATCATTTCTATTTTGACGCTCTTTGTCTGCAGGAATTAAAAGGAAAATCCATATTGCCACAATTAAGGAAACCAATTATCATTATTTAAATGAATTAGCAATACATAGAGATGATGCAGAGAAATAATAGTAGTTATTTATCGTGGCAGGATGAAGCCATGCATATGTGTCAGGTAAGATACTCAGTGATGGATTTCAAGTCACCATATCATTCCTGATAATATACATAGAGTACAGCTCTCTCACCTTGGAAAAAGCCAACAGAATATACATTGGAATAGAAAGAATTGGGTTTGTTGACGAGGAATTGTGGGTTGAGTTTGTTTAGCTGACTGCAGGTCGGAAGGTACCACATTTTCCTTTTAGCTCACTGCTTTTGACTCTTTAGTATCAGCACTGAGATTGTAGACAATGTTTGGGGATTTGTGGGCACTATTGGTCACGGAGTGGATAAAAGCAAAGATTGACTCGACTGGGTTACATGCATATCAAGCGGGAGAATGCAGCTCCAGGCCTACGCCTTTATTGGTACCACACTACTCATACTGTATGTTTGTACATGGTTCCAGGTACTTTGGTTAGTAATGCTCTTATTTCCTGAATTTAGATACTGGTGAGAAAGGCCACAAGACTCAAACCACTGATGTTTGCTGTAATAACCCTCTCCTTCAAGATAAGTGAACAGAGCTGTAAGAGTCATTGCTGGCCTGAACAAACTCGGGGTGGCATGTTTTTTCTTATCTTTACTTGAGGACGAGTCGTAGGGAAACAGTAGGTCAATAAAATAGCATTCTGCCATAGCCACCGGTCAAAATGTGCTTCTTTTTCTTTATTTGTTTTAATAAGAATTCAGCAGACCAACAACTAGCCAATATTTGTGGGTGTTTACAGCAAATGATAAAGTGCTTTACTTGGCTTCAAGTCATAGTGGTAATCTGCAGAGAGAAAACTTTTTAGATTAAAGTCTTAAATTTATGACAAAAAAAAATCTGAATTGTGGAAAAACTGTAACCGCCCAGCTGTCTGAATCGTGTTGCACCTAAAGTGATGCTCTTATGGTAAAGATGGCCTCTGAGCCAAAAGAAGGTCCTGAAGGTTTTTCTTTCTTTTTGTTATACCGGACTTTATAATATAAGAGAATATCATTTTTTGCTCTCCAAATATTAACCCCTCTGCGTCAGTAATTTATAATTTGTTTTAATGTGTGTGTCTAACAAGCTAACATAGCATTTCTTATGCAAAACTGCTTTTCATACATGTTATCCAGCAGTCAGTTGTATTGTTAAAATGATTCTAATGTCTTCTGTTTTCCTGGAATGACAAAGTATTTTTCTAAGTCAACATTTAAATCCAAGATAAAGCTCTGCTGCTCTTCTCCTATGGCATTGCATTTATGAGCGGTTCTGTAATCTGGGTTCATTCTTTTGGAGGATTATTATAACCAACCTTTACTATTTTCTTCAAAAATATATAATTTTACAGATCAAGAGAAAGGCAATAATAAAATCACACTATGTTTCATTTAGCTTGACATTTTCAATGTTACTAAATTGACAGTTTTTTGCAATATCCATTTTTTTATGTAAGTGGGTAAGTGGGTCTCAAATTAATAATTTAAAACCAATAAAGTTGGAACTATCTTTTTTTTTTTTACGAGGTACAACTTTTTAATTATATAAATATCTCAGTTTATT